>NC_135717.1:49130703-50330703 GCF_964656455.1 Halichoerus grypus | reverse complement strand
ATTCACTTTTCTGAAACTCCCTTTAGATGTAAAAGCACCTGAAATGATCCTCCACATCTCCTAATTTCTTGTTTATGTTTTAATGTCTCTATTGGTGTTCCAGGTGACTTTGTCAGTACTGTGTTTCAATTTACTAATTCTCTCCTTAACTATGCTAATTTTGTATTTATGGCATCTATTGATCTTTTTAATTTGATAACTACATTTTAATTCATAGACTTTAAGTTTCTCTTTCATATCCACCTATTTTCAACCAGTTTTTCTTTCACAGTTATTATTCTTTTGAAGTTGATATTATTCTTTCATTTATCTCTTTGAACATCCTAAGCACTTGTGTACAATTAATTTCACCAGAAGTGAATTTGTATTCTAATTACTGATTTCATTGCTTTCTTAGGATAAATTTAAGTTGTTTTTCTGCTTTCTTTGTCTTGCACTTTCTCTTCACTAGTTCCAACCTAGCAGTTACCTCTACCCTGCTTCCTGGTTACAAAACTTAGCACTAAGTCTCACAATGGTGTTTCAGGGTTCACCAGACCATTCGCTGAGCCAGGAGGTGATCTGACTCAGTTTCTGGCCCTGAGACTTTATGCTGCCCCTAGCTACCTCAATAGACCCACAACTCTCTGTAACATAAGACCCCAGGCCTCTGGAAGCAGCCCTTTCATGTTATGCTACCTCATTGTGGTAGATACTAGATTAGTTTCTGCCATTTCTTTTTCCTTTTATCTGGACAAGTTAGAAAGCTATAAACTTTCTCAGATGTGAAATAAGTACCTTCATGCTAGATTTGGAAAGTGCAAGTGAGGTAGAGGCAATCTTCCTAAAGCCTCTGTATGCCTCTGTTGGGACGCAAGGGCACAGCTTTCCTGAGGCAGTTTCAGGTGGACCAGGGACTGATGAAGCTGCCAGCATAGACAGCTCCCAGAGCAGGTGAGGTTGTATCTGACTCCATGGTATTCTGCCATCATTCCAAGATGTCCAGCTTAGAACCCGATTCTTCAACCCTCCCAATGATTTATAAGCACCTGATTCTCTGTACTAAATTCCTCTATGTTTCAAAATTCTAGAGTGCTTTATATATTTTTTAAGACTTTTAAAAAATTTATTTGAGAGAGAGAGAGAGAGAAAGCATGAGGAGGAGGGACAGAGGGAGAAGCAGGCTCCCCACTGAGCAGGGAGCCCAACATAGGGCTTGATCCCAGGGTCCTGGGATCATGACCTGAACCGAAGGCAGATGCTTAACTGACTGAGCCATGCAGGCACCCCAAGAGTGCTTTATATTTTTTTCTGCTGAACCTGATACACACACCCTAACTCCAGCTTTAAGAGTGAGCCTAAAATTAAGCTTATTTTATCTCTCACCCTGAAGAACCCAAACACACAGCCACCAATGCCTGATTCTTCAAGTGAACCTACTCCTTTACTTTTTTGCTCTGTTTTGGGTATATGGAGATGATTATCTTCTTCCTAAACTCAACTGAGTCTTTTTTTTTTTTGTATTCTATTAATATATTATTTCTCACTGCTTTAGATTGGAGGAGAGAGAATGCTGTCAAAGTATAAATTTATTACAACATCATAACTAGTGGGCCCTTCATTAAATTGGGGTTACTTTAAATTTGGGGTCATGAGCTCCAGTGGATGTGCACCACCACCTCTTTCAATTCTACTATGCTTCCACAGTAAAGTAAGCTTTTTTATTTTCCAAATCAAGAGCTTCAAAACCTCTTTTCTCTTTTCAAATACTTCTAACTCCTTCCTTCACACTTTTACTTAATTTGCCACCAAGAAAATAAAAACCATCAAAATGAAACTCCTTTCTTTTCATCACCACCAATCCATAACCCTACCTGTCTCTGTGTGACCTTCTTTGCCTTTCCTCCTGTTACATCTCAAGAAGGGCACCTGCTCTGTCCAAGATGAGCCTCTTCAGATCTGCCCTGGATCCCATTTCCTCTTAACTGCCTCTAAACCAGCAGTCAGCAGACATTTTTTTGTAAAGGTCCAGATAGTAAAAGTTTTAGGCTTTGTGGGCCATGAGTTCATTCACAACAACTAAAGGCTGCTGATGTAGCATGAAAACAGCCACAGACAATAAGTAACCAAGTGAGTGTGGCTTTGTAAAGCTTTATTTACAAAACCAGATGCTGGAGTTGGGGCCCTAGTTTGCTGATTCCTGATGTGGAGCTTGCTTCTTCAGTTACCTTTTCTCTCCTGACTCACCCTTCCTTTCTTCTCTACTCATCTGCCTTGCAAACATCTTAAGAAAATATCAATGATCTTTTTGACACAACGTCCTCTTGTAGCTATTGTCCCAATTTCTCTCCTTTACCTAATAGCCAATATTTTCAAAAGAATTGTTGGCTCTCATTCTCTCCACTCCTTTGTCTTCCATTAACATTCTTCAATCCTCTCTCTTTGAAAGGCTCTATTTAAAGTGGCCTCTCCTTCTCCTCATCTCTATCTTATCACTCTATTTTCTTTATAGTACTAACACTTGGTAATTATTTCATTTGTTTCTTAAAACCCCTTCCTCATCCTCCAGAGTGAAAGTCCCTTGAGGGTGAGGACCTGGTCTGCTTTGTTTATCACTCGATCACGGGCACCCTAATTGCAGATTGTGAGAGTTCCATAAACATCCATTGGATGAATACATGAATGAGTACAGTGTGCTATTTTAGACACCAATATGCTGTTCAGGTCCCCTTTTTCAGAATTTATTTCCCCAGATGCTGAGAGTGCTCCTGACAAATGGCTCTTTGCTAGTACCTTTGCTGAAGGGAAGCACGTTGCTCAAAGTCATGGCATTCCTGGGGAGGCCCGCCCAATGAGTAATCAGTGTGGGAGTTACAAGGGCCTGGTCCCCTCTGGACCCAGGACCATTCTGAAGGGTTAACCCAACTCTGGAGCTCCTTGTTGAGCAAGTGGAAGCCTCTGCTGAGACTGCAGAGAACCTCAACTCTCTACCCAATTCTGCTTCAGTTCCTTCCCTTCCAACCCTTTTCTTGGGTGTTCATCCCACGTGCACCCCCAGATAAATCTCCTATTTTAGAATCAGCTTCTTCAGGGAACTCAACTCAACTTGTAACACTTGCTGAAGTTTAATTGATCTGTAAACGGCAACCTGGGATTCAAACAAATTCTTACTGAATTTTAAAGTCAATGCACTTTTCTTCATCTATTTGTTGGAAGTCTTACATGATTCTTTAGTTTTAAAATAAACCCCTGTCCCTTCTTTTCCTTTTTCAGTTCTGTTTACCATTAAAACTGACTTAGAGCAATAGAGTGTTTATTTTACTCATCAAATCTATATGCATCTATTATTTAGTTTAGAATAAATCTATCCAGAAATTTTAGTCTTTGATACATCATTAGGATATCTTTTCTTAAATGCCCACCACCTTTCTATTTGCAATGATCCTCCTGTCAGTAGCAGATGTGACCAGTATTTAAATATGTATAATTATACATATGTATATTTAAGTATTTATGTCTCTGAAAGCCAAAATGCAATGTGTGTTCTTTGGCTTTAGTTTAGGAAAACCTAAAAAAAAATTTTTTTTAAAGATTTATTTATTTAGTTGAGAGAGAGAGAGCACAGCAGGGAGGGGCAGAGGGAGAGAGAGTCTTAAGAGTGCAGAGCCCGATGCAGGGCTCAGCGCAGGGCCTGATCTCACAATCCTGAGATCATGACCCTGAGATCAAGACCTGAGCTGAAGCCAAGAGTCAAATGCTTAACGGACTGCACCACCCAGATGCCCTAAAGAGAAAACCTAAAAATTTAAGGAGGGATATCGGGAAGAAACACATTCTGGAAGAGTTATTTATTTCCAAGAAGCTAAATCAGTTTCCGGGGTGTCTTTTTAAAACATCCCAAAATAATAGCCTTGGAAAATCTAAAGCCTTTCGGACTCAACCTAGAATTCAGCTATATATAAGTATTATGGACTTACACATATTATATAAGTAATGGACAAAAATGACCAACCTGAAAGTTTACAAAATGTGATTGCTTAATCTTCCTTTTTTTGAAAGTTAAAATTCTTTATTTTATACTGCCATGGCAGGTCCTTAGAAGAGCTTGGTGCAATCATTGACAATTGAGACACATTTTTTCTACATGTTTTCCGTATAAGAGAATGGGAAGCCCTGCAAAATTCTCAAGTATTTGGCCCTCAGCTTGATCATATCTACATAGATTATAGTTCCCATTTTCCCTGGAGGCTTCTTTTTAAATGATGTCTATGAAAGTCTTATATGGTTATGCCTAGACTCTGAGTTCCTTGAGCAAAGGGACCATGTGGGGTTCGGTTGTGTGTCCTCAGGTGCTGAATAAATGCTTGTCCCCTAAATATATGGGAATATGTGTAGGGACACATTTCTGTGTTATTTCCAAGGTTCTCCTTTACACAGCTGCTCAAGTGCAGGAAAAGGGGAAAATGATGCAAAATTACAACTATGTTTAATTTCTGCTAACTAAAACATAAAGTCAAGCATGTTAACCTCAGCTGCCGCATTAATTGCCAATCTTCACCATACATCATTAAGAATTGAGCCTAAGTAAATGCAAAATTAGATAAGCAAAGCTATTACCTTCATATGTGGCTAATATAGCTCCTTATTTAATGATTACACAAACTGGAGCCCATGATGAAGGTGATATTTGCATTACTCCCATGCTTGTTAAAAGGAAAGCTTGAAGTCTGAAATTTTTCCTGCAGAAAAATTAATGAGCGTGCACAAAGTCTTCCATGGTCTTATATATTCTTGGGCCAGAAACAACCAGGAATGACCCAGATTAGTCTTCTCAAGGGGGCCTTTTACACCTCTAGAGCCAGGTCTCACAGAAGTTAGAATCAGGAGCTGCATTTCTCACCCAACACATCTGCTTAGGGCTTGACAGAATGAGGGTAATTGGATTATACCATTCATTCTCTAGGCAAGACCCTCTCCCTATTCATTTTAAAGTATTCTTGTTATGTTTGTTTCCCCTCTGTCTATCCCTGTGGGTTTATGATCACCATCATTACTGCTTAGCATTTCAAAACTCTTACCTCTTGTTTATTTTAGTCTCTCGTTACATAACCCAAGGAAGCAGGTCAACATTGCTATTAACATTTCCCAGAAAAATGAAGGAGTAAGGATGCAGAGACTTGCTTAGAAAGGTCCCAGCTAGTGCACAAGGACTCCAAAGCACTGATAATAGCCTGGACCTCTTGACTACATACCTCTTCCCATCTACCTTTTCTCAGACCTGAGTGAGAAAATCAGTCCCCTTATCAATTAACTCAAGAGCATGGGTTCTGGAGCCAGACCAATGTGGGTTACAAATCCAATTCTGACACATAGGGCTGCACGATCTTAGGCAAATTTCTTTCTCTCTCTGAGCATGCATTTCTGAATTTGTATAATGGTGAAAACACTGAGCACAGAGTATGGTGATGAAATGATTAAGGCAAAGCTCTTCCCATGGTCTCTGCACATTGCTGTGCTCAATAAAAGGGAAGTCCTTGCTTTGGGTGTTCATTTGACTCGCTATTTCTTGTGGATGTATTTTAAGTGCACCTTCTGTTTGTGTTTCTTGGTGGGAGAGAGAAAGGGCAGACAGGGAGACAGTGTAGTGTGTGATTCTCTTCTCTGTCTGGGATTCTATTTTGGCACTCTACTTATTCTTTCAGAATTTATGTCTCTCTTAGAAGGGGAAAGGGCAAGTGGTAATGGCTAAAAGAGTCAGGAACAGATGAAAGAGGTAAAGGAGTGACAGAAATTATGGTAAGCACTTTGTCTTCATCCCTAGCCACTTTCACACAAATGCAATTCAAATGATTTGCTACAAGAAATTATATCTTTACAGGTATGAAGCGTTGAAATAAAAAGAGGAAAATCAATATTGCACAAAGAAATCAAAATGACTGTCTTTTTTAATTATTATTAATTCCTTACACCCAGTGCCACCAAGAAGGAGACCTGCCCAGCCTAGCTTTTCCTGACGAATGTGTTGATGTGTAGCCATTTCTGCTGGTGCATTTTTAAGCAGAGCAGCAGGGGATGTCATGTGTTGCGGTAATTGCCATGGAAACCATTGTTGTGGAATGAATAGGAGAGGTTTTAAATCCTTGGTAATGAGCCTGAGAAACTAAGTAGGTCTTCAAGTTTAACTCGCTTGAAAGTGGTTCATATTTCACACAGAGATATTGGAGGCAAAATGTGGGGGGCAAAGGATAAGAGAGAGGAAGTTTCTAAAAAAAATGCAAATAAACTAACCTAATATGTTACACTTCTACTAGGACTTTTTAATAAAAAAATACCAACAATGCATAGTATCAAGCCCCAAGCCTTGAGCAACACTTTTGTCTATCGAACAAAGTGTAATTTTGATATATTTCCACTGAAATCAACGTTCAATTCACCTCACACAAACCTCAGCAAGTGAGAATGTGAAATATTTTTAAGGCAATTAATTAGCAGGTTTATCTGGATTGTGAGATCCTTGAAAAGGAGGGCTGAGCTTTGTCACCTTTGTATGACCCCAGGTTGTAGGATGTACCATCATAGAATAGACAGTCTCAATATGTGTCTTATATTAGAATGGTGATCGAGGAATGACCAGTGACTAAGGGATTCCCACCTCGGCCATCAACCATTTCTGAGGATCTCTCTTCTTCCTTTCCTTTTCATGGTTCTATAATCCTGGCACCTTCTCTCTGACTCAAGACTTTTTCAAGCTGGGTGCCCTCTAGGCAGGACTGGTGATAGAAGCATTGGAAGAGACAAAGAACAATGGATAAAGGGCCAGAAGAGTAAGTCTTGCTCTTTCCCAGTGGCAAGGAGCTCCTCATCCACCTCTTTTCCCTCAGCCAGAGACACTGTGGCATACATATGTGGGCTTGGGGATATAAAGTGCTTCCTGAATACTTATATGGTGAAGGGGATCCAGACACACTACCCCAAAATGTGCCCCTTTGGTGTAAGAACAATTTTGATCTGAAGGCATTTATTTGAGTTTCTGAAATCTTTGATCTGCCTGAAACTAGAGCCTCCCCCCCAAATTCAACTGTCATAAATCCCCTCCCCAGGCAACTTTCCTCTCTCCAGGCACCACACGCAGCCCCTGCCACACACTATCACACCGCCTATCACTTCACCTAAGGGCCCGCTTAGCTTTCCAAATAGTCCCTTGCTTTCCCATAAGTGCCTTTCTCCTCCTCCCTCTTCCTGCTAAGTTAGGTGCACAGACCCCAAGTCCAACCCAACCCTCCTTTGAGTTACTGAGGACTGGGCACCATATGAATGCAGGGTGTACCTGTTAATAAGCTTCTGTTTTTCTCTTGTTGATCTGCTTTTGTCAGACCAATTTACAGGGCCTGGCTAGAGAACCCAGCAGGGTGGAAGGAAAATAATTCTTCCTCCCTCCCCTACAATGGTAACTTTGTCATTCTCGGCAGGATTTAAGAGAGAAAAGAAGGTGGTGACAAAGAAGGGCCCTAGGAAGAAGTCTTCACGTTCTGTCTCTTTATCTTTGTTACTAGTGTTTAGCAAAAGTGTTAGAAAGGCTTTCCAAAGGTTCTGTGCTAGAGAGCAAGAAGGAGAGCATCCTTGGCTGAAAGAACCATGATGATAGTGGAGGGCAAAGATGTGAAGTCAACACCTGACCCAGAAACTAAAAGAAAAGAAATGGGAAAGGAAGGGAAGGGAAAGAGGGAAGAAAGGAACAATACCACGGGAAGCTTGAGGAATCAAAGCTTGTAGTTCCTGTGGGTAACCTAACCAATGAGGAGCTTTCCTTTTAAATCATCATATTCCAGTATTCCACAGAAAACACTGCATGGTCTCTAATATGAATGTTCTGGAGCCAGACAGCCTATGTGTCTTAGATCTGCCATTACTTGCTGCAAATTACTTCACTTCTTTATGCTTCATCCTCCTTAAATGTAACAAGTGGATAATTATATACATAAACAAAATTATTGTGAAGATTAAATACAATGATATACGTACATTTTCAGGAAAGTGCTAAAACATAGGAGTTTCAATAAAAAGTGATCAATAAAAGTGAGTGTGATTATTCATCTCTAATTGCACAGACCTGCTCCCTTTTAGTCTTCACTGAACTAGAAACCCAGACCTGGCTGCAGAGTTGTCATTTCACAGTTTTATATTGGGAATCTGCTCTTCCTCCCTACTCCACAGAAGCTTAGGGGGGATGGAGAGAAGAGAGATGCCAGAGGGCAAGAGTGTTGTTTTAGTGCTATTTTAGAGCTATTATTGCTGGAAATACAGCAATTTGAAAATCCTGTCCTGCTAATAACTTCTACATCTGGGGAAATTCTCAAGGGAATTCTAGGCAATGAACAGCAGAGTTGATTGGTCATGTTAGTAGGTTTAGAGCCCTCTGGTTAATGCTGGAATTGGAGCACACAGCTTAGATTTTCTCTGCAGAATTTAAGATTGAGATTGCACCACTCTCTAGCTAGGCTCATGAAGAAATGAAGTCAAGAAGAAGGGGGGAGCAAGATGGCTGCATCCATAGCCAGATCTTAGGTCATAATGCCTCCTTCTCAGTGAAGTTGACCTCATCTGTCCTGTCTTAAAATACCATACCAACAACCCCCTATTTCCTGGCTTCATTTTTCTCCTTAGCACTTATCACCTGAGATACCCAATGTTTTCCTTATTTATCTTGTTGATAAGAATCACTCACAACTAAAATGTAAATTCCATGAAGAAAGGGATTTTGGTCTGTTTTGTTCACTGGTTTATCTCAGCAACTAAAACTGTCTGGGATAGAGAAGACACTCCTCGTATATTTGTTGAATGAATGAAGTAGAAGAAAGGGCATGAAGCATGTCTGTGTACCTCTTAACACAGTGTTGGCCATGCAACTAGTAAACCCCAGCCTGATAAATGGCCTGGGATGCTAACCTGTCAGGTAAGTCTTCTACTGGGATCAGGTGGCAGTGTGGCTGGGAAGGGGAGAGAACAAACAGACATGATTCTGCTGGAGAGAGAGGAGGCTGAGAATTTCTTTGTAAGTGGAGGGAACAAGTGAGAGAATCAAAGGAGGGTATGACAGGTGACAGAACACCATCCCCAATCCCATCAGGACAGGAAAGAGTATATGCTGGACTAAAGTTACGTTCTGGACTCCTTTTTCCATGGGGCATTACGTGGTTAGGCTCTTTGTCAGTAATAGTTCAGTGTGTTTCAGAGGCATACACATTATGGTAGTGACATGGGAATATAAATTCTATGTTTTGACAAAAATAAGCATGTATGTTTTAGTATGCCTGTATTTGATTTATGCCTACCTATCATTCTTTTGAGGAAAGAATAAGGAAGTGGAGAGCTGTGCACCTCAGAAGGAATGGATTCAGAATAAAATTCCTTTGCATGGGCTGCAGGATGCTAGTAAGTAACAGCTATTCTTGGAAAGTTGACCTGAGTTTTGGGAAGTCTGTCCAGTCATAACAGAGATAAATCAGATTGAGGATTTCATGACATTGAGACTTCATTCAAGATTTCCTCTTTTACTTGGTTAATTGGTTGGAAAGCCAACCTAAAGCAGTGTGAGGTTGGCTTTGTAGTATATATTTTTTAGAAGCACAGAGAGCTATCAGAGACTTCTAAAGCTTCATCAAACAGCAAATTTGCATTCAATAACTATTTCAGTGCACATATTTATACTCCTAGAGCTCTTTACCAAAGATCACAGCCAAGGCTGTGGAGGTCTTGGAGACAAGGGGAGAATATGGCAGGTAGCAGAGAGTGGTCCATAACTGAGCAAAGGGAAGCATGCCTCGCTCCTTTTCTTTTGCCATTGGCATAAATCCTACCTTGTAATTCCCAGGTAGGCCATTTAAATGGGTTAGAGATTTAGATGGTTTATAATTAATAAAGAGTTAAGAGAGCCTTTACAAATAACACTTTGCTGGAGGGGTCCTTCCTTCAATTTGCATCAGTGTATTCACTGACCACTGATGTTGCTTGAATTGACATGGTGACTTTTATGCAAAGTCAGTTCTATATTACCCACCTGTTCTCATGCACACTTGATTTAAAAACAGACAAACAAAATAATTGGTATTTTTTTGAGCAGCTACTGTATGTCAAACACTGAGCTAGGCACTTTACATTTGTTTTCCTTAATCTTTCTAACATCCTGTGGGGTGTCTAACTGATGAGGAAATTAAGACTCAAAAAGTTTAATAACTCGCTCAGGGCCACACAACTAATGAATGCTAGATTCAAAGCCAGATTTCTCTAGCTACCAATTTCATTTTATTTTGCCATACTTCAAGCCTCTCAGAAGAAACACTGCTTTTCCCAAATCACCAAGAAGTGGTCAGACATGCTGAGTGTTGGTGGTAGAAGGGGATTTGAATATCGTGGTACTTATTAGAATTTGTCTTTAGATGGATGATTATTTAAACTACCCTCAGCAGCATACACATTTTTTAATTTTTTAGTAACCACATTAAAAAAGTGATAAGAAACCATTAAAATTAATTTTAGAAGCATGTGTAATTTGGAGAACCTGGGTGGCTCAGTTGGTTAAACATCCAACTCTTGATTTTAGCCCAGGTCTTGATCTCAGGGTCGTGAAATTGAGCCCAGCATTGGGCTTCACGCTGGGTGTGAAGCTTGCTTAAGTTTCTCTCTCCCTCTCCCTCTGCCCCTCACCGATGCACCCCCGCCCCTGCTTGTGCTCTCATGCTCTCTCTCTCTCTCAAAGAAAAAGTATATGTAATTTAATGTCTAAAATATTACTACTTCAACATATAATCAACACAAAAAGGATTAATGCAATATTTTATATC
Organism: Halichoerus grypus; assembly: GCF_964656455.1. Taxonomy (NCBI): domain Eukaryota; kingdom Metazoa; phylum Chordata; class Mammalia; order Carnivora; family Phocidae; genus Halichoerus; species Halichoerus grypus. Next base: position 50,319,883 of record NC_135717.1, on the reverse strand, counting down.
ATTCTTGTATTAAGCCTTGGAGAAATCCAGTGTGTATTTTATACCTACAACATATCTCAATTCAGATTACTACCTTCAAAGTACTCAGTAGCCACATGTGGCCAGTGACTGCCCTCTCAGACAGTATTTGTGGAGAGTCAGGTGAGGCTGTCATCTTGGTATGTGATATATTTGTTGCAGTAGTTTACTGAACTGTAAATTCTTGAATTAACGGTGTTTGCAAGATAGATGTAAGTGTTAGAGTGCGTGTGTGTGCATGTGTGTGTGTGCATGCGTGTGTGTGTGTGTACACTCACACAGGGAGGTGGAGAGGTAGCAGAGTTTAACTTGTTTAATGTACTAAATGGTGCAGGGTATACTCTATGCCAAACAATGTGGGCTATTTATAAAAGCCACAATCTGGGTCATTCCCAGCACAAATTGCTAATACACAGGTTATATTTACAACTGAGCAAATCCAATTTTGTATTACACTAGAATTATCCTCATGAGTATAAAAAGGTCCCAGCTCTGAACAAATATAACTTGGGTTCATGCTTTTGCTTCCTGCCCTAGTATATTATTTATTTATCAATGATACGTAGACTGTACAGACACAATATTTTTTTCTTTTTGGTAAATGGCAATCAGTATATAATGGAGACTGAACAGCTATCATGGCTTGGTGTAGACTTTAGGTGGAAATTATTTTAACTGTATCATAGATAAAGTAAAAAACAGAATAGACTTTTTGGTGTCCCACATTTCTATATTTTGCTAATATAGCTTTCTAATTATTCCTCTTGAGATTCTACTTTTAGTTGTTTGTTCATGACACTTTGCTAAAACTTACCTAACCTTTGTTATATATATACATATATCTGTATAGTAATGGTGTCACCCTAGGGCTTGCCCTTGGCAAATTTGGAAGCAAGTTAATCTTGGCATGTTTCACTTTCCTTTTCTAGCCCCTTCATTCTCTGACCTTCTCCTTGTGATTCTAATGTCCTTCTACCCCAACCCCACTGCATCCTGTGCTCTTATCCCAATATATACATTGTGCTGTCTGTGGGCAAAACCATGTCCTATGTATAATTCAATTTTTAAAGTCTTCTAGGATTATTTGCATCTTAAGCTTTCTATTTCATGGTGGAAGAAAACTAATGAGTATCAGACATTGGTAAGTAGCTGGAAGGGATGCATTTCTGGACTTAGTGATGTAAGAACCACGTGAAACAAGGTCAAACCAGGCAAACAGAGGGAACTTCATTCAGAGACATAGTCATACAGACGACAGAAGGGCTGAGAAGCCAAACAGGGGTTACTGAGATAACCCAAAGACTGGTAACTAGAAAATTGGATGGCACTTAGTGTGGGGGGATCAGGGAAGAAGATTGTGTTTGGACCAGGGTAACAGAGGGTAGCTGGAAGCAAGGCAGCTGGAAGCAAGGCAGACCTGTCCTGCAGCAGCTGGAACTCTAGGAGACACTGCCTAAGACAGAGAAGCACTGGCTTGTCTTCCTGCCATCTACTCTACATAGCCTCCCAATGGCCAAACTCAGCCAGAAGTCGTCTGTACAACAAAGACTGCAGGGGCCAGCTTCTCTGTAATTAGAGCAGAGTGGAAGAAGGGCAAAATGTGATGTTCTGATGTTGGAGGCATACCCTGAATGCTCCATGTGAAGAATGAGGCGTATGAGATCTGAAATGTGCTGTGCGCACACATCTGGGCCAGATCATTCTGTCAGGTGTCAAGGATAATGAGATTCGCTAATTCCCTTTCCTTTGTCCCCTGGATCTAGGCTACTGTCAAATCCTGTTGCCTTTACCTCCTCAGTAATGCCTGAATCAGTTCATGCTTCTCCTTTCCTACCATTACCACTCCAGTCCAAGCCACTGATGTCTCCTGCTTAGGTTACTGCAATTACTGCCTACCATCCACCAGCATCCATTCAGACTTGAGCCACTTTTTAGTCTGTTCTTTACACTGGAGGCAGGGTAATAATCTTCTCAAACTGTGAAAATGATCATGCTGCCTTTAGAGGGATCACTTTGTATTGTGTAGGCAAGGACCTGCCTGGTCTGGCCCCCACTGACCTCTCCAAGCACACCCTGACCATTATGCTTCCCTGAGCTCTTTCTGCTCCAGGTACAATGAGGACCTTCTTTAGGCTTTGAACTTGTCATGTTGGCTCTGCTATGGGGCCGCCGCCTATACTGCCCACTTGTCTCAAATGCTCTTTTCCAGTTGACCTCTGCTCATCTCTCAGATCCCAGTTCAGTCATTTCTTCAGGGAAGTCTTCTCTGACTTCCCTAACTAGGATATGTCTCTCTCATCCCAACTTTGAAAGCAGAGACCTTATCCCCACTACCCCCTTCTTTCTAGGCATAGAAGGTGCTATGGACTGAAAAATATTCCCCAACATATTCATATTCATATTAACATATTGAGTCATCTTGAGACTTAAGATGCAATGGGATTTGCCTTGCTGGGTTTTGGCTTGCTTGGGACCCATCACCCCTTCCTTCTTTTCTATTTTTCCCTTTTGGAATGGGAGTGTCAATGCTCTGTCTGTCTCACTACTGCATTTTGGATGCACACAATTTGTCTCATTTCACAGGGTCACATCTCAAGAGGAATTTTGCCTCAGGATGAATTATACCTCAAGACTCCCTCACATCTGATTTAAATGATATTTAGATGAGCCTTTCGACTTTGGACTTCAGACTCCATGCTGGAATGATTTAAGACTTGTGAGGTTGTTTGGGTGGAAGGATTGTAATTTCTAAGTGAGAAGAACATAAATTTTAAGGGTCAAGGGGCAGAATGCTATGGGCTGAATTGGGTTTCCTCAAAATGAAAACGTTGAAGCCCCAGTGTGATGGCATTTGGAGATGGGGCCTTTGGGAAGTAATTAGTTTTAGATGAGGTCATGAGGGTGGGGCGCTCATGATGGGGTTAATGCCCTTATAAGAAGAGAGCCAGAGAGCTTGCTCCCCCCTCTCTCTGCCATGTGAGGACATAATGAGAAGGTGGCCATCTGTAAGCCAAGAAGAGAACCCTCACCAGGGAACCAACTCTGCCAGCACCTTGATCTTGGACTCCTAGTCTCTGGAACTGTGAGAAATAAATGTTTGTTATTTAAACTGCCCAGACTATAAAATTTTGTTATGGGAGCCTGAGCAGACTAAGACAGAAGGTGCCCCATAAATGGAGAATTAATGAATAAACAATGCTAACAGGGAAATGGCAGCCAAACCAGCTAGAAGCTTCCCTTGGGATCTGTTTCTGATCCCTGATTCACATAACGTGAAATAGCCTTTTCTCCTCTTTATCCATTAGGCAGGGTGTGAATCTGTTTTACAGCACCCCACAAAACACTTAGAGGGCTCCTTTGAGGTCAGAGCAAACTGTTTCATTTCACAGCCTGAAGCATTTTGCTTCTTTATTCTCCCTGACATGGTGGGTGTGAGTTTACACCTGGAAATAGGATCCACCTCCAGGAGGTATTGAAGGACAGGCCACATGAGGTTTTGTCCTTGGGAGAACAAATATATCGGGCAAATCTTCATTTATTTTCTGCTAGTCTCCATTAGGAAAAGCTGCAGGCAAGAAGGATACTATGTACTTCTCTCACTCCCACACAGTGCCTTTCTTTACTTAAAATTCTTTATTTCTTCCCATCCATTCATTGCTAGGTTACATTTTCTGGAACAATAGGCTGCCATTTAGCTTCCCTCTCGAAGCCTCACTGTGCCTCAACCCAAGGACTCGCCGCCATGAAGTATTATTGCACAGTTTGGAGAGGCACGTGGCTCTCCCAAATGGACTTTCATTTGCACTGATCAACAGCAACCACAAAAGCCTCGTGTCAGAGATACAAGGCAACCTCTTTGTCTGAAACCACCCCCTCCTCTTTTGTTTTCTTCCAGAGCTCACTGTGCATTATGTTCCACATGCTCTTCTCTGTGCCTCTGCAGATGTGAAACTTTAAATGCAGGGTATTTAAAAATAATAAGAAAAAAAACACCCTGAAAATTACAGAGCTTTGTAGTTGAGCGGCATGCGGCTCCCTAAAGAGCTCTGTATATCAAGAGTTCAGATGGTTTATGGATTGTTGATTTGAGCTATCTGGATGACAGAAGGAAGGGGGTCAGAGGGGAGGGAAGTTAAATATCAACACTGGAAAGTACCTGAAAACCAGCTCTCCCAGACCCTGTTCCTACTCAGCAGAAACACATTAAATAGATTTGTGTGGGAGGCCAGGATTCTCCACTTGAGGATCTTGCTTGAGGATCTTGCTGTCAAGGAAGGGCCTTGTGGACATGCACACTGGGGCCATGGAAGCGAAATCATGCCAGCTCCAACTACATTCCAGGGACTAAGTATTAGTACCTATGCTTGTCTCAGTCAGTTCTCATCAAAATCCTATGAAATGGTGAAATTGACATTTACCTCTCCAGTGGAAGTTGGGGGCACCACCGTGCACCCCACCTTCAGGACCAAGGCACTCAATCCCCCAGCCACCAAGCTGAAGGTTCACATGAATGACCTTCAATTACAGGGAGTCTCCTGGCACAAGGACTTGCCTCCTTCCCTTCCCTGTGGGCACTCCTTTCCTGGAGGCATCTGGTCAGTGTTGGGGTACAAAGCCCCAGCCCTCTGGCCTCAATTTGGGGCAACTCTAAAGGGTCATCCTAGCTCCAGAGCTCTCTGTGGAATCACCAGGGGCCTCTGTTATGACTCTCTTGTGGTTCAACTTCTCTCATGGCCCAATGGCGCTTCTTTCACTTCTTTACTGACTTTATTCCTGAGAGCTTGCCTACACCCCACCCCTTGTAAATCTGCTGCTTGCAGATAGCCATCTTAGGGGCTGTTGCCCAGGGAACCTACCTGGTGTGAGTTGTGTTCCTCTAAAATTCATATGTTGAAGACTTTGCCCCCCAGAATGTGACTGTATTTGGAGATAAGGTCTTTAAAGGGGTGATTAAGTTAACATGAGGTTTTTAGGATGGGCCTTAATTCAAAATGACTGGTGTCCTTATAGGAGGAGGAAATTTGGACACACACAGAGATATACCAGACACTGCACACACTGAGGGATGACCGTGATGACAGACAGGAGGCTTCCATCTGCAACCCAAGGAGAGAGGCCTCTGAAGGAGTGAACCCTGCCCACACCTGCCTCCAGAACTGAGAGAAACTACATTTTTGAAGCTTAACCACCCAGTCTGGGATACTGTGTTACGGCAGTACCATTAAATTGATACACCACCTAAGACATCTTCTCTAGTTCCTCTCTCTGTCCATTTTACAAATGAGAACCTGAGGGTCAGAAAGGTTAAATAATCTGGCTGAGGTCTCAGAACCTGAAAGTAAGAGTCCTGAGCCAAAGTCCACACCTTTCTGCTACCAGAGATGAAATCTAAACTTCCTATTGCCACCTGCTTATCCTTCTGCAACCACTATTAACCCTCACTACAGACACTAAGAACTAAATTACACTCAATATCATTTAACCCCTGGCCAGAATGAAGGCTCCTTCTAACTGGGGTTGATCAAGAGGAACAAGCTACAGATTGCTATTTATTTGCTTTACTAATCATTAAAGAAAGCATGTTCCCCTAACCCCAAACATACTTACAAAATTCAAGGCAATATACAACTTGAAAAATAATTATGGATAGTAAAATGGATACTTATTTATGAAAACTACAATAACTTTAAACCAATATCAAAAGACAGATTAAGAAAACCTTGATGAATTTTCTCAGAAATAGGAAATCATGATCTACTCTTAGCCAAGGGAAAATTATTGATCCACTGAGGCAGACAAAAACCTACTTATATCTAGGGGTGCCTGGGTGGCTCAGTCGGTTAAGTGCCCAGCTCTTGACTTAGACTCAGGTCATATCTCAGGGTTGTGGGATCGAGTCCCTCGTTGGGCTCCTCTGTGATCAGTGCGGAGTCTGCTTGTCCCTCTCCTTCCACTCCTCCCCTGCTATCTCTAGAACAAATAAATTGAAAAATCTAAAAAATACCCTACTTATATTTAATTTTGCAAAACACTGTGATCCCCATAACATAAGTTCAGTTCAAGTCTTCAATGTTCAAACATGTCAAACATACCAAATTATTTGTACTACTAGGATATTTATTACCACATATATATTCATAATTAAAGCTAAAACCTTATTAGAAGGGCTTAAAGGCTCGTCTCTCCAACTGTCACTACTCCCTGTCCTCGGAAAGAAAGGCTGATGGTTATCTAGGTGTTCAGGGGGTGTGAGGCTGAAACCTGGGGCTGAGACTGTGACAAATCCCCTTCAGGAGGAAACATCAACCAGCACCTGCATTTTGGCAGGGGTAATTATAAATAGGGAGGTTGACAGTGAATGATTTTGGATTGTATGTTAGGCTGGGAGGGACCTTGGAGACGCTCTAGTCCACTTAATAGATGAGGGAGCAGGCCCAAAAAGATGAAATGATGTGTTCGCAGTCACCCGCTCATTAATTCGGGAGCCAGGGCTGGAGCCAATGGCCCCCGGCTGCTCATCTGGGGATCTCTCACCAATGACTTGCTGCCTTTTCTTTCCACAGAAACTGAACTTAAAATAAAAAGGTAACCAAATTAAAGGAAAGCCAAGAATAATCTTTAGAATAGATTTTTTGTGAGTGGTGTTCATCTTTGCATGTTGTAGATGGGATTAATTTATGCACCACGCTTGTATTCTATGTCCCATAATATAATATTAGCTCTTTGAGGGTGGGATGACAGATATTTTATATAGAACAGGTCAAAACTTGCTCAAAACAAAGGTTAGAACACAAGGGGCCCAATAATTTCACCTGTCTGATGAATCAGTTTCCCAGAAAAATGGACACTGCTGAGATGACAAAAAACATCATTGCGCTAAGGCTACTTGCACTCTTTGCTGTTTTAAGAATAAAGCAGTGCAATTTCGTGGGGAGGGGACCAGCAGGAGTGAGAGACTGGGTGACTCACACTTGGGTCAGTGACTCCTGGTGACATAAGAGGCAAAGGCTCTAGACACTTGAAGAATAAATTGCCCATTGAAAAGACACTGAAATACAAGGCATACGAAAATATAAGTCATGTTTCTGTGCTCTGCTCTTGAATATTCTGTGGTATTCATGAAGCAAGCTCACATTTATCTCTTATTAGCTATTTTGCTGGAAAAAATCAGTGGATATAAAATATCCTGCTGTCTAAGACATATTTCTGACTGTTGTAGGACCAATTGAGGTGATTATTGTGTGGTGTGGTAACCCAGTCTACAGCCTGGCTTGTCAGATAGCCTCAGGTGGGGCTGTAGTTTTGGTAAAACAATGACAAGGGTGCAGTGGAAATTTGTGGATAGACAAGTACTTGGGTAAGGGTCAGGATTCAGAACACTTGTCTCTCCAAGATTCCTCCTCCCTGCCCACATACATACCAAACCATTTTTATTCATAGGTGCTTCCTTGAAAATCAAGTTTCAAGGCACCATTAAGGAAAACAAAATGTCTGTGAGATACTTCTTCCCTCCCTTTTCACTTTTTGGGGGAGGATGGTATCGTGTCCTTTCCTGACAAAAGTCAGGAAAATAATTTACCTACAACATATAAATTCATTCTAATGTAGCCTGTTCTTGACTAGAGAGTAATTATGGCGTAGAATTGTCTGGGTGAGCTAGCTCATTACCCTACAGTACACATCCTTTCAGAGAAGAAGGGGGTCGCACTTTGACCCACACAAACACTTATAACCAGTTTACTTATAATGTAGTCAGCTTACCATTAAAAATACAGGGTTCATCTACCTAGTGTCCCGGATGTAAACTCACTAATGACCATGAAAACCCTCTCCCTGCCATCTGCATCAACTGGTCCAAATTAACCAACATCCAGATGAACTCTTGGAAAAGACATCTACCTAAACTCTGTGAACAAAAGCATCTGTTATGCTATTTATAGATACTTTATCAAAATTCAGTGGGTACAATTAGCAATATAGAGATTATTTGGTGATGACCGCCACATTATCCTGCACTGGGTGAATTTGCGTAACACCCTGCATGACAATCTGTGGGAATGGCTTTCATGTTTAGTGGCAATTTTGAAGAGAACTGCCATTGGATATACGGCCCCAGTGCTTCGAAAGCTGTTTTGAATGGATTATTGGTGCCAGGTAACTTAGGTATGAATAATTTTTTAAAAGTGCTTGTTAGATTTCTTTCCCTGATTGTTATCAGTGTCGTCCTATATCCTGAGGGGTTTTTAGCACAAGGTCTGTTCTCTGAACTTCTCACTGGATTGTTACCTTTCTCCAGGAGCATAGCCAAAATTACACACCTCCTCTGGGGACGTATTCCCACTTGTCTTGGTGCTTTTAACCACAGACATGGCCTTATTTTGATATGCTCTTCATTTAAAGGCTGCTTCTGCTAGAACTCATGCATCCACTGTTACTATTCCTCAGTGCACTGCAAAATGTCTCTTCGAGGGGCTTTGCTACCTCACTCATCTTAAAAGTATGAACTTCTCTGCTTTTTCTTTTTGTTTTCTATTTGAAGATTTACTCCTTCTTAACATAAAAAGATTATATACTTTTATTTTGAGGATGATATCACTGTAACAAAAGCATCGCTTTATTTGGGGCTTTGTGTTTTATTCATTTTTCTGACTCACTGTTGAGAAGAATGCAGTGGATGATCAACTCATTCTTAATATGATAGGAAATCTTTGTCCTTAATTAAAACATCCTTTTTCTTATTTAGAGAAGCACACTTGGTGTCATTTCTTTATAGTGGGCCTTGTTTGGGTTTCTTTGGATTGTAGGCAGAAATACAGTTAATCCAGTTATAGGATGACTAGCCAGACTAGATTAAGTAGAATATTTATAGCTAAGAATATCTGCTGTAACCTGAGTGGGGATATGTAATTGAATTTTTTTATACACACATGGATGCATGCACACACACACATGCACACAGACCTGCCTATACACATCTCCATAGATCAGGTCTGGCTTTCAAAATAAATCACAAAAGAATACTTTAAGGTAGAAATGGGCAACCTTACGTAAAAAAAAAAAAAATTAGAAAGCATCATCTTTCAGGTTTTATTGCGGTCTCTCATTTTATTCACCAAGTGTTTGAGGAGAGCCAAGGAGTTGCGGGGGCTGATTGCTTAGTTCTATGTGTGTATTGAAGAGAAACAGAAAACCCATTGAGATGTGTGCCTTATGGTGATTAGGAATCCAGGTGCTTCAGGTTTAAGAATTTTAAAGATGACTTTGGACAAAATATTTTCTTTTAGGTGTAGAACCAGACACTCATTCAAGGGTCCTAGAAAGAACTGAGTTTATTTTGCCACTTTTTGCCAATAGAGTATCAAATAATGAATTATTTTATATGTATTATTGGAAGGGCTGTTCGGATTTGTTTCAATACTGATTGGTGAGCAATCTCTTACAATTCCATTTTAATTCCACATGTGGCTTCTGAAAGGAAAATGCTCCTCTCTCTTCTCTCTGCACAGTTAAAGGTGAGAAGGGCTTGCAGAATTTTAGGCTTGCTCTTTTCTTCTTTTCTTCTTTCAGTCTTCCACTTGTTTTTTTTTTTTTTTTTTTTCTATGCAGCCATCACTTTGGTGTATAATACTAGAAGTATTATACAAATAGTCTTCTACATGGAATCTTTTAATTTTACTTTAAAATGCTTTTTAAGTCTATACACAGATCTCTGCACAAATATCACATATATATTACCTATGTAGCTCTCTGTCAGGTATAATGTCCACTGAAGCCCAGAGAGGGAGGTGATTTGCCCAAACACTTCCTCCGATAACTGAGTCAGGTTAGAGCCCACGTTTACCAAGCTGCACACTATCCTTGCTGTGCTGTATGTAATGGGATATTCCTCACATCCACTCTCCTGTGACCCTTTTCCTGGTCCCAAATTGCTCCCTTCCAGGAGGAGTGAGTAAGCTCATCGCCTTGGCCAAACACTCCATACCTTCTTCAGCATTTTACTGACATTACCAATGGATAATGTGCTTCTGGGTTTGTGCTTATCTGGTAGCTGGAAGGAGCCATTGTTCTATTTTATGTTAGAGTCCAATTTTAACACTGGTCACTAGCACTTGTTACATCAGGACATTCATAGGTAGGATACTGGCATCCTTTTAATCGTGTTCTCCTCCTTTAACATCTTTAGAACATATATCTGTACTTGTTGTGGGTACATAATTGAGTCAGGTTCCCAAATGCAAGCACCTGTGTTAGCTTTCATATTAACTTTGTGTTAGAAAGAGTCAATAAAATCACAGCTAGAGCCATATCTTATTAGGGGCTCATGTATTTCTCAAGGCAAAACTCACTGGATGCTTAGTGTTGAATTTGTTTGTCATTCGCTCAAGTCATTGAAAAATCGTATCTCACACAAAAGACTGTAGGACTCTCTGAAGGCAGGGGCGTTATATTCTACTTCTTTTATCATAATGAACAGAGCTGGTTCTCAGGGGAAAAAAAGTATTGTCTATCTGTGTTGTTTATATTTGAGATCCTCTGGGATATGTTTGCTCTTCTTGAAAACAGAGCCATCTATTAACAGAATGAAATGTTGTAGGCTATTGCGTAGGTCACCAGCTGCTGAAAAGGAGCTCAGTCTTTGGGAGCAAGCAAATTGAACAGGTTCGTTATTCTCCAGTTTACTTGTGCAGTAATTTTGAGATCTGAATTTTAGTTTGAAAATGGAATGATAAATTCTCCCCTCCTTCTTTTTCAGCTAAGACCTTAGCCAAACTTTGACATTTCCTCTGCGGGCATGATTGGGGATAAGGCCAACGGTTTTTCTACCTCTTGGCTCTGCACCACTAGGCAAATAATAAGTAGTAAAGGAGAGATCAGCACCAGGAAATTCAACAGACATCTAATCTGCCAGAAATCAAGACTTTGACCTGATTCACAAACCTGCTCCAGTGAAAGAATCTGCTGAGAGCTGGAAGACTCCTTTCGAGAAGGAAGCCGCCTTCCATGCTGGGAGAAAATGAATGATTCTGGGAGAGTCTTCTGCCTGAGAGATTAAATATACAAGCTGACAATGGCCAGACCATATATAAAAATAGGACTGTGACCTACTATCTGCAACAACCAGTCCAGGAAACTGACCTACTGTCCTTAGTAACCAGCTCTGGAGGCCAGCTATCTAGAAGCCAGACTTATAGAAAGCCGTATCAGTATTTCTAGAAGACAGTCCAGAAAGCCAAATAAGAACCCGTTTAATGACTGGCCTCAAATGACCAGGACTGGATTGACAACTGACAGTGTTCCTAATTTTTGTCTCTGCTTCTGACTGAAAACCAACCAGAAAAAGCCAAATGTGCACCTCTAACCAATCACATGGGGTGACCCACTTCCAGTTAGCCTGCCTCCAGCCTCCCATGTCAACAGCATCCAGTCAGGGCACATCTGAACCTTTCCCTTTCGTCCTTCGTGCACCTTTCCCACTCAGCTCCCTGAGTCTTAGCCACAACACAACAGCTGACTCTTTTTCCTCTAGCAAACTCTGAATAAATCACCTGTGTCTGTTCTCATTTGCTTGCTCTTTGTTTATTTCCATGTGCCCCAAAGTTTCTTTCCCTATCTTGTTGTATAGCAGTTAAGTATGGGGCTGTGGAAACACGCCAGTCGCCTGTGTCCTTTGGTAGGTTACTTAACCTCTAGGTGTCAGAATCCTCATTGTAAATGGGGTTGATCACTGCATTTGCTGCATAAGGTATGTGAGTTAGATGACTCAATGCCCATGAAAGCATCTAGAACTATTTATTTTAAGTGTGACTGTGAGCCATTTTATCAGCCCTATTACAATTAAGTTCATTGTCCCATTACTCATTTCTTTGACCTGCATTATCAGGTATAAATCCTGATAAGATGTAAATCCTATCTGAGGAGGCAGCACTGGAAACGGTTGACATTTATTCACAAATTAACCTGAATTAGTAGATAAGATTTATTAACCTAGGAAGAATCCTGAAATTTTATATCAGGAAGTCTTGAGAAAGGCTTTACATGTGTGGGTCTTCAGGGTAGTGAGGTTGCTGGGACTTCAGTGGGCATCAAATGAATACCGACAGGGCAAGAACAATGAGAGGACACTGAATTTTTTAGGATGTGGTTGTGGTTGTGGTTGGGGGTGGGGGAGGATGTTTGGGAATGGACACCAGCACTGCGAAATCCATCCACTTAACGAGGCCAGGATTTTCACGGTGGACACAGTCCTGGTAGCCTCATATGTTTTAATAATTGGTGGAAGTAGATGGACTGCCTTCTCCAGAAGGAATCCAGGGCTCCCTGTGCAGATTTTCTATTTCTGTTCATCAGGAAGTTATCTCAAGAATTTATCATTTGTAACATTTACCAATTTGGTCTGAGGATCAGCCTTTCCCTCCCTGCTGTTCTGCAACCTCCTGTTTAGTCATGAATCACTGTGTGGGTAGGCAGGTCTTCTAGAGTTAAAGAATTAAAAAACAAAAAACAACAATAACAAAAAAACCCTTTTGCTCTGTCAAAAGGCAAACCCAGCTTAGGCATTTTGCTAGAAAATAGGCAAAGCATGAGATTTCTCTTGATGGCGACTGTGAACAGCCCCCTTAGCAGAAAGTTCCCGAGAGGATGTCAGTTCAAGCCTCAGAGCCCAGACCTGTGTGCGGCAGATAAGGAGAGCACAGGTGTGAGAAGCCAGGAGCATGCAGCCCTTTGTCTCACATTAAACTGAACCTGTTCCTGGGGAGTTCGGTTTGGGGGTAGATGTATTATGCTGTGTGTGCTGACATGCCTGCTTCCAGACTCTCTGATGAAATAGCTTGGACTTGATCTTGAAGAATCAAAACTTCACCTTGACTTAAAGGTGAACCTAACTGAGGAAGGTTGCCTCCAGCAAAAGAAGTTACACGGTTCTTCATATCAACTCTGCTGTTCAAAACTAAGACACTGAGCAACAGGAATTATTACTACCTCAATCTTTTTTGGAAAGAGATGGAGTATAAGTATTTAAAAACCAAAAAAACAAAAACAAAAACAAAAAACCCACCCCAAAACAAAACAAAAAACACAAACAAAAAAACCCCAGTGGAGCCAGAGAAATCCCATTCCCCCTTTACCTCTGCTGAAATACTCTTGTTTCTTAAAATTTGTTAGAACTACACCTGGCAGTTTTCCCTGAGTACCCGGGGGAAAAGAAATAAAAATCTAGGAAAGATTCCTTTATTTAGCCTGACTTATTTTCTTACTTTCTGCTTCAAGTAGCCAAGTTATTTACTTTGAAAGCTTCTGTAACTGAACATGTATATTTGCTGAGCTATTTCAAATGGGTTCTATTATGCCTCAGCCTTTTTCAGTGATGGCCTTTGCACATAGTTCTAATGCCTGGTGGTACAATTTCTAACTGGGAGGTGTTCTCCATGCGGGCTGAGTAAAAGCAGTAGCACGGTGTAGGAATAAAAATAATCTCTTCAGAGTTGGTATTCCAGAGTTTCCCGTTGAGCTCCAGCAGCCAAGTTCATGCAGCCCGGTTCAGGGAGTGTGCCCTTCAGGGTGTTGCCTTTGCCATATGGGTGGTGGGAGTGAACTTCCTGCCCCAACTTCCTTTGCTGCAGTTGTGATGAGAGAAATCCTAATGGGTGAGTAAAGTAGCACAGAGAGGGAGGGTCCTGGTTCTTTGGATGCCATAGAGTCCCTCTCAAGTTAGCCAAGCAATCACCTTCTGCACTGGCCAACCCCATAGAGACCCAGGGCAAAAACTAAACACTGATCCCTAGGGGCGATCAATGAGGATTGTGCTAAGTCCTCTTATATAGATTATCTCTTTTGGTATTTACAAAAACAGAATAGGTACTGTTATTTTTTTCTTTTTAAGATTTTTATTTATTTGAGAGAGAGAGAGAGAGAGGGAGCATGAGCAGAGGGAGAGGGAGAAGCAGACTCCTGCTGAGCAGGGAGCCTGGGGGCCCAGGACCCCAGGATCATGACCTGAGCCGAAGGCAGATGCTTAACTGACTGAGCCACCCAGGTGCCCCTACTTTTTCTTTTATAGGTGAGAAAAGGCTCAGAGAGGTTAAGAAACCTTCCCTAAATCTCAAAGCAACACTGTAACTCTAGGATCATTACTCTTAACCACTTCATCAATGACTTTAGGGCCAACTCCCAGAAATCTGGAATGTGAAATAGATATTGGTATTTTTAAAGCATCTGGATGATTCTGTTATGAATCAGTGGTCATCAGACTACTGAGAAACATTGAACTATATTACCATTCACTGCCCTGCTGCTATTTATTATATACATTTGTATCCTACTTGTTTCTTAAAAAAATTTGGGAAAGATTTTAAAAAAGATGTCACCCAAACAAAAAGGTTAAAAAATACTAGGGAACATCAGAACTAATAAGGAGACCAAGAGACCAAAAAAAAAAAAAAAAAATGCTTTCTTCCAGTTAATAGGACCAGGAGCAGTGGTATTTGTTCAGCATGATCAATCTCTTTTCCCCGATATTTCTTCTTTCCTTAAGTAATTCCTATATGCATAGCACACATGGCTGTTTTGAGGTTTCCAATCTCGATGCCAAACTGTCACTCATCTCTCTTCTCTTCTGTAGAATGTTCTGGGCTGGGCATTTTATCCCTGACTATATTATGACTAGGCTGGGCTTTCTGGGGGGCACATGAGGTTGACCCTAGTGGTAGATGATGGAGGAAAGCCAGGAGGGCAGATAGAGAGAGAGATGTAGGGGTTTAATCACAGACATGTGGGACCAGGCATGGCATGCAATAAAAGCTGGAAGGACTGGTGTATGGGTATGTGCTATTGTCTCTGCTTGCCCCTCCAGACCCATCCTTCTCCACCCTTCTCCATCTCCCTTTGTGCCCTGGAGGTTGAGCTCTATGGGCTCTGTGGGCTGTGTCATCTGGATTCTCTTATGCATTGGCTTCCAGTTGGGGTCAGCCAATGGGGAATAATGGTAGGAAAACGGAGGCAGGGGGGAAAGGGGTATTTATGTCCTGCTGATCTCCCTACCAGGCAAAGGGGTGGTTGGCAATAGCGTTCCTCTGCTGAAGGCCACACCCTCTGTCAGATAATCCTCTCCTATAGTTGCAGTTGACCCTTGAACAATGGGGGGTTAGGAGTGCCCACCCTCTGCATAGTTGAAAATCCATGTATTTATACCTTTTGATTCCTCAAGAATCTAACTACTAATAGTCAACTGTTGGCTAGAAGTCTTACTGATAAAACAGTCGACTAACACATATTTTGCAGGTTATATGTATTATATACTATAGTCTTACAATAAAGCAAGCTAGAGAAAAGAAAATATTAATAAGAAAATCATAAGGAAGAGAAAATACATTTACAATACTGTATTTATTTATTAAAAAAATCTGTGTATAAGTGGACATGTGCAGTTCAAAGCCATGTTGTTCAAGGATCAACTGGATTTTCTTATTTTCTGGTGACTACTCTCTCTCCTTGCCTCTTCATGCCTACAGGTCATAATGGGTCCTGCCCTGCCCTTAGGTCTTGTACAGGTTCTGCTTTGCCCCTCTGGCCAGAGCCCTCTTCACGCCATGAACAGTCCTTGGGGAAAAGGTGCCATGTCACTTGAAGGACATGGATTGCCCCCTTCTAAGTCAGGCTCCAAGCACTAGGGACACAAAATTCTCCATACAAATGGCTCCAAGCCTAGTTGCAGGTTCCACCAGGACTTTTTCTGGGCTGATCATGCGCCTGTAGTATTTTCAGCCATAGCCTCTGGGGGATGGTTAAGGCTCAGCTGCTTGTGGGGGAGAGTGAACCTCATTTGGGTCATGTGGGCTGGGTTGTCCAGGCTCATGCATGTGAGACCCCTTCATGGGACAGTACAGAGCCGGAGGTTGGGAAGCAAAGGAAGGGTACAGGCTGACGGCTCTCCTTACACCACAAATTTCCAGCAGAACTCCAAGGAGTCCCAGAATTGTTAATTCAAGCCAGCTCCCAGGCCATCAGAAAATGATGTTTGGTTAGGTAAGTGGACAAGATGTATTTTATTTCACAGTTTGTTTGCTTACCTTATGACTTTTAAATTTAGGACTTATGGGAGGTAGGTGTCCACTTGTGCTCTTGCCCTGGGCCTCACACATGTTAGGGATGAGCCTCCTAACTCCCCCCCCCCCCCCCCCCCCCCGCCAGCCCTGGGATTCCCCACAGGCCTTGCTAGTTTCCCTTGATGCGGCCCCACCTTTTGGAATGTTCCTATACTGGTTTTAAAGCTATTGACTCTCGGCTTCAAAACTCACCCCCCTATACATTTCTTTGTGATCCAGTTTACATCTGGATCTGGTTTACATCTCTGCTAGGTTTACATCTCTGCTAGGTTTACATCTCTGCTAGGCCAACTCGCTCTTTGTTAGATTCTTCATGCCAGAGGGACTTTGCGAGCCTGGAGGAAGAAGGGATTTCTCCCTCTCGTTTGCTTCTTGTTCTTATCAGAAGAAGAACATCTCAGTTCTTAACATGGCAGCTTCACCTTACACTCTGGTGGTGGCATTTTATTCCACAGCAGCAGCAATTGAATCCTGTTGGTCCAATTTGCTATTTGTTCTTCAAAAATTGCAGAACCAGCCCCATCATGCCCCTTCAGAGCCATCAGCTCCTGCCAGTGGAGCCCCTTCCTCTGAGGTTTGGTTCCCATCGATGAGGGCCCTTCTCTACTCTTTAATAATTCCAGTTGCTGCCTGTAATTTCTCCAGTTCAAGCTCATGTACCATCTGTGATTATTTAGTGTTCTCTTTTTACCCTTTCAGGTACCCAGTAGACATATCCTTATATTAAATTCTCTGTGTTAAAATAACTGGTGCAATTTCTGTTTCTGATGGCATCCACCATCAAACTCTTTCGAACGGCTTGATTGTGCTGTGTGCTACCTGCGGGGACCCTGAATGATACTCCTAGCCAGGAGTTAAACCTGGAATCCTGTTTCCGGAGTCACAGTTTAGGGCAAATGATGAGTGTTGCCATCCACAAAACTGACTTGATATTTAATCAGTGGCTTGGGATTCCTTAAATTCTCCTCAGTGAGGAACACAACACTTAGAGAAAGAACATATGCTTACAGAGCAAATGCCATTGCAAAATAGACCAGAAGCATTAGGAGGTATTTATGTGAGCAATTCTTTTCATGGTGCTTTCAAACCGTGTATGTGGAAAGCACGTAAAGTATCATTCATACAAATCACTCTAGTAAGACTCCAAAGCTTTCCTGCAGCCCCACCCGTCCCCGGGCAAAATGCTTTGTTATCTCAAATTCCAACACAATCCCACTATAACATGATTACTTACTATGTGGAGCTGCTTATGTTGTGGGTGTGGTATAAAGCACAAAAGTAAGGCTCAGTATTATGTGCTGGCTTGACATTTGGTACAATCAGAAGGGCCTTGAATGGCCTAACCACAGGTTTCCCTGCCCATTCTGCTCCTGTGGCTAAGTAAGGGCCTCTACATAAACAGTCCTCCTTACTAAAGGGACCCAGTACAGTTCCTGTTTACCCCTGAGTAGTATGCCTCGGCTCCCTGTAGGCCTACAGATTTATTCAAACATGTCAATCGCATCCTCCCATGGGAACCAGGGACCCCTCACCTTTTTGGTACTATAAGGCCTACCTCCCAGAGTCCCTGGTTGTTCATTCTGTTCCCAGATGCACCACCCTGTAGCCCTGAGTGGCATGCGGTACTATCCTCCTCCATGCTGTGAGTTTATGTAACCAATAACCACAGTTGATTTCACCCATCTAGTGCTGGTGTCCTGTGTCCAGAGCCACCATTATAACCCTGGGGTAGGGGTTCTTCCTTCACCAATGAAATGAATGGGAGGTGTTTAAGAAGTAGGTAAAACAGGTCTCCCCAAACGTATCCTGGGGCTGATATAATGGGATTTGGTTCATAGAAAATATTTTTTTTTCTTTCCTGCAAACTGTTCTCTTTCTCTTTTTAAAAAGATTTTATTTATTTATTTGAGAGAGAGAGCACAAGTGGGAGGAGAGGCAGAGAGAGAGGGAAAAGCAGACTCCCTACTGAGCAGGGAGCCTGATCCCAGGACTCCGAGATCATGACCTGAGCTGAAGGCAGATGCTGAACTGACTGAGTCACCCAGGTGCCCCTCCTGCAAACTTTTCTGAGTAAGGAGTTCTTAGTTTCTTATCTGAGCATATAGTCACAGATTTGTTTTAACATTGCATTTTTTTTTCTTTTTTTTTAAATTTTATTTTATTATGTTATGTTAGTCGCCATACAGTACATCATTAGTTTTTGATGTAGTGTTCCATGATTCATTGTTAACATTGCACTGTTTATGAAGAAGATTCTTAAAGATCTCTTTAAGTATGAACTATTCTACATTATGCCTAATCCTACTCAGAGAAAGAATTAAGTTGCCCCTCTTTCAAAGTGCATCAATTCTTTTAGACCATAATGATGTATCAAGACGACCTCTTGATTTTTAAGAAATACCTCAGTGGCCTGAAGTTAACCATTTCTTAAAAATGAACACACATTCTATTCTTCTCAAAGATAGGATTTTACTTTCTATCTGGTAAGAGGGGGCAGCAGGCACAGAGCAAGAGATAAGTGAGGAAAGAGAAACCAAATTGGAGCATGGGTCCATATTTTCAATTTAGTGAACCCTCACAAAATCAATCTGTATCTCCCTTTACCCTTCTCTCTCTGGTTTAGACGAAAAATATTCTCTTTTCCAAGGTTAACCTAACTTTGTGTCCCTCACCTGTTTCCTCCTTGGTTCATTGGAAACCCGCTTGATGTATTCCTCTTTCTTTCTGAGCTCTTTGCCCCATCAACAAATATACTCTGGTCTCCCAACTTTAAAAGAAGTTCTCTGGATTGCCTCAAATGATTGTGCTATTTTTCACCTCTCCTTTCACCCTAAACTTCTTAAAAGTGTATCTGTATTTAGTGCTTGCCTTTCCCTACTACACTTACTCCTAACCTCTTGCCTTTTATTTTTCCAGCCCTGATCTTTTTTGACGACTTTAAAGCATTTGATCTTGTGGTCTACTTTCTCCCACTCAAACAGTCTGTGAAATGGAAGTTGGTTTTCTTGGTTGTCTTCCTATTTCAGCTGATCCTCTCTTGGTATCTTTAATTACCACTGATCTCTCAATTTTCCAAGCATATCCTTAGAGTTATTCTTTCTTCTTTCTACTCTTTCCTGTTCTAGTTCTCTCCTGGACCCTGATACCCTACTTCCTGTCATATATCTTTTCCTGGATAGTCTGCCAGCATCTCAGAGTCAACATACCAAGACATTAACTACATATTTATTTCCTCAAAGAGATCTCCCTGTCTGGGTATAGTCTTTGTCCCATCATCTCTGATTGTATTTCTCCTTCATTTGTGAATCCTACCTCTCAGAGTAGTTAAGCCATTTACCAAGGTCATACAGTTAGCCAGCTGTGATACAAGGGTCACATCAGAGTATGTCCAGCTCTACTACACGGTGTTCGAAATTTCCTGTATTAGCCACTCTGAGGTGGAGAGATGAATAAGACCTAGTTTTAGCTCTTGAAGGACCTATAACAAAGTTCAGGGAGTAGTATTCTGAAAAATTAATGACCCTTAGTAAGTTCTTAAAAATTGCTAGTGTAACTTTCTACCTCCTCATAATAATCAGTAAAGGTTTGTGTCACGATTATAAAAAAACAAATTTTGTTCTGGTTCTTCCAAAATTTATATGGTCTGAATATTGGACAGTAGTCCCTTCCCACTGCCCCTTCAAATAGTTTTTATTAAAAGACAAAACAAGTCTGTTTGATCAACATTTATAGTTAAAATAATAAATGACAACTTGAAATCAAAACACGTCCCCATATTTAAGCCTGTACTGTAAATCATACTCTCCACATTCAAATGTACTCTCTCTAATTAATTTCAGGTGTTTAAAGCTATATTATGGTAAGTTGTCATGGTTTCGAACAAGTGAAGATAATTTAGCCATCTGCACTATTTCTTCTCAGTTACAAACCCAGCATTCTGAAATAAGATGGATTTAAATCTGCAGAGACAGCATTCAGAGAAAGAACAAAGCCAGAAATGCTAAGTTCATGAAAATTCCCATCAGCCCAAATCTCCCGCCAATATTTGGAGGGTGTCTGATTGAGCGTGGCTGCTCTACATTTATGTTGTATTTTGACTGATTTCTTTCTTCAAGAAAATGATATCTCCATTTATTTTTTTCCTCTTGTATCATTGCAGCATTTAATCTCCCAATGATATACCAAGATAGCTCAGAAAGCTTCCAGATCTCTAGTGAGTAAACGATTTTTTTTTTTTTGCAACAGAAATATGTGATACCTAAAAGAGATATAAAATTCACTAACAGACAAGGACCCACATTTAACAAGTGATATCTAAGACTAACCTTCACGTTGGCTGTATCCTGTTTAGAGATCAGGACTGCAGCAAACAGAACAATGCTGCGATATTATTTAACTTGTGTTGTGCTGCTTCCAGTATTAGGTTGTGTAATCACAGAAACCTTTATCACAGGAGAGTATGCCTCTCTCCCTTTAACTTGTGACTTCCATTTAAACTGTGAGGATTCCAACTGTGCAAATAAAAGTGCTGTTTAGGTAACAGCTTGTGGAGAGAACTTCATGTTTCCCCAGAATGTACTTGAAGAAGATTAATGAGTCCTACATATATGCCAAGTCAATCTGTTCCTCCCCGTCAATCACCATCCCAAGAACAAGCTTCTCTATCTCTGCCTGTATGTTTTCAAACAGATGCATGGCTTAAGTTTTAATTAGATAATGGAACAAATGATTACTAAAGACTTTCCAGATGCATGGCCAAGGAGTTTTACAGTGGTACCACTGTACTGTCCACTCCTGCAGTTCTCAACCAAGCAGTGACAGTAAGGGTTGAAAAGATGTTGCCTGCCTGTCATTGGAGGAAGTTGAGTAAGTTTTACTGTACTAGTTATTCAAATACTTAGGACTTAAAATAGTGTGTTCTTTCTTCTTTCGTAGCCATCTTCATCTAAGGATCTCCAAACACTCAGTCAACTCCCCGATAGTGTGCTTTCCTCATAGAGTAATGGCTGCATCTACAGCCATTAATACAACCGCAATGCTGTGAGAGGGATCGGAGCACCATGTCCTGGCAGAGCCTCCGAGAACACCAGCTCTTCCTGGCTGCCACAGGACCAAAGGGTGCTAACTGTCACCACAGTTGATAAAAATCATGTTCTCTCTACAAGTGGTCTGTTGCCAGTTAAACAATGTCTAAAAGGAAAATCTCAGTTGATTCATTCGGATTCAAAATTTATTTAAAAAAGGAGACAAGAAGAGAAATTGAACATTGGGGACTTAAACACCAGGCTTCTCCTGCAGAATTCACGGGTAATCACATCTGAACCCTAAGAGAAGAGTGTACTGCCTAGTGCCCCAAGGACTGGGCAGAGTTGGCTCAGTGTGAAAGATTCAGCAGTGGCTGATGTCCGAATCCAGAATTGTCTAAAGAGATACCAGAGAGAGTGATTCAGAAGAAGATCTGAGGTCAGGATCTGGGGCATATGGTCAGGTATCAGAGCCTGGCAAACAGTATTTTCCTTTCATAAGACTGTTTGTGTTGTTTGTTTCATTATCATAAAGACACTACAAGACTTTGGTCAATTATACGATTTCGTTTTAGAGAGTGATTCTTAAACATGGCATCCATCAAAACCATGTAGGACACTAAAATGCAGATTCCTGGAACTTAGCCCAGTAGATACAGAGTGAGGTTAAGGAATCTGTATCTTAAAAAGTGTCTGCAGTGGATTCTGATGTATGTGGTCCTCACTTCCTACTTTGAGAGACCTTGAGATACTATGGCTTAAAGGAATACCAATTTAGACTGAGGTAATGTATGATCGCAGGTGAATGCCAAGTCAAACGCATTTCTATTTTTTTAAAGATTTATTTATTTATTTTAGAGAGAGTGAGTGTGTGTGCACACACGAGCCAGGGGAGGGGTGGGGGGCAGAGGGGAGAAGGGTGGGAAGGGGGGAAGAGGGACAAGCAGACTCTGCATTGAGCACAGAGCCCAACACAGGTCTCGATCTCACAACGGAGCCCAATGCAGGGCTTGATCTCAGGACCCTGAGATCACGACCTGAGCTGAAACCCTTAACCGACTGTGCCACCCAGATGCCCCTCAAATGCATTTCTTTAGAAGATGTGGCTAGCTTATCTTTGAAAGATCTGGTATTGAATTAACCATTAGTTTCTAGCTTGTGGATACTGTACAGGGTAAAAGCACAAAGAGACACAACCATGATTTTCTGTGCTAATATCAGCAGAAAACTACCACCTGACCATCATCTTAATTAGCTATTTTGTATTATAAATACTATGAGCAATCATCAGCTGCAGGTGTTGGTCCACCCTCTAGTTTACTCCTATGTAATTTGAAGACACAACATTAAAGAGACAATTCTATTCTGTATCTGGGATAAAAGAACAGTACCATTTCAGCCCTGAAAATAGTTTTTAGTAAGAATTAGTGAATAGCATGCTGTACTTATTCATTGCTTCAGAAATCTTTCTTCATTCAATACACCCAGCCCATCTCTGCACTCACTGTTTTCAAACAACTTTGTAGGTAACCAGGTATCAATATACAATGGTTGTATAGCAACTGAGAAAGGGTCTCCACCCTCTCTGCCCTAGCCTTCCCTGCATTCTCAACCTTAGGGATGACAGGGCTCCTACAAACCCAAAGAAAGAGTTCCCCCTGGATTGTAGGTGTGTATTTGTGCATGGGTGTTGGAGCGGGATAGCACATAGGAAAAAGAAATCAACATCCCTCTGATTTCCCATTAAGACAGCAGAGCAGCTCTAGAAATTGTTCAGCTCCTAGGCAAGGGATTCTTTAGTGTTCTGACTGAGGCAGCGGTAGATTTCATTTACTTTAGCCATCCACCAAGGTACCAGATATGAAGGTGGCTGGAAGACACATTCATAAATGTAAGTGGTCTCCAAAATATGGCTAGTGAATACTTGACTAATCTTTAAGACTGCTGTGCAAAAAGAGCAGGACAGCTCTTTAATATTTTATGAACCAAGCTCTGATGTGGAAGGCTGACAGAATCTCCACTCATTAGAAAGAACATACCAGCCCTACTGCACATACCACCTCTGAATGTGACAGGGCAGAAATAAATGGTATGTCTACTAAATATCATTCAGTAGCAGCATTAGACTCTGTCCAGGAGGATGAAATGGACTGGATTTGCTATAATGCTTATTTACATTGCCTTTAATGAACATACGTGTTTAACTCACAGACGAAGAAGTGCTATTGTACACCCAGCTTCTTTCTACCCCACTCAGGCTGATAAGACATTCTCCAGACAATTGTAATTATGGGCAATTTGTAATAATAATAATAGCTGCTTTTTATTAGATGCAATAAAAATCAATTCTACATTCAATTACCATTCTTGGCTGTGCTATGATAGATAGTCCTAAGTAAATACTAGTGTCAAAATCAGACTAATAATAATGACAATAATAAGGTTTTAAAGGACAAAATCCTCCTTTTAAGATCAAAATATACCCCTTTCTTTAAGTCTCTCCCATACCACTGAGTCATGAATGAATTATCTGCATTCTTGTTTCACTTATTTGATGATAAAGGATCTTAAACAAACATTGCCACATGTAATAGCACAAATCTTTTCAAGAATGTGACACCACAGTAATTATCACCACTCATTAAATAAAGGGAATGGATCGCGAGTACAGGCCAAACATCAATTCAGCATTGACATGGGCCAGCATTGCAGACAGATTCCTCCTGGGGGTATATAGATGGGATTACTCATCCCCAAAGTTGTTAATTTAGAGGGGGTAGATTAGCATATTCATTTCTTGGGTTCAAGAGTCAGGTTTTTAAGCTTGAGACTTCCCTCTTGTTATGTAGATATTGTTTGCTTCACGGGAACACTCCCATATTAATATTAAATGCCAATGTCAACTAGCTGCCCATGTGATAGCGAGGAAGACCAAAGGTATCTGCTGTCCCAGAATCAGTTTTCTAACCTCCCTCCCTTTGCCCTCTAGGCAATCTGTGCCTTTTGTTCTTTATGTCTTCCATCTTAGTATCATCTTCTCCCGGAGAGTTTGGTGAATTCACTTACTCCTTCTTGGTGCATTTGCTCTGTGACCAAAACAAAATGAATGTATCTCAAGTTGTGAAAATTCAAGCACCTATGAATTGAAGTAAATCCAGTGAGGTGGTTTGGTTAGCAATACTTGCATGATGAGCTAGACCTGGGAGGTATGGAGTCTAATGTGAGACCCTCCACTAGCTGCGTGATCTTGGGTAAATCATTTAACTTCCTTGGGTAAGTCATTTAACTTCCCTGAATGAGACAATGTATGTGAAAGTCCTGTCCAACACTGAAGGAAGTTCCATATACATGTCATAGAGTCAATTTGCTGGCTTTCCTGAAATGAGCTTTGCTTGAGTGAGGATTATAGAGTCAGGTCAAAGAAATATGACCACTTAGGACTCTTCACAGTGATTCCTTCATGATAGTTTGGCCCTGTCCATGCACTTACTCCTGAGGGCATGAAAATCCCAGAACAGCTATATAAGCAACAATGCTGTTCTTCCTGTAAAGAATTATTGTCAACCACTGGATGCAATAATTGGTACCTCAATTGCTGTTTGAGATTTCCTTGGACATTAGCCAGAATACCCTCTGGTGCCCCAGCCATGTAAAAAGTTAAAGACTCACAAAAGAAATAAAAGCACCATTTAGAAGAACTCAAGTATCAGAGTTACCTAGAAGAGTCAAATAAATTCTATGTACGCTATGGTATATATTATCTTTAAAAGGGGCATCATGCATTAATATATTATTCTACCCTGTAGTTTGGCTAATTAAGAATAGGCCAGATTCACAGCCTCACACTTCATCATTGGAGTGTGACATCACTGAGTACTGCAGTGCTGGGAGATGGTCAGCCCAATATTAACCGACTTGGTCTCCTTTTATGTAAGTGTGTGTGCAAAGAAACACATCTGGATCTTTTTCTGCTTGTAATGAAACCATAACATTTTGCTTACATGGGTCAAAATAAAGTACTACAAATGATTTATTAACTGTGGTACAAGTTTAATATATCCTTGCCTGATGCTAGTCTAGAATATGCTTCTTTGCTCAGGTGACCAAAAGTCCAGCTCCCCAGTGCTTGTTTAGCCTGTGATTTACTGAAAGAGTGGCAGAACCAACCCTATTTGTAAAGGATCCATCCAATTTAAAAGAAATCCATCTATCCACCTCATTATATAGAAAAATGAATGCTTGTCTTCCGTATGACATTTGTTTAGCAATTACTGCAGATAATTCATTCATTTATCCAACAAACATTTATTGAGTAAAAGAAGAATAGGAAATGGCAAAGTGTAGGGTTGGTGGGGGATGAGCTCCAAGTCGATCTGTGGAATCCAAGATGTCTGTGGGCCATCCAGATGGAAATGTCCAGCAGGCAGCTGGATAGACATGTTTGAACCTAAGGGCTGGTTTAGAAGCCATCAGTACCTGCTGTGTATGAAGTCATTCTGAAATTAAGTGGGGTGGCAAAAAATGATGGTAGAGGGAAGCTTATGAAACAGCAACAATTAAAGGTGTACAGAGGGAACTTACTAAGACGTCATCAGACAGGTAAGACCAGTCCCATTTGCTCCTTCATAACATTACTGTGATGTTTCTCCATAAAACTATCTGAAGTTTTAATTCCAGACAAGATATCTTCAGGAAACCTTCATACACTGAATTACAGTGGTTTTTGACTA
The DNA here is from genome assembly GCF_964656455.1 of Halichoerus grypus. NCBI lineage: Eukaryota > Metazoa > Chordata > Mammalia > Carnivora > Phocidae > Halichoerus > Halichoerus grypus. Next base: position 50,294,008 of record NC_135717.1, on the reverse strand, counting down.
GAATATTGTTTATATGTGACAGCCTATTATTTTTGATTCTATAATGTTTTTACAGTGATAGTTGGAAGAGAAAGGGGTATATACTTGGCTAATAAACAGATTTTTATCTAATAAGTTCAGTAGGCAAATCTTTAAAAAGCTTTATTATTATTTTTTTTTAAGAAGCTGAGGAACTTAGAAATATGGCCCCATTTCAGAACCCTCTATTGTCAGGGCTAGAATGATGATTTTATCAGAAACATACGCACATATTCACACACACATACGAAGACTTAATATTCACTGTACGCATGGCGTATTTGTAAGCCTCCAGGCACTAAATAAGCAGTAGATGCTGACCCTTTCCTCAATAAATATACAACCCATTCTTCTAAACAAAACTTCAGTTTCATTCCAAGTTTCAACACTACTTTGGTAATTTATTAGCTCAAAATGATGTCCTCACATCCTCAAACAGTGTGAGGCATCATTTGAATCCTGCTATATAACAGAATATAGATGACAGTGCTTGAAATCTCTTTAAAAAGCTAAGTCCCCATTCCTGGAAGTATCAGTGAGAGGAATTCCATCATTTCTATCACTTCTGTCTCCTAAATCACCATTTTTGAAAGCAAAATCTCCTTCAAAGCAACTTAAAATTAAGGTCATGGATTGCCTTTGGTGTGATGGGCAGTTTCATGGGGTAATAGTATACCCCATGTCATGGACCCCAATCTCAATCCCATGTTAATAATGATTGAACATCTATTCAAGAGTTTGTCCATCTTTTGTTCATACTAAGCAGGAAGTGATTTTGGCCTTAAGATCTCTGGATCTCCTAGATTATTATTTTTATTTTAGACTTGTGTATACATATACACAGAGAGAGGCACACTTACATGCACACATACACCCAGAAGGAATATACTCTTTCAAACTTCTATCATGAACTTTGCCCTCTGCAACTTATTTAGCTCAAGCGCAAGAAGTCTCTTAAGGGTCCCCATATACTTTGCCATTCCAGTTCTTTCTTCTTCCTTCCATTTTATTTTGATCTTTCCACATTTCTTATTATTTTAAGTACCAACTCTCTATAGAAGACCTCCTTTATTAGAAGACTTTCCTGCCAAATAGGAACATACAGATTACAAATCTCTCTGTCCGATTTCTATTTGTGCAAAATTTAAACCAAATATGCTTTAATCATTAATGCATAGAGTTTATCTATAGCATTTTGGCATCGTATAATTTTGCTGGCTGAAGAATTTGGAATGGAAGCTGGATGGTGCCATTCATAGGTGTAAGATGCTCTTGTTTTGTGTGATCAACCAGACTGAAGTATGAAGTCTTTCACTTACTGAATGGAAATTGTGGGCAATTCCTGGGCTGCAGGGTTGGAGGTGCTGACCCCACTCTCCCACAGCCCTACTCTGGAGATTGCACCTACACCATCAGGCCTAGAAGGGCAGGGACTGTACTATGTCTCTTTTTATTGTTGCATCCCCAGTGTTAATTATAGAGAATTGTGTTCAATGAACATTTGTTAAGTGAATAAACGCTGAATGGAGGTTGAGTGGATGCCTTGATGTTCCTAGCCCAGCTGCAAGTATGAACTTCTTATTTTGATTCCAGGAAATGTCAGCTATGGTAGTAGAGACTAAGGGGGTCTCCTAGGCTGGTTTTTTACTAAGTTAACAAGGTTTCACTAGCTCCCCAGCAACATATAGCTAAGTGTACACAGCACTGTAGTAAGATGCCTCCAAATTCTGGGGATGATTCACCTTCTGACCGCTAATCAATAAAAGTTGAAGTACAATGGATGTAAGTGGCCATAATCAGACTAACCCACTCTTAGAAATGGTTTAAATGCATGTAGTTGAAGTACCTAAAATGTTCCCAGATATTCTTTGAAAGATATATGTATAGTCAAGCCTCGAATGTTACTGAAGAATGTTGTAACCTAATAAATTGCATTACAACTTAATGGGCTGAAGGAACTGCATGGTGCATATAAAAAGGGAAATTTGACAAGAGGAATCTGTCAGTGTTTATCTGTTAGGTCACTGTTGCCTGCCTGTCCCTCCCAGCCTCATCTCCCAGAGGCGGACTCATGCGGCTCTCCCAAGGAGGCACCATTCTGCACAAGACTCTAGAATCGACCCTTCCTCTCAGCAGGGGAGATTGAAAAGAGTTTCAACTTTTTGTATCTCAACATCTAGCATCTTTTCTGTTTGCCTGTTTCCATCCTAAACTTGATCTTGGTCTGACCATTGTGCTAATGTCATCCAAGGAAGAAATATGCCGAGTATGATTAATAATAACCTTTGTTTCCCTGATAGGAATATGCTATTGACATTTCAAAAATAAGGAGTGCCCTACAGGATGTTACACTTTCTGTGGGAAGATGGTTCCAATGATCCCCAACCTTGGGAAATGCTGTATACTATATCCTATTTATGCAGACCTAACAATTCAAATTGGCATGTCCAAGATTGAGAAGTGACATGGTAAAGAAATTGATTTTGCCTATTTGAGCGCAACAATTCCCAATGTTTGTTGAATGAACTTCCCAAGCCAGGAAGTTCTACTTCTTGGGTCCATGTTCACCAAGCATCCTACTGACAGTTAATCTGATGCCCCAGACACCTTGATACCAAGAAGAAGTGCTGCACAGAGTACTTGCAAGCATTTTGGCAAAAACAGAATCTTGTCTTACGTGTGGAGGATGCCTGGGGCCCAAAGATTGCTGGGATTATTTAGCAGTATTTGCCAAGGCTGCAGCAAGGGTGAGGGACTCATTTTTGTCATCCTTGCCTCAGATAAAAGTGACCTCACCAAGATGCTGCCACCCTATGAGACCCTGGCTGGGCTATAGCCATTCTCTTTCATTAACTGCAGCCAAGTGTGGAGCACCATTGCTCAGTTACCCCGATTCATTCCTTCTTCATTATCTGGGAGTTAGAGAAGGATGTGATAAGTATGCAGAGCCTCATATTTTTTCTTTGTTAAAATAACGCATCTGTTTATGGCTTTTTTTTTTTTTTAAGTAGTATGGACATCTTGGTAGGACCCTGTGAGTTCCGTTTAGATGACAAATTACGTAATGAATTAAATTTCATGTACTTTGCTTTAGTTAACAAATCAAAGAGGTTCTATAGGTTTTGTGAAGTTTAGCATGAGCAAACAAACAAAAAACAGAAAGAGACCCATCAATTCAGAGAACAAACTAATGGTTGCCAGAGGGGAGGAGAGTGGGGGGATGGGCAAAATGAGGGAAGGGGATTGGGGGTTCTAGGCTTCCAGTGATGGTATAAGTCACAGGGATAAAAGATAAAAGGAATCTAGTTAATGGTAGTGCAGTAGCATTGTACGGTGACAGATGGTATCTACACTGGCGATCAGCGCAGTGGAATGTACAGACTTGTCCAATCACTCTGTTGTACACCTGAAGCCAATGTAACACTGTGTGTCAACTATACTTCAGGAAAAAACAAAACAAAAACAAACAGACAACAGATCAGTGCAGCCACTTCCCCTTATTACACCATTCTAGCTCCATCTTTTTGGATCATTTAGATGATGAATCTAAGGCCCCAGGGAAGATAAGAGTTTATAAATTTTAGATAATAATAATACCTATCTTATCAGGTTATCAAGAATAACAAATTAAAGACATACACAAAATACTTAGCCCAGTGCATGACACGGATTAGTAACGCAAACCATTTTAGCTGTTATTAATCTGAAAACTAAAACCACAGAACCTTCACTCAGCTTCTTAGGGCTTTGGCTCCCCTGTTATACCCCACATCCATGGCTTCCACGTCCACCCCGGGCTCCCACTTTGCCTTCTTTGGTCAAGTGCCTGACATTTTTATGGAGCCATGGCAGCTCCATTTTGGAATGTGATACTTCCACGGCTTCAGCCCAAGCTCTTGTCCACCAGTGGCCCCCCTGCCAGTTGTTCTTGGTCTGGGGCTGATGACTCTTCTCTAACTCACCTTGATGGTCCAATGGTGGGGATACCTGTGCCCCTCTCCCAGGGTCAATGCTCTGGTTTCCAGTCATGTATATCCTCTTGCTCAGTGCCAACCCTGCATTTGCCTCAGACTCCACCACCTGAAATCTTCTCACTCCTTCAACAGAATTTTTAACAGAAACTTGCATTTCAGAAGCTGGTTTCATTACCATAGCACTATGGCTCTTGTCAGGGCCTGATTTGAAACCATCTAGCTTGACTAAGTAGTTACTAATCTGCTTGGTTTCCATTTAAACTTCCTTTTTCCCCCCACCATGTGCTCATTACTGTGGTTTATATTCAGCTTTTGATGATAGCTAACCATTTTTGTGAAGCCTAGAGCATAATAGGTATTAAAAGCTCAAGCCTTCTGATGCATCTGCTATTTGTTTTCCCTCCCTACTAATTAGCGGGTCTACATTCTCCTTTGTCTTGTTCCTAATGTATTTGTGAAATATTGTCTGGCTACCCTTTGTTTCTCTTGCTAGTTGCATCTCACATTGTGCTGTGGCTTTCCGGCTGCTGTTCCCATATTCTACATGCCCTATTCTCTTACCCTTGCCTTTAGCAGTGTGCCCTCATTTTCCCTTTGCATGTCATTTTATCCTGGCAGCTTAAAACTCAGCGTGGGTTTTGCTTTCCATAGAATCACTAGCTGGGTGAAAGCTTGAGGACAAGCTCTTAAGCACTGGAGAATAGGAATATTTGGCTCTATGGTATCTAGTGCTTAGCACAAAATGTAAAACATTCCAGTGTGTTCTGGAGAGTTGACCTGCCCGGACCCAGCAGGCTGGACAGTTGGCCATGGTGTTAGGTCAAAGTCTGGATATTCTAAGGTATTCAGTGGTAGTCTTTGTTGACTTCCGTGAAGGTTGGACAATGCATCAGGTAGGAAAGGGGCTTTCATTCCTTTTGCCCTCTCCTGCTCCCATAAGCACTAGTAGAAATTCCAGATTTCTCCATAGGTCATTAAATCGATGCTTACAGATTGTTGGGGACAGTCTAATGTTGTCATGCCATTGTTAAAATGTGAAGCAGGCTCAAATCTTTTGTCTGTTACCTGGCTTGGCACTCTGAAAGATTTAATAGACCCAACTGTGAAGCAAAAAGTAGAACAATGAAGTCAATAACTGTGATGCAGATTTCCTTAGCTGGTAATAAGATGGGGGCCCACGAGGATGGTCATGGCCCCTCTTCAGCTTAATCTTCTTACATTCAGTAATCAGCCAGGGGGTCTGGGCTCATCTAGACAGAAGCATTCCTTATCTTCTGTGGGCTGTGGAGCTCACTTCCGGCCCCCTGGAGGAACGAGGGCGGCCGCTCATCTATGCCTCACGAGCATCTCTTGAACCCAGTATTTGCTGGTTTCATAGTAAACACAAGGGAGAACAACCCAGCCAGTCCGACTCAGGATTCTCACTAGTTTTTGAAGCTGGGATGGACCTTATGGTCTGGCCTAGCTCAGCATCTGGGAGGTGGTGTTTGTAAATGGAACAAGCTGAAATTATTCACCTACAAGAAGGCTTTCTTGAGGAGAATGGGGCCTGGCAGGAGCACCGTGGGTGTTTCTTTCATTTTTAGCACTCTGCTTTCATGCGCTACATCTGTCAGGACTATTTTTCTTTTCTTTTTCTACCACTAGGAAGTCAGATCAGCTGTTGACTTGTGAAGTTCCAAAGCTTCTCTGATGTTATCCTAAAATAATAATAATGCAGACATACCTTATCTACCATAACATAAACTGTCAAAAGTAATGGCCTGGGTCATTTCATTTATTAAAATTTTGATCCATCCACTCATGATCTGAATTCCCTTTTTTTGTTTTGATTTAGCCTACAATGAGGCTATATTAATTTGCTTAGAAGATTTATCCAAGGTATTCACACATCCTTATTTTAATAGGACTTTCTGAGCCTGACCTTTAAAAGACAACTATTTCCAGAAATGAGTAGAGGCTACACTTCATAAACACATAGAACCGGCCCACAAAATAGCCAAATAACTTAGCGTTTTGCTAAATTCTGTGCCTGGCTTGCTGCATGGCCTACCTCCCCATAAATCCATGCCAGGCTGCTTTTAGATTGGTATTCATATTGAGCCTCAGATCATCCTATTTAATGTTATTTTATTTTTTTGATTGATTTCTTGGAATTCTGCTTATTTTTCCAAAAACTTGGCTCTTATTCATCCCCTTTCTGACTCTTTTTGGATTGAACTCCTAACAAGTTTTTGGCTACTTGGAAAGCTCTGTTGGGCTCACCTCAGGTGCCCAGCTCCCAACAATATGTTTCCCCATCCACATGGAGAAATTTATTTTCTTTAAAGATGGCCTCTCAGCCAACCTATCCTCTTCTGCACCTTTGGAGCTTGGGTCACCAAATAGGATGGTTCTTAAAAGAGGCTACTTCTGAGTATGGAGCTGTTTGTCTCTTATAATTTGTGATATGCTATATCCATTCTGATGTCCACCAGATAAAAGTACATGCCAATATGGATAAATTTACAAACACAATATTGAACAAAATAAAACAAAAAATCCAGATGGAAAATAATAAATAGGTTTTTATGTATATAAAGTTAAAAAAAGTAAAACTAATCTACTGTGGTAGACCTTCAGGATCACTTTGAGGGGAAGTCCTTAGTGACTGAAAATGGGTAGGAAGTAGCTTTTGGGGTGCTGGGAATGTTCTGTGTCTTGATATGGGTTGTCAAAATTTATTCATTTATACTTATGATTTGTTTATTTTATTCTATGTTTATTATACTTCACTAAAATAGTTTATTTTTAAACTTTCAAAATAAAAATAACTAAAAATAAAAAAAAAAAAAGTACATGCCAACATTGGGTACAAACATTGCATTTTATCAGATTCTGTGCATCATTACTTACTACTAAGAATTTTACTGAATTTTAGTTAATAATTTGTAGCTCAAGATAATAAGACAGAATTCCTACTCTTGTGGTGTTTAGAATTATAGAATCATTATACTAAAAGAGCCTGTAAACACTGCAGTACAATCTCTCTCAATATCTATGAGGAGCCCAGAGAGGTTTAATAACTTCTCTGAGGGCACACAGCAGCAGACCAAAACATGGAAATATAATCTCCTGCCTTTTATTGTATTTTTTCCTTGGCACAGTTTTAGTTTCAGGCCAACATAAATAATGTACATTGCATGTTGGTGTGAAATCTGGGTTTGAGAAAGCACACTATTTGTCTTAGGGCCTTTCTAAGTATAGCACTGAGCCTAGGAAAATAATCATAGTCTCACAACTGCTCACAACAGCTTCCATTAGAGAGAAAGACACAGATGCAACGACAAGGGGAAGCATCATTTGTGGGGTGCTGGTAGAAGTTGGCCTGGGCGCTGCGGAGAGACCCCCTGTCTAGTAGTGACATGAAGCCGACAGCCAACAAGTGTGATTGGGCTGTCTGCTTAGCTGGGTGGGTTTCGAGGAGGTAGTGGGTGGTTATGACACGGTTTGTCACCTCTTCAACGGAAATGAAATGCAGCGTGCCAGAGAGGCCATTGAACTTCTCCGAGAAGCTGGCACACCCCAGGTGCGGGCGGCTAGAAAGCCGGAAAAGGAAATGCCATTTTATAAAGGATTTTCTAGCACATTAACCGCATAATTCCTCAGCAGGATCGTGAGCTCTGTGCAAAGTGCAGCCCTCTCCCACGTAATTGCCATAGTGGGATTGCTTTCGGAAAAGCTTCAAAGCTCTTGTTGAGAGGTTCAGCAGCATTTCAGCACCTAGTGAGACTACGCCCTCCTGGCTACTCTCTTCACCTATCTTTTTAATGCTGCCAATCAAAATCACTTTCTAAAACTGGGCTAATTTCATGAGACAACCTGACACGAGCCCTTGTCGATGTCTTCAATGCACTTGACTAAGGGATCCAGGCTGCAAATGTAAAATATGGGCTCTGTGTGTCAGCCCAAACTCCAGGAGAGAGTCACATGTCAAAATATATTTCTTATTATGCGAGCTGAGCTGACAAAGGTCAGGATTATGAAGGTTTGACAGCCTTCCCGTTTTTCTTACTACGACGCTCGCCTTTCCTCCTTTATGGCCAGAATTCTCATACCAGGAAGGCAAAAATGAGTAAATTGGCTAAAAGTGTGGGCTCGAGGGTACAAAACAGCCTGGGTCTGGATGGAAACCAGCTCCACCTCCTACTCCTTCAGGTTGGTTTCCCCCCAGCCTGGGAGGCCCGGGTCTCAGTTCAATTCTCCTTAAGCTGTAGCACGATTCAGTCACTGAATTAAGAATGCCTACCTACCTTTGACCACAGGGATGGTGAGCCTTGGCCAAGACAAATGGCATAGGGTCAACTCTCAGTACACATTACCTGTTGTGTTGCTGGCCCTTGCTTCGTAGGAAACATTAATCAATGCATGAATGTTTCCATGCCCCCGTCCCAGCAGGTTTAGCATTAAACCATGAGTGAGGGTAATGGAGAAGACCGTGGGGGCCCCTCAGAGGGCACCTGTTGGTACCGTGGCCAAGGAATGAAGAAGCAGATGGAGCCTTCTAGGACTGGGTGTGTATGATCGTGGTGAATGAAGATGCCAGGCTGGGAGACATTTTACAGAGATGAGTAGCGTGTGTCGGAACAAATGACTTATCTAGGACCGGGGAGGGGACGTGTCCCCCCTCCAAACTTCAGGAGAGTCGGGGAAGAGAACGCAAACATAGCAGAGGTGAAGTCTGCATTTTTTTATGCTCCTGAATATTTATTTTCTGCCATCTTTTCTCTCCAGATCTATGGACATAATTTACACAGGACCCTGAGGGTAATTAAGCCAGCAATTCCTTTGCTGGTAAAATGAGAAAAGCCAGTTCGCAGTAAATTCTGCATTCCACCATGGATGTTGTAGAAACAGAACTAAAAACAGCTGCGGTTTATCTGTGCTGCAGAACTGACTGTAATTTGCTGCCACTCTTACCCTTACCACATAGCAATCAGTGTACAGAAGTACAGAATTTTAAGATGATGAATGTTTTATTTCTTAAAATAAACAGTAGCGATTTAGAAACACATTTATGTATCTTACATTTTTTTTATATAGTAAAAGTATATTGGAAACTTCCTTAGTGTCAAAATCCTTACATGCACTTGTCAAAAATATCAAGATGACAAGCTAATATGGAATTCAGATTTAAATAATAGACTTTTCAGATATATTCCGTGAAACTTCTGATTGTAGCGTTTGCACTGACCGAGCCATGCCTATTTCTCACTCATGGCCAGGTATCTTAAGTGTTTCAGACTTAGGGGCACCTGGGTGGCTCAGATGGGTAAGCGTCTGCCTTCGGCTCAGGTCATGATTCCAGGGTCCTGGGATTGAGCCCCATATCAGGCTCCTGGCTCAGCAGGGAGCCTGGTTCTCCCTCTACCTCTGCCCCTGCCCCTGCTCATGCTCTCTCTCTCTCTGTATCTTTGTGTCTCAAATGAATAAATAAAATCTTAAAAAAAAAAAGTGTTTCAGACTTAATAGCCATGCATTCCAAATGTTAGTGCTGGACCAACATGTGAGCTTCTCTTTCTTTCTTTCTTTTTTTTTTTTAAGTTAACTTTCGTCCATCCAGCAAATTGTGGTCACTGACTTAGTTTGCTGGGTTGGAGTGATTCTCCCAGTTTAATAAACTGCATGCATATACTTGCCACATTTGTAGCTCTCTCACATGATCTCATCAGAACTGGTTATTACTGTCTTTTATCAAATCTAAGATGCATGGATTTTTTTTTTTTTTGAGACATACTGTCATTTCATTTATCACGAAACAACAAAAAAAAGTGCTGCCCACAAAAATGTGCTACGACATAGGTTAAGATGTTTCCCCATTTCAGTGATGTTCAATGAGAAAAAAAAATGTTCTTAGAATTCATGAAACACGGCATATCCACTTTTCAGAGGAGAAAACCTGCATAGTGACTGATCAAAGTTCACATAGCTACTAAGTGACAAAAACAGGAGACGAGAGTGTTTCTGATTCCAGAGATCTTTCCAACTTAGCTTGTCTAACATTGTGACCTTGAGCAGTCACGAGTTCTCTCTGTGCTACGTTTCTTTTCTTCTTTGTTTCAAGGGAAGTTAACAGTGATAATAACAGAGTGTTAGTGAGGCACAGTAGGATCCTGGGTTATAAAAGATTCTTTGAATTCAAATGATCCTCTGCTCCCTTCAAGGTCACTTGATTTCTCTTTTACCAGATTGAATGATGCTCATTTTTTCCTAATTATTGAATATAAATGTTCAACTACTATATGTTAGTGTTTGAAGATTGTGTGGTAGTGGAAGAGAATTCAGCTCAAATGAATGACCTTTAGTCAAGGCAATTGAGGATTTGGGAAGATCTGATTGGGTAGTACATATCATAATTGAGTGATTTCATGAATTTACACAGCTCATGTAGGCCAGATTCATTACATATATCAAATCAATCGTGAGAACTTGATATGTTTATAAAACGTGATCAGATGCCACCGTGGAGCTCAGTGTCACTATAATAGCTCAGAGGGCATTTCATGCACTCAGTACCCTCTGTCCTTAGTAGCTCTTCTCAAACTTGGTGGGGTTTTTTTTGTTTTATTTTTGCATTTTCAGATCTCCTTTCAAGTCAAAATGCCATAGGCAAAGCAGTTTGGTCCTTGCTGCTATCACACGTTTACATCACCTGTTATATAACTTCTACTTTGTCACAAATGCTAATTAGCAGGGCTTTGCAAGGCTTCCAGAGGTCATCCTGATTTTGCTGATGAGGAAATAGGTGAGATTTATTTGGGAATAGGAGTTTGAATCACACCAAATGGGGACCACAACGGTGGTTTCAGGAATTAGCACTCATGTTCTGGATTCGTAAGTTCTCTGTTTAAGCTGTGGACTAAACAGTCTGGCTATTTGTTTTCTTTGGAAAAGGACCCAGAAACCATGTCTCTTGAGGGGGCAGTTCCCCTGGCCCCTCTACTACTCAGGCCATACGGGTGCTCTCCTTACCACACAGTGAACCCCCAAGCCCATCCTGCTTTCTCCCGGGCTCATGCTAGGTTTCTGCTCTCAGCCAGGATTCAAGGCACTGCCCTCAGGAGGCTTTCTGAGCCAGGAAGTTCCCAGCACTTAACCATCCTCTTTGCCCCATGCTTGTTGCTTTCTGTGTTCTTCAAATACATTCCCGAGGAGCAAGGAACGTGCCTTTTGCTTTTCTTTACCCTCCGCCTCACCTGGAGTGTGCTGAACATAACTTCCCCAAAATAATTCATAACAAAAGGTATATTTGATCCAGTTGCTCATCATCCCTCAGTAAGTCAATTATGTACTTGCCCAACCAACTGAAAATCCGTTCCATGAATGGATCAGTCTACAGCTGCAGTCCAAGGCTAACTCTTTCTATAAACTTCTCCAATTCCACTCTTCCAAACCGAGTTTTACCATCTCTCATTCCAGAATATCGGAAATCAAGAACTTTATATTTGCGTACATCACCCGAGGACCTAGGGATAACATATTCTAAAGCCCTCAGGGGTTCTGTGTGCTTGGCAAAGAATATGAATGAGCCTGTCAGGATGGCAACCATCAGGAGTGGATGGCTTTAGGGTGTTTGAGTAGGTGATAGAAAGTGGGAGGTCTGCTGGCAAGAGAAAGAATCTAGGCTTTGTTTAGAGAAAGAACTTGGGCTTTGCTTACATACATTACTTTTGCTCCTTCTTTGGAGCCAATTTAGAAAGTGACAGGGTCTGTAGCCAAGTGGAATCTGAATGTTTTTGTTTTTCAAAATTAAGTCTTTGAAGAAAGTACATGCTTTATGATTTAGATTTATGATACATCTTTTTACATTAAATGATACTATCAGCTCAGCTATTTTGCTGTCATTTGAACTTTCTACTATATGTAGGTAGCTCTGCTAAAACAATCTTGGAACTGTAGGATAAATTGAGGTTTTTTGTATTTCTCTTATTTTGGGGGTTCCATGTTTTTTTTCTCTCTCCCACTTTACACTGAATGAAGGAGGATTTCACTTAATTGGATGAAAGTATTTGCTCTTATGGGTTGATGGACTTTGTCTTCCTCTTTAAAAAGCTTTGAAATAGAAAGTAGAAGAGGGAAATCTTCTGACCCTAATAAATTGGTTGTGCCAGGAGAAAGGAAATGCTGCTCTTTCAACATACCAGGACTAGTAGGACTAGTTGTGAGGATGATCTGGTTGTGACATCAGTCATCCTTTGATTACCAGAGTGGATTGGGTGATGTCATTTCTTAAGTGTGTCACAGAAAATTCATGGGAAAAACAAACAGGGATAAAAATCTACAGTGCCCAACGAACTGTTAAGGTACATAGCATTTGGTCCATTATTAATGCTTAACCTAAATCTTTTAATAGACACTGATTATTATCATTGTGCCATATTCAGAAAGAACAGGAAATGAGAGTGCGTGTCCCAGATGATCTTATGTATCTGCAGAAAACAACCACCTTCACACCCTTTTCGTTGTGTCAGATGAATCACTGAACTGTTGGACCTCAACTTTAGGCAATAAGCAGCTTCTTATAAAGTAGGAGGCTAAAACCATCAGAAAACTATTTCTTTTAAGCTGGAAATGCAGGCCAGAGTGTTGATTTGACCACCCACTAAGACTAATAGCTTATCTTTCCATCTTCTGGGGCAAAAGGAAATTCAAAAAAGGAATGAAAGAGACGACTGTGTTTTGTTTAATTTTTAGATTCATTTATTTATTTTAGAGAGAGAGAGAAAGAGGGTGTGTGCTCGAGAGAGTGTGTGTGTGCATGTGATGGGAGGGGCAGAGGGAGAGAATCGCCAAGCAGACTCCCTGCTGAGCCTGGAGCCCAACCCTGGGCTCAAGCTCAGGACCCTGAGATCATGAGTCGAAACCAAGAGTCAGACACTCAACTGACTGAGCCACCCAGGCACCCCTAGATGACTGTGCGTAAGAGTAGAATAGGAACTACCAAACAGAATCCAAAATGTCTTTAATTAATCCTGTTAAGAGTTCCCTGTTGTCAGGGGGGAGATTACTGACATTTGGTGTGAGGCATTGCATATCCTGTCACTACAGATGCTGCCATCAGAAGCACAAATATCTACTGAGTTCCTACTACAGGAATAGAGGAGGAGGTCTCTTTCATCACAAACTGCTTGCTTCACTTATACCCTAGATAAACCTGCTTATTAATTTATTTTAAAAAAATGAATAATCAGAAAGAAAACCTAGGATAACTCTGCCAGATTCCCATGGTCCCTCAAGAATATGCCCATTTCGATATCCCTGTGTTTTGGAATTACAGTTGCTGGATTCAACAAGCATCTATCTATGGACAGTCTAACGTTTACAATCTCTTGTTGGCTCTACAAAAACTAGCCAGGAGAAAAAGAGATGGTTCTCACATCCCTAAATCTTTTAATCTTTTTGAAAAGAGAAAGTATGAGTGTGAAATATTAGCCTCCATAAAGAAAATATAATAGCAAGCCTTTATATGGTTCTTCCTGCATGCTGTGGCCTATTCCAAGTGGTTTACATATATTTACTCATTTGATTCTTACAACAACCTTTGAGGTAGGTGATAGTGTTATTTATGTTTGATAGATAAGGGAACTGAAACATGGATAGGTTGAAAGATTGAAATAAATTATCCAAGCTTTCATGATAGAACCAGCGTCCCAGATACACACACACCCACACATATATTTTTAAGTAAAACCAATCATATGAGACTCTGATTCAAACCACTTGCTTTGCTTCCCCTCTCATACAGAACCCAATCCAAACCCCCACACAGGCTTGTTGAGCCGCTAAGTTTGGCGCTGCCCACCTCTCTGAGTTCTTCCAGCCCCTCCTCTCTCTGTCTACCTCCCCTTAGTGCCAGTGGCCTTTCTACTCTGGGAATGCCCCATACTCATTGTCTCTTTAAGCCTTTGCATTTGCTATTCTACCTGGGAGGCTCATACCCCAGCTCCTTGCGTGGCTCACTATTTAAAATTCATATCTCTGCCTATTTCACCTCCTGGGACACAATCTACAATGGTCATCCCACTGTTCATTCCCTTACTGCCTTATAAATGATTCTTATCAGTATCTAAAAATTCATAATTTATGTGTTTGTTTATTGTTTGTCACTGCCATTAGACTATAAGCTCCAACAGGGTAGGGATTACATCCATTTTGTTCACTGTTGCCATCCCCAGTGACAAGAACACAGCCGAGCACATTATCAGTGCCAATAAGTATTTGGTAAATGAAGAAATGGACAAATTGATAAAGTATCACCTCAGGGAAGATAAACTTTTTGTCAAGGTAAAAATAAGTTTTAAAAGATGTTTTTTAATCTCTCTCCACTCATTCTTATGTTTTTCAGTACAACCTAAAAGAAGCTCTGCTAAGGGCTTACTTTACTAGATAGCTGCACAAGGGCTAGAAGCACTGACTTTCTGAATCAAGAATTAAAGGATGACTTTTCATCAGTGAAAATATCTAATTTTCACTCAGGATAATAGCCCTTAGAGGTTTGTGAATAGGAAGCAGATATGATGATAAAATGTATATCTGGAGGGATCCTCACTAAAATGGAGTCTCCACCAAGAAAGATCTAATAAATCAATGTTCAAGGTGACTCTGGCTCAGATAAGTATACCTTCTTTTCTAGAACAGGAGCAACAACATCCAGTAGTATAATGCAAGGGGAAGGACAGAAAAGTTCAGATGCCAGATTCTCCCTTGTTCACATAGAAATGCCTGTGCAGATGCTAGACCTCGGTTGTAGAAATAACACATCAAGTTACCAGGTCTCTGACGTGCCTTCACCTCCTAGCTCACTGTTACCCATGCTGATGAGGAAACTGAAAACAGCATTCTTTGAGTCCTCTAGGAATGTGCTCTTAAGATATCATGGAGATATTATGCAGACATCAAAAGGAATGAAATCTTGCCATTTGCAACGACGTGGATGGAACTGGAGGGTATTATGCTGAGTGAAATAAGTCAATCAGAGAAAGACATGTATCATATGATCTCACTGATGTGAGGAATTCTTAATCTCAGGAAACAAACTGAGGGTTGCTGGAGTGGTGGGGGGTGGGAGGGATGGGATGGCTGGGTGATAGATATCGGGGAGGGTATGTGCTATGGTGAGCGCTGTGAATTGTGCAAGACTGTTGAATCACAGACCTGTACCTCTGAAACAAATAATACATTATATGTTAAAAAAAAAAAAAAAGAAGAAGAAGATAGCAGGAAGGGAAAAATGAAGGGGGGGACATTGGAGGGGGAGAGGAACCATGAAAGACTATGGACTCTGAGAAACAAACTGAGGGTTCCAGAGGGGAAGGGGGGGATGGGTTAGCCTGGTGATGGGTATTAAAGAGTGCATGTACTGAATGGAGCACTGGGTGTTACACGCAAACAATGAATCATGGAACACTACATCAAAAACTAATGATGTAATGTATGGTGATTAACATAATAAAATAAAACAAAAACAAAAAAACAAAACAAAAGAAATATTTAGGTGTCCGTGCCATTTTGTCAGCGGACATAGTGCCCATGAATCAGAGGTGACCATGTGGACAAGAGCGATGTCCGAGAAGAGGAACGTGGGACCCTGGATGACCTTATAGAGCTGAGCCATCTACCCACCATGGACCATCTTCCCACCTCTGGATGGTCACAGAAGAGAAAAGTAAACCCACTGAATTTCTATGGTCTTTTATCACAGCAGATTAGCCTGTACCCTACCTAACACATTCTTTACTATAGTAAAATTATTAAAACCCTAAAAAAAAAAAAAAAAAAAAAAAGAATATCATGGAGATTTTCTCCAATGGAACTGAAGTGGTTACAGTCCCACTTTTCCAAGACAGAACCAAATCTGAAACAGTGACTTGGCAGACATGTGGTAAATTTCAAAGGAGATTCCCAAAGAATGGCAGGGACTCCCAGAGATTATTCTTTAAGGTGAAGGTCTTCTCCCAGGACAGGCTGGGGTTTTTTCCGTAATGGAACGTCACAGACATGATGGAATTTGAGCAGTTTCCTCAAACAAGAGTGAGTGAACCCGTCCCTTTCCAATCTCACTATAAGCACCTCCTGATTTTCTTAGTACCTGAAGCTATTTATGAAAGGGAAATCAAACATGCTGGCAAAACAGTAGAAAATAAAGTTAAGTAGAGCCTCTAATCCTAGAGTGTGTCTAATTCTGAGGAACTGCGTATTTCTCATTAAAGAGTGTTCTAGGTTTACCCAACCATGTGGCTATCTTAGGATTCAAGTCATTTGATCATTATTATTTCATTAATAGAAAATATGTTTCTCTTCCTTTTGAGAAATCTGGGTGAAGGCAGCATTGAAATTCTATGCAATTAGACCCAAACACAGCCAGTATCCCTCACTGACATTCCTTCCTGTGGAATATTGGGAAATGTTCCTGAATAATTCCTAATGGGAGCCATGGTTCAGATAAAACTGACAGTGCATTAAAGATGGCTGGGGCAGCTCAAGAGCATGCTGAGGCTCTCTGATCTCGGTTGTCTGGCTTAAGGATTTGAGGAAGCAAATAGAAGCAGCTGCACTAAGGATTTTCTGCAATTAGGTTCATACAGATTCTGGAAGTTGCTTATTAGGTCTGTCACTTTCAATCCATCTGGTACTTTCATGTTCAAGTAGTATTGCGAGTTGCTCAGTGGGGTCAGTGGTTTTCCTTTTACCTGCTAGACAGCATTGCACAACCGTGAAGGCTTATCTGCTAGAGGCAGGATGCACAATTTGGCTGCCTATTGCAAAGCACATGAATTTTTGATTTGTCTGTGTGAGACAGCACAGACACCTCTTAGGAGTTCCAGTTTGGACCAGTTCAAGATTTAAATAACATTCCTAAATTGTTCTGGGCTTATTTATTTTTATTTTTTTTTGCATGTGTACTTTCCCCTGGAGGCTTATGTAACACAAAAACCAAAGGTAAGTGCTACGGAAAGCTAGCTATTTCCATTTTGTTTTATCACCTGTCTGGTATTGATTCAGAAAGTTACAGGCTAAATTAAGTGGTATCCCTGGAACAGGGCTTGACTCATCCAGACTTCTGCCATATTTGAGGGCTCTCGGTAATAAAGACTGTATCTGATCCCTTAGAATCTGCTAATTTTCAAAACTATTCTCTCTTCTACCTTTCTCCCCGAAGTGCTTTTATAGCATCAATCTTCATTTGGATTGAGGAAATTTGAATTCAAAGACATTCAAAAAAATTTCACGTTGGTACTGCACATCCTTCTCTCCCCACAACTTCCTTTCTTTCTCACCCTAGTACCTCAGTTTGCCAGAAATTTTCAATGCAGGTTTGGGGATGCACTTATTTGGAAATTCTGTATCTCTTCTTCCTTGCTACTCACTCGGTAACAACATGGGATTACGCTACTTCATACCATATCCTCTGGATTATGCAGTTATGAAACCTTCCAACTCCCAGGCCTAATCCTTAATATTTTGTGTACTTTTTTTTTTTCGCATTTGCATCTGACTTCTGGAGACTTTGAGAACAATTTTTTTCCAATTAGGCACAGAAGGGGCTTGGGCCAGAGTTTATTGGTTTTCCTTGGCTTGTTTTATTTATATGTTATCTCACTTATACTCAGAGTTTAAATTTGCCAAAAGATGATAACCAGAAATGCCCTGCATTTCTTATAACATATACTGAAATAGTGTTAGAGCAGGGAGAGGGGTTGGTTTAGGAAGATGAAGTGGCTGCCTATTCTCTTTTATCTTGGCAGTTATGCAGTGGGTCCCTGCAAAACATACACCGTCTGGCTCGTGCATTTTGCCAGATGGTTTCCATGCTCTCCTTCCCACCAGAGGTGGGGACACATGGGGTGGGGAACTAGAGCGCAGGGAAAGTGACTCCTTTACTTATCACAGTGCTGCTTGGAAAGAAAAGAAAACAAAACAAAACAAATAAGCTTGCAAAATTGGTGGTGATTTCAGTGAAACATGGGTGGATTTTTGCTTCTCAAAACTGTGGTTCCTTTGAAGTATTTCTGCATATTCGTATGACGTATGCTTAGAGGAGGCCTCTTGCATTTTTGACCTACAGGGCTACAGAATCAGGAAATAACTGTAGCCAGGTTACTGGTAAAAGAAAAAGAAAGAAAATGGCTCATTTTAATGAAGTCATTGAAACTTGAGGCTGGAGCAGCTGAAGTGGGGAACTGAAATTCCTCTTGGTCAATCCTATAAACTAAATCCCAAACATCCACAAATCTTCCTTATCCAATCTACAAAGCATATACCCTATCTGGATCTCCACTACGGAACATGATTTTAACCAGAACAGGACGTGGAGTGGTGTGGTGAATGACAGGTGCACTATGTATGCACTCTTCCAGAGTTCAGGATGAGAACTTGTGCTTCCCAAGGATAAACTCCATCAAGTTCTGCAGCCTCCTCTCTACCTTAATGGAAACTAGGGTGGGCTAGGGAATGGGGATAAATATGATGGCTGTCTCTGGCATTCAAGCTCCACCAAGTGATTTCTGGCGGCCACTATGGTATTATTTGAAAAGCATCAAATATATGAATAGCATTTGGTATTATTTGATTGGGCTTTTAGGGACCCACACTTACTGTAAAATTTGTTGGTGGTAGACATTCAGTATGAGTTTAAATTATTTATCATCAGATACACACACACACACATACACACACACATGCACACACTTGAATGCACTCACTCAACATGAGCATCCTGAGGATTTGATAAGACTTGAGTGAAAAATCAAAAAATAAAAATAAAAAAGCATGAGACCCAATGGTAGAGAACTGATGATTTCCTACTGAAATGGACAACCTGAGGCAGTTTTTTCCCTTGATTTTACTGTTGCAAGAGGTATAACAATTGACTCATAAGTAAAATATTTTTTAAAAATTAGTAAATACTAATTTCTGCTTCTGGAAAGACAGAGTAGATGTACTTTTTCTTCTCAACAGGAGGTTGTTGGAATCCCTGAACATTATATATAAAACAAACATAAGAAGATTGTGATAGAACAATTAGAAAATCGCAAGGATATAGAAGATCTCAACAACACCATCAACCAACAAATATTTTATAGAACATTCCACTCAACAACTGAATACATTTTTTTCAAATGCCTTGGAACATATATCAAGATAGTCTATACCTCATGGCTAAAATGAATTTCGATAAATTTAAAAGAATTAAAATTATACAGAGTGTGTTTTCTAGTCACAATGCAATCAAACTAAAATCAGTATCAGAAAGATAACAAGAAATATCCAAACATGTTGAAAATAAACAGCCCAACTCCAAATAATCTATAGGTCATGAGGAAGACTCAAAGGAAATAAAAAAAATATTGAACTGAATGAAAATTAAATATACCATATATCAAAATTCATGGGACATAGATAAAGCAGTGTAGAGAGGGAAATTTACAGCACTAAATGAATACATTACAAACAAGGAAAAGTCTCAAATCAATAATCTAACTTCTCACCTCAAGAACATAGGAATAGCAGAGCAAAATAAACATAAAGCAAGCAAAAGGAGAAAAAAAGATAAAGCATGGAAAGCTTTGAAATTAGAATCAGAAAAAAATAATAGGGCTTTATAAAAAGATCAGTAAAAGTGGCAGTAGTCTAGCAAGACTAATAAAGAAAAAAGAGTATGCAAATTACCAATATTAGAAATGAAACAGGGGACATCACTACAGACTGTGCAGACAGCAAAACGGTAATAAGGAAATACTACCAACAATTTTACACACTTGTATTTGACAACTTAGATGTAATGGACCACTTCCTCAAAAAAGCATAAACTAGCACAATTCACCCACATGAAATAGTTTGAATAGCCCTATACTTATGAAGGAAATGAATGCATAATTTTGAAACTCACAAAAGAGAAATCTCCAGGCCCAGAGAGTTTCACTGGAGAAATTTGGAACCCTGATAACAAAGCCAAATATGAATTTTAAAAAAAGGATTAATATCAGTTCTACAAAGTGTCTTCCAAACAGGAGAAAACACTTCCTAATTCTTTTCCTAAAGCTAGTGTTATCATTATACCAAAATCAGACAAAAGATAACTCATAAAAAGAACACTGCAAATCAATATCCCTCATGAATACGGACATAAAAATGCTTAATAAAATATTAGCAAATGGAATTCAGCAATATATAAAAAGACTTACACACCAAGACCAAGTAGAGTTCGTTCCAGGAATACAAACTTGATTCAATATTTGAAAATCAATTAATGTAATCTACCATACTAGCAGACAGAAAAATAAAAATAAAATGGTAATACCAAGTGAGGTAGAAAAGCCATCTGTCAATCATTTTTGATAAAAATTCTTACAAAAACAGGAATAGAGGCAACTTCCTTACTTGATAAAGAGCACTACAAAAAATGTGCAACATACATTATACTTTTTTTCTTTCTTTTTTTAAATTTAAAGTTAGTTAACATACAGTGTATTATTAGTTTTAGGGTAGAGTTTAGTGATTCATCGGTTGCATATAACACCCAGTGCTCATTACATCAAGTGCCCTCCTTGATGCCCTTTACCCAATTATCCCATCCTCCCACCCACATCATACTTAATCATTAAAGACTAAATGCTTCCCTGCAAAGGTCAGTAGCAAGGCAAAGATGTCTTCTCTTCATTCTTCTTCAATATAGTGATGGAAATTTTAGTCAGTTCATTAAGGCAAGAAAGGGAAATATAAAACATACAGATAATGGAAGAAATAAAAGTGTGCTATTTGCAGATGACATGATTATCTACATAGAAAACTCTAAGGAATCTACAAAAACACCTAGAGCCATTGAGTTCAGCAAGGTTGCAAGATAAATCAATAATATTTGTATATATTAACAATGAACACAGGGGAACCAAAATTAAAAATATATTTGTAATTGCTAAAAAACAAACAAAACCCCCCCAAACTTTCAAATATTTAGATGCATATCTAACAAAACACTTATAGGACCTTATGCTGAAAGCTGCACAATGCTGATAAAAGAAATTTCAAGGAAGATCTAAATAAATAGAGAGAAATAGTATGTTCAAGGACTGGATGATGAAACATAGCAGAGATGTCAATTCTCCCCAAGTTGGGATATCGGTTGAATACAATTGCTATCAAAACCATTGTGTGTGTGTGTGTGTGTGTGTGTGTGTGTGTGTGTGTATAAAGGCAATATAGGGGTACCTGGGTGGCTCAGTCATTAAGCGTCTGCCTTCGGCTCAGGTCATGATCCCAGGGTTCTGGGATCGAGTCCCGAGTTGGGCTCCCTGCTCTGCGGGGAGCCTGCTTTCCCTTTGCCTGCTGCTCCCCCTGCTTGTGCTCTCTCTTTCTCTCTCTGACAAATGATTAAATAAAATCTTAAAAAAAAATAAATAAAGGCAATATAATTCTAAAACTTATGTGGAAAAGAAAAGGAACTAGAATACCTGAAACAATTCTGAAAAAGAAGAATTCAGTGGGAGGAATCAATCTAACTAATTATAAGACTTATTACACAGAGTAAGTGATATTGGTAGAGGAGCAGACACATGGATCAATGGAAAAGAATAGAGGACCCAGAAAGAGAACCACACAAATATGCCCAATTGATTTTGATAAAGAAGCAACAGCATTCAATGGAAGAAAGATATCTTTTTCAACAAATTGTGGTAGAACAATTAGACATCCATAGACAAAAAAATAAACTTTGACCTAAGTCTTGCATCTTATACAAAAATTAACTCAGACTAGATCACAGGCTTAAATGTAATACTACATAAAACTATAAAACTTTCAGAAAAAAATACAAGAGAAAATCTTCAGGATATAAGGCGGGGCAAAGAATTTTTTTAAACATTTTATTATTTTTGTATCTTTTAGGCAAAGAATTCTTAAGGCTTGACACCAAAAGCATGATCCATGGAAGGAAAAAAAAACGATGCATTGTAATTTATCAAAAGTTAAAATTTTGTTTTGTAAAAGACATGTTACGAAGATGAAGTGATAAGCTTCAGAGTGGGAGAAACACCTTTGCAAACCACATACCAACAAAGAGCTACTATCTAGAATGTATAAAGGACTTTCAAAACTCAACAGTAAAAAAAAAAAAAATTAAAGTGGGCAAAAACATGAGGAGACATTTCATGGAAGAGGATATGTAGATGCCAGATAAACACATGAAAATATATTTCACATCATTAGCCAGTAGGAAAATGCAAAATAAAACCGCAAGGGGATATGACTACACACCTATCAGAATAATTGAAATTTAAAAAAAAAGTGACAAAACCAATGTTGGCATGGATGCAAAGAAACTGGATCACTCATACATTGCTAATGGGAATGCAAAATGGTACAATCTGGAAAAGTTAGGCTGTTTCTTAAAAAAAAACAAACCCCTCAAAGCCCCCCAAAAATAAAACGTAAGTATCATACAACCCTGTAATTATACTTCCAGATATTTATCATAGAGAAATGAAAACTGAATTCACATAAAACCTATACAGAAATGTTTATGGAAGCCTCATTCATAAGAGCTCCAAACTGGAAACAATCCAGATGTTTTTTAGGGGGTAAACAGTTATTAAACTGTGGTACAGGGTGGTACATAGCATGGAGTACTAGTCAGCAATAAAAAGGGAGAAACTATTGATAAATGCAAAACCTGGAAGAATCTCCAGAGAATTCTGCTTAGTAAAATAAGCCAATCCTCAAAGGTTACATACTGTGATTCCATTTATGCAATATTACTTGAAATGACAAAATTGTAAAAATGGAAAACAGATTAATGGTTGTCTGGGGTTAAGGAAGGGACAGAGGGAAGTAGGTATGGATATAAAAGGGCACCAAGAGAGATCCTGATTGTGATACCATACTATAGTATTACAAGATGTTACCCTTGGAGGAAACTGAATAAAGGATACTTGGGATCTCTCTGTGTTATTTTTCACAACTGTATGTGAATCTACAACAATCTCAATTAAAATATCAATTAACTCATTTAAAGTTTAATTAATTAAACTTAAAAAACTAAGTGAATAGGTTAATAATGCTTTGGACAACAGAGTAAAATAGATCCTACCCCCAAATGTCACATCATTATTATGTAGTGCCCAAATGAGATTTGAGATAGTCAAGATGCTACAATGTACTGGGTCTAGTTCCTATGACCCAATGTAACTGAGATGCTGTGTCCTGTTCTAGTTTACACGATGAGGTCGTATTTCACCCTCATGTTTCATGGAGCCTACACTGAGCTGACTTTGCCTGACCTGCATGCATGCCTCTCTCTTGCCCTACGTCATAGTTCCTGGTACTGCCATTAATGGTTCAGGAATGTCCAATTCTGCAGAACATCATCCCAGCCTGTTAAAGGACCCACATTATGATTCTTTCCCTCCCTTCCCACCATAGCCCAACTTAAACTACCAATCCAAACCACTAGGCAAATTCATCACAGCACTAAACAATCAGGTGTGAATTACCAGTTTAACCCTCCTTCTGGATGTCTTACATTTTAAAAGAAACAATGATTTAAATGACCCTCCCATTGGTAGAATGCTTGGGGGAGATCCAGTTGTCCATATGTGGGGGGTGGTTGTAAAGGAGCAGGGAGCCTCCCTTTGACTTCTCCCCTCTGGATTTTTGTGAAGGAGAACAGGGCAGGGCTAGGAAAATACCAAAGCATATGCTTGGACTGCCCTTTCTTCTTTTCCAACTCTCTCCCATCTCTCTGTGGTCCTTCTCTAATTTGTGAGTAAATATTTTAATGAGACTATTAATTGTGTTACACTATTTTGTTTGTAAATGTCCTTTTTAATGAAATGAGTTAATCAAATTTTAGCTGCAAATCCTTACCTCCTAATTTTCCACGGACTTAATGTTCTCACTTGTTACACGGTGTTTTCCATCAGTGTGCCTCTGTGTTAGCTGTTAGCTTCGTGATGAGAAAGAAGGCAAAGGAAGGTGAAGGCTGACTATACTCTGCAAAATAATGCTTGCCAAAAAGGCATTGTCTTGTGAACTCAGAAGGCATTCTGTGCTAGATTTATCTAGTTCCTTTTACCCAGTTATAGTCTTCTTTATGTCATGCTTTCTTCCCTAGCTTTTACTCTTTCCTCAACCACTGGCAGTCAAAGCTCTGCCCCTAGCAGCTAAGGTCAAATAGTTCTCTTGATCAAACCCACTGTTGGCCCATCTGTGGTTTTGGCCAGACCACCCATCTCCTTACCTTTGACACTCTCTTTCTCTGATTTCATGAATGCTAACTCCCCCATTCTCCTTAAGATGGGCCTATAAACTGTTGAGTCATAATCTGCCTTTGGATGGGTCACTGGCAAGTCAAACTTAATGTGTCCATCACTGAGCTGCTGATAGTAACACAAATCTGCTTTCCCATTTCAGTTAATGGCAACCCCAATCTTCCACTTGTTCAGGCCAAAAATTTTGAGTATTCCTTGACCCCCTCTTCTCCCTCCTTACATCTGGTCCATAAACGAACTCTCCTTGCTTTTCTTCAAAATATATCCAGAATTTGAGCACTTCTTACCACCTCTATCATCACCACCCCCATGGATGCCACCTTCACCATTTGCCTGGATCACTTCAATAGTTGCCTGTCTCTGCTTCTGCCCTTGCTCTTCATCTCTTAATTCTCAACAGAAAAGCCAGCATGATTATGATAAATTGTAGCAGATCAAGTCTCTGCTAGAAACCCTTCCTGTCTCGCTTAGAGTAAAAGGCAGTCCTTATAATAGTTTGCACCACTGGCTCGCTCTCACCTTATTACATCATCCTCACTCCGATCTATCCCCACTGGCCTCCTTGGTCCTCTTGGTCATGCCAAGCAGACTCCTGCTTCAGAGCCTCATGCTTGCCATTGGTTTCCTCTGTCTGAATGCTCTTTCAAGGGAGCAGCATGGCTGATTTCCTCATGTCAGACCTCAGCGGGTTACCTGAGGTCCTCCCCTACCACCTGTGGAGAAGCTGAAAGCCCTCATCCCAGACACTTCACCTCTCCCATTCCTATTTTATTTGTTATCAGCAGTACTTATGTCACATAGTATATATTTGACTTAATCTTACTTAGTGCCTTTCTCTTCTACTAGGCTGTGAGTTCAGTGGGCAGATATGTTTGTTTTTTCATCGCTCTGTTTTCAGCATCAAGACTAGTGCCTGGCACACAGACTCACAATAAATATTTCTATGTGAACTAAATGATTATTTTCTTTGTCTTTGTGTCTCTCCATTTCTCTCTCACTGTCCCTTTGTTGTGTCCTCTCCATTCCTGGCTATTCTTTCTTTCCTCTGCTTCAAACATCTAGGTATGTCCCAAGAATTTCTCCTGGGTGTTCTCATCTTTTATTATGTTCCTTTTCCTTTTTTCCTCCCAACTGCCTCCCTTGGCCACTGATCCCTGACTCCAAGGTACACTCATCTTTCCTTCCTTTTTACACTTCTCACAGGCCTCCCGACTATTACTAGGGGTGCTGCACATCTAGATCCTGCAGGGCAAGAGAAGCAAGTGAACAGGTGGCATTCACAGAGATAATTTCAGTATTGTTTATCATAAAGGCCTTAAGTTTCCATCTTGGGTTATAGAAACAAGTTTATATGTTCTCTTTCCTTTTGTCTGATAACCTTCTTAGGGGCAAGAATCATACATTGTTCATGTTTGTATTCATCTATCCTTCCCTGCCTCTATCTATCCTTCCATGCTTTCACCAACAGATATGTGTTGGGCACCCACTACGTGCCAGGTCTTCTTCTAAGACTCTGGGAATGCAAAGTTTAGGTAGGTAAAAACTGAGATAGCATTAGAGCAATCAGAAGAGCTCAAAGGTTTCAAGTTATGAAGATCAGGGACACAGTGAAGAAGACTGAAGAAGACCAAGTAGGAGACTACTATTGTACTATAGGCAAGAAATTAAGGTAGTTTCTAAAGGAGGGAAAGTATGGGTGGAAATAAGTAGCCAGATGTGAGAGATAGCCAATGAACGACTTACCTAGGTAGTCATTCAATAGTATTTACTAAATGAAAGAAGAAACTTGATTTGTCATAGAAGGGAAGAGTGGCTTCTAGGAACTTAGGACTTGAAGTTGCATAGATCTGAGTTTAAATCCCCCCAAGCTCATCAGTTTGTTAGCTGTAAGGCTGTGGGCAATTATTTAATCTCTCCAAGTCTCAGTTTCCTTAGCTGGAGATATGGGCAAAATCCACCTCATAGGGTTTTTTCAACGATTAAATGAGGAAATACATATAAAGTGAACAGTACAGGGTCTAGCACAAACTAAGTGCTATTTACATTATAATAAACATTTACTGTTACTATTTGAAGAGTGACAAACGGATACTCCCAACAGGTTGAATTATCTCTCACTCAAATAGAAATAAATGAAAATGTTTATTTCAATTATATTCTTTTCTTTCCCGGTATATGAGGATATAAGGAGAAAATGCCTATAGTCCTCAGAAAGTGGATCAAGTATAATAACTAGTGAGATTGCTCCGCTGGGACAGAAGGGTTCACGGTAGAACACAGCAAACAGAAGTGTCCAAGTCTGTCTGTCTGTCTCTTTCTCATTGTCCATGTTGCTTTAAAACATTAAGCAAAAAAAGGTCATTTAGAGTCATGTTAATTGTGGTATTGCCAGAGAGCAGTGGATAACTATTTCCTCTGCCAGAAACCTTTATTTCTTTTTTAAAGGAAGGGGAAAAAGCAGGAGGTGCTCAGTGGAGCCATTCTGGTCGTCTGTGGACCCTGCTGCCTGCTCAAATATACGGAACATGCATTAAAAGGTGGATGTTTTCAAGGCACCTTTGAGGTTCTCAATAGATGATATCTACTTTAGTAACTTTAAGTTCTATACTAGTACTTGGTTATTTTGAGATACAGAGTGGAAAGGGTAATTTTCCTTTCAAGAGACAACAAATTAAGGCCACACAGCTATTTACTAGCATGACCCATAGCTATCTAATGTTCCATACATAATATGAACTTTCTTTTTCTTATTTACAAAGAGATACATCTTTTAATGGGACAAGGTAGATTTTGAATGCAACCCTTGATTGCTTGTGGACTAATATTAACTTAAAATAATTCAAGCAGAGGGTATCCTAATCCTCCCTAGTTTGATTTTCTCTATTGTTTGGCTAAATCCATATATTTTTTTGTATGGATAGATACATTTAGTGTTTGTCTGGGATATCAAAAGCCCAGAGTTTAATCTTGTTATGCCTCTCTTAGATGTGTTTGATAGTGATTGCAACGTTTAGATGATAAACTGTGAGAACAGGGACCGGGCCCTTTACATGTTTTATATACCCCTCACTCCTCTCCCCAAGGTCAAGTACAGGAAAGAAAATGTAATAGATGCTCAACAAACCCTCACTGATGGCTTTAGTGTTTATGAGAACAACTCCACTGTAGAATATCATGGTGAGGAACTTTGATAGGTGTATAAAATAATGGGCTAAAGAAGAAATTGTCAAATCTCCCACTCATATATCTATTGCTTTCTTTCTATGATAATTGGAATAATCCATCAGCTTTTCTATATATTGATACTACTACTTGTAAGATGAGATACTGGAAAGTTACTGTCTCTAATATTAAGAGAACTTGGGATATACAGTGGTATTTCACAATGCCCATTTCTTTGGGAATGGTCAAAGACACTGGGTTACTCCTAATACTTTACTGATCAGTAACAAAATCTACTAAAAGAAAATGTCCATATGGTATTAGGAAAGGAAGTGCTTACACCAGGTCAAGTCAACTTTAAAGGAAAACATTCTCAATTCTAATATTTCAAAATCCTTCTCCATTTAACTTGTGGCAACTACCTTTTTATCATTTCCCTTTAAAGGAAAAATAGTAAACTGGACATATAGTGATTCTTACAGGATATTCTACATGGTACAAGACTGACATTCATGTATTAATTTGATGTGTATGAAACAACCCTTGCTCTGTGCCAGACAAAAATTGCTCTGCATTTGAGAAATTGACCCCGTCTTGGGGGAGAGAGTAGGATAAACCTCTCAGAGATTATATGGTACTGATGCTGTAGGGCTCATGAGAACAAAGACTCATTGGGTCTCCATGAAACAGCAATGTATATCCTGCTCTGGATTGTCAAGGAAAGCTCAGAGGTAGGCTGGCAAAGTGGCATTTTCTAGGCAGAAGGACATCACGAGCAGGGCTTGGAGGGATGAGGGCACAGAGTAGCCTATGGCTTAGTAAGGAATTTGGGCTTTTGCTAAAGGCAGTGAGGTTTGATTTATTTTATTGTCATAAAATATACATAACATATACTCTACCATTTTAATCATTTTTAAGTGCACGGTTTAGCAGCATTAAGTATATCCACACTGTTGTGCAACCATTACTACCATCCATCTCCAGAATTTTTTCATCTTGTGAAGTCAAAACTCTGTATCCAGTAAATAATAACTCTTCATTCCTCCTCTACCAAGCCTCTGGCAAGCACCGTTCTACTTTGTGTCTCTATGAACTTGACTAATCTAGGTTCCTCATAGAAGCAGAATCATACAGTATTTGTCCTTCCATTCTACTTGGCTTATTTCACTTAGCACAATGTCTTCAAGATTTATCCATATTGTAGCATGTGCCATGTTTTCCTTCCTTTTTAAAGGTGACAAATACTCTGTTGTGTGTATAGACCCCAATTTGTTTATCCATTCTTCTGTTGCTGGACACTTGGGTTGCTTCCAGCTTCTGGCTATAGTGAATAATGCTGCAATGGACATGGAAAATACATGTATGTCTTTGAGACGGTGATCTCATTTCCTTTGGATATAGACTCAGAAGTGCAACTGCGGGATGATATGGTAATTCTATGTTTAATTTTTTGAGGAACTGCCTTACTGTTTTCCACAGCAGTTGCACAATTTGAACATGCCTAAATGAGGTTTGATTTTTTTAAAGGATTTTAAGCTAGTGAGAGACTGATCATTTGGTGGAGAGAGCTCTCTGCCTGCTGTGGAGAGGATGGATGAAAGGCAGCAGAGCTGGAGTTTGGTTGCTGGCAACCAGCTTAGAGATGAGGAAGATGGGAACCAAGGCTAGCTAGTCCTGTGTGAATGAGGACAGATGATGAGCTGCAGAGATTCTCTGAGAAGTACAATCAAGTGCTTAATGAAGCTTTGTTATAATGGCATCACCAATAACCAACCCCAGCCATGGTGGAAAATTAAGGAAAGAGTAAATCCTAAACTATTAAATGAGTTACCTGGGAAGGGGTGGGGAATGGAATAACAGAAGTGAGAGGAAGGGATATGAAGAGGAGGAAGAAAGAGTGGGACAGGGAAATCCAAGGAAGAAAAGGAAAAAGACTAGAAGAAACTGATCCTATGGATAGGTTTATGAAAAGATAATCATGTAGTCTTATACACCACAGAACTTTTTAAAAGTTTATTGAGATGTACTTGGATGGGATAACCTGGTGATGGGCAATAAGGAGGGCACATGATGTGATGAGCACTGGGTGTTATACACAACTAATGAATTGTTGAACATTACATCAAAAACCAGTGATGTGCTATATGTTGGCCAACTGAACATAATAATAATAATAAGAAGAAGATGTACTTGAGAAGTAGTGAACAAAGCAAGAGACAAGAGAAGTATATGTACTTCTCAAATAAGAATGGGGTAGTTATAGGGCAGACCAGCTAGTTCATCACTTTTATATTGTGGCTTAACTGGATCACCTATTTAACTGAGCAAAAGATCACACTGGCTTTGTGTGTGAATGTCAAGTGCACTTTTGTTTTTGAGATGAGAATAGGAATTCACATTCCATAAGGATTCACAAGTCACAAAAGTAAGAAAACCAACATAAACAGTTTGGGCAATGGATTTCTTGCAGTTCAGCTGAGAAAATCCTAAGATTAGAAATACAGTCCAGTTACCACCCATATTCAGGGAAACACAGGGTCATCAGCTTATAAGTGTGATTAGAATGGAGATTATCTTCCTGAAGATATTGAAGAGCAGGAGCAAAAGAGTACCAAATGAATGTGAAACTATTCCTAGTGCAGACGCTGCTGGAAACCTCATTTAGCCATATTTTCGAATGGATATGCTATGCAAACAAGTGTAATTTCTGTGCAAGACAATTCTGCATTTATTGAATTTGTCTGGATGAAGTTTTTGAAACATACTGAATAAAATATATTCAGTAGATTGTAATGTTAGTGAAAGGGGCTGAAGTACCTAGATGCATTTGTTTGCTCTGCTGGGGAAGCCTCGTTGCCAAGCAAGTTCCTCTAACCTTGACCTTGGGAGACAAACCGCCTCAGAGCAGGAGGAATCAAGTGGTTTTCTAGCTGTGATGAGATTTAAGTTTTCTTTAGCTTGTTCCCCTACAGACATTTAAATAGTATTGATTTTCTTACAATAGCCACTGGGGAGCAAATAATAACTAATTTTATGAGAACTTCATATAATCTGCCTGACTACTGCTGTATTTTTATGTGACCTTCTCATTTTCAGTTTGGAAGGTCATCTTTTGGAGGTGAAACATCTCAGGTCCTAAGACGCTTCCGTTTGAAACAAAGCTTATTTTCACTTCCAAGTAGCCTTTCTTTATTAATTCCCTTGGGTGAGTTTTGTCAATTCCTGTTTCTTGGTTTCCACCTGATGACAAGCCTATTTACCTCTCAGGATTCAGAGATGGGAGAGAGATGGCCATTCTCAGCCCAGAGACTTGCACTAATTTGTAACCTACCCACACATTCCTACTAACTTCCCTTCCTCCTCCTCTTCTTCTGTATTCTATGTAGTGTGTGTGTGTGTGTGTTTTACATTAATATGTGTGTGTGCATGTGAATAATTTCCAGTTTATTGTGTATATGGTCTCTCCTTGGCCAGATAGACTATAGACTATAATCTCTGGAATAACATTTTCATTTCTTATAATTTTTTTTTTCTTCAAAATCATCAAAGACAGGTTTGCCTCCACACTGAATACCCATTAGTGTTTTCAACGGAATGAAGTCCAAAAGAATAACCACAGTAAAACTTTCTGGTGAAGACAAGGGCATTTTTCAGAGAATAGTCATGCTAGGATAACTGGCACATGTCATGTGATAACAGAGAAAAATGATTTCTACTTATGGGAATTTTGCAAGTCTTAAGACTAAAATTTCCAACCATAGTTCCCCCCCATATCTTTTAATGGCAGAATTGTTTCCAATTTAGGCAAAATTGACCTACTCTCTAGTAATTAGGTAAGCCAAAAGCCTCACTTTACCCATGTCTTAATATCAAATGGACACCATCCTAAGAAATGGTCAACAATTCATTTAAATTCAGGTGTTTTAATAGTTTTTATTTTTTGATAATATGCTAGAAGTGATTTTCCCCATGACATACCAGAGAATTTTATTGGGAAAATCATCAAGTGTGATTTTTCAGATAATAGAAATTTATAAGATTCAATAACGTTATAAAAAACTCTGCACTCCCTTCTGACATCTGAGTCTCTATACCAAATAGTTACAAAAAGGAGCGTTCCTTCTAAATAACGGCAAGAGTCATATATATGCGGCATATATATATATATACACACATATATATGCATATGTATATATATATACATATATATATGACTTTTCCCCAAATCTGAGATATACTCATGTAGATTAAAATTTTTAAATTAAGGAAAATGAATGGGAAAAAAGTTATTTTGCTGAGATTCTAGAGCTCATGAGGTTATTTAATTAAAATTGCCAACTTTGCTCCTGAAATCCTGCCATTTTACTAATTTTCCCTATATTTTGTTTTTAGGAACAAGCCACAGAAAACATGTTAGCACTAATTGCTCTCAAGTAATCCATGGACTACTTTATGACAAAACTCCTTCAGAATATTGCAAAGCCCAAACATTGTCAAAAAATTGGCAGGAAATTTTGGTCTCTCATACCTTGATGATAATCTTCAACTAGAGTTGTTATTTTTACTTGACTGAAAATCAAAACAGTGAAATCCAGGGCATTTGTAATACATGCTATATATTCACTGAATTATGTGAATATTTGGGGGGCCCTATGTGAAATTATTAAATAAGGAAAATAACAAATTAGTGAAGAAACATGAACAATACAATATCTTTGGACACAGTCAAAACAATAAATCCTGAACTAAGCTGACACTGAAAAAATGTGTCCCATTTTTAAATGATCAGTGATGAAGATTCTCAGCATAAGTATACCTAAACTGTTCTAATTAAAATTCTGAAATCCTACGGGCGCCTGGGTGGTGCAGTTGGTTAAGCATCTGACTCTTGGTTTCGCTCAGGGCCTGATCTCAGGGTCATGAGATGGAGCCCTGCGTTGGGCTCTGTGCTCACCAAGGGGTCTGCTTAAGACTTTCTCTCCTTCTTCCTCTGCCTCTCCCTCCCGTGCTTGCTCTCTCTCTCTCTCACAAATAAATAAATAATACCTTTAAAAAATGTTTCGGAATTCTAGGGATCCTCTGGATGAGGAATATGACAGGACTAACATCTCTGGACTGTTTGTAAGAAAGATGCTTTCTAGCACTTAAGTGACATTCATATTAGGTTGAATTTTTATTATCCTTCAATATTTACATTCCACAGAGTATGAGTTAGGTGAAGTGGATTTTTGGTGAAAAAATTGGTTTGGAAAGAAGTTATTCATCAATGAGATGTTATGGGCAGCGGGAAGCTGTTGTACAGGGCTGAAGGTTTGGAGTACATATCAGAACAGTGTCCTGATAATTAAGTGAAGATCTGACAGGTCTTCCACACTTTGTTTGGAAGTTGGTTACCATCACCATTCCCTACTCTCTACTTTGCCACTTATAGTAGGGAAGGAAGGAGGTTCAGATGTTTTGTCTTTATGCCGTTGTTGGGAATTCTGACCTTTACTATCTCTGATGTGGTTTTCCTAAGCCTTGAAGAGGAAGAATTGAAAGATGTGTATTAAATGCAATCCTGGTTTAACAGCTGCATTATTTTACTGATCCAAATTAATGTTACCTTGGTCAGTTAATCTTTGACCAAGGAGGCAAGAATACACAATGGGAAAAAGACAGTGTCTTCAACAAATGGTGTTGGAAAAAGTAGACAGCTACATGCAAAAGAATGAAACCAATTCTGTACACCATACGCAAAGATAAACTCAAAATGGATTAAAAACCTAAGTGTGAGACCTGAAACCATAAAAATCCTAGAAGAGAGCACAGGCAGTAATATCTCTGACATTGGCCACAGCAACATTTTTCTAGATATGTCTCCTTAGCAAGGGAAACAAAAGCAAAAATAAACTATTGGGAGTATATCAAAATAAAAAGCTTCTGCACAGCAAAGGAAATAATCAACAAAGCTAGAAGAGTCCTAAATGGGAGAAGATATTTGCAAATAACATATCCAATAAAGGGTTAGTATCCAAAATATATAAAGAACTTAAACAATTCAACACCAAAAAAAAAAAAAAAAAAAATCCTCCCCCCCAAAAAATCCAATTTAAAAATGGGCAGGAGACATGAACAGACATTTTTCCAAAGAAGACATAGATAGTCAAAGGCACACAAAAAGATGCTCAACATCACTCATCATCAGGGAAATGCAAATTGAAAACATAATGAGATAACCCCTCACATCTATCAGAATGGCTAAAATCAAAACACAGAAACAATAAGCATTGGTGAGGATGTGGAGGAAACAGTGCACTGTTTGTGGGAATGCAAACTGGTGCAGCCACTGTGGAAGACAGTATGGAGCTTTCTCAAAAAAGCAAAACCAGAATTACCAGATGATCCAGTAATTCCACTACTGGGTATTTACCCAAGGAATATGAAAACACTAATTTGAAAAAGATATATGCACCCCTATGTTTATTTCAGCATTATTTACAATAGCCAAATTATGGGAGCAGCCCAAGTGTCCATCAATTGATGAATTGGTAAAGAGCATGTGGTATATATATACAAATATATATGCAGTTTATTTCCAATTTGGGGATTTTTGTCTCGCCATAAACTATTTACTGGAATTTGCTTATTTAATTAATAATATACTGGCTTTCATTTTTATATAAAAGCTACCATGCAATGAAAAATTGTTAAACAAAAATAGAGCCCTAAAAAGATCGCAAATAAAAATTTGCGATCTTTGTATTACAATTGCAACTTAACTGGGGTGCCTGGGTGGCTCAGTTGGTTAAGCATCTGCCTTCAGCTCAGGGCATGATCATCAGGCTCTCTGCTCAGTGGGGAGTCTGCTTCTCCCTCTGCTCCTCCCCCTGCCTGTGCTCTCTCTGTCTCTCAAATCAATAAATAAAATCTTTAAAAAAAAAAAAACAACAAATGCAACTTAACTTCCATTTTTCATTCTTATGTTGAATTATTTGCTACAAATATACTCTTGTATAATTTAAAGGGTTATGCATAAAGACCATCATTACTAATTCATTTGGCATTCGTTATAAGACCTTTAATCATGATGTATTAATTTGGTATAAATGTGGATATAACATATAATTTCTAAGTAATTCCATTATAATTTACTAGTTAAATAGTCTATTGTAATAAAAAATAATCTATTGTTATTTCAATATCTTCTCAAATATGCATCAAAGTGTAATGTTTTGTTTCTTTATGAAACAGCCAAAGTTAAGGAAAGCACCAAAGCATATTCCTTTCTCCAGTGTAGATACACTAGCAGAATCTCCAGTAGGAGGGTAGTATTATAAAAATCACAAAAAGCCCATCTAAAACCACCCACGGTTCATAACACAAACAAATGTACTGCGGTGTGTTCGATTTGAAATTTCTGGAGGTTAATGCACAAACCTTCAGAACCACCCCAATCCATGACAGACCAAACCAGTCAGGCTGCGGTTTGGCTTTTTAAGTAGCTGAGACCTAAAAGAGGGATGTTTGGACTATGAATAGCCACCCAGCCTTTACGTGGAGCGGGCTCCTGTTGTGGTCATTTGGCCCTTCTCTAATTTAGATTTTACATCTGTGCTGTGACTGAGATACTGGCACCCCGTGTATATTGCTAAGGAGAGAAACTGAAAATGCAAACCGAGAAGGGGTATCTGGAAAGAACATGCACCCCACATGTTCTATGAGAGCCATTCCAGAAACCATAAGAAAAATCATCTTACTTCTGAAACAGACTTACCCCTATGTCTCCAACTGGAAAATGCTTGCACATTCTCTAGTAAAATGAAAAACACCCCTAGACCTATACAATGGAAGAGGAAATTTCATTTTATACTGGGGACAGTGAGGAGAGGGTGGAGGAAAAACACAGTTGATCGATTTATCAACTTGTTGCTTTGAGTCCTTTGTCATAATTCCTCTCTTCTCCTTTTGGTGTTTACTGACCTTCCGCTGACTAATTCTTCCCCATCACTGTTGGATCCTTCTGCTTTTAACCTCTTGGCAACAGCTTCCTAAATTAATGTGTGAACAGCAGGACAACAAACCCAGGGATGTTTACCTAGATTACTTTGAAAAAATACAGCAGTATAAAGAGAGTAAACAATAAATAAATGACACGCAATGGTGTGAAATGTGTAAGTTACTTTTGAATAGAAGACAAAAAATACAATTTATTATGAAAGAGTCATTTGAGCTCTGAGGGTTAGCAGTTGCTGTGCTAAATCACAAATAGCTAGATCATGGTATTAATAGATCATCAGAGGGGCCAGTCTCTAAGCTCGTGTGTGTGTGTGTGTGTGTGTGTGTGTCTTCGTGTATAGTTGATCAATGAGAAAAGGGTAACGTCTGGGCTCCTTGCTTCTGTGTTCATAGTATCTATTCATTGTTTTTCTTATTGCTTTGTCTAGTCCAAATTTAGCAGCAAGAGGATGAGGGCCCTCAATTCCTCACCACCAACTCTTCCACACGCTCTTGGGAGTCTCTTTGACCTTTCCAGGAGAATAAAGAGGATAATCTTGCAGAATCTATAATGTTTCTTCAATTTCCAGATGCTGTTATTCTACATTTCTATGATTCTAATTCTACTCCATGCTCTAATGGATGCAATTAACTCATTTTAAAATGGTGTCTTTCTTCACAGGACTGCCAAGTACAGAATCTAAAAGTTTCTGATCATAAACACTGATGATTTTGGGGGTGATTTCACTTGCTCTCCTGTATTTCTCTACATTGGAATCCACGGATTTTATTTATTTATTTATTTTACACCAATAACCTTCCTATTCATCCTGATTAGGCTGAGGTTCTGCAATTTGGCTTTGCACTTGTATGCCTCGTTTGGAAACGGACAGGATGGATATGGTGAACTTCAGTAACAATGGCTGCAGCATTTCTGGGAGTACTCTGGGAAGAGGTGCTACATAAACACAAAGCTCTCTGCAGAGATGGTCTTATTCGTCCTCATAACATCTCAGGAGGTGGGTACGCTGTGAACCTTGTTAATACAAAGCTGCCGGTGCCACAAATAGAACAGAGATGATTTTCTCTCACTACATGAGGAATGACAACTTTTTGCTCACATTTCTTAAGGGGAATTATCCATTGGTTGGCTTTGTGAATGCCAGCCTGGATGTATCTGTCTGATCGCTCGCAAACGTGACCTAAAGACTTGTTTGCCAGGAAAGCAATATCCCAAGCTTAAAAGTTTATACTTATGCAGGCGCCTCTCACTGCAAACCAAATTGAAAAAGGTTAATGTGGTATACTGAAACAAAAATGTGTAGGACTCCTTATAGGGAAGAGCATCTGTTGAACAAGGAAATTAATACATGTTACCCCTGGACATTCATACCTTATAAACGCAGGTCCTTGGTATTACTCATCATTGCTTTTAACATTTTAATAAAGATTATGCTGTAACAACATGAATTTTATCTTAGCAATAAGGCTCAGAAATGGAAGTCAATGTAACTAAATCTATTATCAATGACTGAGTAAGGAGTTAACTCTTATGTGAAGCCAATCCCCTTAGCAGACAACGTAAAAATTATTACTCAAATGCCCAAGTGAAATGTCATAGTGTCCCCAGAGGGCAATTCCTGGTAGCATCAGAAAGAGTACATAAAGGGATATAAAGTACAGGCTGCCCATAAAGCATTACCAAGAAGCTATCTAAAAAAGAAAAATTCAACAAAAGGGATCATATTTTCATTGGAAAATACCCTTTTCCTCGTGGCAGATTTGGAATGCAAGATTTTAAAATAAAACCCATATCCAGGAAAGCAGATATACTGTCTGCCTAATTTTGAGGCGTACTAATTAAGCATGGCATTATACAGTTAATGACAGTATTTTATTTGGTATATTTCATTTTTAGACTCTTCACCTGTTGGAAGTTGAGTTAAATTTTCATCATTAAAATGCACAAACATGACTAGCTGCATATAGATCTGAGCATGGCTTAGATCCCTAACCAACCAAGAGGTCACAAGTACATTAGTTGAAATCCATCTTCAGAGGAATAAGATTTTATAACTTGTAGAGTTAAGAAGAAAATGTTTTCTTTATAGGATACTTTGAATTGTTTAATTTGCTACACTGTGGGGTCCTCCTTTCAGTGAACAAACACAGGTCTAGGGACCAGCCTAGTTGGTAGAATGTATAAAAAATGAAATTGATCTTAAAAAGACCTGACTTCTGTTTCATTCCACTACCAAACAAAGAAGACACAAAGCAAACTGAAGACACAGACAGCAATCTTAAAACTGTCTTCAAAAAAACTGGTTGATTTTATTTAAGGGCAAATAAATATGACTTTTTCATATCTCGAGGACGATAAATGGCTAATATGAAACTTTACTTGCTCTTTGGTATGTGCATTTCTCTATTTACATACTGAATTTACGTATATACTTAAGACACTGAACTCCTCGCTTTCCCAGAAACTGTGTTTTACATATCCTATCTTACTCAATTTTCAGAGTACTTTCTGAGGGATTATTACTATCTTTTCCATCTTACAAATGAGGAAATGGATGCTCGGGGAAGTTAACTCATGATATTTTAGATAGTAAGAAGTAGGGCTTGCTTTGAACCCAAGGTGACTTCAAAGTTTATGCTCCTTTTTACTCTACCCGTGTTGACCAAACTGTTTAACACACTATTTATCCTAATCGTACCTGTGAGAATTCAACTTAGAGGGGTGACTGAGTGATGACACACAGAGGGAGTTTTTATTGCTTGGGGTGTCCAAGAGAAGAGGGCCCACCAGCTCATGTAGGGCCACACGGGGAAACACGGGTTTGGTCAAGAGCAGGAGAGGAATGCATGGCCCAGAGCCTTCATTGTGTTCTTCAGGGGAAGGAGGATACAAGGAAGGTTGAGCATCAGCAAAATCTTAGGATTGGATAATTTGAATAATTTCAGCAGGCTCCAGGCTATAGAGGTGGTCCACAGTTGTCCACGACCTGGCCCTGGGGTGATCTGGGGCAGGGAAAATACTGGCCTGGTGTGTGAGTTAGAAAAAGTAGGTAGCTGGGATGTAGACAAGGGATATGTTTGTCTATGACATATATGTTTGCAGGTATTATGATCTGCATGTTTGTGTTACCTCCAAATTAATATGTTGAAAGCTTAACCCCCAATGTGATGGTATTGGGAGCTAGGGCCTTTGGGAGATGCTTAGGTCATGTGAGTGGAGCCCTCATGAATGGGATTAGTGTTCTTATAAAAGAGACCCCAGAGAGCTCCCTCTCCCCTTCTATGTTATGAGAACACAGGGAGAAGTTGCCAGCTATAAATCAGGAATAAAGTCCTCACTAGAACGGGACCATACTGGTGCCTTGATCTTGGACTTCCCAGACTCCAGAACTATGAGCAACAAATTTCTATTGATTAGAAGCAAACTGGTCTGTGGTACTTTTAATAGCAGCCCAAACAGGCTGAGGCAGCTGGAAAGTTACTGTCTTTAGGAATTAGCTAGATCAGGGAGGAGTAGTCTGTCAAAGATTAGCAAGGCCCCCAGGATGTCAAAACATCATAAAATATAGAAAAAAAAATACCATTGTTGTTTGAAAAAGAAAATTGTCTCTGGTATGAATTTGGTAAATCATGCAAACTTTATACTTGGCTTGAATATTCACGATGCCTATTAGCATATTTAAGTTTGCATGAAGTCCTACAGTAAAGTAACCTTTTTAACACTGTTTAACCCAGAGTTCCTTAAATTGATTTGACCCAACACCTATTAACATTTAGCAGAACATTAATTTTATGAACTACAGCTTTTTACCTAACTTTTTTCATATTTTAAATTGGGTGGTTTTTTAAAATCTGTCATTGAACATTAATTATAAATACATTTCATACGCTTTGTGTATTGGCGATATTTCTAATGTTAAAAAAATACAAAGTGCATTGGGATATTTTGAAACAATTATCCTTCTAAACAGAATTTTTTCCCATGCAATAAAAAGGTTTGAATATAACCAACCACTTCCAAAATGGGATCATCTCCTCAAAGACATTTACAAAGCAAACCACTCGCAATTCTTTTTCAGAGACAGTGAGTAAATGTGCAAATCAATAGTGTTCACCTACTTTTAGCAATTCCTATAATGCTAACTCCTATACCTGCTTTAAAAGATAGGAAAATGATTCTTAACATTAATAAGTTTAAGAACATCCAAAACCTGGACATTGAGGATTTAGAATCATGCATTGCCAGAAATAACTTTTGCCTAAATTGGACCTTCTACATATGCAATGAGACCTGATTCTGTATTATTTCATGTACTGCTAAGCCTGTGTTTCTGTCAGTGAATAATTGTTTTGAGTTATTAGAAGGAAAATGAAGCATAACATTTGCATGATTTCCCCCATACTACAGAATTGAGTCAACAATTAAAAGGGAAAAAAATCAGCACACAAAATTGTATGCTCTGAAAACAAAGGAACGATCTTGTTCCCCTTCCTCATCTTCCCAAGTCTTGCTGACCCAATTACAAATTTTCCGGTAGTATCATATGTAATCCAAATGGCAAAGGTACTGGCTAAACTTTTAGTCCTTTCAGAGCATTTGTGCCTAGGATGATATCTTCGAGTCCAAAATGACTCAACTCAGAAGGGGGAAATGGAGAATGGGAAATCTGCTTACTTCAGCTTTGGAGTTAAATTGCTGCTGAGAGAATTTTTCCTTTGTCATGCTTTTCTCGCCCTAGAGAGTTATCTTTATGGTAGTTCAAAGTGAGGGCTCACTTAACTAGTTCATTCATTCCTTCTTCATGCGGTAAGTATTTATTTACAAGCCAAAATGGCTTTGATAGAAGACAAAGTCCCTGCACTCATGGAGCAAATTCTGTAAGTGGAAAGAACTAACAAGTCAATAAATAATTAAGTTCATCAATAAATAAACATGAAAATATATAGAAATCAGTATATAGAGAAAATGGACAGTTTGATATAAAGGGGAATGACTTGCTCACTGCTATGAATTCAGTGGTCAAGGGAGAACTCTCTACGGAGACAATTATTTAAACTGAACAAAAGGATCCAGGGAAAAGCATCCCATTCACATCTTCCTCCTTTTAAAATACACTGAACAAGATTCCCCATCATCTGAATAATATCAAGGTGCACACAACAACAAAACATAAGTTGTGTTTGAGATGAAAAATAAGTAATGGAGTGTTTAAAAAACAGTTCTCAAAAGAATGGTTTCCTGTAATGTAGATGACTCTTTTCCCACTTTGAGCTTTCTTTAAAATGCACAGATTTTAGTGATTCTTTCTGGTTCTCATTTTTAAAAGCAGTTGTTAAATAACCATCTTCAAATGCTTAAGTTAGAGGGTGAGTTTGTTCCCTTCAGTTCAGGAGTTAGGAAATCTGTGACCATTTTGTCCTTGATAGCAGTGATTTTCAAATGAGGCTGCATCTCTCTCACTTGGGAAGCTTGTTAAAATATGAATACCTCATCTGAACCTCCAGTCATTCCAATATAAACTATATCCCCAAATTGTTCTGACTTCATCTCAAACTGAGGGAGCAAAAGGCTGGGCTAGCAGAGATTGGATTGTAGGTCTCTGTGTGTGGGGATAGGAGTTGAGCTACACAATGGGAGAGCTGGTTCTCCAGTAAACCTGGACACTGAGCTAAGTTCCGGAAGATCCACTACACCATTGGGTTTCCTAAGGGGTTGATGGAAGGCTGGGATCCTCAGACATTCTTCAGAGCTTGTAAAGTAAAACTTTGGGCTCCACTTCTGTGTAAACTAGAGTAACTTTTCCTTTGACTGTATTATATATTGGGGTTACGTATATGATTTCACTTGGAAAAGTTCCATTTCTAAATAGATTAAACACCATTGAACTATGTAGTGGAGAAAGAGCTGGGAACTATATTTCCATAGAGCAGGCAAGGTCCAGAGTCCACAGATTCTAGGCACCAGAAATGATAGATGAGCTTTTGGACCTGGGGTAAATTTATAGGTCAAACTTAATGCTTGGTTAAGACTTTTAAGGCACAGTTATGCTTTCTTTGCACAGAAAAAGGTGAACAGGGTTAAATTGTGAATAATAATAAATAATTTATTAAGGAACCATTAAATTACAAGATTGCATACTTTATGTCATTTATTTCACACAATGACTCACTGAGGAAGGTGTTAATATTCCCATTTTCCAAATGAGTAAATTGAAGCTTGGAGAGATTAAATACCTTCTCCAAGGTCCCCCAGCAGATCTAGAACTTTAACCTAGGACCCATCTGGTTTCAAAGATC
This sequence comes from Halichoerus grypus, assembly GCF_964656455.1. Classification (NCBI taxonomy): domain Eukaryota; kingdom Metazoa; phylum Chordata; class Mammalia; order Carnivora; family Phocidae; genus Halichoerus; species Halichoerus grypus. The sequence goes on along the minus strand of NC_135717.1, from coordinate 50,252,256 downwards.
ATGTTCTTAATCACAACTTCCAAGTAGATCAGACCTTATAACAAGAGGGTTTTGCCTTTTTAGTGGTGAGATTTACAGATGATTTGATAAAGTCGTCATGATACTTAGCTCATTCCCGTCATAAGTTTATGCAGTTTAGAAATCAATCTAGATGAACCATCTCTAGTAAAGACTGAGGGAAAGTAGGAGAGGACATCTCTTTACTTCTTCATCCATTTCAGAATGTGAGAGGCAGTCCTTGTGTGAAAAGAAAGCTGTGTAAAAATTCAGGGCTGCACAAGTGCTTTGCCAATGATGTAAGGAAGGGGCAGAGGTTGCAGGGCTGGGAGCATGAACAAAAGAAAGATTAAGAAATCCTTCCAGTTTTACCAAACCACACCAAACAAAAACAATTACTTTAACCTATTCTTTGTGCTTTTACCCTCTTACTGCTCTCAAGCCAGATAAAATATTCAGTTGCTGCCAGTAATTTACTGTGAATGCTTTTAAAGCTGAAATTGTTCCAGCCAGAAATAATGGAGGTCTGTTTCCAGAAATGTCTGGGGCTAAAGAAAGGCATGGTCAATTGTGTTCTTATGGCCACAGTCCCTGAATGGCAGCCACTTCTGTCATTCTGATTTAATAATTTATTTAGAATTCTCTGTCACGGACTATATTCATGGTGAGTCCAAACAAAACTGAAAGATCATTTTCCTCTAATGACTATATAACTCTGCTTTTAGATTTGGGCAAATTTACAGAGGACTCTATCTTCTATAACTGATTGTTTTTCCTAATCTAAAATTAAATGTAGTAACAGTGCCCCCACTGCTATAAAGAGAAATGTATACATTAGGCCCTTCCTTCTAAATTGGGCATTTTCTGGAGAGTGTTTGAATCCTAGTAGGCACAAATCAAATGTACAAAATGTATAATATACTTTATGATGAAGAAGTACAACTGGGGTTGTAAGTTTCAATAAATCAAAACAGTCTCACATTGGCCAGATTTCAGCTTTGAGTGGGTGGAAACCCATAATGTAATTGAGAAGTAAACAGCATTGGGGTCTACAGTTTTTCCCATTGAAGGTTTGGCTCACCTGCTGACAAAAGCAATTTATGTGCTGCAGAACATAATCTTCTATCAGACAAAAGATTGAAAAGCTGATGGCCATTTTTTTCCTTGAAGGGTATGTAAGAAAACTGCTCAAATGGAAACTGGTATCAGAGTGATATTTTTAATTGATGTTTGTCAGTGACTCAACCACAAGAAGATCAAAACAACCTCTGAAAGAGTCTTGTCTATAGCATTAAATTATGTTACTGATATTGTCAGAGCAGAAATAAATAACCTGCCACTTTATATGCAGGATCTATTTCCCTTGGGGAGCAATTACTGATATTCTTACTAAAATAATATGAGGAATGTAAAGATTCTATATTATGGAGTTTAAAATATTGTAAATCCTATAGTTCAGGGGTTGGCAATATTTTTTTCTATGAAGAGCCGGTCTATAACTATTTTAGGTGTTGCAGTTATACACAGTTTCTATTTCCCTTTCTCTCTCTCTCCCTCTCTTCTTTTCCTCCTTCCCTCCTTTCCTTACTTCTTTTTCTTCCTTCCTTCCTTCCTTCTTTCTTTCCTTCCTTCCTTCCTTTTAAAACCTTAAAATTACAAAAACATTCTTACCTCATGGGCCATACAAAACAGGCTATGGGTCTGTTAATCATATTTAATTTTTAGGGATATTACATAATGATAACCTTCTGCCTAGAAAATGGCTGAGTCAAGAAGATAAGGACAGGATGAGGATATGCAAATATGATTGACAAAGTTTAATTAAGAAAAGATTACCTTCAAAATTTTGGATGTGTGAATGCCCACCAGATTATTTCCATTTTCTCTACTTACTTAGCTATGAATATGACTTGGGCAGACCAGAGAGATGAAACATTTTGGGGCCCACCCATTCTATTTCAGCAGTCACGCAAAAACTCTTTGAGTCAAAGGCAGTACCAATACAGAATGGACAGAGTTGTAATTTTTGTTGTTCATGATCTACAGTAACCTATTAAAAAAAAAGCTTCATTTTTTCTTAGAGCGGTTTTAGGTTCACAACAAAGTTGAGAGGAAGAAAGCAATTTCCCATATGACTTCTCTAACTACCCCCTACACACACACACAACCTCACCCATTATCAATATTCCCCCACCAGGGGGTACATTTGTTACAACTGATTAATGTACATTGACACATCATCATCACCTAAAGTCCATAGTTTACATTAGGATTCACTCTTGGTGTTGGACATTATATGGGTTTAGACATGCATATAATAGCATGTATCTACCATTATAGTGTTATACAGAGTAGTTTCACTGCCCTAGAAATCCTCTGCGCTCTATCTATTCATCCCTTCCCCTCCAACCCCTAGCAACCACTGATATTTTTACTGTCTCCATAGTTTTGCCTTTTCCAGAAAGTCATATAGTTGGAATAATATAGTATGTAACCTTTGCAGATTGGCTTCTTTCACTTAGGAGTATGCACTTAAGGTTCCTCCATGTCTTCTCATGGCTTGATAGCTCATTTGTTTTTAGTGCTGAAAATTATTACATTGTTTGGATGGACCATAGTTTATTTATCCATTCACCTACTGAAGGGCATCTTAGTTGCTTCCAGATTTTGGTAATTATAAATAAAGCTGCTATAAACATTGTTTGCAGGTTTTCATGTGGACATAAGTTCTTAGCTCCTTTCGGTAAATACCAAGAAGCACAATGACTAGATCAACAACCTTAATTTTAAATAAGTTAAATTTGTGCATTTTTCTCTTCAATATTATGGGATACACTATGGAAATGCCCAATAAGGGGGCTGACCTGGAGTGGCCACTGTTCTCAACCTTATGGTTTGATTCACAGTGTAATTCTCCATTTTATTTATTTATTTATTTTTTTTTTTTTTAAAGATTTTATTTATTTATTTGAGAGAGAGAGAATGAGAGAGAGAGCATGAGAGGGGGGAGCGGGAGAGGGAGAAGCAGACTCCCTGCCGAGCAGGGAGCCCGATGCGGGACTCGATCCAGGGACTCCAGGATCATGACCTGAGCCGAAGGCAGTCGCTTAACCAACTGAGCCACCCAGGCGCCCTGTAATTCTCCATTTTAAAATATAGGATGAAGGTTAACTATTTTGAATTGCTTCTCTCTCCAATTTCCTGCATTTGTGCAGATATTTTAGTCGGCTTTTATGGAAATTAAATAAAAATAATGTATTTGTTTAAATTACTTAAGTTTCTAGAGTTTCTTCTTCATTTCTTTAGTGAGAATAATTTCAATTGTGTTACTTTATTTGTCCTCACAATATCCTGATCTACTAAAGGAATACATATTAATATATATATGTCACCAAATGGGGCATCCAAAAGGAAGAACAGTTAAGATTCTCATCCAAGAACACATGGCATATGTTGGGCTTTTAACACAATCTAGGAGAACCTGAGCATTAAAGACCAAAATAGGGACAACACTGGCAGTTTACTAATCTCAAAAGCAAGAGGGCTATAGAAAAGCATAGCTCTGAAAAAAGCAAAAACAGAACAGTGTGATTGAAGAAAATCCAAAGATTCTCATCTTTTAAAATACTTTATAATCATTAATGCTCTGATGAAGAATAAATTTATGTTTTCCCACCAGGAACTGGTTATCTGTTAGGGTATTTGATCCTTTACTTTTTCAACACTTGCATATTAGCAAACACATTTAGTGCAAAATGTTACTTATTATAAAAGTCTTTAGGGTTTAGACATTTGGAAGTAGGACAAGAGCACAGACACCCATTCACATACTGATGTTAGAATACCAGCAAAATGGGATTACTTTGATAACCCCTCTTCTTTGTTTCTGGAGCTAATCCCCTTTTCACTCAAGAGATGTTTATAGATACCATAACTCGGTTAATGTTCTCAACTTGGTAATAAGTGACTGCTTTTACATTCAATTAGCCCCTGGTCTCAGCATCACACTCACTTTTCAAATATCTTCTTGATAGTAACCCCAAAGTTGAATAATTCTTGCCATTATTGACTGATAGGGACTCAACATCTTCTCTGACCTACATGGGGTGGGGTGGGGCAGTGGGGAAGGGCTGTATGATTAAAGTTAGATCAGAAAGCAGAGCTATCGGGCAATACAAAAACTACCTTCCCTTATAAACATGAATGGCATGAAATTGAAACAAGTTGAAATCATGGGATTTTGCCAAGAGCATTCTTGAGTTTGAGAAAATTTCCCAAGTTATTTTTCAATTGCTTCTTACTGAACTCTGCTAACTAATTCTCTGCCTTGGAATAGTTATTCAAGAAAGCATGAAAACCCACAGTGTCGATATTGGAAAGCCTCAAACTGGAGTGGAACCAGTTGCCAAAATGACTCAGAGGCAATAGTTTACAAAAGGAAAAGGAATTGTCATCAACAAGTACAAAAGAAAAAGCTAAACAGTTTAAAAGTGGAATATACAACAGAAGAAAAGGAAGAAAATATCTGCCTGCTTGAAGAAAAATGTACTCCCTGATCTTAATTGCTCAAAATTGAGAGTTTAACGGTTCATTATTTAAATGTTCAGCCTTTCTATGCATTAAAAAATACTGACAAGGTCTGAACAAATTGTTAACAAGTAATCAGGAGCATTCTTTGCTAGCCTTAAATTACCTGTATGCACAATGTATATTGAGCATATGAGTTAGGGGCAAAATATTCTAGTTATGGCACAATGGTTTCTTTGTCCTTTTTCCACCAATAGATTGAATTATACTTGTTCCCCAGAAAGAGGCCCTCAAAAATTATATAACTAAATTTTTGTTTCTTCCTAGATAATGATGCTACCCTGAAAAGTTGATCTGGAAACAGAAAAGAAAATTACTTTTCTATTGTTTTTTTTTTTTTTTTCCCCTGAGTGGCCAAGCACAGAGCTTGAATAATTCTGCCAATAACTGACTTGCAACACTGATAACTCAATGCCATTGCCTTGTTTGCACATCTACATCCACCTGAGTGAGTCAGAGGCAAACTGGTGTGGTAGAAAGAGTCCTGGTCAAGGTGTCAGAGAACATGGGACCTATAGGACCAGGCACCCAATGCATGCTTCTGAGCAAGTTCTGTAATCCCTTGTGTCCAGCTGCTTCATTTTCAGAGTGGGCATGACAATAACTGCCCTACCCAAATCAGGGAGATGTGTAGGGTAGTCATGTTTCTGTGAACACAGAAAAGCACTCAAAAAATATAGCTATAGACATAGATACTTCTCCAAAGAAGACATACAAATGGCTAACAGACACATGAAAAAATGTTCACCATCACTAGCCTTCAGGGAAATACAAATCAAAACCACAATGAGAAACCACCTTACTCCAGTTAGAATGGCAAAAATTAATAAGACAGGAAACAACAAAGTGTTGGCGAGGTTGTGGAGAAAGGGAACCCTCTTATACCGTTGGTGGGAATGCAAGTTGGTACAGCCACTCTAGAAAACAATATGGAGGTCCCTCAAGACGTTAAAAATAGAGCTACCCTACGACCCAGGAATTGCACTATTAGGTATTTACCCCAAATATGCAGAAGTAGTAAAAAGAAGGGGCACATGCACCCCAGTGTTCATAGCAGCAATGTCCACAATAGCCAAACTATGGAAGGAGCCGAGATGTCCTTCAACAGATGAATGGATAAAGAAGATGTGGTTCTTATATGCAATGGAATATTACTCAGCCATCAGAAAGGATGAATACCCACCATTTGCATCGACATGGATGGAATTGGAGGGGATTATCCTAAGTGAAATAAGTCAAGCAGAGAAAGACAATTATCATATGGTTTCACTCATATGTGGAACATAAGGAATAGTGTGGAGGACCACAGGGGAAGGCAGAGAAAACTGAATGGGAAGAAATCAGAGAGGGAGACAAACCATGAGAGACTCTGCACTCCAGGAAACAAACTGAGGGTTACAGAAGGGAGGGGGGTGGGAGGATGGGGTAACTGGGTGATGGGTATTAAGGAGGGCATGTGTTGGGATAAGCACTGGGTGTTACACACAACTAATGAATCGTTGAACACTACATCAAAAACTTACGACGTACTATATGCTGGCTAGCTGAACATAAAAAAAAATCCCTTCATGCATGGGGGATAAAAAGAAATATAGCTATAGGGAGTTGTTCAAAATATAACTCATAAGTATTCTTTCCATTATGAAAGCTCCTTAACCTTTTTTTTTTAAGTACTACTTTGGACATTCTGACCCTGAATCTTAGTCCTCCTCTTCTCCATCTTCCCTATTGACGTCCATGTTGGGGATGCCATTCCTAATTCATTAGTGAAATCTTTCAGATCTACTTTTGAATAAGTCCCAAGGCTGCCCCCTTCTTACCATGTCCAGAGCTCACATCCTGGTCCTGGCCTCATCATCTCTTACTGGCTAAGCCTAATTATTTTCCTTGCTGCCATGTGTCCTCCCCCAACAGTTTACTCTCCACAAAGCAGCCACAGCAATCCTTTGAAAATAAAATTCGGGGGGCGCCTGGGTGGCTCAGTCGTTAAGCGTCTGCCTTCAGCTCAGGTCATGATCCCAGGGTCCTGGGATTGAGCCCTGCATTGGGCTCCCTGCTCCATGGGAAGCCTGCTTCTCCCTCTCCCACTCCCCCTGCTTGTGTTCCCTCTCTCGCTGTCTCTCTCTGTCAAATAAATAAATAAAATATTTTAAAAAATAAAATAAAATTCGAATCTGGTCACTCCTTGGTTCAAAATCCTCCTGATGAGTGCTTCTCACACAGAGAATTTCATCAGAAGTCCTCAACCTTCCTGCAAAGCCAGTAGGGGTGGCAAACTACCATTTTTGTACAGTCCACAAGCTGAGGATGATTTTTACATTGTGCAATGGTTGTCACATGAACATACTCCATAATTCAAATCTCAATGTCCATAAAGTTTATTGGAACATAGCCATGTTTAGTCATTTACAAACTATCTGTGGCTGCTTCCATTCATCCACAGTGCAGAGTTGGGTTGTTGCTAGGTACACATCATAGCCTGCAAAGCCTAAAATGTTCACTAGCTAGCTCTTAACAGAAAAAGTTTGCCAACCTTTGCCCACAGGGTGTGATCCCTCTTCTTTCCTATCATTCTTCTCATTGTTATTCTGCTTCAGTCACACTGATAGCTTATTCTTTTATGCTTGTTCTTGCTACGGTGCTATTTTATATGCTGCTTCCTTTTGCCCTTGGATATTTTCCCGGATATTCTACGACTTCCTCTTTCATGACTCTAGAATCTGGTACTTTTCCCAAAAGGGTCTTCCTTAACAATCTTACAGAAAATAGCACTGTTATAAAATTTAAAATGGTACATAAGAATTTTTTTAAGCTCTAATCCATGGTTTGTCAGAGCTCACACTCTCTTTTAGATATTAAAATTTGTAATTGTTAAAAATCAGTGTCAAATATCACATATTTGATATTTAATGGCTCAGTGGGGAGGAAAAACTGGGAGTTAAAAATTACATGCTTCTTTTTTTTTTAGCTCTTCTAAGAGCTTACCAAGTGACTTTGGACAAATGATTTAGCATAAAGAGCCTCAGTTTCCCTTCAATGATTTAATGATTATTCCATTTGAGCTGCATTATAAATATGATGGATAAACATAAGCATATAACAATTACATTTTTAAAAGCCTCAAGAACAGCAAGAACAATCAAACATCTATTCAATATATTATAGCATATGTTATATTCTTACCAGGATTCTTACCAGGATTTCATTCTCAAGACTTCTCCTTAGAAAAGTGACTGCCTTTACCAAATGACTATCTTTACTTAAACTTGCAAAGCACATATCTAGCAAAGGCACCTTTATTGGCTTCCTAGCTGTCATAAAAAGTACCACAAACTGGGTGGCTTAAAACAACAGAAATTATTGTCTCACAGTTTGGAGGCTAGAAGTTCAAAATCAAGGTGTTGGCAGGGTCACGTTCCTCTGAATTCTGTAAAAGAATCCTTTCTTGCCTCCTTCTACCTTTTGGAGGTTTGTCAGTAATCTTTGATGTTCATTGGCTGGCAGCTGCACAACTATAACATTTGCTTTCTTGTCATAAGGTATTCTCCCTGTGTGTCTCTGTCTTCACATGCCTACCTTCTTAAGCACACCAGTCACACTAGATTAGGAGCTCACCTTATACCTGGATGATCTCTAAAACTTTACCAATTCCAGCCTATGGCCCTAGCGGCCTGATGGCAGCGCATCTCTAAAACTTTACCAATTCCACTTTTAATGACTCTAAATCCACTAAGGTCATATTGTGAGGTACTGGGAATGAAGACTCCAACATATCTTTTTTTTGGGGGGGGTGGGGTACAATATAACCCACAAGAGTACCCAAAAGTTAAGTGGCAAGGATCTTTAATACTTATCTTCAGGAACACAGGTGAACTGCTTACTCTACAATGCATATTCTTTCATGTGAATTTGCTCATTATCATTGTAAACAGCATTTGGGGTGTGGGTGGAGTAGGAAGAAAATCAACAGTTGGTACTGTGATTGCCCAGTTTCTTTCAGTGGTATTTGATAGTCACTGTTTGAGGCCTGAGTTGAAGAAGAAGAAGGGGCAACCGATGATTTCCCTATCTGCCTTATATATGGCACTAACATACTTATGATCACCACTGGAGGCCCATAGTCAGCTACAATGAGACCTTTAAGTCATTAGATTAGTGGACTGGAATCTTGTCAGTTTGTTCTAAACTAGAAAAAATGTCATGAAATGCTGTTCATTCACAGACCTTTTTATATAAGATTCAATGCTTTCAATTCTTAAAATGAATGAGTTGTGAACATATTAACCAGTTAATAAGAGATTGTAATGACCACAGGGCAGGTTTAAATTGACATACATGAAAAAGTCAAAGAATTTCCTCTTTGGATTAGTTTATTTCTTACTTTTTAAACAGTCCCTGTGACATATCAGACACACAAAACACACTAATATGCCTACAAAAGGAATGTACAGTCATGGCAGTGGAGTTAAGTGGTTGTGCCAACCCTTCCACAGATAATATTTATTAAAACTGGATAAAACATAAAAAGCCCTGATAATTTAAAGACACTGACACATGTGTCCAACAGTGTACAAAAGCTGGAAGGAGCTTATTCTTGAAAAAAAAAAGAAAGAAAAACATAGTTACAAAGAGTAAGAACTGAGGGTATTTCCCAATCCCCATGGCTACAGCAGAGGAAAACCATGGTGGAAAAACAAAGCCTTGTCAAATGTTTGCAGAAATCAGAGTTTAGGACTGGAAAAGATCTGGAAATGTAAAGATGAAGCTCTGAGGGCAAGATAATTGCAGAGGAAGGAAACCAAAAATCCATAGTGTTTGATAGATAAACTATGCATAGTGATGGGAAATTCTATAGCCCCTTCAACAAAGCAGGAAGAGGTCAGAGAGGAATCTACTCTTGAAAGATGAAAGATGCATGGGACAAGATACATAATTTTGCTGCTTTTTAAGCTGAATACATTTTCCAGTTGCATGAAACATAGCCAGCATAAGGCTGAAGCCTCAGGGATTTGAAGTGTCAGAAGTGAGATCCTAAGGATATGCCACAGAAGCTAGATTTAGAAGGAAATTCCTAGAAGCAAAAAAATCTATAGAAAGGAGAGCCCCAAAATATGAATAAAATCTTGGCCCAAATCCCTCACTGCCAAATTACACAGGCACAGGGAAGAATTCCAAGAGGTTAGACTAATAAAAGCATTTGGAATTCTTAAGAACAGTCCAGAGATATCAGTAGTTACATGCTACAATAAAAGATAAACATTGCATTTCATGTTCAGGAAGATTAATTGAATATTGGAATAAAAGAGCATAATTCTCAGGACACTAGAAAATCCACTGTCACAACTATGTATTATCTTTTATTTTTTTTTTTAAGATTTTATTTATTTATTTGACAGACACAGCGAGAGAGAGGGAAGACAAGCAGGGGGAGTGGGGGAGGGAGAAGCAGGCTTCCCACTGAGCAGGGAGCCCGATGTGGGGCTCGATCCCAGGACCCTGGGACCATGACCTGAGCCGAAGGCAGACGCTTAACGACTGAGCCACCCAGGCACCCCTCTATGTATTATCTTTAATGTTCAGTTTACAACCAAAAATTACTAGACATGCAAAGGCACAGAAAGTATGACCCATAAATAGGATCAAAGACAGTCAATAGAAACTGACTTCCAATGGTCCCAGGTGTTGGATTTAGCAGATAAAAACTTTGAAGCAGTGATTATAAATATGCTCAAATAATTAAAGAAAGTATGATGCCAGTGAGTGAAAAGAAAATCTCAAAAAAGAAATCTATAGAAAAAAAGGAAATTTGACAACTGAAAAAAATCAATAAACTTTAAAAATTAACTACATAGACTTAACAGCATATTGGAGATAGCAGAATAAAGTATCACAAAACTTGAAGATTGATCGATACAAATTACCCAATTTGAAGAACAAAGAAAAAAAGTGATTGAAGGAAAATAAATAGATTCTAAGAGGCTTATGTGAGAATATCAGTTAGGCTATTATAAATGTAGTCAGAGTTCCCGAGAGAGAAAGAGAAATGACCAGGAAACATTTTTTAAATAAAAAATAGCAGAATCTTTCCCAAATTTGATGGAAAACATTAAACTCAGATTCAAGTTACTTAATAACTTCAAACAGGAGTAAAATAAAGAAAAAACATTCCTAATTACATTGTAGTTAATCTGTTGATACCCAAAAATAACAAATAAAATCTTGAACTCAGCCGGAGAAAATATACACATTAATAACAGGTGAAGAATGCTATGATTTACTGACTTTTCTTAAGAAATTATGGAGGCCAGAAGATACTGAAATGACACAATAAAACTGCTTACAAGAAAAAAGCAGCTGTCAATAATAAATTCTATGTTTAATAAAGCTATCCTAAAAAATAAAAATGAAATTAAAACTTTTTCAGATAAATAAAAAGTAAGAAAATTTATTACCAGAACCGCATTACAAATAATGTAAAGGAAGGTGTTTAGGTTATATAAACATATTTCCTTTTCTTAATTTCTTTAAAAGAGAAATTGTTGTTTAAAGCAAAACCAAACAACCCCCCTCAAACCTCCCTCCAAAATAAGCAAACCCAATAAACAAAAAATAAAAACAATTTATTGATGACTTTAAAATGTATGTAAATATCATTATATAACAATAGCTCAAAAGAGAAGGTAAATGGAAATATACTGTTGGAATATTACAATTAACTTTAGAATGTATATTTTAATTTCTAAGAAATCATGAGAAAATAATTCAGAAAGATATAACTAGAAAACCAAAACATAAGTTAAAATGAAATTTAAAAAAATACCTGATTAACACAAAAGAAGGGAAAAAAGGAAAAATTAATAAAAATAGAGTTAATTTCTAGACACACAAAGATACAGAAGTGTGTATGTATAATGTATAATATATATGTATATATATGTATATATGTAATATATATACATGTATATACATATTATAAATGTATATACACTTAATAATAACACATGAATGAAAATTAAGAGAAACTAAGGGGGAGAAATAGACAAATCTACAATCATGGATGGAGACTTTATACTATTATCAGTAATTGATAAGACAAGTAGACGAAAAATCAGTAAGAAAATATAAGATCAAAAGGACATTACCAAACTACCTGGCAATTATAGAACAATACACCAAATAACTGCAGAATACACATTGTTTCTATGAACATTTCGAATTCTCACTCTAGTGAGCCATATGTCAGGACATATATTTAAAAATTACAACATTATGGAGTAAGTTTTCAGACTAGAATGGAATTAAAATAGAAATCAGCAACAACAATATATGTAGAAAAAGTTGAAGTATCTAGAAATTAAGTAACACACTTCTTAAAAATCATGAGAAAAAGAAGCAACCACAAAATAAAATTATCCTGAAAGGAATAATAATGAAGATAATATAAACCAAAATTTGTGGAATATAGCTAATGTGGTGGTTGGGGAAATTTTATAGCTTTAAAGGCATATATAAGAAAAAGGAAAAAAAGGGCAAAGTCAATTATGTAAGCTTCCAGCATATGAGGCAGAAAAATGGACTCCTAAAGAGGTCTCTGCTCTAATCCCTGCAACCTGTAAATATGTGACCTTGGATGATAAGAAAAAACTTTGCAGATATCACTAATGGTATAGCCTTGAGATAGGGAATAACTGGATGGGCCCAATCCCATCAATTGGGTCTCTACAAATGGAGAGACTTTCCCAGTTGGGTTAAAGAAATAAGATGGAAGAAGGAAGATTTAAGTGTGAAAGGAACTTGACCCACCATTGCCACTTCAAAGATGGCAGAGGGAGTCCACAAGCCAAGAAGTGACTTTAAGAGGATGGGAATGATCCTCAGCTGATACCCAGCAAAGGGATGGGGATCTCAGTCTATAACTGCAAGGTATGGAATTTTGCCAAAAATGCAAAAGGGTGAGGAAATAGATCCTCCTCCAGAGCCTCCTGAAAGAAATGTGGCTCTGCTGATGCTTTAGTTTTGGCCCAGTGAGATTTGTCAGACTTTAGATATATAGACTTATAATGTAATAAACTTATATTGCTTAAGTCACTAAGTTTGTGGCAATTTGCTATAGCAGAAGTAGAAAACTAATGAACTGATTGAAAAAAAAAAACAGAAAACACAAACTACTAATACTAAGAAAGAGAAGATGCTACTACTGATCCTACAGTACTCAGAGGATATGAGAATCTGATGAACATTTTATGGTAATAATTGTGATAGTTCAGACAAAATATACAAATTCCTTGACTAACACAAATGACCAAAGCTAACATAAAAGGAAACAGAAAATTTAAATAACTGTATCTATGAATAAAATTGAATTTGTCATTAAAAGTCTTCCCACAAAGAAAACTCGAGACCCAGACAGCTTACTGATAAATTTTATCAAACATCTAGGGAAGAAGAAAAATCCTAATCCTACACAAAATCTCTCAGAAAATAAAGAAGGAAGGCATACTTTCCAACCTATTTTATAAGATCAATCTTACTCTGAGAGCACACCAGACAAATACAAGAGAAGAAAGGTGCCAACCAGTACCTTAATGAACAGAGACACAAAAATCCTTAATCAAAATATAAGCAAATGAAATCCTTGGTATATAAAAACACAGTACCCATTCATTAGTAAGACTCTCAGCAAACAATGAACAGAAGACTTCCTTTTGTGGTAAAGGGTATGCATAAAAAACCCTCTATGAACATCATACTCTGTGGTGAAGGACTGAATGCTTCCCCCTAAGACTGAGAACAAGTAAAGGACATTGATTCTCACTATTTATATTCAGTGTTTTCCTGGAAATCCTAGCTATTTCAGTCAGTTAAAACAAGGGATAAAAGAAATATAGATTGGAAAGGATGATGTGTTTTGATCAAAAGTTGATACTGTATTTGGAAAATCCTAAGAAATGTATATGCAAAAAATACTCACTAGAACTAATAAGTCAGTTTGTCAGGATAGCAGTACAGTAGTCAGTATATAAAAACCAAAAGTCTTTATATATAACAGCAACAGAAGTTGGAAAATGAAATAAAAAAAAACAATTCCACTTCAGTAACATCCAAAAACATTGTATACTCAAGTTATAAATTTAACAAAAATTGTAAAATACTTGTTTACTCAAAACTACAATCCATCACTGAAACTAAAGAATAACTAAATAAATGTTTATGGATGGAAGACTCAAAGTAGTTAAAATGTCAGTTCTACAAATTGAACTATATATTAAATACAATTCTAATAAAAATTTCACCAGGCTTTTTGGAGGGAAAAATTTATAAGCTAATTCTAAAATTATATGAAAATGAAAGGAACTTAGAATAGCCAAAGTAATTTTGAAAAAGAAAAACAAAGTTGGAGAACTTATACCACCTGTTTTCAAGACTTACTACAAAGCTAGGGCAATCTCTAAAGTGTGGAATTAGTGAAAACATAGATTATATCACTCAATAGGGACTGCAGAAGACAACCAACACGTATATGATTGATTGATTTTTGGTAAATGGTTCAATATAATCAAATGGGAGAGTTTTTCAATAATGATCCTGGGGCTTTTGGATATCCATATAAAAAAACTGAACCTTGATTTTTACCTCATACCAAAGATAAAAATTAAAATGGGTCATAGATCTATATGTGAAAACTAAAATTATAAAACTTATAGGGGAAAATAAAAAAAAATCTTTGTCACCTTCTAATAGGTGAAGATGTCTTAGAATACAAAAAGTATGAAGTATAGAAGAAAAAAATTCATACATTGGTTATATGGTATGTTTTGGATTAATCCAAATTTTTAAAAAATGTTACGCATTGAAAGATAAAATTAAAAAAAAACACACACAGAAAGAAAAGTCACATGCTGGGAGGAACTATTTTCCAAATAGATATTTGAAAAAGACTTCTCTCCAATACGAAAAGAACAACTAAATATTGAGAGAAAAAATGGACAAAAGATTTGAACAGACACTTCACAATAAGCCAATGAGCATATAAAAAGATGTTCAACATCCTTACTTTTCAGGGAATGCTGATTAAAACCACAGTAAGATACCACCACATACCCACTAGAATGACTAAAATTGAAAAGTTGGCAATATCAACCATTGGCAAAGATGTCTAGCAACTAGAACTCTCCTTTAGTGCTGGTGAAAGTATAAAATTTTACAGCACTTTGGAAAACTGCTTGGTTTTCCTTACAAAGTTAAACATACACCTGTCATAAGACCCAGCATTTTCACTTTTAGCTGTTTGCCTGAGAGAAAACAACTCTGGCCATATAAAGACTTGTACTTGATTGTTCATACAGCTTTGTTCATAAGAGCTCCCAAATGGAAACTACCCAAATGTCCATCAACAGGTGAATGGATAAACAAAATATGGTTTATACATACAATGGAATGCCCTCAGCAATAAAAAAACACCTACTGATGCACTTAACAATATGTATGAATCTCAAAAGCGTTATGCTGAGTGAAACAAGCCAGACACTAAAAGAGTACACATGGTATGGTGCCATTTACATAAAATTTTATAAAATATAAATTAATCTGTAGTGATAAAAAGCAGATCAGTGGTTGCCTAAAGGCTAGGTGTGGAGAACAGGATTGACTACAAAGGGACACAAGGAAACTTGTATGAATGGAAATGTTCTGTACTATCTTAATTGCTATGCTGGTTTCACAGGTGTACTCATTGTGAAAACTCTTCAAATTGTACACTTAACATGGGTTCAGTTTATTTTCTGTAAAGTACACATCACTTTAGTTGATTAAAATACTGTCAAGTATCTTTCAAAATGAGGGCAGAATTTTCGGGATTTACCCCCAACCCCTCAATTAAATAGAGGTCAGCTATATAATAGGTAAGCCTAGTATAATAGAAATACTCAGAGAATAGTACATCTTTGAAGTATGTCCTTACCAGGAAAACATGCCATTACATCTTTATTATAATAACCTTTAAGAAGATGAATATTCAGGGTCACCTGGGTGGCTCAGTCGTTAGGCGTCTGCCTTCGGCTCAGGTCATGATCCCAGCGTCCTGGGATCAAGCCCTGCATCGGGCTCCCTGCTCAGTGGGAGGCCTGCTTCTCCCTCTCCCACTCCCCCTGCTTGTATTCGCTCTCTTGCTGTCTCTCTCTCTCTGTCAAATAAATAAATAAAATCTTTAAAAAAAAAAAGAAGAAGATGAATATTCAGAGAGCGTTATCTCCCTATAATATCATCTGTAGACTACAGGGCTGTTTTAATATACAAATATGGTGGAATTAAACATGAACAGAAGAGCTTGTTCTGTCCATTTCTCTGTGGCCTGCTTACATCATCCTGTAACTAGTAGATTCTGAAGAATGCTATTTGTATGGTTAAAGTGCTACTTTAAAAAGCACACAGAATATTTCAGACTCTATGATGTGGCTATAAAAACAACTTTAGTAAAATGTTTCCCAATTCCCTTGAACCTTGCTTTCTTTATTATCACTCATTAGATCAGCTCATTGTTACTCAGGTCAACTACAGTTCCTTAAGAAAGTCTAGAGATCCCAGCAAAGCCACAGTTACCATGTAAGAAAGAACTACCTTATTTCAGATGATCTGGCCCACATTCCAGTAGATTCTGCACATATACAGAACACCAGAAAACTCTCTACTACAGCCCCTATTTGCCATCTAACCTACTGGTTTTGTCTCATCATCTCCAATTATGCCTTATCTCTCCATTTCTCTTGGTGTCTTCATCTGAGTCCTTGAAATGGATACCTATTTGGATATTCTATTTTAGTTTTTGTTCCTCTCTGTTCCTGGATCTGTCTTTCTGAGCCTCCCTGACTCCACTCCCCACATTTTTGAGCCAGTCTCTTGCACTTCTGCACTCAGACCCAACTTCTGGACCCAAGCCCAGAAATAGCCCTAAGTCTACTGATTAGGATGACAGTGACACCCAACATTCATTAAACAAGTATTTACTGAGCACGTGCTATGTGCTAAGTATATCTAGATGCTAGGGATTCAGCAGTAAACAAAACAGACCAAAATGTCTGCCCTCATGAAACATCTATTTTAATAGAGAGAGTTCAACAATAAACAAAATACAAAGCATATGATACACTATAATGGAAATGATAAGTTCTTTGGAGAGAAAGCAGTGAAGGAGGATAAAGAAGGTTAGGGTGAGTTGTAAAAAGAGTGGTCAGAGAAGGTGATATTTGGGCAAAACATGAAGGAAGTGAGCAAGCAATGGATATGGATATCTAGAAGAAGAACGATCCAGGCTTAGAGAAGATCAGGTACAAAATCCTGAGGTAAGAGCAGACCTAGTGTGCTCTCTGTGTGTATAAGTGCATGAATGTGCCTAGAATATCAGGGACAACAGGGGTAAGGAGCAAGTCAAGGTGATGTGTAGGGTTAAGTTATCCTTGTTGGCCCTGGACAGCTCCCTTTTATGTGGTTGTCCCATGGTAATTATTAATATTATCAACTTTCACTCTCAAAAGTGTCCAGGTTTAAATGAAAAATTATGTACTCAATTTTGCAATACATGAATATTACATAAAAATTCAAAAGGTGTAATATACAGTAAATGCAAGCCTTTGTCTTATCCCTAAGTTCCAGCGATCCAGTTTCCCTTCTTGGAAACTACTGTTACCAGTTTCTAAGGCATCTTATTGCAGCATTTTGAGCAGAGGAGTAACATCTTCTGACTTATATTTCTAATGGACCACTCAGGCTGCGTATTAAGAAGAGACTGCTGTAGAAGCACAGGGCCAGTTGGGAAGTTATTACAAAAATTTAGGTAAGTAAAGAACTTCTTTAACTCAGCTACCCAAAGACACAAGAAAATAGAATTACGTATTTTTTTTTAACTTTAGAAAAAGTTAGCATCTGTATCTTTGGGTTAGAACAGCTTTCTCTGAACCCACCAACTTCAACTAGCCTCCCCCACAGTTTCTGTCAGAGCACTTGAACTTTTCCTTCACAGCACATAACACAACTTGTAATGATCCCTTTTGTGTTCATTTGTTTAAAAATGTCTTACATTTTAAGCCTTTTTTTAACATTCTTTTCTTCTTTTATTAAAGTATAGTTGACACACAATGTTACATTAGTTTCAGGTGTCAAGCATAGTGATTCGACAACCTATACATTATGCTGTGCTCTCTGTACCATCCACCACCATACAGTGCTATTACAATACCATATTCCCTGTGCTGTACCTTTTATCCCTGTGACGTATACATTCCACAAGTGGAAGCCTGTGTCTCCCCCTCCCCTTCACCCATTTTGCCCATGTCCCACCCCATCCCATCCAGAAACCACCAGTTTATTCTAGGTGTTAATGGGTTTCTTCTTACTTTGTTTTGTTTTTTCAATTCCACATATAAGTGAAATCATATGGTATTTGTCTTTCTCGAACTTACTTCATCTAGTATAATACCTCGGAGGTCTATCCATACATTTTTCCAAAGAAGACATACAGATGGCCAATAGGCACATGAAAAGATGCTCCATAACACTAATCATTAGGGAAATGCAAATCAAAACCACATTGAGATATCACCTTACACCAGTTAGAACGGCTAGTATAAAAAAGTAAAGAAATAACAAGTGTTGGTGAGGATATGAAGAAAAGGGAACCTTCGTACACTGTTGGTGGGAATGTAGATTGGTGCAGCTACTGTGGAAAACAGTATGGAGGTTCCTCAAAAAATTACAAATAGAACTACCATAAGATCCAGTAATTCCACTACTGGGCACTAGCCCAAAGAAAATGAACACATTAATTTGAGAAAATATATGCATCCCTATGTTTATTGCAGCATTATTTACAATAGCCAAGAAATGGAAGCAGCCAAAGTGTCCCAACACAGATGAATAAAGATGATGTGGTGTACATCTATAATGGAGTATTACTCAGCCACAAAAAAGAACAAGATCTTGCCATTTGCAACAGTTTAAGCTTTTTGGTATCTGTTCCTTTAGCCAGGGTATCTGTTCCTTTAGCCAGGGTATTTCAGTGCCATTTATAGAATAGACATTTAAGAACAAATTTTGAATGAATGAATCAATGAATTAATGAAGAAATCACAAGTCCTGTCTTGCCACTTTTCCTACAAAAATAATCTAAGAACAGCTCGCCTTCTCTCTACCTGTGTCCATCCACCTGGGTTTCTAAATGATTAATTAACATTTGGATCAGAATAAAAGGGAAAAAATTAAACTAGTTTCTCTATTTTTATCCCATGTATCTCTCTATCTTCATTCTTATAAAAACAATAGAAAACCTGGGAGGCAGGAAGAAAGAAAAAGGATTATAAGATTTAGTATAACCAAGCATGTATATATTTACTGAGAAAATAAAAGTTGGGTATATTAGACAGTTTTAGTAATAGGCATTAGACAACATTCGAATTTTACATTTATAATATGTTTTAAATTATTAATATATAGGTTATAAAGTGACATTTTTGAATTATTTCATTACTCGAAAGGGTTAGGGATAGGTATACACAAGAATATTTTTATGTGTTTCAGAAAACATTGCTATACGTTTTAGTTTCAAGGAGAGCAATGTTCTCTTTATTCTCTTGGGTCACATGCAGAAGTATCTCAACAGATGGTAGAACAGCATTCTTTATATACACTTACTGTTCTGTTGCAACGATTCTCTCTCGTCCTGTAGGCATTATTACATCAGTGAAGCGAGAAGAAGATACGAAATCAAGGGACTGGCTTAAGCACACATTGACTCAGCACGACGCACAGGCTAGGACTTGTAGCTTATAACTGGTCATTTTGTTTAAACCACTTGACCACAGTGCCTACCCAAACTGACATTCCCCTTTCTCTTCCTTGGAAGTTACCCATCTTCAGCGAGGCAGAATTAAAAAAAACTTCACTATTTGATGGGGCCTCTTCCTCTTTGCAAAGATGAGGAGACAGAGGCCCAAGAAGATTAACTAACAAAGTCAGTGGTAATTAAGGACTAGGACTGATATTGCCTGTTATCCAGCTTAGTATTTCTTGCTTCTTTTCTTATTATAGTGAAAAAAAATACAATATTATGACTGTATCAATAATAACAATAATTTTTAAAAACCACAAGAAAGAGACAATACATACATAGAAAAATTACCAAAGTAAATGTGAGAACTGAAGAATATGCCAGTTCCAAGAGGTCAGAAACAATACGTCAGAATTTTTCTTGATCCCGAGAGCCTCACACTATGCTAAGTTTGCCAAAGGCTAATTAAGCAAACTACACTTTTTAGTCTACCAGTTAAACTTCTACTTCATTGTAAGTCCCTTGATGACCAAGAGATGGCTTTTTCATTTTTCAATTTCCTACAGATCCTAACATAGTTGATGCTTAGTAAACACTTACAAGGAATTGAGCAAATGACATATTTTCAAAAAGCATGACTTATACGTTTATATTGTCTTTATACTTTCATTCCAGCATCGTATACAATTTTGTCTGTGTGTGTAAAATAACAATGTTTACTCTCTCTATAAGGTATTTTTCTACTTCAATATGTAGTGCAATTATAAGGTGAAAACTATTCCAAACGCAACAAGAGCTAAATGGCAAGTGCAGAACTACTGTTAAAGAATTTTGCTCTTAAAATTGTAATGTCATAGCACTTCAGCAAGGGGAGAAGAAAAGACATTCTGGTATTATGCATGCTTAGATATTGGGATGTGGGGTTATATTATTGGTTCTTTTTCTATTGAAAATATGGATAGGGTAAAATCTAACTAAAGTAATTTCAGTGTTATTCAATATTTTATTAATGGGGGAAAGCATCACTTTAACTGCAGCCATCTATAGAATTATGGACTGATTACTAGTTCAAATGACAGAGTCCTACCATGAAACCCATAATTTTACATTACGTTCTGCAAGAGATGATAGCAGTTCTTCACATATAATGGTATTGCTAGCCCAGAATCTTGTTAACACTCATAGTGTGAGAGGTTGTGCTTATCTTCTTTCATTCTTATTTTGAATCAGAAAGAATTTTTTTTTTCAGAGATCCATTGGCCTTTATTCTTTATATATGGGACTTTGGTCAATTAGACATTTTCATAGAAGAGATACCTCGGGTAACAAATTTAAGATTTTAAGTAGAAGGGTAAAATTACAAAGAAATGAATCTTAAAAAAATAAGAAATGCCCGTGCTGTTGTTTGACTTGTATTTAGCTCTTTGTAGCTATTTCTAGTCACTGATTCTATGGAAAGTAGCTTCAGTTTAGTTGCTTGTTACTGGGCAACAATTTATTCCAATTATAACTGAAATGTTCCTAATAGACAGTTACTGGCGGATAAAAACAGATTTTAAAAATGAACTATTAAATCCATAGTATTTTCTCTTGATGCAAGAGGCAGAAATTATTCTAACAATTGACATTTTCTAATGTTCCCAGGTCTTTTCAGACATTTCAAGTGATTTGGGGGGTATTGGTGAGGACCCAAGGGGCGGCATGGTTCAGAGCTGTTAAATGTAGAAATGACACAATTAGATAGAATAGCTACAGAGATGGGGGACCAAATGTTACCAGCGTATGGAATGCCACATTTTCTATCAGATGCAAATGGCATACAATCTTCAAACTTTCATAGGAGAGTTTTTCTTTAGAAAAAGGTCTTAATGGGCATTCGGTAACTACATTCTCTTTCTGACAATCTCCCTATTATCTTTTACTTATCTACTTAAGAAGCAAAAAAAAAAAAAAACCCCAAAAAACAAAATACCACAGTTAACAAACAACAATGGAGAAGAGCAGGAAATACCCCTTAATATTTTATATGTATTTTTTAAGGCAAAAAAAGAGAAAATCTTTGTTCCTAAGTTTCTCAACCCAAATCCAACCGGACTCACTGACAAGCCTAAGCTTTCAATGTATATGCTAGCCTCTGAGGCTAGAATCTGGATAAGCTCAAATAAAGTTTGCCACATGGATATATTTTTAAATGAGATGTGTGGTTTATAAGAAAGATGTCTTTGTTTTCTCCCTTCTTTATAATATTAGAATGCAGTAAAAAATGTACTGACCATAGTTGCCAACTGACATAAAATTACACACATGGAAGGAAAAGAAGTACATTGATTGTACATTTAACCTTGGGAACTTTATCTCATAGTCAATAGTTATGTGTTTTGAAATGGATCTTAAATGACCTGAGCAGTTCTAATGGTAGTAAGAAAAGCTGGTTGCTGAAAATTTATACCCCTTAGCTTCAGTTTCTCGCCATAACAGAGTAACAGACAAGAACATTTTCAGCACCAGTCCCAGGCACAGGTTATAGAAATACTTGTTGAATTAAAATTAAAATTTGTCCTTTTGAAGAATAAAGTTGGCATCTCCAGTCCAAGGTCCACAAATGATCTAGGCTCTCCACAGTTGACTGTCTAATGAACTCCTGACTAGTTACAGATCAAAGGGATTAAAACAACTTTACTCAGCCCTCACTTTAGTCTGTTTCATTATCTGAACTAAGGAAGTCTAGGATAATTACAGTGTTACTTAAAAAAAGTTTCACCATCGTACTTCCTGTTTGGTGAGTAAACAACAGAACACTTATGGTCTGTAACGGACCTATTAAAACCCTAACACCCCTGCAAGCGAGTAAGTTGGAGAACTCAAGAATTCTCCCTGACAGGACACTGAAACGCCAACCCTCAATGATCAACAACTCATTGCCATAGCGCGACAATCTTAACCCTGTTGCAACTGGGTGACCAGTCAATTTGCAGGGAGAAGCATCATCGTACACAGGAACGCTGTTATTACCCATTATAAGTATGACGCGGGCGTCACATATCAGGCAATTACACCTTTTCATTACATGCTAACCTCTCACGGCAGGAAAGCCACGCTTATGACTGCATTAGACAGACAAAGCCTTCAGCTCTTTAAAAAAAAAAAAAAAAAAAAAAAAAAAGCCCAGAAAAGGGGGGGCAAAAAAAAAGAGAGAGAAAAGATAAAAAAATTAAATTCGTTTTCTTACCAGCACGTTGCAGCACCAACTCGCTCACAGGGATGTTGCCTTTACAGGTTTCTCTTTTAATTATCCTGGAAGCAGGGAGACAAAAAAAAAAAAAAAAAAGAAGGCAAAGAAAAAGAAGCAGGGTGGTTAAATTAGCGTGCTAGAATCTTTTCAGTTTGTTGCAGAGTAGAAAAATAAAAAAGGAAAAAAAAGGCTCAGGAATTTAAATTTGCTCTCAGTTCAGGCTGCATCGTTGGGTCCCGCCCCTTCTTCCCGCTGGGTTCCACTACCTGCAAGGCTGGAATTCACAGCTACTGTGCAAACAAAAAAGGCAACAAGCATGCTGGGACCATTCTGACTGCTCTTTGGGTCTCACTTGTCCTGACAACTAAAAATCATCAGTGGAAAGGTATTCTACATTTTCTAGTTGAAGCATTTGCGTGTAATTCCCTTCCATTTTAATGATATACCAGAGCTCATGATGATGGGGTTTGATTCCTGTTTGGGTTTTTTTCCTTGCATTTTTTTCCTAAATATGCATAATAATTATAGTTACTATTATTATTTATATTTTTACTCTAATCATCTGTTCAGTGCCATCCTTTGGCGTACCTTACTGTCCTGTTGAGCTCTCCAAGACACGTACTCTCCTGTCTTTTCCTTTTACTCATAAACATTGATATTTCTAGGGATGATAGAAATATCAAAATTATCAGAGTTTCCACTTCTCACTTGATTCCTTTTTTTTTTTTTTTTTTTGAGCATAGACTATTGAGAATAATTCAAGGGACAGAAGGGCCTAGGAAGGAGATTCCATAAGCACCAGAAACTTCTAAAAAGGATGAAGTATTAATGTAAAAAGTCCCCACAACCAAATCCAAAAAGTTCATTTTCATTTTTAAGAATGGGGCAAATAGCTACAAATCATACAGAGAAATGTGCTGTACATTGCAAATTTAACATAAGGCAGCCCCTATAGAAAACCACTTTAATTTTAACAACAAAAATAAAATGGCTACTTAATGTGCAGCATATCTTGTCAGTTTGTAGCAGAGGAATTATGAAAGGTAATAGAGTCCATCCTTCTTCTGTCAGAATGTAAATAGCTTATGGAAAATTTACAACAAGGTTTTTTGTTGTTGTTTGCTAAACTTTCTTTTCAGATGAGGCTGCTATAGACTACTTTGGTATGGAAGTTATTACAAGCCTGCATGTAGTGTGGATTATGCACAAGTTTGCCTCTTGATCTGAAGCACTGCTTCTATAATGTATATAGCACTGGGTCTCCTATTAAAATATGGATTTTCTTAGCTAGTCCTACTGCTCTAACATAAGAGTACCATGCTGATTGATGTGTCATGTCACATACTCAGGGTGGGTGGCTAAGGAGTAAAGGATAAAATGCACATAGTTCTTTGCTCATGGCTGCAAACAGGAAGTTATTTGTATATAGGATAGTTATTCATATATGACAGCATTTAGTTTACTTTTGCTCGTTAGTTTTTGTATTTTTTAAAATGTCTTTCCCTTATCCCTACCTCAAGCCATTTAAATGCATTTCACTATTTCTGTAGAATTTGTAGAATCCCTGAAACTCAAGAGCAAGCTTGACTTAATGGACTTTAATGCACTTTACTTTTTACAGTGAGATTTTCAAAAGAGAAATGATTAGCCACATAACTTAAAGAAATGTGATTTAGCTTTCTCAACTGGTAAAAAAATTAGCTGAATACCAGATATCCATATTGTCATCTGAAGTTTCATGATAAAGTCAAACCAACCAAAAATGGAAAGAGCAAGCTATATAGCGAGGAGGTAAAGAGCAAAGCTATATATTTGCCTTGTATTATAAACTTTATTAGGATTATTTTTCTCCTGGCAATGAGTGCCTTCACTCAATTCCTATAAACAGTGATAGTGTAGAAAAATAAGGCAGGTCAAGTACTCAAGAAGCCATCTTAACTTCCCAGGTAGTTAGGCAATCAGCTTTAATGAAACAGTGGTAAATTACACCAACGTGCTAATTATGGTACTTTGTCACAGCATAAAATGCAATAAAACCAACCCATGTCTTGGCTTAAAAAGTGTTATGCATAGATTTTTTTCAAAAGATTTAACCGAAGAGAGATTTTATTTTCCTGAAGCATTCTGTAATTTCAAGTGGCTTTTCCCCAATCCTTTCCTTTTAAAGAAGCATTCTAGAAAGACATGTAGCTGAAAAAAAGTAGAAGAAAAAAATTATGTAGAAGAAAAAATATGGAGAGCTAGAAAAAAGCAATGATAATGGCTTATTTTAAATTGGTGTCTTACTTCATAATTATACATTTTTATGACTAATATGCCAATAGTAAATACTTCGGTATCATTGTGAATAGCATAACACACTTTGAACATGTTAGGGTATATACAAATACACACAGAGCTGCACATGTTGGTTTATATTCTGCACATTTCTGTTTTAAATGAAGAAGAATATTTTTATGGTTGTCAATGCTGACTGAGTACAATATGCAGAATATTAGTCTTAAGCAAATAAAAAATCCCGACACTGAACTTTAAAAAAGGAATAGGCTTTAGGAAATGTATCAGCCCCATGATTTCACTAGACATTTAACCTGTTACTTCAGAAGTTACTACTTGGTTTTGAGAAACCAAGTACCATTTTATTGTGTATCTCATAGCCAACCTGGGGAAAAAAGTACTTCAAAAATATCCTACTGAATTGTTAGGAATTCTGTGTAGGAATGTATATTTGGATGGCTTTCAAATCATGGCAACAAGTCTTAAACATACTGAACAAGTCTACTAGAAATGTGCTTTCAAGAAATTCTTTCAATAGCTTTAATGTCATACACTATTTAAATGCTCATGCTCAGAGAAACTTATTGTCAAGGTGGGAAATGCTAGTTCATTTTTTTAAGTTTATCAAATTAATACATGTTTATCTTCTCACTTATAGTTGATGATTTTTTCAAACTTATTGCATATTTTAAAATTATTTTATTACTTTTTGATAAATGTCTCTCTCATTCTGAATCAACTCTCTTCACTGTGATTTTACTGTTTTATCTTTGAATGGTATTTTGTGACCCTCCTGTCTTACCACAAAATCCAATGAGTAATTTTTTTTTATTTCAATAGAGTTCTGAGAAATTGCTCATATTTATTATATCACCTAACTATCATAATTAATCCCTTTAAACCTGAATAATCCAAAAATACATCACCGCTGTCATAAAAATGGTCTGCTACTCTTGGGTTGTCTTTTGAAACGTGTTTCCATTATTAAATAAATTTTATTAAATTTATGAAAAGTATGTTTAATTTGAGTTTTTAAACATATACACACACAGACATAGAATTCTGGATTTTAATGAGATTTTCACTACCATTTCATTAGGACTAAGTACATACAAAGTTATGGACAGTTCAGTTTGGGTATTCTGATTACAAAAGTATTGACTCAGAAGCTGATACTTGGCGTAGGATAGAACAAAGACTGTAGGATACCTTAAACTTCTATAGGTCTTTTCTATCTTGTTGATATATTCTCACACAGGCATATAACATATGAACTATTCTGAAGTGTAAGGTAGCCCATACGAGTGTGAGCTCCAATGGCTAAACATAATGTCCCTTTACTAGTGGTGCTGGGAACACATGATACATGAAGCACAATGGCGGTTATGATGGGAGTCAACATTAAATTCTATTTCTAAACTGAAAGTATACATTGCTCCTCTGATATGCAAACATACAAGATGTAAGCAGAGGACACTGTAAACCACAGAAAATACAAAGAATTCTGACGTTAGAGAGACATGTAAAGAACTAGAGCATTTTATAGACATGCTCATTCCTGGTTAAATTGGCAGCTAGAATTTTGTAGAGCATACTGGAAAGAAGCAAAGCTTCCTTAAAAATCAGTTGGAGAGAGAAGGTATTTTAAGAAAGTTTAAGCAAAGATGAAAGTCTAGGAAATTCAAGTCCCTATACTGACCAAGGTGACATAGGGCTTATCAAATAGGATCAGTAGAATACATTCAGTGTTTGAAAGGAGGGGTGACTTCTCACCTGGATAAAGAGGCAGACAGTAGCACAGTTCATCCTCTGGGGGCTGCAAGGAGATGCAAGTTTTGCACAGTGAGTGATGGTGAGGTTAGTTTGGAACACGTCAATGTGAGAATTCAGTTGGACAAACTACAGAAGATGGCCAGTATCTGGGTCTAGCCCCCAGACGAGTGATCAGAGGAGAGATGATAGTGATGAGAGTTGTGAGCATATAACAGAAACCACATGATGATGAGCAAGCGCTTCATGAACATGCCAAGAAAAAAGAGAAGAATTTCAGGGATGGCAAACGAGGAGCTCAAGTGACAGATAAAGAGGTGGCATGAGAAGTGAGAGGGAACGTGGAACAAGATGGGGTCAAAGGGTTCAAGTGAGATGATTTGCACTACTCCAGAGCATCAAATTCTGCAAAGATTTCAAATATATGTAATCCGGACTGGAATAGACTAGAAAATATTAATAAGAAACAGCAAGCTGAAGGCTATTGGCAAAACAATTTCATTGTAGTGGTGGGGTCAGTTGCCAGATAACACTGGTGAAAAAAGAAAATTGCTAAAGACATAATTTCATGGAGTTAACTACAACACAATTAAATTTAATTAGAATTTATTAACCATCTTACAGCAGTTCTATCTGGCAATGTAGTTTAGTTTAGGTTTTAGATAGTAAGGGATACAAAAAAACCAGAGTTCAAGGTTCCTGTTCTCGATCTATTTAGAATATATGACAATCTATTTTGAATACAGTTGGTACTTGAACAACATGGATTTGAACTGTGCAGGTCCACTTATATGCAGATTTTTTTGATAAAGTAAAATACAAATACAGTAAATACAGTAAAGTATAAATGTATTTTCTCTTTCTTTAGTATTTTCTTAATACCAGTTTCTTTTCTTTAGCTCAGTTTATTGAAAGAATATAGTCTATTACACATAACATAGAAATATGTTAATCAACTATTTATGTGATCAGGAAGGCTTCCTGTCAACAATAGGCTATTAGTAGTTAAGTTTTTGGGGAGTCAAAAGTTATAGGTGGATTTTTGACTGTGTGGGGGTTGGGGTCCCTAACCTCTATGTTGTTCAAGGGTCAACTGTATATACAACTGCGTTTAAAGCTTTATTTTAGAAATCTTTCTTTCTCATATAGAGAAAATTGTGATATGATTGAAAAGACAACATAAGTAAATGTATATAAGACTATCTCTTACCAATATATAGCATTCAACTTGGCAGAAACTATGTTTGTACATAATTTTAAAGATGATTTATGGCACACCTAATAAGCCAAGAAAGTATCTGTGGATAGCCTCGTCTATAAATATGAAGTACACTATAATGCACCTTATATTTAAACAAACATCCCAGAAATCACACAAGCATAAATGTATAATGTCACTTCAAATAGTGCATTATTCAATTGTTCATTTTGGTCTGCAATGGAATTATTCCATCCTTGTTCCAAGTTCTTCACTTTAGTCACTGCCCATGAGTTTTCTCAAATTAGACTCTTTATCAATTGATTTATAAGGAAGTTTAGCCTTCCCAGCTTACAGATAGATGTTCTCCAAAATGCTCTTCAACATACTTCTATTATCTGATACTGTTAGGAAGGCAGGATTAAATGACTTGTTATTTTGGCACTTTAGCAAAGGAATATAGAATTTCATTACAAAACTCGTAATTTCTTTCACAAGCTCATGGTGAGAAAGTCTTTGTGAAAGCAGAGTTATTTTTCCCAAACCATGATTATCTGTTATCTATCAGAATTGACAAAATTCTCCTTTTTTAGATGTAGGAAGAAAAACAAAGGGGATGATAGAGTGGAGAAGATAGGATTTGAAATAATTTTTTTTTTCTGAAATAATTTCCCACTGTCATTTAATTTAAAGCTGCTTCAAACTTGAGGATTGTAGGTGTAGTTTTCCTGGACTCTGAGTTAACGTATGTTTAACGGTTTGCTACACAGTCGCCTAACATGTTAAGATTTTATTGATTTATTTAGACAGCAGTTGAACAATTCATAGTTACATTTTTACGCTCTGTCTTGCACACTCCCCATTTTCTGCAACGTGACATAAACCTTCTAGAATTTCCATTACTTGCCAAATACAGTCCAATACTTATCATTGTGGAAAAAAAAGAAAAACAAAACAAAATAAAGCAAACAATCAACAATAAAACTAACTATCCCTAAGCTCACTATTGTGAAAAGGAATGTCTTGCTTTATAATTTTGATGAAAAGGTAAGACAGTACATTTTCATAGAAACATATTTGTACGTTTTATTTTCCAAATGGCTTAGTCAAATGCAAACATGACGTGCCTAAGTGATCTTATGTCAAGATTGCATGAGTGAAGGTGTCATAAAGATCTATGTGCAACTTTATATGAAGTTTGTGTCTCATCTTAGATGCAATGGGAAGTCACTGAAGTATTTTAAACATGAGTGAGACATAATTATATATGTATTGTTGAAAAACAAATCTGCTAGCAGCATTTACAATAGGTTGAAGTGGTGAGAGTTTCTTCAATGATGTATTACCTGATAACATTTTATCTTGCTTGGTTAAAAAAAGATTTAAGGTAGTTTACAGGGAAACATATAATCCAACAATATAAAATAATGATCTTGAAGAGAGGGAAAATAAAGGCACAAATACAAAGGAAATCAGGAATTAAATTAATGAACAAAATGATACTCTAATATTATAGAAGTAAGAGGTAATTTGGCTCTAATCTTCCCAACACTGTAAAATGAAAAACACAACAAGCTTCATGTGTGATACTATCCATAAGATAAAAACAAACCAGTTGTTTAGAAAAAATACAGATATTTGAGATGAGAAATTAGAAAGACATTTCTATCATAGGTTCTCACAGAGAGGTCCCAGATTTTCTCAATACATTTATATCTTATATACAATGGGACCAGTTTTGGTCATAAATGGGCCAAACTTCTTATATCAAAGCTCAAAATAATTATAATTTTAGGCTGAAAAGAAATCAAATGCTCTACCTCAGCCCTAAAACAAACCAAGAAAACATAGTAAGCAATTGACTAGTCAGTTAAACCAATATTAAGCACTTTATTTGTGCCAGGCACTGTCCTAGTTACTGGAACAAGAACTAATATTTTCTCGCAGACAAGTGGGGATAAAGACAAGTTAATAGAAAACAGAAATTGTGAGTGATGAGTAGAGGATGGGGAAGTATAGTATGATATGGGAGGACAAAGAGGATAGTGCCAGATGATAGTCAAAGAATTCAAGATGGCTTCCAAGAGGAAGTGACATCTATGCAGCATCCTGAAGAAAAAGAAAAAAAAAAACAACTAAGAGGGTACTAGGAAAATGGAAATAGATAAAGTCGTCACATTCAAAGGGAATAAAGAAGTGGACAACTTTCCTCAAATGAGTTAGCATTTGTATCTCTAGTGCCTACAATGGAGAAATCTAAATAAATTCTAAATCAGTTCCTAAGCAAAAATAATCTCAACAAAAGTTGATAGGACGACACTTACTGAAAACAGTTAATGTCATTTACCTAGAACTTATGATGAACATTGTGTTGAATGTTGGAACTCAGAAGCAATCCCACTAGAATCAGAAAGATGAGAGTGACTTCTATTATCCTTGTTATTCACCATTTTCTTAAAGATTTTTACCAATAAAAGAAGATGAAAAGATAAGCTG
The DNA here is from genome assembly GCF_964656455.1 of Halichoerus grypus. NCBI lineage: Eukaryota > Metazoa > Chordata > Mammalia > Carnivora > Phocidae > Halichoerus > Halichoerus grypus. Next base: position 50,221,881 of record NC_135717.1, on the reverse strand, counting down.
TATACATTTTGAGAAGGAAAAATAAACTATGATTTGTCTTTTTTCTTTTCAGATGATATATTTATCTATAGAGAAAATTCAAGAGACTCTACGTATAAATGTAACCATTTATAACTAGCAGAAGATCATCAAGGTTACTGATGAAAAATAAATATATAAAACTTAAGGGTGCCTGGGTGGCTCAGTTGGTTAAGTGAATGCCTTCGGCTCAGGTCATGATCCTGGAGTCCCTGGATCGAGTCCCGCATCGGGCTCCCTGCTCGGACCCTCCCCCCTCTCATGGGCTCTCTCTCATTCTCTCTCTCTCAAATAAATAAACAAAATCTTTAAAAAAAAAACTTAAGAATATTCCTACCTTTCAGCAATAAACATAAAATTTATTGGAAAACACAACTCTCTATATACTGGAAACAAAACTGTGAAGCCTTGAGGAACAGACTTAACAAAAGATGTACAAGATCTTCTTGGACACAATTATAAAATATTATTGAAATATATAAGGTAGGATACGAATATCTGAATTACACAAGGTTGTAGAGATCTAATATTCCTCAAATTAATCTATAAATGCAAGGCAATTTCAGTCAAAATCTGATACCTTAGAACTCAGGGAAGATCCAAAATCTATTGCTTAAACTGTGCACTCAATCTCTTCAATAAAATACTGATTTCAATTTCAGAATTTTTAAATAATTTTATCACATTTACATGAATTAAAGGAGAACACAAAATGAATGTTAACAGATGAAGTAAAATTATCAAGAGTGACAGCTTTAAACTCTCAAAATGTATGTAAAAATAGAGTGCTATAAGAAATATAGTAAATATTTAAATGCATATATTCAAAAATGTAGAGTAGAATAAGAAAACCTGAGGACATCCCTCCTAATAACCAAAATTTCTGTGTATTTCCCCTTCCCCAGGAGTAGTGCTCTGTCTGGACCAAGACCAGATTTTTAGTATTTATCACATGCTTAGGGCTGAAAACTACTTTTATGTCTAGCCTAGGACCTCATTTCACTCCTAACAGTTTGTTTCCTCTTTAGAATTTGACTCCCTTTCACCCTCATTGCTTCTATAGCTCTATGGTGCATTTAAGTATTTTAATTTTATAATGTATCTAGCGCTTCACATTCTTCTCATTGGGAGAGTTGGCATGCTGTGAACACCTCCATCCTATCCTTCCCAAAATATAATGTTATTTCTGCTTATTTTTAAGTTTTATATAAATGATACCATGCTATATTTTATATAAATGATACCATGCTGTATTTCTGAAATTTGTTGTTTCACTTAGATTTCTACTAAGCATATAGATGTTGTAGCTGTAGATAATCAATAGTCATTCAAGTAGAATATTCCATTTTTAATATTACAGAATTTATTTTTCTGCTCTTCCACTGATAGATATTTGCATTGTTTCTAAATTTTTGTTTGGTAAGTTTTGGCTATTATAAAAAGCACATACATCATATATCATCTGTTGCACATTTCTAGTTATTTTGTTATGAAAAGTGCACACTGTCAGCTACATATTTTAGGTTTTAAACACTATATGCCCAAGATTATATTGTTGGTTTATAGGATAGAAATCTCCTAAGTATGTACTTCCACAGCTTCAAGAAACACCCAAGGAAAATGAATAAAAAGAAATCTACAATGATACATAATGAAGACAAAAAGGTAAAAACACTATTAAAGGAGTGGCTTCTAGCCATGATGCAAGAACTAATTGTTGGACTCACCTTCTTGCTATGAACAACTATAAACCTGGGTAGAACATATGAAATTGTATAAGAAACACCTGAGGTGAGCACCATATTTACCCCAGTTTTCTGCCTCGGCAGAGACTCCTAACAAAGCAGAGTATCAGTGTCTCACTGAACATGAGGAGCTGAGAACAGATTTCAAGGCTATTGAAGCAGCTGAAATGTGCAGAATCACTGCCGGAAAGGAGGAGGCAATGGAGAGAGGGAATCCTTAGTATGTGTTCCTTGCTTAAGGTGAGTGTAAGCATTGCCTAGGTGAGAGTGGTTGTTTCAAGGTTGGGAGTGGAACCAAGAGACTGCACAGTTCCAGGAAATGCTGTTGTCCTGATTCAGTCATAACGGTAGGACCTTGTTAATACTGTGGACATTCAGCTGACATACCAGCACAGTTATACCCTAGGGGTAACCATCATGCTCCATAGTAATTGTAGTGTTTCTTAACAAAACCTAAAACTAAGTTTCAACAAAATCATTAAAGATGCCAGTAAATTTACTTTTTTTTTTAAACAAAAGACAACATCCCTTAAAAGGAGACATTAATCCAGACTTATTATAACTGATCATCCTTCGCAACTGGCATTCTTGCATGCCTTCTAGGCAGTAGAATAGGCAAGAAAATAAATATACATATTTATTTAACCAAAAGGAAGACATGGAAAAAAAGAAGCAATAGGACAACAATAGATGGGGCAGATAGAAAAGAAGTAGAAAGATGACAGAATTAACCCCAAATATGTCAATAACTACATTAAATGTAAATGAATCAAACACTTTCATTAAAAAGCAGAGATTAGCAGACTGTATAAAAAAGTAAGAACCAACAAAATGCATTCTATGAGATTCACTTTAAATTATAAGCCACAACTAGGTTTAAAGTAAAAGGATGACAAAGTTATACCTTGTAAACATTAAATGTGTGACAACCATGAAACGTATGAAAGCATATAAAGGCTAAATTTGTATCAAACTAAGATTTCCAGATAAGAAGTATTAGCAGAGATAAAGGGGGAAATTTTATACTGGTAATAGGGTAAACTCAACAGGAAAACATATAGTCTTAAACGTGCATGTGTCTAGTAACAGAACTTCAAAAAATATGAAGCAAAACTTACAGAACTAAAGAGAGAAATGGACCAATTCAAAGTTAGAGTTGGCAATTTTGACTCTTCTCTCAGAAATGGTTTGAACAGGTAGACAAGAAATCAATAAGGATATAGAAGATCTGACCTCAGAACATCATATCCAGTAACTGAAGTATATACTTTCTTTTCAAGTGCACATGAGGCAGTCACAGATATACCATATTTGGGGCCATAAAACAGGTGTTAATAAATTTCAAAAGATTGATGAGAAAAAAATAGAAAAAAAATTACCGATATTAGGAATGAAAGAGAAGATATCATATATTCTCCAGGCCTTATAAGAATAAGAGAACATTGTCTAAAACTCCATGTAACAGGTCAGATATAAATTACAAATCTGTTGAAAAATTCTACTTACCTTACATAAGAAGAAATAGAAAACCTGAAAATCATTTATTAAAATAATTAGAATTATAATATTATATCTACCTGCAAAGAAAACTCCAGACCCAGACATACTGGTGAATCTCTCGAATGAATAATGTCCATTTTTATACAAAGTGTTTTGAAAATGGAGAATAGAACATTCCCCCAATTAATTGATGGAGCTATAATAACTATAGTAACTAACACTACATGGACATTACATAAAAGAAATGTGCAATCCAAAATCTCTTATGATTTAAAGATATACCAACCCAGTTGCTCTGTAATGCAATTCCCAAGAGTTTAACTAAGAGAAACGAAAACAGTTATCCCCAAAAGAATTGTACTTGATGTTAATAACTGATTTACTCACAATAACCAGAAACTAGAAATAAGAATAAGCTTAACAGATGATGGATAAACAATGTTTATACAATGGAATACTACTTAGCTATAAAAATAAACTGAAAGATATACTCAAACTGAAGATATACTCAAGAAAATAAATTCCTCTTATAGATATTATATTTAGTAAAAGAAGTCAGATATAAAATAATGCATAGAGTTTAATTCTGTTAATATCAAGCTCTCTAACAGCCAAAACTAATCTATGCTGATAGAAACCAGACCAGTGGTTATATGGGGTGGGGTTGGGGAGATGGAATGCAAAGGTATGACGAAAGCTTTCTGGGGAGAAGAAGATTGTGGGGCGGTTGTTACATGGACATATATATTTGTCAACATTGCACTGTACACTTAAATCTATGCACATTGTCGTATATTTTGTATGCACAGTTTATAGTAAAAGTTGTGGAAAACAGAGAAAATAGGTGGAATAGTTACAAAACAAGGACAATTGAAATAACTGTATATATTTTAAATACAACAAGGTAAGTCTGAAGAAAATGGAATATTAATTTTAAAACAGAAAGAATATCCTAAACAAATATGTAAATTTAAATTCTCTCTGTATAAAATATTATTAATGTCCATTAATATTGAGATTTTACTGAGATTTTCATCAAAAGTGAAAATTTAAATATTAGACAAAAATAGTATGTATGTCCTGGGAAAGATGAGTAGATTTAAAATCTTAGAATCTTGTTTTCTGGAAACAAATCTTGTTTTCTAGAAAGGCTTTGTTTTGGTTTTTACCTTTATTAAGTTAAATATTCATGAAAAATATTTCAACAGTAGTCACCAAAAAAAAATAATAATAATAAAAGAAAGAAAAAATAGGGAACTTAAATTTCAAATCATAGAGGAAAAACATGGAAAATAAAATAAGCAAACAAACAAAGTGAAAAGGTCATAAACGAAAAAGAATTGTAATTGTAACATACTCATATAGTGATTCCTACAACCAGGGCTGGTTTAACCACTTTATATATATTAACTAACTAAATCCTCACCACAGTTTTATGGCTTTATGACTATCCTCATTTTACAGAGTAGGAAAGTGTGACACATAATTTCATAAAGCTACTAAGTGGCAGATTCAAAACTAGGCACCTTGGTTACAAAACCCATTCTTGAAACCAATATCTTATTCTTCCCCAAAAAGTAGAGCAGAGAAAATTAAAAAGAGATGGAATGAAAGGAATTCCAAAATAATGACAATTATAATAACTGTATAATTGTGTGTGATAATGACAATTGGTAAAAATATAGATTTTCAAGGGAATTTCAAAAGTTACCTCTATCCCATTGTGAGTGGTATATGTACAATATGAAAAAGCTGAAAGCACGATGAAGGAATAAGATACATAAAGAAAATAGAAACCAAAGTAAATATTAGATAGCTATATTTATATAAAAGTATACTTTAAGACAAAACATATTGAGGATAGAGAGGATCACTACATAATAATAATAAGATTCTATTCACCCGGAGGCTATAGGAGGTTTGCAAACTTGTATGCATCTTATGAAATAGGCCCATAAACACAAAAAGGAATAAAACTGCTTTTGAGGTTCAGCCCATGCTAATGGTCAATAAATGTTGATGAAGTAATTCAGATAGAAACTTGAGCCCCACCTTAAGAAAATTTATGTTGTCGAATATTTTGATATGTTTTAATATTGATTGTATGTAGAAATTATCATCTTGTTTTTAAATATGGTGATGGACATTTTTGCCAATAAGGTATTTCCTCATTATCATTATTTTTGCCTTAAGTTATATTTATAAGGATGGACTACTTAGAAGTTGTACACAGTTCTCAAGGTTCTGATATATATCATTTATATTGTTAAATTTGTCTCCTGAAAAATCAAACTAATTTACATTCAAATATTGACATATGAGAATGCTTTAGGTATTTTCATTTTTATTTTTTTAAAGATTTTATTTATTTATTTGAGAGAGAGCACATGAGAGGGGGGAGGGTCAGAGGGAGAAGCAGACTCCCTGCCGAGCAGGGAGCCCGATGAGGGACTCAATCCCGGGACTCCAGGATCATGACCTGAGCCGAAGGCAGTCGCTCAACCAACTGAGCCACCCAGGCGCCCAGGTATTTTCATTTTTAAAAAGGCTTTCACATAGATAAAATGTAGTGAATGTATATTATTATAAATTGAATTTGAATTCTAGGTCATTTATATAAGATTTTTTTCTTACTTGTCATTTATATATCTTGTTTGGAGGCTGTTTTCATGTTTTGCCCAATTTTCTGATAGGGTGTTTATGTTCTTTTTAAGTTGTAAGAACTTCCATATATTAAAGATATTAAAATTTATATTTTGCATATATTAAATTTTCTGATAACTTGTTTTTTTATAGACACTTGTTTTTTTGTTATTAAGAAATTTAGATGTTTGATGTACTCAAATCTATCAGTTTTTTCTTTTAGGATTTTTTTTTACTTTGTCACGTTGAAAAAAACTTTTACTATTGCGAGATTATATAGTGATTTCCATGTACTTCTATGCATGGAAATTGAATATATGCCTAAGTAACTCATATTTCAGTAAAAAAAATCACAATAAAAATTATAATTAGAATTGAGTAAAATAAAATTATACTGAGAAAAAGAAATTACAAGTCAAAACATGTTGAATGCTGTAATAATAGCAATAAATTGAGGGAAGTTGAGGGTCATGAATATTTATTTTAGGAGATAAATAAACCAAAAGAAAGTATAAAAACGGCAATAAACCAAAGATTAGAAACCAATGGATTAGAACATAAAGATACCACAGATATTCAAAAATTCAATAGTTGTTTTCTTCAAAGGAATAATAAAACAAACCTCTTATAAATGAACAATTAGCAATGAAAGGGGACATAATTAGAGATAGATTTAAAATATAATCAGAGAATACTATGAGTGACTCAATGTCATCAAATTAGAAAACTTGGATCAAATAGACAAATTCTTAGAAATATATAAATTCTTATAGAATGCTCAAGAAGAAATAGCAAGCTCATTATAACCAAAGAAATATAATTAATATTAAAAATAATCTCCAGAAAAGGTCACCCAGCTTGAATGATTTTTTCCAGTGAATTCTACAAAACTCTGAAGGAAAAGATCATTCCACTTTAATTCTCTCTCCTCCAGAAAATGGTAAAAAGTGAAAATGCTCTCCAACTCATTCCATGCAACCAGCATAATCTTGAAGCCAATCTCAATTGTGATCCTATATCCAAAACTCCTTAAAAAACCTAATGCAATACTGTATTAAAAAAGACCAAGTTACAAACTCCCTCTGGATGTGTCTATATTTACTTGAAACACCACTGAATTTTGAAATCAACTGACCACTACAGGTGGCCAAACTCTGCACATATGTTTCCAGGATTTCTCACCAGCTTGCTTCTGGCTGGGTTTAACCAGTGGGAAGCACTAGAGGGGAGATATGGGGGTAGAAGGAAGGGGAAAGCCAGAACATTTCTCCCTGGCTTTATTTTGGATGGAATTTCTAGTAGCAACTGACTCTTCTGTGGCTCTAGCCATCACTGGCTGGCCTTGCCATGACTCAGCTTTCATTGGGTATTCCCCAGCACAAGTGCCTCACTATCCCTGTCCTGACTGGCTTCTGCCTGTTCTATCACCTTTGTAACCAAGTCCCTGGATTAAACTGTCCACAAAAGGACCAAGTAACATTTAGTTGAGGAATATAATCACCATGTTAAAAGATTTTAAAAGACATCTATATAATCATCTTAATGATTGTAAAAATGAATTTCGCCCCTGACTCATTTTTAAAAGTCTTAGGAAACTAAAGCACTTCTATCTAATAAAAGATAGCCTACAAAATATCATTCTTAATGGCAAAATCTTAAAAAAATTTCTAGGGAACGTCTATTATCACCGTATCTTTTCAGCCCCGTATTAGATGCACTAGATCCTAAAAATTAAAAAGAAAGTAGATGTAGAGGTATAGGAATGGGAAAGAAACAGATTCTTTTGTTCACAGAATATATAATTATCTATAAAGAAAATAGAAATTAATCTTAATTATTATCAATAATAAGGATGCTTGGAAATGAAGCTGGCTAAAGAAATAAGTCAAACAAAATTTGTGCAAGACAGGAATGGAAAAAAAAAAACAAGGTAATTTTATTAAGAGATATTATAAAACAACCTAAAGATATATATAGACATATATATGTGTATTCATGAATTGGAAACCTCAGTATTATATTTAATTCTTCCTCAAATTGATCTATAGATTTAATGATATTTTGATCTAAATTTCAAAAGAACATTATATGGGACTTTATAAGTTGATTCTTAAATTTATACAGGGCGCTCAGAGGCCAAAATTTGCCAAGAAATTTCTAACAAAGAAAAAGATGTGTATAAGTGTGTAGGGTTGCTTTACCAGGTATCAAGACCTGTTATTAAGCAGTAGACAGCGTGGTATTGGCTCAGGGATAGAAAAACCGATCAATGGAGCAACATAGGGAACTTAGAAATAGATCCATCCATCCATGAAAACTGAAGTCCCTTTTCACACTGACTTTGCAATAAAATAGGTCATTTAGTTCAAGCTTATATTCTGCGGGATTCTATGTCAGTAACTGGGCATTCTCTAAACCCTCTCAGGATGGTTCTTGCAGATGCACCGAGAGTATAAAAGGAAAATCCATATCCTGCTTAAGTGTCAGTTCTGGTAAGAATGAATTACTGGCCCTCTAGGATAGAAGAGGTCCGATGTAACAGATTTTACCCCAAGTGGCTGGTTAATCTCCTTGCATTATGATACCATATTGAGAGCTCAGGTTTGGTTTCTGCTGCTGGCAGGGTTGGATATTTAAGAACAGCAAAAGGTAGCTGAGCCTGAATGAGGAAGAGCCTTGGTGAAAAAGAGTCACTGGACTCATGTATAGCCTCATCTCTATCATCTTTTCTTCTCCATTTATGGGCCAATTGTGCAGGGACAGAAGATGGCCAAGGACAGAGCCTGCCTGATATTCACCTCCAAACTCAAGCTATCTAGCTGTTGAGTGCTTCCTTTTCTGGTAGGTTTTGATCTCATGGGCCCATCACATGTCTCTTTTCCTCTTCTTTGTTTCTAATTTTTCAGTGTGGTTCCTTACCAATCAGCCAAGTCATTGCTACAGATCATTCATTCGTTATCTTCTCACTCCAGATCACTTCTCTCCATACCAAAGTGATGACCAAGTCTACTGCTTGTAGCTCTGCAAATAGATTTTTCACCGTGGTTCTTGGAGGTCATCCCTGATTAGGACTGTAGTGCATCCATTCTCTGCACCAACATATTGAACTAAGTCATTTTTGAAGCAAGGCTTTTCTTTTTTCTTTTTGTAGGGAATACTCCATGAGGCCATGGTTGTGCACTGGGGGAAAGCCATCAGTGCAACAGATGTTGGTGATACGGGTGTTTGAGGCATCTGTTCTTTTCATTTTGGGGGCCATTTGGACCTGCTAATGACAAATTCTGAATGTATAATTTTTATTGTATGATGGCTTATGACGGCATTTGTCCAACCTTATAACTTGGTGAATCTGAGCATACCAAGCTTATCATGTACAGTAAGGTCTTTTTTTTAGTCAATTGATGTCCCATGATTAGGCATTCACTGTCTGCTAGGGCCAGAGAGCATGCCAGGAGCTGCTTCTCAAACATAGGTGGTATCTTGCTTCAGAACCCTAGTGTTCTCTACAGTGACTTACCTATTAGAGTTAGCCAGAGGCTTTACATAGTACCTTATCTACCACAGATACTTCTGGCACCATTGGATCTGCAAGTCATATCATCTGAACCTGAGGCAAAGTTCTCTCTTGCTCTGTACAATTAAAACTGACAGCATTTTGAGTCATTCAATACATAGACTGAACTACTAGGTACAAATACATTATATGCTGCCTCCAAAATCCAAAGAAAACCATCAAACCTGTGGTGGTATCTCTCCCTCAGTGATAAAGGGTAAAAGTTTCAACATCTAGCCCTTTTCTTTAGATGGGTATCAGAGCATGTCCCAAATTATTGGAATCTTGTGAAGATTATGAAAGTGGGAGGTATCTGATTCTTGTGGGGTGTGCCCTCTGGCATATTTTCTACCTTTACAGGGCATCCAGATTCTGATGATACGCTCATCAGGGCATTTTAATATAATAGGATCAATACAGCAGCCATGAAGATGTTTTACAGAATGACAAGATCATCAAAATGTCTGTAGAGTATGTTGTACAGAGAGCAGGAGAGTTGACATAGCCTTGGCGCACAACACTGAATGTGTACTGTTATTCTCACCATGTAAAAGCAAATAGCTTTGCTCCTCTTTACCTATGGATATTGAAATTAATTCACCATATCAATTGATATTCACCATATCAACAGCCAAAAATCCAAAGTGTCAAAATCTGTGATGATCTGTCACATCAGCAGAGATTGGAGCTACAACTTGGCTAGGTTTACAGTAATCGACCACCACCAGGCATAATGCATATACATATTTTTTTCACATAGGCCATAAAGATGAATAGAATAAGAATATAATTGAGGCCTGTTGACTGGCAAGTGATCCATTCTAGAATTCAATTAGTAAAAAATGCATTAAATAGCTGTTTATGGTCATGGGTAACTGGGGTTCAAGCCTTCTAGTAACTCTCTGAGGGTCCATGTACAACACAACATGGTAGAATTATACCAGGGGTTGCTCCTGAGAGTGTTTATATCCCACATTTGGGGGTTTTAGTTCTGCATAGTTGGGAAGACTCTGTAGCTTTGGAGGAAGGCTAGAGGCTACAAAGCAGATACCTCAGCAAGGTCTTTGTGCGGGAGGCTGGCAACATGCTGTGCCAGAATGTAGCTTGTATAGCTGCATGGAGATCATGTAGACTGCATGACAGTGACATGGTAAGTTATAATCACTTGCAATACCCAGAAATGTATACAAGTGTTTTTTTTTTAGTATGACAGCTCCACAGGGTCTTAGTCCACCACATTGCACAGATGCATTGAAGAGGATTACATTTCCCTGCACTTTCTGAAGTGAGGCAAAGCTATTTGATTTGCTTTGGCCAGTGAAATGTGAGTGAAAGTTATGGGCATCACTTCTGAATGGTAACTTTGAGCCAGTATGCTAGTAGCCATCTTTGCTTCCTATTGCCATGGTGATAGTTTAAGTATTGATGGGAAGTCTATCCATGAGCACACTTCCTGCTCCAACTAATCTGTGTTGGTCATCCTGTGAGAAGAAATGAAACTTTGGTTGTGTTAAGCCACTGACATTTTGAGGTTATGTGAAATCTTAATACAACTTAAGATTGGCAAACTATGGCCCACAGGCTAAAGCTGGCCCACTGCCTGTTTTACTTAATAAAGTTTTATTGGTACTCAGCCACATCCATTTATACATGTATTATCTCTTGTTGCTTTAATGCTATGATGGCAGAATTGAGACTATCCCTTATGGCTTCCAAAGCCTAAAATATTTACCATATGGCCCTTGACTGAAAAAGTTTATTGACCCTGGTATAACTATTCTATAATCATAAATATGAACAAAAATGTCTGAAATCCAATATAGCCCCAAATCAATTAATAATGAGAATAATTATTTGGTTTTCGAAGTCATTGAATTTTGGGATGATTCATTATGCAGCATTATTGTTGTAATAGCTAGTGGATACACCATATGATTTTAATTTTATAAAGTTCAAACATGGACAAAACTCATCTATGGCGTTTGAAGTTAGGGTAGCGGTAACCCTTTGGGGGTTGTCACTAAAGGAGGACACAAAGAAGGTTTCTTGACTGCTATTAAGTTCTGGTTCCTGATTTATGTGCAAGTTCCATGGCAGTGTTCAATTTTTGAAAATTCATCAAGTTGTTTACTGATGATTTTTTAGTTTTTCTTATGTATGTTATACTTCAGAAAAGTTAAAAAGAGGAATGAGCAATGTTTACATGTATTTATACTGAATGACATCAAGATTCTCTGTTAAGAGGGAAAGTAGTCTATAGAATGGTCAGTATGAATGGTTTGGAACCATTTGTATAAAAACCAAAAAGTAGATATGTGCACATAACTTTGGTGTATAAACAAAATATATCTGGAATGATAAAGGTACTTGCCTCTAGAGAGGCTAATTGGGAGGTAGAAGTGACAATGAACCTAATTTTTCACTGTGTAACCACCCCTGCCTTTTTTTTACTGTTTTAAATTTTTACCATGTACAAATAATGACTTTTAAAAGCCTAAAAATATCAAAACTAAAATCATAATATATATAATGCCATTACATATTCCCTTCTATTACACGTTCAGTAATTTCTAATCTTTATTACTTCTGTTACTTAAAGAACAATGCAATTAACATCATTGTTTATAAATCTTTACTTCTTGCATGGTTTCTTCAACATAAATTTCTAAAACAGAAGATGACTGGGTTCAGCAATGAATGACAGTTAGATACTCCTGAAACTTGAGTTACTGACACTGACAATTTTATCTTGCAGTATCTTTTTCCATATATAGGTGAAAATAATACTTAGTATTTTAAATAAATGTTTAAAGTTTGGATAAAAACTTAGAAAGTTTTAGGACCAGATTTTATAAAATAATCAGAGTTCTTCTAATGATTTATAATAATTCCGATTCATAACATTATTTAATATTGTTTTGTAATTCTTTTTCATTGGTCTCTCATCTTGCTATTTAAAGTTAAGAGCACAAATTCAGTATGTGTAAACCTGAAGGATGATTCTCCTGATGGAAGAATGAGTGGGGGTTATTAGCTAACCACTTTTTAGTCTAAGAATCACTACATGTGATACATACATAGATACACAAAGAGCCATACAAGTTTTTGTTGTGATGGGGTTTTATCTATCCTGAACTATGTCTAAAGGGCTTATTTTCTCTTGGGTAACTCAACCTTCACAATAGATTATGTGAATTTATATATATGTGTATATTGTATATATATACACACACACATATATATATATGTTTTGCCTAAATATGATCTTCATTTCTTTATTTGTATAGAGGAAAAAGAAGACCTGATTGTATCTTGTATAATTCCCATTTCTGGGAGTTTCTTTTCTGTGGGCTTCTCCCCCTTTATACAATTTTTCTTGGCAGAGAATGACACTGCTGTTATTTTACTGATCAATAATTGAGATTATAAATCTTTATTATTTTCTAGTGTTTTGCCAATGGAGTATTTTATTGCTGCCATGCATGTGGTCATGCCCTAAGGGGTGTCATGCAGTGTCTATACAATCAAAATATCTGGTATAAAATTCACTGCAGATTTTTTTTTCCTTGGGAAACAAAAATTCCCCAGATTTTAATGCATTAGCACTGTGGTTATCTTTGTTTAATTTTTTTAAAAAAATGATTGTAAAAGCAATTAGGATAAAGAAAGCACAGCTCTTACTTCTTGTGATCATGTTTTTAAGAACTTTCACTTTAGAAGTAAAACAGAATTGAATATTTTCTTCTCTACAAATAATTATAAGCCTTCAATGCAAAGGTGATATTATCGATTCTCTAAGAAACCCCATTTAATAAAAAACTTCCTTCATGATATAGTTGGTATACAAGTAGCTAGTGTCCTTTTAACTTGAGAAATTGAGTAAAAGACATAGAATCAAGAATTTTAGGTTTCAGTGCCAATTGCCCCACTGGGAAATTCTGTGCAGATCACCCAACTCTCACAGACGGTGCTTTAGCAGAAACTGGCAGAAGTGCCTCCAACATTCTTGTGTTACCATTAAATTTTTTCTTGTTTATGATATGGATTCTAAAGTCATGCTTTTACATTATTCACAGGAATATTTGGTGGCAAGGAAAGTTAATACTTCCATAGAAGGGTTTTGAAGACTCAGAGAAGTAAACATTGCTATGTAAAGCTTATATCCTCAGAGAAGATCTCAAATTTGGGTGTGCTTAAGACCCCTGAGTACATAAATCAGCAAAAGAAAACAATTTAGGATTCAAAGGAGAGAAGAGATAACTAAAAGAAAATATAAATTCATGATGAGTTCTAGTTTTCTAGAGTTTTGTAGTAAAAGTCAGGGGTCTCAGAATTTTTAAGACATTTGTTTGCTGAGTGACATTAAAAAGTAAAGCCAGTTTTCCCCTATGAGAAATGAAGAAATTGGACAAGATGACTCTTAGGGTCCTGTCCGGATATTCTATGTCTCTTGTATTATATTAACATCCCTTAAGGTTGCGCTTCCCTTGCTGGGATATTTAAGTTCCTTGGTCATCTTCTTTGAGATTTTCTGTTGGCACAAACAAATTACGCTATTTGGGCCCAAAGGAGATGACTTGGAAAAGTATGTTAGAAATTGCAGCCTGTGTAATTCCCAGTGGTTCTGTGAAATCTCACTGCAAAAATATTCTTTGACTCAAGCCATAGCATCAAATTATAAGTGATTATTTTAGCGTAAAACTTTATATTCTGTTATACTGAGGCAGATCAGCTTGGAAACTCTAAAAGAAACACTGGTGGTATTAAAAAGATGCTCATGCTTGTAATTCTGGCACATTACGCATTTCTAATAGACCAACTTCACTCAGTTATATCCCTTCAGGAATGCAGCCTATTATCATGCATTTTCAGATGTATCCAACATGGCATCCACATAAGGAGACAGTCTATTCTATTAATTGGGGTAATTTCATCTGCTTTAACAAATAATCCCCAAACTTTCAGTCATTCAACCCTGCCAAGGTTTACTTCTTGCTCAAGTAACAGTGGGATGTGGATGTCCGTGGACTGTGGGAAACTTTCCACTGTGCTGTGATGGAGGGGCCTACACTCTTTTCTACTTGGAGTCTCCTACTGTTCTTCATGGCCAGAGAGTCCTCTACTTCCTGCCAATAGATAAGGGAAAAGAGTATAGAGAAAACAAAGCATTTCTTAACCCCCTTGGGCTGAAGGTAGCAGGCACACAACATTTCTGTTCCCTTTCTGGTCATACCATAAGGGCAACTGGGAAATGCAGCCCCTGATGTGTGGTTACTTCGCAGAGTGACTCTATACTATGGAGGGGAAGTGTAGATGTCAACAGCTATTTCTGACTCATCTGATATATCAATTAATGTTAGGAGGCTTTTATCAAGCCTGTCCTTTAATGCTCAGGTCACTGTGTTTCTTTATTAAGTGACCACCCACACATTAGTTTTTACCAACTTCATTAAACCATAAATGGAATTTTTGGCTGAGGCCTGTCCCAAGATTGACAACAGTGCTCCTCCATTTATGACTTGAATGACTCTCATTACATTCATTACGAAAATAGGAAGGCATGCCAGAAGCAAAGTGGTTATTAGACAAAGCAGTCCTGGATGAATTTAAATGAAGACAGTCTTCCTGAGCAGATTATCTCCTTTTTTGATGATTAACTCAAAGTTCCTGTTCAATAATGGACAGAAGAGCACTATCTGTGTCATTAGGAGACCTGGTACTAAACTCTTCCCTCTCTTGACCTCCGTTTTCTTACTGCAAATAGAGTTTGCAAGTTTCCTTCATACTCTAAAATCTCTATAGCGTTCGATGGGCACCTATAATATTGCTTGCATACCTTAGGTCTTAGAATTTCTGCTCTTGTCTTGTGATCATTCACACTGATGTTTTTATTCACACTGACTCTGCTCATGTCTGACTCTTTTTACCTGTGTGATCTGTCAACCCCTTCCTAGCCCCCAGCAGCTCTGTTGCAGAGTTTTTAATCATGAAACATCCTTTCCTGCCACTATTTCAGTATCTGGAATTTGGCCTATATGCTCAAATTCATAATCAGTTTCTTGAAGCTTTATGTTCAAGCTTAATGATAACTGAGCTACTTAACCCTTTAAAATATATTCCCCAGGTAAATATCACTCTTTTCTCTTTGAATCTAATTTAATGCCCATGAACGTGATCCATTTGATGGGACCATCTGTTTTTTTCTTCTGCCAAAGACATTCTGCACATTTTGGCAGCTTCCCTATGTGTACTCAATAACTCATGCCAAGTACAGTTGGAATGCTTCATGAGTCCAAACTCTGAAAACAACTGAACCCAGGAGTGTTCATCTGAAACTGATTGTTGATTTGTGATGAGTCAAGTAGCACTGGCCTGTACATTGTAAGGTCTGGAAGAACAGAAAGTTGAGTTAATGTGATAACTATCCCTGGTTGATAATGTAGAAGTTATTTAAATTTCTAGAATAGTGACATTTATGAGATTTTATTCCCAGAGGTCTATGCCTCAATTTTGGGATTTACAACTTCCATCCACATAAGCACCACTGTGATCTCTTTTGTACACATAACCCTGTGCACACCAAGACACAGCTGTTTAGTTCAGAAGAGGGTGTCTGACTCATGCTGACTGAAGCTCAACTCTTCCAGGAGGTAGGTGTATTGAGAACCCAGATGGTGTCTATAAGAAAAACAGCTTGGATGTTACAGGTCATCATGACTCTTGTCATATAGACTAGACAAAGAAAGGTAGCCTGTCTTTAATAAGGGGTAGGGGGAAGGAGGGAGATAAGGAAAAACAGAGAAGAACAGAAATACAGATAAGAAGACAGAGTTCAATATCACTTGTGCTTCTGGTTTTTCCCGAGTGCAACCATATTCCTCTGCTTAAATTCCATGAAATATTAGGCTATTTTTAAAGACACCCCCCTTTTTTTGCATAAGCAAGTCATGTCACTTGCAAACTAAATATTAATGTGTATCTATAGAAAAAAATAAAATTTAGTATCCTTCCAGTCAATATGAGGCTTGAATCATACATCAGTTATTAGCAAAGAATTCAGATTTAAAAATAAAATTTGAGTCATCTGGAGGTTTTCTCTTTATTTAGGATCAATTATTCAAATTATGACAGTTTTCATAATTTACTTGTTATCTAAACAGTATGTATTTCCCATATGTCCGGATTCTGGAGGGTTAATCATGGAAAATAGTTACATCTTTAAGCTGGACTTTTAATATCTCATTGGGTAAAAGATTGGGATGCAATTGATTTTTTCATGTTTCAACATTAAACTTTCTTAAGAGAATCTTACAAGTCTTACAAGTTACTCTTACACAATATACTCCTTATAGTTCTTATTTGTATAAGAGAAAACCCAACCATGGAAGTCAGCATGAAATACAAAGAATGTTTTGAGAAATAAGCTTAAGATAAAGCTTATTTTTAATGCCAGTATTCAATTTGTTCAGAATGTAGAAAAGAATGAGTTAGCCAAAGAGGCAAGCATTATTCCTGATTTCTATCACCAAAAATTCACATCACATTTAAAAGACAAAGTCTTTTAAAACTTTATTAGTTACATATATAACATATCTTAAAAGAAAATTAAAGCACTACCAGAGTCTTGGTATTAGCATTTAGAAAGAGTGAACTTCAAACGAGGGCAAATGTAGCTTATGCATTTTGATTAATTCTTGATAGTGATTTTATAAACATTGATATATATATGTTCAGATTTTAGTGAACCTGCTGATATTACATTTTTCTTCAGCTTCTTGTTCCATTAAATTTGCCTTGCTTTAAGTTGTAGAGCTCTTTTAGGGAACATAGCCTTTTCCAAGTGAGTTAAGCCAGGAACCCATCCATTGAGGTGGCAGTGTGATGCAATGAAGTGTCTTTATCTTCTGATATGGAGCTCTGTGTTAGAATTCCAGCTTCAGAAATTACTAAATGTTTGTCTTTTGGAATGTCATTCACTGCTCCAAATCTTATTTTGTTCATCTCTAATATGATGATAATAAAATTTGACTTGAAATGTGATTGCAGAATTAAAGGCAAGGGCACAAAACACTAGATATGGAGTTGTTAGTAAATAAACCGTTGCAATTATTATTCACTGGTGTCCTCAACCAGAATAGGAATTCTCTTTTGGTCCCCACAAAAGTTTTCCTAAATGAATTGGGTCCTTCCATTCTTGATATCCAAGAGGATTACTCCAAGGCAAATGGAAGAAAAGTTTTTCTCCTTTTCCAGGCATTTCCATGGAATCAGTGATTTGCATATGAGCAGAGATCTTGTTATGGCTACCAGCCACTGTGAGAGCAGAGGATGCGGCGATGGAGCCATTCCTAAAGCTGTGACATTACAGAAGGTTTAATAAAAAAGGCTCCCATCCTCTGGTTTCCTATAGAGACTTGCTGAAAAATCACCCAAATACTTGGTTTTCTTTTAATGACATGCTGTCAGCAGGACTGAATTCTTCAACTTGTTATCTGTTTTGACCTTCTATTACTACATATATATTAATGAGAAAATGTCTTAGTCCATTCAGGTTGCTATAACCAGGATACCATAGACTCCATGGCTCATAAGCAACAGAAATTTGTTTCGCACAGTTCTGGGAGGCTGGGAAGTCCAAGATCAAGGCTCTGGCAGATTTGTGTGTGATGACAGCCCACTTCCTGTTTCAAAGATGGCAGTCTTTTCACTGGGTCCTCACAGGGTAGAAGTACCCGGGTAAAGGAGCTCTGTGGGGCCCCTTTTATAATAATGGCACTAATCCCATTCAGGAGGGCTCTCCCAAAGGTCCTACCTCCTCCTACCATCACCTTGGACTTTAGAATTTTAACATATGAAATTTTGAGAGGACACAAACATTCAGTCTATCGTAGGAAGGAAACAAGATAGAAGTTGTTAGCTTTCCCCCCCCTCTTGAAGACTGATCTAAAAAAAACTGTATTTCTATTTGGTCAAACAATCAGAAAGTAGAAAAACACATACGCAATTTTAAAGGAGATTTTCCTATTCTCTACTTTTTTCTTACCAAAAAAGTGATGTTAAAAAAAAAAAAGTACATTCCAAGTTGATGAAGGAAAATAGCCTTTGAATGATGGATTAGAAAATGTATTGCATTCCTTCTGTAAAAATTCTCATGGTAGAAAATAAATTTGCTCAATACCAAGGTTTTCAATTATTATCAAATAAAACATTTGAGTCATGTCTTTCACTATTAAAGTCAAGAAAGGCATGAGTGTCCTGTTTGTTGTTATTCATGAAGAGTTTAGCAGATTCACGATGGCTGGCTTTATTCAAATTTATCAGTGAGCATTCAAAAACAATTTTGAAAACAAATTTTCTATTTCTTGCTACACAAATCAGTACAAACAAACCACCATGATTTTTAAAGGCTCAAACACTCATTATAAATATCTATTCCAGCCATGTTTTAATTTTACTATTCCTTAGAGAGTTTTAACCCTTATTTTGCTTACTAAGAGCATGTCAGTCTAGAACAGTGACCAGCACATAGTAGGCATTCAAAACTATTTCTTGAATTAAATTTATTTGTATGCTAGAAATGTGTATTTCAACCTTCAGTATTTGAAAACATATGTTTTATCTCTACAAAATTTATCAATTAGTTAAGATTGTTTATTTGTCTGTTTCACTAGGTTCCAACCAAAAGGGCAGTGCACAAAGTTAGATGTAACCAAGAGAGAGACAGAATGAATGGATTTGCATATTATTTCTCAAGTAATATACACCAGTATAAAACACCATGAAACTTTCTTTTTTCTATTAATTTATCAAATTTTATATTAGGTGAATTATTTACTGGACTTTTAAAAATTCATCTTTACCAAGTTGCACAACTGTAGGATGTATATACCACTCATTTCTTCCTCTTATACCCCACCAACTGCTTTCCTACTTTGCTGTACTTTTTCCTTTTTTCTTTTTTGTTTCTTTTACTTATACAACATTAGGTCAGGTTTAATTTAGTTTAAAAAACCCTCTCTCCTCCAACAATTTAAAGATCTTGAGGATATCAATATGCTTCATTGAAACTTGCCAATAGTTGACTTATTTGCTATTAGTAATTCAGTAGTGTGTTGTTATAACAATGCAGAGGCATGAAACGAAGTATTTAAAAGAATTTTATCATGATGAGAGCTCTTCAAATGCATATTCACATGGCCATTTTACCTTTTGTCCCACTGCATGGAGGTTTGAGGCATTGAAAAAAATAGCAATAAGCAGCAGAGATAAATTTATGTGGTTTCCAGGTAAGAGGTACTTTGTAGAGGCACTATCCTTGGAAGTTATTCGTTCTTATCAAAAGGATATGGTAGGGTAAATTGTTCCTTCTAGTACATGACAATAGAGGTATAAATGAAACTTTGGGATGTGACCATCATGGTAAAGAAGGTGGACCGTCTAGTGAAACCACGTTGCTCAGTGACCAGAAGCTGTGGTTCTTAAGTTTTACAAGTTTTATATCAACCAATCACTATATCAAATAATCTTGGTCCCACCATGAAAGAAACCTGCTTATGCTTTTTTTTTTTAATATTAGCATGTTTGTTTATCTGATTTTTGTTAATTGCCCCAATAATGGCTATGTTAATGCTGTCATACCTAGTTTACTTTTGTTTACTATTACCAGTTCATGTTCCATAATTGGAGAATCACCGTCAAGAGACATACCAGATACTAAGGACTGAATATCCTAAACTCTACTTTGATAATGCCAACTAATCAAACAGCAAGCAAAGTCTTGAGAAAGAAGATTTAAATGGTATCACAAGAAGCATTAATTCAATATGGGGAAATGGGGGCCATCACAGATTGATGCAGTGTACCAAAAGCAAAATGTGAAAGATTAAAAGAATAATTTAGGTGTCCTGACTAGAGACAACTGGGTCCTCATAGGCAGTCCAAATATCAAGAGAGAGATGGATGAAGTAGGCACATTGATAGTAATAACACAGCAGTAACTATAGCAGCAGTGATTGTAAAAGCAAGAAGCCCTAAGGCATTAGGAATCTGATGCTTATAAAGACACAGAGATTCTGAGGACATTCTAGAGTAAGGAAATTTCTGGAAATCCTATGGGAAGGAGACAGCTGACAGGATGGTGACAGGCAGGACCTGAGGAGACCAGGACAAAGACTGCCTCTTTCACGTACAGTGACAGATTTTATGAGCCTTCAGAATGTGTCTGTCACAGGATGTTCAATGAGAGTCACATCTATGAATTTCTTTTAAGTTCCAGTTTAGTTCTTAGTAAGACTATACATGCACCACAGTGTTGATTTTTTTTCTTATGTATGTCTTTGCCACGTAATACTTTTAAAATACCCATTTATTTATTTATTTATTTATTTATTTTTTTAAAAGATTTTATTTATTTATTTGTTTGAGAGAGAGAGAGAGAGAGAGAAACAGCATGAGAGGGGATAGGGTCAGAGGGAGAAGCAGGCTCCCTGCCGAGCTGGGAGCCCGATGCGGGACTCGATCCCAGGACTCCGGGATCATGACCTGAGCCGAAGGCAGTCGCTCAACCAACTGAGCCACCCAGGCGCCCTAAAATACCCATTTAGAAGTTAGAATATAAATGATTAAACTCAGATGGTTTCAACTGGTTACATGGTAATGACCTAGAAACTTGGGCAGGTACTGCTTTAGTTGATTCTTCAGGCTACATGTTAGAGCTGGAAGAAGAAGGTTTTGGGTGTAGGCCTTAATATGTCTCCTGTCTTCTGCTAGAGATACATGCACACAGAGTAGCTTTGTTGGTCTATTTTTTTTTTATTTATTTATTGCACAGATTTGTTACTTCACAGAAGAACCACAGTACACACACACACACACACTCTCACCTACTTGTCTACATCAGTACCCACTGAAAACATTTCTTCTCCTTCTTCCTGTATGTTCCTCCTCACAAGAAGAAAAAAAAAATCATGCAGGATAAAATAACATAGTTTGTCAATCTCTTCCTAAATTTGGAATCAGCCCAGAATAATCTATGAGGAAGTTCAACTCAGTGACAGCTAATCTGCAGAAAATCTACCCCATGTGACTCCTGCACCCCCATCATTGCTGATCTCTTCATGTATTCTTTATAATGAATCCACTGAACTTTAATTAATATGAAAAATTCAGGTTTTCATCTGATTTAAATGTGACTGACATTGTGCTGCTACTAAAAGTGACACAAAGTACAAGCACAGTGAAAATAAAGCCTGAAACCTGCCTGGTGCTGGCCACAGTTCTATTTCCCCACTGCCAAGTCATGGCTAGCAGTCGCATGATGCGTGACAGGGACAATCAATAGCATTTTCCAGGAATCTTGACGCCCATACCTATAAACAGGGACACCCTTGAAAAATGTCTATACTCAGGAAAGGACGTCATTCAATATCTGTCTTTAGTTCCAAATGTCCACGTTAAAAATGAAGGAAGCTGCACAGTTATAGGTATACAACTCCAAAAGGGTCAATGGGGTAAAAGGGAGGGAAAGTCTTTAGAACTGAAAATGCATACACACCTATATCCATCTGCCCTTTGCCCCCACACACCTTTCTCCTCATATTCAGTGAACTGTACAGAGTAGGCATAAATATGTTCTTGGAGAGGAGCTGTGTGACAGAGGTCACCTTCCTCTCAGATCCTAGCCACTAGCATTCTGCTTGCCATGGACCAGACTGCTGTCGTGTTCATGTATTCTGCTTACCCATGTGGATGGCATATGTGCCCTGATATGGCACAGCACCTGTCCTACATCCTGCTTCCTCCCCAGAACCTAATATGCTGACATAGCAATATATGAAGACCTAAAACACTGACTGCCAGAGCAACATTAACACACTTTTTTTTTTTTTTACTTCAATAAAATACCTTGGGCTTTGCATTTCAAAAACCTCAAGTCGGCTGTTAAAAAAATGATTGATCCTCTCTCCCTCCTCCCTCCACCACCGTGTGTGCAGTTGACCCCCTCCTTGCCAAGCCTTCTCACAAGACTTTCAGGATCAGCAACTCTGGGCCAAGAAACAAAAGCAGAATCCTCTCATTTCCCCATGGATATGAATGAAAATTGCTGATGAAATCAAGAACAACTGAGAAGGAGACATCGGGGAAGAACCAAGATGAGTCTATAAGGAATCCCACATGTGACGGCTCATGTATTTAAACTGTGTCAAGGTCACTAAAATCTTAACCATATCAAACTGAAAACGTTACCACTATCTGGACAGTTGGGCATGTTTTATTGGAGAAATAATGATTTTTTGTTTTTATACCTCTTTGCTAGCAGGTTGGTTCAGTAATACATATGTGAGATCTACTGGTTAAAAAAAAGATTTAAAATTAGGACTTTGTTCCAATTCTGTCTATAGGCCTTGGTCAGATAGTTCTTTGTACACCTACCTCTATTTCCCAGTACCACAGATTAGGAATAGCATAGATCTCTTACTGTATAAATGTGATTATAGATCATTTGAATTCTTGTAAACTCTAACTGAAGTGTAAAAATTCTGAGAGGGTGAATCTCATTAAAAAAAAAAAAAAACACCTGAAATTCTAGTCAGTTCATCTAAAATCTGAAGCATCTCAATTTATTTTCAATTCAATATCAATTTTTTTCTTTTCCCTATAATCTTTGATAAGTAATTAAAGATACTTTTCTGTATGTACATACATATACAAACATGTACACATATGTGTAAAAGTTTAAAAAATCATAGTAAAAACAGGTGGCATGGAAGTAGTTTGACTTTAATGTAATCTTGTTTAAAGAAATCATTCCAGAGATGGTAATGAAAGAGAGCTGATGTCCATCTTTGTTGTTGATTAGCTGGGGTCTTGAATTAAAAAGGGCAGATTGCTTCTGCCCATTTCTTAATTTTTTTAATATTTGTTTTGGTAAATTCTGTGGACATTTAGGTGTGTTTGGTTTAACCCTGTATTTCTATCAAAGCATTCAAGATCTGCAAGAACATGGGGATGGTTTGGGAGGCTGGGGTTGGTAGACAAATCTGTCTGTGTCTCCAGCATTTTTGAACATCTTACAGAGAGAGGCACTATCTGCTTTTGTTCTGGATTATCTATTAAGGAGGTTTGTATGGTGAACAGCCTTGGAAAATACAGATGGTATCTCTCTCCAGAGCAAAGGGCAGGCATACTTACTGTCTCGTATAATAAAGTTAATGTCTCTTACTGGGGCAAATGTCAGGCAGGCTTATTGCCCATTATAAAAGATTCATGTTCTCTAAACTCAGGATGGTTTTTTTCCCTATAATGCAATGCACTATGTTGCAGTTATTACCTGCTTTTTTTGTGTTGCCTTGTAGAAATTAGGAATTGGGGAACCGGCACAAGAAATGTGGATGTTTTGACTCTGCTATTACCATGAGTAGTAAATTTTCCTTTGTTTCTGACCCAGGAATCTTGTGTCTTATGCCAGCATCTTTGAAACTGTGTCAGGCTAATTTATTCACTTGCAAGTAAAATCCCAGATTCTATGCTATTCTTAACAGCTGGGTATTTGGCCTAGTAGGAATGCCAATTCCCTATTTGTTACAGCACCATTCCTATGAATATCAAATAACAGGAATATTTCCTTTGGAGTGATATATCAGTGAGCCTATGTTGTAGACTAGGGATTGGCAAATTGCTGTCCACCTGTAGACCAAATCTGGCTTGCCACCTGTTTTTGTAAACAAAGTTTTATTTGGACACATGCATGCATGTCCTTTACATGTTGTCTATGGTTACTTTCACCTATAATAGCAGAGGTGAGGACTTGAAACAGATGCCATATGGCCTTTGAAGACTAAAATATTTACTATCTGGCTTTTTAGAGAAAAAGCTTGCTGACATTTGTTATAGAGCAAACAAGGCATAAATTCAGATTATCATAAGTTGATTTAGGAATATTCAGAGTAGAGAGATGAAGATAAAATAGATCTTGAATGACAGGATGAAAGGGAGCTTAATAGTTAACTGCAGATAAACTCTCTGACTGTATATACTTTACTTCTACAATATATTCAACAAATATGCAAGCCACAGCCACACATCCAAATCCTTTAAGACTCAGCTCATCTTCTCTCTAAGAAGCTGACCCTGATTCAGTATTAGGAAATTTATTTTTTCTCTTCAGAGCTCCCACAGCACTTTATCTAAACATCTTCTATAACCAATTTTCTACCTTATGTAATATTTACATACACATGATTTCTTAGGGTGAAATCCATATCTGTAAACAGACTAACAAACTTATTTCCATGATCCAAATTTTGGGGTAATGATCCACCTTTAGGGACCTAGAAATTGATTTGAGCAAACCCTTTTTTTAAAAGTAAGAATCATTAAAATAGGATTTTTTCTCCTCTAAGTCTAAATAGCAAGTTTTGCCCTTAAATTGAAAACTTAAATATGTTTTAATGCACTGTCTTTGTAGATTTCCTTTTGCATTTATACTTCTTAAAGTTAAATTGCATTTTCTTTGGGTTTCAACTCAATAAAGGAGGAGGGTGACATAGAATAGAATCATTCCTGTTGGCAGGGGAAAGCATGTATACATATCAATTCTTCTTGAGAAGGTCATGTTGGACAAGATACAGAAAGAGATGTTGCTCTGAGATTGACATAGCCATCTCTTGGAAATAGAAAAAGAAGGTGCGCCAAACAGTTTGTCACCAATTACATGTTACACAGTCATGCATAGGACTCAGGTGTAGCAGGATTCAGGTAGGTATAAATGGAGTGCCACAGGACTGTTGGATCAACGCACAGAAGCAGATTCTTAGAGAAGGAAGAATCATGCATGTGTTGGGGGTTAGTGAGCTGAGTCACTAGGGGAAACATTTCATGAAGAAATGGCTGAACACCATACAAGAAATTTAGGATATACAATAATAATAGCAACAACATTACTGAGTGCTTAAGAGCCAAATGCTCTGTTAAGCAATGTAACCATCGCAAATACTTT
The DNA here is from genome assembly GCF_964656455.1 of Halichoerus grypus. NCBI lineage: Eukaryota > Metazoa > Chordata > Mammalia > Carnivora > Phocidae > Halichoerus > Halichoerus grypus. The sequence continues at coordinate 50,196,425 of NC_135717.1, read as the reverse complement.
ATAAAGTAAGACTGACTGTTACCCTCATTTTATAGCTGAGAACAATGGCTTAAACAGGTTATGTAATGCTTAAGGTCACACGAGTAGCAAGTGACAAGTGAAGTTTGATTCGAGTTCAAACCACTTCACTCTACAGCACTAACTTTTTTTGTAATTATATTCCACTGTCTTCATATGGGCAAAGCTGCTTCTCCATAGGCCTCCTATGAAGGAAAGCCTTAACCATCATTGCTCTAGTGGAGAAACCTCATGAAGTTGGGGTGCTGAAATAAAGGGATTGATCTATAGTTTCAGGTATGATTTACTTCTGAAGCTCATTTAGTCCCCTGAGACATGTTTCTCTATTCTCAGTTCAAGGATCAGGGAGTGGTCGTTCCCCTGCTCCCCAACCAACTCCATTTGCTGATAATGCCACTGCATATCTTCACAGTTCAGGTGTTCTTACTTCTAGCAATCTACTTCTGTGCCATTCACACTTACAGGCAGAGTATTCTATTCTGATAGCAGGCCCCACCATTAACATACTTAACACTTCAGAATAAGGAGAGGCAAACCTTGATCTAAATCTTTAAGATGTGCTAATAATTTTTCAGGCAAATCTCATTATTTCTTGATGCTCTCAGAATAGTACAACTCTAAAGTAATTATGATATATACTAGCTGCTGGTCCAGAGCTCCAGGGTTTCAAACAAAGACTGAAATCTCTTCAGAGAAGCCAGCATCTTGAAGGAGGGCAAAGGCATGGTGGCAGGAAAGTTCTCAGCAACTGGCACTCATCCTGGTTTTATCTTTTCATTTTGAATCACTGAGTTTCACTCTGACCTTAAAAATGTCTAACTGAAAGAAAAGTAAAACTTTTATAGCCAACAGGATAGGAAGGTGAGAAAGTTTGAGTGAACAGAGAGACAACTTAAAGTAGAAATTCAAGAATAGTGAAGTATGCCTTTCATGTGGAACAGAAATTAGAGAATTTAAGGTGGAGTGAACTTGTCAAGTCTTACGGGTTTGCACAGACACAGACCTAAGAATAGTCAGATGCCACAACAGTCCACATTGTATTATTGCTGCAACTCAGAATATATACCCACAGGCTGAAACTTGATTTTTTACTTTGGCAGACAACTGCTACCGTCAGCTTCATAAAGAACAGCTGCAAAGCTGAGGGAGCAAGCTTGCGTGTGTTTTTTTGTATCCTATAGAGACAAGGTTTGTTTTTGACTTTTTAGCTGATCCCTACCAGCCTCCAATTCCAACAGAGTAAAACTATTTTCAAGTGAAGAGCAAAAGGGATATGCTTCTAGCATTTTATGTTTAGATAAACACTGTAGTGTCAATGGGTAATCAGTGATTGTATTTATTTCTGAAAACCGTAACTAAAATGTACCAGTTATTTAAGGTTTGGGACTATGTCCTACTTCTCTTTTACATAGTAGCTCACTAAATACTTATTATATGGAGTCAGTAGCATGGTTTTTATAAGCTAAATGGATTGATGCAGTTATGATAATAAATATTCATAAACCTATAGGCAGGATAAAAATTGTTCTGATTTTTCCTATATCTATTATTCTGTATAATGGCTGTAAGATAAACTCAGTTAACTGTATTTTTATTACCTTCACATGGTGTGTATTCCCCACTAGGAATGCCAGCTGAAATGGACGTCAGCTCTGACCATGAAATTGTCATTGGGTAGATGCCAATTCTTTTCTGAAAACTGTGGAGCCATAAATTTTGTTGGGAAGTTGGCATAATTTATTTACTAATCAAACTATTCGTATCCTACACCAAATACCACTTTTCTCCGGAAACTCGTTCTCCCTGTGTGTTATATATTTCAGTAGTATCTCCCAGTTTACAAGAGCGAAGTCTAGATTAATTGTAGACATCTCCTCTCCTTCCCTGTTCACATCTATTCCATTCTGAACTCTAAGGTTTCTGAATCCTTTTCTTTTGTTACGCCAATTTATGAAATATGAATGGCTTATATTCTGTACAAACTTAGAAACATTAGCTATTATCATCAGCTGACATTTTTGAGAGGTTAGTTTTTATGCCTCTAAAAACAAGACTTTACATTTATTCCTATGAAGTTTTATCCTCTTAGTTTTTTGTTTTTGTTTTTTTTCAAACCCCAACTCAGTCATTCATTAGCTTTTTGACATTAGGTGAATTATTAAAATTCTTTTTTTTTATCATTTTATATTTTGTTCATCATGGTTAAGTGTACTCTTTAATTCCCATCACCTATTAAAACCCATCCCCCCATCCATCTCCCCTCTGGTAATTGTCAGTTTGTTCTCTACAGAGACTGTTTCTTGATTTCTCTCTCTCTCTCTCTCTCTCATTTTTCCCTTTGCTTGTTTGTTTTGTTTCTTAAATTCCACTGTTGAGTGAGATCATATGGTACTAGTCTTTCTCTGACTTATTTCACTTAGGATTATACTCTCTAGCTCCAACCATGTTGTTGCAAATGGCAAGATTTCATTCTTTTTTATGGCTGAGTGATATTCCACTGTATGTATGTATGTGTGTACATATATATACATACACATATCACATCTTTATCCATTCATCTATCCATGGACACTTGGGCTGATTCCATAGTTTGGCTATCATAAGTAATGCTGCAATAAACATAGAGGTGCATGTATCCCTTTGAATTACTGTTTTTGTATTTTTTGGGTAAATATCCAGTAGTGTGATTCATGGATCATAGGGTAGTTCTATTTTATTTATTTATTTATTTATTTATTTATTTATTTATTTATTTATTTATTTTGAGGAAGCTGTGTGCAGTTTTCCACAATGGCTGCACCAATTTGCATTCCCACCAACAGTGCACGAAGGTTCCTTTTTCTCCACATCCTTGCCAACACTTGTTGTTCTTGTGTTTTTCATTTTAGCCATTCTGATAGGTGTGAGGTGATTTCTCATTGTAGTTTTGCTTTGCATTTCCCTGATGATGAGTGATGTTAAGCATGTTTTCATATGTCCCTTGGCCATCTGGATGTCTTCTTTGGGGAAATGTCTGTTTATGTCTTCTGCCCACTTTTTTAAAGATTTTATTTATTTGAGAGAAAGAGAGCATGAGTAGGGGGGAGGGGCAAAGGGAGAGAGAGAAGCAGGCTCCCCATTAAGAAGGGAGCCTGACTCAGGGCAGGATTCCAGGACCCTGGGATCATGACCCAAGCTGAAGGCAGATGCTTATGTTCTGCCCGTTTTTAATTGGATTATTTGTTTTCTGGGGTATTGAGTTGTATAAGTTCTTTATGTATTTTGGATACTGATCCTTTACTGGATATGTCATTTGCAAATATCTTCTCCCATTCAGTAGGTTGCCTTTTAGGTCTGTTGATTATTTGCTGTGTAGAAGCTTTTTATTTTGATGAGTCCCATAGTTTCCATCCCAAAGCAACAGAATACACATTCTTCTCTAGTGCCCTTGGAACATTCTCCAGAATAGATCACATTCTAGGTCACAAATCAGTTCTCAACCGGTACCAAAAGATTGGGATCATTCCCTGCCTATTTTCAGACCACAGTGCTTTGAAACTAGAACTCAATCACAAGAGGAAAGTTGGAAAGACCTCAAATACATGGAGGCTAAAGAGCATCCTACTAGAGAATAAATGGGTCAACCAGGAAATTAAAGAATTAAAAAAATTCATGAAAACAAATGAAAATGAAAACACAACTGTTCAAAATCTTTGGGATGCAGCAAAGGCAGTCCTAAGAGGAAAGTATATACCAATACAAGCCTTTCTCAAGAAACAAGAAAGGTCTCAAATACACAACCTAACCGTACACCTAAAGGAGCTGGAGAAAGAAGAGCAAATAAAGCCTAAACTCAGCAGGAGAAGAGAAATAATAAAGATCAGAGCAGAAATCAATGAAATAGAAACCAAAAGAACAGTAGAACAGATCAACAAGACTAAGAGCTTGTTCTTTGAAAGAATTAATAAGGTTGATAAACCCCTAGCCAGACTTATCAAAAAGAAAAGAGAAATGACCCACATATTTTTGCTTTTTTTTCCTTTGCCTCAGGATACATATCTAGAAAAATGTTGCTACATAAGCTTTTTGAATATTTACCTTGTCACTCCCCCAACCATTTTTAGTTCTGATTGAGCCACTGCAATAAATTTCCAATTGGCTTTCCTGAGTCTAGATTCTGCCCTCTCCAATACAACAGTTCTGCCAGATACATCTTCTATATATGCTCTTTGTCCAAAAACAATTTAATGACTTCAATTGCTCGTAAAGTCCATTCTTCAGATATTTTTAAGAAAGCCTTCCTAGACATTAGCCTTACCTCTACCCAGTAGAAAGTCCAGTGATATGATCAAGATCCATCAGCTCACAGAGTTCCATTTCTTTTATTTAAAAATCAAGAGGGTGAACCTGTTTATTTTGGGCTTACTGTTCGTAGGGTAAAATATATAGTGCTTATTAAACACCTCAAATTTCCTGCTCTTCCCAGAATATGATCTACACCAGAAGGTTCCTAAACATTTTTAGGATATGGACCTTTTATGATATTTTGATAAAAGCTGGGGAGCCTACCCACAGAAGAATAACATATAAACTTCCATGGCATGAGCGCCTCTGATGGTCTATGGAATTACCCTGTACTTTCCTCCTGTAACATATTTTTTTTTCACACTGTTCCATGGATCTATACTCTCCAACATATCCCAGGAAACTTTTTGAGATCTAATTCAAATGTGATATTTTCCATTATCTTTTTTAATTTCATTAATTGGACATGAATGACCTAGTCTCTAAACCTGTATAGAATTTTGTGTGCACTTTCCTCATACATTCTTCCTCATATTTTAATTCTTTGTGTTCTACTCTAATTCTCTTCACTATTGCAAGACCCTTGCCAGCAGGATTGGTGTCTTACTCCTTTTGCTTCCTTTTATACAATTCATCCCACTCCCTCCACTCTAATATAGACCTTAAACATCAGAGATATTCAGTGCACATTTATCAAGTCAATGACTAAATGAAGAGTTAGGATACCAGTTCTAAAAGCTCTAATCTAACTTTTCATTTACTTGTGTATTTGTTTTTTTTTTTTAATAAAAGTAACTTATGAAATATCCTAACAATAAATAACTGAAAATAAAAGGTAAAATCAGGCCATTGGGCAGCCATAGAATTTCATGGAATATTTCTGAGAGAGAATAGATTTTGTCCAGATTCTGTGGTAAAGCAATGTTACTCCCTATGATACTAAGGTCAACTTTCACAACCATGAGTTCTGTGTTATATTTGCAATTCAAAATGTTCAACTTTGAAGAACCTATTTTTTTTTTTTAATTTGGAGAAAACAAAACTCATGCCCTTAGTTCCTTAAAGTGATATTTTCCAGACGAGAAAGCATTCATAGAGCACTTTGCAAAAAGCACCATTTTCTTACCAAGGTAGTGGTTTGTGTCCTATTGAGTAAGTAAATAAACTTTTCTTACTGTGCATCTGTTTCTCCAAGGGAAATAATCCTAACACATTCCTTCCTATTAGATTACACTTTTATTTCCATGATAGTCACCTGAGAGTTCTCTGATTAAATGACTATAATGTCCCTGATTTCCTGATTTATAGACCACCACTCCCCTTGGGAAATGGATACACCCCACCTTACAGAGATTATTTTAAGCTCTTTAAATTAGCTTGTCAATATGTCCATGAACTTCAGAATCCAACATTCCACAGTAAGTAAATGAATTTCTGTTGTTTATAAGCCACCAATCTTAGGCCACTCCTACTTGGCCTTTAACAAGATGAAAATTGTGTTCATTACATGACTCATGCATGCAATCTCAAATATATTCACTTACTGCATATATTCATTAGACATACTAAAAGAAATTTTTAAAAATATATATTTGTACTAAATTGATGTGGAGGTATAACCTAGACACTCCCCTTTAATTGGGGGTAAGGTGGGAATGCAGGTGAGCCGTATTTGGAATAAAAAATAATTTAATCTAAGCTCATACTTCTAATCCTGATGTCAAGGAAGAAGACATTGACAGTGATATGGTGGTTCTTTCAATATAAGACAGGCCCAGAAAAGAATGAATGCTCATTAAAACAAAACTGTTGTAGTTTTTGTTTCAAAGGAGCTGTGGTCATGTTAACAGGAGGGATAGACTTGTCTCAAGTGGACCACACTGTGCTTTTTCTGGAGAAATATATCACTGGCCTTGCTGAGGGGTACTGGATCCCTAGATCAATTAATGAGTTAATCAGCACGAGCCCTGCTGCAGTGGAACCTGAACTGGATTTGGAAGGCAAAAAGGAGGACTCTGAACTCCATAAAACAGAGGCCTGCACAGGTTGGAGGGAGAAAGAGTCTTGGTGCAGAGGAGGAGCACTTATGAACACCCTTCTTTGGGTCTACCTTTCTTTGAAAGCCTGACTCTGTATGACACTCTTCTGATACTCAGTACAGGGGAATAAAGGAGCTAAATACAGCTTCTTTAGCTAGAAAGCATAATAATTATTGTTATGGTCTTATTGCATTTCCCCAATATTCATGTGTTGAAACCTTACCTCCAAAGGTGATGGTATTAGCAGGTGGGGCCTTTGGGAGGTAATTAAGTCATGAGGGTAGAGCCCTCATGAAAGGGAATAGTGCCCTTCTAAAAAAGACACCACAGAGCTCTCTCACTCACTTTCTACCATGTAAGGATATAGGGAAAGGCAATTATCTGCAATTCAGAAGGTCCTCAGCAGATCTGACCATGCTAGCACCCTGATTTCAGACTTCCAGGCTCTAGAACAGTGAGAAATAAATTTCTGTTGTTTATAAGCCACCCAATCTATAATACTTTGCTTCAGCAGCCTAAACTAAGATGACTACATATGTATATAAAATAATACATACATGCATTAATATCATATAAATTATATTTAGAGATATACTTGAGTGTTGACTAGAAAACTCTATGTCCTTCTACTGAATCTGTTTTATGTTTTGCCTGAGAAACACTAGAACACTGGAATCCTTTTGGGTGCAGGATGGTAATCATTTCCATCATCTTGCTCAGCCCAGACAGAAATGAAAATGAACTGCTTCCATGCCCATTGAATAAATAATTACTAAGCAGGGTCACTGCAGGTGATGGCAGCAGTAGGAAGACTCAGTCCCCCCCAGGTGAGGACTGCAAGAACCAAATTACCTGGCAGAAAAGGGAAGGGCTTCTCCTGCCTGAATCACACTGGTAGCTTTTTGGAATGACAAATGTGGTTTCTCAGGAGGAAATATCCCTAAAAAACTGTCCACATAGAGCCTGTGACTGTTATTCATTTAACTTTCATACAACTCCCCACTTCATACAAAAGATACTGGCATTCCTATACCACCCTTTTTTTGCAGAATTTAATTATTAGGGCTCACAAAAGAATGAACATTTCAGGCTTTCTAACAGAAGTTCTTTCTGAGAGGAAAGTCTGAGTTTCAGTCAAGGTGGCATGGGCTTTTTTTTTTTTTTTTTTTTTACCAGGATGAGTCCTGATGCTGGGTTCTCCAGGGAGACAGAGTGGGGGCATGGTCAAGTCTCCTCTCCTGAAAGGATGAAAGCCCTAAGGGTGAGAGGCTGGAGTTGGCTTAATCAAAAGTGCTTGTGTTGTGGCATTTACTTATGGTCAGAGGCAACTTTCCCTCTTTGCAGAATGATCACATCCTCCTACCTTCTCTCCTGGTCACAGTGGAGCACAACCTTGAATTGGGGGAGGAAACCAGTCGGGGACCTATCAGGCAGCCACATGCTTGTTTACTCAATAGGATTGAGGAGGTTTAGCCATTTTGGCCCTAGTCAACTATTGAGTAATTATGACCAAGAAAGACAGAGCTTTCTCCCTGCTAATATTCCAGGAACTAGTACGCTCCCTTTGGGCAAGTATAAAGACTAGACCTGTGAGGGGTAGGAAGGGCAGTGGATCTGTGCAAGTTGTTCAAAACCCCTGGTTTTCTGGGATACCTGGGAGGAGCCTCCTGGCCTGGTTGACATCTGTGACATTTTTGTTTAGCTGAAGGGTTGCCTTGGTTTAAAGAGAGGTAGTGCCTGAATGAAACATTGTTATAGGTTGACAGTATCGAACTTTGCATGAGGCCATCCAGTATATATTTTTCTGGTTAAAAAATACATATATAAAATAAATCAGAGATGTACATATTCCTCTTTTCTTTTGCCATTTAAAATTCTTTATTTTGCAACAGGATTTACTAAAATTGGAACTCAGTATCACTGAAAACCTGAAGGCTGGAAAAAGAGACAAAATGTTCTCCAAAACTACCAACAGGTATGTCTCAATGCTCTATGGACAAAAGTGGCCACCTGTCTTACAGGCTGACAAAAATTACTTGGTAGACCCTCATGGTCAAACAATGCAAGATGAATACTTATTTTCCTACTTATTTTCCTTAGATTAACTCTCGGTACTGGCAAAGTAATCTAAGGGAAGGTACTTCAAACTGAGATATTATTTTTGTTTATTCATGTAACAGAAGAAAAATTAATGTGAGTAGCATTTCTAGTTTTCCACCATTGTGGGGATGAAGTGACTCCTTCCCTCCCCAAAGAAGCCTACCCAGAGACCTCAACTGTTTGACTTCCCAAGTGATTTAAGGAACACATTGTATATCAGAAGAGGGGTCTGCTGATACTATCACAGTACTTTGAACCAGTCACTTCCACATTTACTGCATGTCTAAGACTGAAATGAACATAAGACTCCATGAAATACAACACTCATATTATTGAATGCTCTGCCTCACCCAACTCTCCCTCGCCCAGAACTCCTCTCTCTTTTGGGTGACTCTAAACCCTCATTTGGCACTTCACATCTGAATCTTATATTTTTTTAAGATTTACTTATTTATTTTAGAGAGAGAGAGAAAGCACGAGTGGGAGGAGCAGAGGGAGAGAGAGAGAGAATCTCAAGCAGATTCTACACTGATCTCACAGAGCCTGATGCAGGGCTCGATCTAACAACGGTGAGATCACGACCCGAGCTGAAACCAAGAGTTGGACACTTCACCGCTTAACTGACTGTGCCACCCAGGCACCCCTGCATCTGAATCTTTTTTACTTGCATGCTCTCCCTTAGCAACAGATTATAATTCAGCTCAATCCAATCCCATTCTGTTTAAAATATTTATTCTGTATCTATTACATGTCAGGGACTGTGCAAGGTGCTGGTGATAAATATCTAAGACATGGTCCCTGGCTTCTAATAAACAGTTTAATACATAGATGAGGAGGCTGGCACATGACTCAGGTTTAGTGGGATAAATACAACCATAGAAGTATGGCCAAAGCAACAGGTAGCAGGGCGGGAAGTTACAGGGCTGAAGGCAGAGGTGTCAGGAAATGGTTGTTAGAGATGTGACATTTGCTATAGGCTCTGGGATATGTTGACGTCCCTCAGGCAAGGGTAGGGAAAAGAGAATTCTATTTCAGGCAGAAAGGAAGTATGTGCAAAGGACTGGAACATGTAATATCCGACCCATTTGGGGAAATGAAAGTAGTGCAGCACCAATAGAGCATAAAATTTAAAATAGTGGAGATCAGCAGGAGATGATACTTGGACTCATATGATTAAGGGTTTTGTATATTATGCTAAAAAGCTTGGATTTTTACCCTAAGGTCAAAGAAAGCCATGCAATGATTTGTAAGATTAGCAAAAGAAATTACTATTATTTTTTGGTAAAGTGTGGAGAAAGTTTTGGAGGAGGTATATGGTGTGGAATGAATCTTTGTGTCCCTTTCAAAATTTGTATGTTAAAACCTAATCCCCATTGGAGCACCTGGCTGGCTCAGTTGGTAGAACATGTGACTCTTGATCTCAGGGTCATGAGTTTGAGCCCCACACTGGGGGTAGAGATTACTTAAAACAAAAACCTAATCCCCAATGTGATGCTATTAGGAGGTGGGGCTTTGGGAAGTTTATTAAATCATGAGGGGGGAGGCCTCATGAATGGGACTAATGACTTTATAAAAGAGACTCCAGAGAGTTCTCTCTCTCCTTCTGCCATGTGAGGACACAAAAAGATGTTAGGAAGTGGGTACTGATCAAACACAGAATCTGCTGGGACCTTAATCTTGGACTTCCCAGCCTCCAGAATTGTGAGAAATGAATGTTTGTTATTTAAGATATTCAGTCTAGGGGCGCCTGGGTGGCTCAGTCAGTTAAGCATCTGCCTTCGGCTCAGGTCATGATCCCAGGGTCCTGGGATCGAGCCCCTCATTGGGCTCCCTGCTCAGCGGGAACCCTGCTTCTCCCTCTCCCACCCCTCCTGCTTGTGTTCCCTCTTTCGCTGTGTCTCTCTCTGTCAAATAAATAAATAAAATCTTTTTTTTTTTTAAAGATTTTATTTATTTGACAGAGAGAGACACAGCGAGAGAGGGAGCACAAGCAGGGGGAGTAGGAGAGGGAGAAGCAGGCTTCCCGCGGAGCAGGGAGCCTGATGTGGGGCTCGATCCCAGGACCCTGGGATCATGACCTGAGCCGAAGGCAGACGCTTAACGACTGAGCCACCCAGGCGCCCCTAAATAAATAAAATCTTAAAAAAAAAAGGCAGTCTATGTTATTTTTGTTATAGCAAGCTGAATGGGTTAAGACAATGTATATTGACAGTAAATACAGTAAGAAATGAGTTGGGAGGAAGCAATTGGGCACAAAGAACTATTTAGTTGACATAACCTAAAGAACTTGGTAAATGAGAGGGGTGGGAATGGGGAGGCGTCTGGAATCATCCCCAAGTTTCTGCCTTAGGTATCTTGGTGAATGCTGGTGCCATTAACAAGAAAAGGAATGAAATAGGAGATAGAGAAGCTTTATGGAGAGGAAAATGAAAAGTTTGTTTTGGGTCTTTTAAAGTTTTGCCCATTTCTACTGGTGGGGCAACCTGAGACGACTAACTGCCCAGCAGGCAATCACAAGGGTAGATGTGGAATGCCAGGAAGAAGCCTAGCTGTGTGTCCCATTCTCGGTGTGTCCCCTGAGCCCACCACCTCGGCCTGGCACTGCAGCTATTCATTTCAGGTCTTTGATAATGGTAGTAATTATGGTGCTAACAAGGATGCATCTTTAATCAGATGTGTACTTTATCAGGATATGACAGTTTAGGTAAGAACGATTTTTTTTTTTTTTTTCCTGAGGATGGGCTTAAAACATTTTGGATGGCTCCATTAAATTATTCACCCTCTCTGTTATGTAATTTCCTTTGATGTGTTCTTTGTGTGCAGTGGAAGACTCTAACTAGACTCTCCTGGGAGAACACAGGGCCCCTGAGGTGGTCTGATGCTGCCCACAGGGTACCATAGCTCCAGCTGTTGCCACGAGAAAAACAGCTGTCTCCAGAGCATTACGATGGTGTAGTCACTCACGACTGAGGGAAAAGAAAATCTTGCTTTAAACACTGTCATCCACTAACATTAATCATCCTTTGCCTCAGGCACTCTACCAGGTGTTTTGTTATTTATTTATTTATCTCTATTCCAGAAGACCAGTGACCTATCCAGTTCAACATATAAAACTTCCAATAATATTCTGAAAACAGAAGTATTAATCTATTGTGACAAACATAAGAAAACTGATTCAAATTTCTCTGAAAGCCTGATTATATTTCAGAGAGACTACTCTTATCGGTGAGCAATTGACTGACTTCCCCATATTAGTTCCATCAGGTGGCAACATGGTATAGAAAATTGTTTTTCAGTCCATTAGCTATCAAAATAAAAGAAGTCTGTCTCATTGAAGTAGCCAAGAAATGTCCTTTGTCACATGGCGTACTGGTTGGGTACTCAAAGAGCTAATGTGGCACTCAGCTTTATGGCTGGGGAGAAAATTATGGAAGCATAGCTATTAGGAGATTGGCCATGGTCAGTCTTAGCTCTGATTGGCATCAGCCTAAACTAGGTGGGTAATGAGGAACTGGGAAAGCAGAACTCAGTACTACTAGGCAAAGGCAGAGTGAAAGACGGAAGTCAAACAAGGAAAACCAGAAACACAAGAGAGACAGGAAGAACTATAGAAGGAAAAGGTGTAATCAAAAGGAACTTCCTTTACCTGATCATACCTTGTCCTTGACTGCTTTTGTCAACTTTGTTCGTCTTATTTTCTTTTGTTGCTGAAATTTTTGTTTGTTTTTGTCCTCCCTATTGTCTACATTCTTTTTGGTTATTTTTCATTTTCTAGAAAATGGTGGTTAAAACGTATTTTATTGAGTAAGTAAATTTTAAGTATTTACTGAACGAATCTCAAGTTTAAGTCTCTGTATGAGATCGGTACAATGGAGATTCAAATAGGTAATGTGTACTGTCTCTCCCCTGGATGGGATTATAATCTAGTGTGGAAGGTAGAATATGAATGTAAATGACTACATTGCCAAGCAGAATGGAAAGAGCTTGATGTCTGAAAACTACAGTGGAAGCCCAGAAGTGGAAGGAATTACTCCTAGATGAGAAACCAGAAAAGGACAGAGTGGCAACGCTTTTAGCTGACCAGTGAATTATGGTTAGTGTTGTAGGAGGCAGAGGTGTACAGGGAAATACATGAGCAAAGACCCAGCAGTGGCAAAGCAAATAGCAGATTAAAAGAGAGTCTGACAAAATTATCTGGGTAGAATTTGATAAACTTAAAGTCTTTTGGTTTGTTTATAGATATATATATATTTTTGCACATGAATTTAATTTTATCATTCTCATAATTTTGTCAGAAAATACAAAGATCCTCAATTAAAACCCTATACATTTAGTTACTATATGAATCCCAGCAAACATTACTTTCAAATATTTTTAAAGCTCTGTAAATAAAATATGGGCTCAAGTGATATTTGATTGACTTTGAATAATTATGGTCATATGTTTATTCTTTTGACTTGTCAGTTGAAACTTTATTAGGCATGGTTCTTCAGTTATTTGTAGAGGAAAACAATTATAATGGCAATGTGGCATTTTTGCATTTAGAAGCCTACCAAGTTAAAATCACTTTATTTAAAAACAACTTTATGTTATCCAAATTGTAGATTATCATTTTTGTGAGTGAAACTGAGGGACAGAGCAAAGATAAGGCATATATATCCAAGTCTACCAATTTCATAAATATATTGACCATTTGATGATCTCTTTTTAAGAAGTACCTGCTTAGTATTTCACCTATGTTTATATTGGGTTGCCCCCCACCTTCTTACTGTTTTGTAAGACTTCTTTATATATTCTGTATATTAGTCCTTTGTAAAACTTGTATTATAGGTATAGTGAATTCTCATTATCTGCAATAATTATGTTCTATAAAGTCAAATGATTACTGAATTAGTGAATGCCGAATCTTACTCCTAGAGGACATAAAGGATTGCATTCCTAGAAGCCCCTAGCTACAACAGTTTTGTCAACTGATCAGTGCATCACCTTATTTTAAGTATTTTCTGTTTAAAGACACCTCATCTTGAAGATGTCAATGCTACCTAGAGCAATCTACACATTCAATGCAATCCCCATCAAAATACCATCAACTTTTTCAAAGAAATGGAACAAATAATCCTAAAATTTGTATGGTACCAGAAAAGACCCCGAATAGCCAGAGGAATGTTGAAAAAGAAAAGCAAAGCTGGCGGCACCACAATTCCAGACTTCAAGTTCTATTACAAAGCTGTCATCAAGACAGTATGGTACTGGCACAAAAACAGACACATAGATCAATGGAACAGAATAGAGAGCCCAGAAATGGACCCTCAACTCTATGGTCAACTAATCTTTGACAAAGCAGGAAAGAATGTCCAATGGAAAAAAGACAGTCTCTTCAACAAATGGTGTTGGGAAAATTGGACAGCCACATGCAGAAGAATGAAACTGGACCATTTCCTTACACCACACACAAAAATAGACTCCAAATGGTTGAAAGACCTCAATGTGAGACAGGAGTCCATCCAAATCCTAAAGGAGAACACAGGCAGCAACCTCTTTGACCTCAGCCGCAGCAACTTCTTCCTAGAAACATCACCAAAGGCAAGGGAAGCAAGGGCAAAAATGAACTATTGGGACTTCATCAAGATAAAAGGCTTTTGCACAGCAAAAGAAACAGTCAACCAAACCAAAAGACAACTGACAGAATGGGAGAAGATATTTGCAAATGACATATCAGATAAAGGGCTAGTATCCAAAATCTATAAAAACTTCTTAAACTCAACACCCAAAGAACAAATGATCCAATCAAGAAATGGGCAGAAGACATGAACAGACATTTTTCCAAAGAAGACATCCAAATGGCCAACAGACACATGAAAAAGTACTCAACATCGCTCGGCATCAGAGAAATCCAAATCAAAACCTCAATGAGATACCACCTCACACCAGTCAGAATGGCTAAAATTAACAAGTCAGGAAATGACAGATGTTGGCGGGGATGCGGAGAAAGGGGAACCCTCCTACACTGTTTGCGAGAATGCAAGCTGGTGCAGCCACTCTGGAAAAGAGTATGGAGGTTCCTCAAAAAGTTGAAAATAGAGTTACCATACAATCCAGCAATTACACTCCTGGGTATTTACCCCAAAGATACAAATGTAGGGATCCGAAGGGGTACGTGCACCCCGATGTTTATAGCAGCAATGTCCACAATAGCCAAACTGTGGAAAGAGCCAAGATGTCCATTGACAGATGAATGGATAAAGAAGATGTGGTATATACATACAATGGAATATTATGCAGCCATCAAAAAGAATGAAATCTTGCCATTTGCAATGACGTGGATGGAACTGGAGGGTGTTATGCTGAGCGAAATAAGTCAATCAGAGAAAGACATGTATCATATGACCTCACTGATATGAGGAATTCTTAATCTCAGGAAACAAACTGGGGGTTGCTGGAGTGGTGGGTGGTGGGAGGGATGGGGTGGCTGGGTGATAGACATTAGGGAGGGTATGTGCTATGGTGAGCGCTGTGAATTGTGTAAGACTGTTGAATCACAGATCTGTACCTCTGAAACAAATAATATAATATATGTTAAAAAAAAAAAAAGGAAGAAGATAGCAGGAGGGGAAGAATGAAGGGGGGGAATCGGAGGGGGAGACGAACCATGAGAGACAATGGACTCTGAAAAACAAACTGAGGGTTCTAGAGGGGAGGGGGGGTGGGCGGATGGGTTAGCCTGGTGATGGGTATTAAAGAGGGCACTTTCTGCATGGAGCACTGGGTGTTATACGCAAACAATGAATCATGGAACGCTGCATCAAAAACTAATGATGTAATGTATGGTGACTAACATAACATAATTAAAAAATAAAAAAATAAATAAAGACACCATCTGATACAATGTTGATTCATTAGCATGAACCTCATGGCCAACAGTACTATAACTCATGTCTATGAAGTTTGCTAATACACGCTCTATGTAAGGCACAGAACAGCCCCTTCCTCACCTCTAAACACTAAACAGCACTTCAGCACTAGGCTTGGGGGCCATTTGAAACAACAAAACACACACAAAAAGCTCAAAAATGCAAATAATGTGGTACTAAGTATACTGCAAAAAGGACACTTGTTTACGTATGAGAGCTGGAAGAAGAAGGCAGAATGTCTCTTTGTTTGACCTCAGCTGTTACCATGCATGTTGGGGAACTCAAATTTTTTACCACTCTGTTCCTGTCTGTGAATGACCGTAAAAGCACTGGGAATATTTAATTTGAGGTTACAAATAAATTTTAGTGCTAAGCAAATTCACAAATGTGAAATCCACGAATAACAAAGATTGACTCTACTTTATTCTTTAGTTTGCTACTCTTACTGTCATCTTTTAAACAGAAACTCTTAATTTCAATATAGTCCATTTTATCAATCTTTTCCTTCATGATTAATGCTTTATGTGTCATGTTTAAAAGATCTTTGCCTACCTCAGGATCATGAATAGGATCTCCCATAATTTCTTCTACAATTTTAATACTTTGCCATTCCACATTTAAATTCATAGTCCATCTGGAACTGAGTTTTTATATATGGTAGGAGCTAGGACTCATAATATTTTTTCCTTGTGGATATCCAACTGACCCATACACTTATTGTAAAGATTATCCTTTTCCCACTACAGTGCAGTGTCGACTTTGCCATAAATCAGTTGACTATATATGTTCATCTACTTGTGAACTTTCTGTTCTGTTCCATTTGTCCAGGTATTTGTCTTTGCCCTAGTAGTACACTATATTTTAATTACTGTGGGTTTTTTTTTAAAGATTTTATTTATTTATTTGAGAGAGACAGGGAGCATGTGTGGGATGGAGGGGCAGAGGGAGAGGGACAAGCAGACGCCTCACTGAGCAGGGAGCCTGAAGCAGGGCTCGAAGGCAGATACTTAACCAACTGAGCCACCCAGGCGCTCCTTAATTACTGCAGTTTAAAAATAAGTATTCACTGGTGATGGGTATTAAAGAGGGCACGTACTGCATGGAGCACTGGGTGTTAGATGCAAACAATGAATCATGGAACACTACATCAAAAACTAATGATGTAATGTATGGTGATTAACATAACATAGTAAAAAAAAAAGAAAGAAAAGAGAAAGAAATACTGTGGGGCTTATGGGGTTGCACTGAATCTATAGATTGATCTGTGAAGAATTTGAGATTTTGAGTCTGCCAATCCAGGTACTCAAGATACTTCTTTAGACTTTCTTTAATTATACTCAGCAATGTCTAGCAATTTTAGTAAAGAATTCTTACATGTTTTGAGTTCATTTGATGTTTTCTGAACCTATTATAAATGGAATTTTTAGTTATTTTTTCTGTTTTACTAATACATAAAAATACAGGTATGATATCCAATAGCCTTTTTTTTTTTTAAGATTTTATTTATTTATTTGACAGAGAGAGATAATGAGAGCAGGAACACAAGCAGGGGGAGTGGGAGAGGAAGAAGCAGGCCTCCCGCCAAGCAGGGAGCCCAACGCGGGGCTTGATCCCAGGACCCTGGGATCATGACCGAGCCGAAAGCAGACGCCTAACGATTGAGCCACCCAGGTGCCCCCTCCAATAACCTTTTTAATGTCACTTATTAATCCTGATATTTTATTTGTAGATATTTGTGTTTTTTACATAGACAACTTTATGATATGCAAAAAATGGCATTCTATTCCTTTTTCCATCCTTATATTTTTTATTCTCTGTCTTGCCTATGGTACTTGCTAGGACTGCTAGGACCTAAAATACAATGATAAATACAACCGGTGATAAAGGCCATCTTTGTCTCATTCCCAACCACAAGAAAATCTCTATAATATTTTGCTATTAATTATATATTTGCTATAGGATTTTTCTAGATTTTCTCCATCAAAGGAACTCTGCTTCTATGACTTATTTGCTAAGAGGTTTTTTGCCTAAATAATACTGAATTTTGGGGCGCCTGGGTGGCTCAGTCGTTAAGCGTCTGCCTTCGGCTCAGGTCATGATCCTGGTGTCCTGGGATCGAGCCCCACATCAGGCTCCCTGCTCAGCGGGAAGCCTGCTTCTCTATCTGCCTCTCCCACTCACCCTGCTTGTGTTCCCTCTCTCGCTGTGTCTGTCTCTGTCAAAAAAATAAAAATAAAATCTTTAAAAAATAATAATAATACTGAATTTTACCAAAGGCTTTTTCTTCATCTATTGAAAGATAGGACTTTTCTCCTTCTCTTCTGACATGTGGTGAATTGCATTGATTTTTGTTCAAATGTTAAACAACTAACTGTGAATTCCTGAAATAAACTCAACTTGGTCAAGATGTGTCATCCCTATTATATATTGCTAGAATCTATTTGCTTAAATTTTATATAAGATTTTTGCCTCTAGGGGTGCCTGGGTGGCTCAGCTGGTTAAGCATCTGCCTTTGGCTCAGGTCATTATACCAGGGTCCTGGAATCAAGCCCCACAACCAGCTCCCTGCTCAGTGGGGAGCCTGCTTCTCCCTCTCCCTTTGCCACTCCCCCTGCTTGTGCTCTCTCTGTCAAATAAATAAATAAAATCTTTAAAATATTTTTGCATCTATACTCATGATAGGTAATAGCTTATAATATTCCTCTTATAATATCATTTATAATTTTTGATAGAGATTATTTTAGATTGTATTCCCAGAAAAAAAAAAAAAAAGATTTTGAGACAGAGATTTGCCTGCAGATGAACTCCTATAAGGGAGTGAAGAAAAGAGTAAAGGGTAAAAAGGAAGAATTTGTTGTGATAGAGTAACAACAGACGCCGCAGACAACCCAGGGGAGTTCATGACCCAGGGTGGTCTTCAGCATTATTCTGCAAGGCCTGTGGGCTGGGCATTTAGATCACTCTGTTTGGCCACTAGAAATTCCTCTAGTAGGACTAAACTGAGAGCTATCAGCTGCCAATACCAAATCAGTGAGGGAATTGGTGACTCTGTCAAGAATTTAGCATGCCATAGAATCTACTACAGTTCTGCTGGCCTCATAAAATGAAATGATATTACCTCTTTTTATAGTCTCTAGAAAACTTTATTTTTGTTGTTCCCTTCCATGTTTTGAAGAATTGACTGGCTAATATATCTGAATATGGGAAGAATTTAAATTACAGGTTTAATATCTTTAATTTAGGTACAAGTCTACTCAGATTTTCTATTTTTTGTGCCAATTTCATGACTTGTTTTTTCTAGAAATTGGGACATTTCATTTACATTTTCCTATTTAATTGGGTTAATAAAATACTTTAAGATTTATTTTACTTTCCTATTTACTTTTTCATTTTACATTCTTCTACGGTTCTTGTAGTAGTGAAATAGTATCGCATGGCTGCAATATTATATGTTGAGAAATGACAGGAGCCCCCTAGGAACTGACTCCTGAATCCTACAAATACAAGGGACTGAATTCTTCCAAAAACAGTGGCCTTGAGAGAGGATCCTGAGCCTCAGATCTTTTTTGTTTTACTTTTAATAAAGGTATATTTAAAACAAAGTACTTGCTTTATTTTTTATATTAACTTTCTTCTATTCTTTTTCATTTTTAAAATTAATTAATTTATTTTTTTATTATGTTATGTTAGTCACCATACAGTACATCATTAGTTTTTGATGTAGTGTTCCATGATTCATTGTTTGTGCATAACACCCAGTGCTCCATGCAATACGTGCCCTCCTCAATACCCAACACCGGGCTAACCCATCCCCCCACCCCCCACCCCTCTAAAACTCTCAGTTTGTTTCTTGGAGTCCATAGTCTCTCATGGTTTGTCTCCCCCTCCGATTTCTCCCCCTTCATTTTTCCCTTCCTTCCCCTAATGTCCTCCATGCTGAGCCTCAGATCTTGAACCCTGGCCAACACTGATTTCAGCCTGAGCAGAGAATCCAGTTAACACTTGCTGGACTCCTGGCCCAATAAAATTTTAAAATAATTCATTTGTTGTTTTTATAAGCTCCTAAGTTTGTATTAATCTGCAGATAGAAAATACATTTAGAAAGTTTAATGCACATTTCTTTTCTCATATTTTAAAATTAACGAACTTATTTATTCTTAACCAGACAATGTAGCCAGATAATGTAACTTTAACACTAAACTTTTAATAAAGTTTGTCTATTTTGTTATATTTGTGGTGCTGTAAGACATGGTGATTTTCATGGTTTATACTTCCATTACTTATTTGTATTTACTCACACAGATACCATTTTCTTTGCTCTTTATTCTTTCTTACATCTCATACTATTCACCTAAAATATGTCACTTCTGACTAGTATATATACTTTAGAATTTTCTTTTAGTGACTTCAACTAGTGAAAAACTCACTTTTTGCTTGCCTGGAAATCTTTTATCATTCTCTCATTTTGAAAAGCATTTTTGTCTAGTATAGAATTCTAGATGGACTTTTTTTCAGCACATTGAAGATAGGAATCCAGTAACTTCTGATTTTCATAGTTGCTGTTGTGAAGTCAGCTAGGAATCTGCCTTTTAAATCCTTTTCTTATTAATGCATGTTCTTTTTCTTTGTTGCTGCTTCTTTTCTCTTCTAAGAGCTTACCTCATTATGTCAGTACCCCTTTCCCCCAAGATAATCTCCCTTTTGAGCAATTCAAAGTCAAATGATTAGGGACCTCCATTACATCTGCAAAATCCCTTTTGCCGTAAAAAGTAATATAATCATGGGAATGATATTCCATCACATTCACAAATCCTGCACACACCCAAGGGGGAGGAGGTTTATAAAGGCATGAATCATTGGGGTCATCTTAGAACTCTGCCAATAACACTAAGTGACCTGAAAAAAGATGGTTCTTTAAAAAGAAAGTGTAAAATTCCAGGGTAGTGATGCTAAAACAGAAAGAAAAAGAAAGAAAGAAAAATTGCTCACCACAGCAAAAAGGCAAAAATGGAAAAAGGAAATATTGAACATGGGGGAGGGGGAAATAAAGCACAATAAATGTAATATCATTGATTATACTAAATAGAAATGGATTGAAGGCTCTAATTAAAGACAGTCTGGAAAACAAAACAACAATAAATAAAATCTGACTACATGCTCCTTACCAGAGACATCTGAAATATATAGCAAGGTTAAATTAAAGGGATGGAGAAAGACAGTCTAGATGAATTCTTTTCCAAAAGAAACTTGGAGGTAAATGCATTATTAGGCATCAAAGGATTAGTTCATAGTGAAAAAACTCCAATTTATCAGAAAACTTTATTTTTAAACAAAAACAGACAGGACTACAAGATTAGAAAGAGAAATTCACAGTCACAATTGGAGATTTTAATACAACTTTCTTAGTAATTGACAGAACAAGTAGATAATAAATAAGCAAGAACACAGAAAATTTGAACATCATAATTGTCAAACTTGATCTAGTGATTTATATAGAGATCTGCATACTAAAATTGCAGAATACACATTCCTTTCAAGTTCACATAAAAGATGTATGGAATTTGATCATGTGCTGAGTTATAAAGCAAGTCTCAACAAATTTCAAAGGAATTAAATAGGATAGAGCATATTTTCTGACCTCAATGCAATTAAGTAGATGTCTAAAGGATAAGAGAAAAACCTTATGTTTGGAAATTGAGAGATACGTGTCTAAGTAACTCATGAGTCATAGAAAAAGTCATATTAAGAGTTAGAAAATATTTTGAAATTAATGGTAATAAAAGGCCATATATAAAGCTTTTAGAAACATAAAGATTTTCACCAGAAAAAGTTTAAAAATGACTGATCTAGAGGGGGCCTCAGTGTCCAACTCTTGGTTTCACTCAGGTTGTGATCTTGGGTCGTGAGATCAAGCCCCACATTGGCTCTATGCTCAGTCCAGAGTCTGCTTAAGACTCTCTCTCTCTCTCTCTCTGATCCTCCCCCCACCCCGCTCTTTCTCTAAAATAAATAAATATTTTTT
The DNA here is from genome assembly GCF_964656455.1 of Halichoerus grypus. Lineage (NCBI taxonomy): Eukaryota > Metazoa > Chordata > Mammalia > Carnivora > Phocidae > Halichoerus > Halichoerus grypus. The sequence goes on along the minus strand of NC_135717.1, from coordinate 50,175,051 downwards.
TTAAAAAAATGACTGATCTGGGATGCCCAGTTGGCTTATTCAGAAGAGCATGCAACCCTTGATCTCAGGATTGTGAGTTCAAGCCCCAAGTTGGGCATGGAGACTACTTAAAAAATAAATAAATAAATAAGACTGATCTATGTCTCAGTTCCAAGAAGGTCAGAAAAAAATAGCAAAATGAGTCCAAGGAAAATAAAATATCAACAAAGAAAAATACTCACTCTTTGAAAAGAAAGGATCAAAAACAGAAGAGATAAAGTAGAAAGAAAAGACAAAATCACTGTCTACAGATGTTAGAAACATTGAACAGATTATAATATTATGTATATAAATAATTATATGTCAATATATTTGAAAATTAGGTAAATCAGACCATTTTCTAGAAAAATAGAAATCCAATTGCATACAGCAATGTGGAGGTAATTGGTTATATTGACAAGAACAGTTTTAGTGAAGTGATAAGAAGTCCTGATTCAAGAGAGTTTAAAGAAGATTAAAAGAAGAAGATTTGGAGTTAAAATAATGCTTTTGAATAATTTTGTGGCATGGGGAAATAGGGAACTTCAGTGATAGGTGGAAGGAGAAATGAGGTCAAGAGAAGGTATTTGTTTAAGATGGCAGAAATAGCATATTCATATAATGATGGAAATAATCTGGTAGAGTTGTAGGAGAAAAAGGACAGAATTGCTTGAGAGATGTAGCTTGATAAGGCAAAAGAGTACAAAATGGGCAGGATTCGTTGCAGGTGGGAATATGGGTTGTTCATCTATAGCATTTAGAGTGTACTGACACAGACATTGGTAGTAGAATGGATGTGTGGTTTGGGATCTATGGAAATCCTCTTCTGATAATGTATTAATAGACAGGAAAACTAAATAGTGTATAGATGTAACACATGCTAAATTATTCCAGAATTTAAGTGTAATTTAAGCTAAAATCACTATAAAATTTTAGAATTGGACCATCTAATCCTAAATTTACTTGACAAAACAACTATCAGCCGATTTTGAGAAAGAGGAAAAGGGTATGTGATCTAGTGATTTATATAGAGATCTGCATCCTAAAATTGCAGAATACACATTCCTTTCAAGTTCACATAAAAGATGTATGGAATTTGATTCCATACATGGCGGGGGTTACTACCATATATTAAAATTTATTTTAAAGCTATAGCAACTAAGATAATTTGGTATTAGCATAGGAGTAGAAAATAGACAAATGACACTTACTCCAGATATGGACCCAAGAATATACAGGAACTTAACATGAAAGAAATACAGTTGTGCATTACTGGGAAAAGGAAGTCACTTAAATGACTTGGGATACATGGTTACCTATATAAAAATTTTTAAATAAATTCCCATGCCACAGTGCACACAAGAATAAATGCCATACACAAAAAAAGAATAAATTCCACCTGGATGAAAGACCCACATGTGAAAAATTAAAATGCAAGACTTACAGAAGAAATAGAAATATACATAGTCTACATTTTTCTTCGCAAATCTTTCACTCTCTGAGCTTTTATTACTCAGGCCCTAAATTGACTTGAATAATGTGGTATCTCTCACTATGGTCTCAGTGATGAAATATAATCACTAGTTAATTGGTAAGACAGAACACTAGGATTTACGGTGACATTCTCTAATATCCTTACTGCTCCTATCCAAGTTTCCCTCGGGTTAAATTTTACTGAAAAAAGAACAGATGCACTTTATTTATTCTGCATATGCTACATAATCATGTGTATCTGTATCTTATATAGTATATAGTTTTGATTATAAACATGTTTATATATATAGAGAGAGAGATAGATAGATAGATAGATAGATAGATAGATATGTATGATGGATGCTTAGATCAGCTGTATTAGCACTCATGTGGGTCAGAAGAAAGGGGCCCTCTTTTGTACTAAAATTCATCCACAGAACTTTCTTTTCCCCCTGTTCAGCCTTTCTTTCTTCCTGTCTTTGGTCCATTCCTCGCCTGGGTCCATGCTCCACAGAGCTGATCTAAGCCTGGCAAGTCTTTGAAATCAATGGAAGCTCTGTAGGGGAGCAGGGGAAGCTGAGAAATGGGACCTTTGTAATTCTTACCTCTGCACCTTGCAGCATTTATCAAAATTTTTTGAATAGAGATCCAAACACTTTGCTTTGAATTTTGTGAGCTCCTTAGATCTCTGTCACAGACATTCTTCTTAAAGTACTTCCAGCCAGATAATGATCCCCTGAGATACCCACCTGCTCCAGGGCCACCCATGCCTCAGTGGGACTTGTTGTAATGTGCCATATTCTTGATCTTTATTTCTGAGAGTTGAAGTTTCAGCTAAAAAAATGTTAAGGGCATCAAATTAGCATGAGAAGCACACAGCATCTTCCATATACACTACTTTTTTTCTTCTACATTAATTCCAATCCAAAATAGGCTCACTTAAAGTGGCAAGTTTAAAGAAAGCAGGTTGAGTGAACTATTTTCACTTGTCTGTAACCATGGTTCATATGGCTAGTGTTTTGATTTACCCTATCTATCCTTCCCCTTTGTTGCCCTCAAAATCCTTGCTGAATATTTCTTTAAGATTTTTCTCTGTTTGTAAATCATTAATAAGGGTCAGCAAAAGGCCTCAAGTCTCCCGTGCAGAATGGGGAGTTGGATCAATCAAAACCGGGGTACATTATAGTGTCAGGAAACCTCAAATAAGAGCAATCCAAAAGAGGTCATGCCACTGTACTGAGGACAAGAATTTGGGTAAGGCAATTCAGTTATTATGAATCATAGTGGCAAAACAACAGTTGAGTGTTTAGGGACAAGAACGTAGGGAGCTAGAAGCTGGAAGTATTGAGATTTAAGGATAGACCCTTGAAACAGGATAAAGAGGGCAGTATCAGTTTTGATACTTGGAAGCAATTATTGGTGCCTTGTTTTTCTGAACGAGACACACAGGGTAACCTTTGTTTATACAATCTATGTCCTCTTATAAAATTCACGCTACCCGTAAAAGGAATTAATTAAAAAATTCTGTCATTTTAATACTATCAATTCTTTTATTTCTGCCATAAGAGTGAATTGCCAAGAAATATGCTGAACTGTGAACATTTAAATGCTGTAGGATTATCTAAAGTCTGGAACTGTCAAACTATAAAATGTACATCATCATCAGGTAGTGAAAGTCCCCATCACAAAGTGGAAACTGAATGGCCAATTGCCAATGAATTTTTGCATTGGGTAGAAAGTTGAGGCAGATGCTATCAGTTATCATTTCTATGAGCCAACTGTGTATGAAATATTATTATAGTTGCTAAAATGATCAGAGTGGAATTGCTTTCCAATTCTACCAGTTCAACTAGTTGCTAATTAAGCATCCTATGTTGACCTGAAATTACATATAGAATGAACATAATGCCTCTGGATGCTAGGGGGAGGGGAACAAAATCTATCACAGAATATAACTGTAATTAATATCATGTAAATTGGATTTCTAAACAGATATCATACTTCAATCAGAATATATAACAATTTTGGGGCGCCTGGGTGGCTCAGTTGGTTAAGCGACTGCCTTCGGCTCAGGTCATGATCCTGGAGTCCCAGGATCGAGTCCCGCATCGGGCTCCCTGCTCGGCAGGGGGTCTGCTTCTCCCTCTGACCCTCCTCCCTCTCATGCTCTCTGTCTCTCATTCTCTCTCTCTCAAATAAATAAATAAAATCTTTAAAAAAAAAAAAAAAGAATATATAACAATTTTGCATTTAAGCTTATAATGATCCTGCTATTTGAAATAAAGCAATGCAGAGATTGTTAACACTAAGTTGTAGTCTAAATTATATATACACTAAAAACAAAATATCAGCACAGGGTTGGTATATGAGTAAATGTGGGGGTAGCATGAAAAGAATATGTTATGTGGACAACATTAAAGCCTTTATTTTCTGCTACTACTGTTCTCAAATATTATTCACGGGGTTCTGATAATAAAGAATTTCATCTCTATGTTTTTACTCAGGCCTTAAGTTCATTCACATTAAATGATTTAATATTATGGGAACACTTTTACTGAATAGATCCTGTACTTAAAACAACCATTTACTATAGGATTTCTGATATAGGCTCCAATTCAAATATCCTCTTTTATTATTCTATTACAAATTGGAATATCAAAAATAATAAAAAAAAAACCACAACCCTTCAACATGTTGGCATACTCACTGCCTTTTCTAGACTACCTATGGGCACCCTTGAATGGAAAAAAATATTGTTATCAGGTCATGTGTTTTAACAGAGGGTTTATAAAATATAATCTTAAAACAGCCATTTATAATTAAAAGAAACTCTCAGCAATGAGCATATAGAGAGAACATATCTCATCATAATAAGGCCATATATGACAAAACCACAGCTAACATCATATTCAGTGGTTAAAAATTAAAAGCTTTTCCTCTAAGATCAAAAACAAGTCAAGAATGCCCACTCTTGCCACTTTTATTCAAATTATTATTTTAAGTCCTAGCCAGAGCAATTAAGCAAGAAAAATAAATAAACGGTATCCAAATTGGAAAGAAAGAAGAATAACTTTTCTTATGGCAGATGGCATGATAATATATATAGAAAATCCTAAAGACTCTAACAAAACACTGTTAGAACTAATAAACAATTTCAGTGAAGTTGGAGAATACAAACTCAATATGCAAAAATCAGTTGCATTTCTGTACACTAATGACAAACTATTAGAAAGAGAAATTAAGAAAACAATCCCATTTACAATTTCATCAAAGAATAAAATATCTGGGAATAAATTTAACCAAGGAGGTGAAAGACTTGTACACTGAAGCTATCAGACATTGGTGAAAGAAATTCTGAAGTCACAAAGAAGTGGAAAAATATTCTATCCTCATGGATTAGAAGAATTACTACTATTAAAATATCCATATTACTCAAAGCAATCCACAGATTTAATGCAACATCTAACAAAATTTAAATGGCACTTTTCACAGAAATAGACCAAATATTCCTAAAATTTTTATGGAACCACAAAAGACCCAAAACAGCCAAAGCAGTCTTGAGAGAGAACAGCAAAGCTAAAGTCATCATGCTTCCTGATTTCAAACTAAATTACAAAGTTATAATAATCAAAACAGCATGGGGGCACCCAGGTGGCTCAGTCAGTTGAGCATCTAGCTCTTGATTTTGGCTCAGGTTTTGATCTCAGGGTCCTAGGATTGAGCCCCACATTAGCCTCAGCACTGCTGAGCATGGAAACTGCTTGGGCTTCTCTCTCTCCCACTCCCTCTGCCCTTCCCCAACTCTCTCTCTCTCCCTCTCTCTCTCAAAACAAAAACAAAAGCAAAACAAAACAAAAAACAGTATGGTACTGGCATAAAAGAGACACATAGATCAATGTGATAGAATAAAGAACCCAGAAACAAACCTACACAAATACAGTCAATTAATTTATGCAAAATAAGCCAAAAGTATGCAATGAGAGAAGGATAATTTCTTCACTAAATGGTGTTGGAAAGACTAGATATCCACATCAAAATAATGAAACTGGACCACTGTATTAGGCCATACACAAAAATTAACTTGAAATGGATTAAAGACTGGAATGTAAGTCCTAAAACCATAAAACGTCTAGAAGAAAACATGGATGGTAAGCTCCTTGACATTGGTCTTAGCAATAATTTTTTTAGATTAACAAAATGAAAAAGTAACCTACCAAATGTGAGAAAATATTCACAAATCATGTATCTGATAAGGGGTTAATATCCAAAATATATAAAGAACTCATAAAACACAATACTAAAACCAAAACCAAAACAAAATCCAATTTAAAAATGGGTAGAGGATATGAATAGACATATTTCCAAAAGATGGACACTTGCAGAAACCAGTGCAGCATGAACAGACTCCAACTAGCTTGCTAACAGAATGCCTCATCCCTTGTGGTCTTCAGTGGACCTGCCCCCTTCACCATACACTTTGCAGGATTTTTAGAAAGTAGCTACAGGTCCCCCTCCCATGGTAGACCTTGCACACTTTGCTAACACCACATGCCCTGCCCCTACTTTCTCCTGCAAACCCACCTTCTCCAATGCATCTGGGCAGGAATCCATCCAAAGTTGTGCCACAAGTCAGGCAGTATGCAAGGAGTCTCAGCAGGGCTCAGCACCAGCATAAAGAGATTCCTGCCCTGGAGGAAAACCACATACACCATTTTTATGCACCCCAATACATAAAGTATCTAATAACAAACATAAAGGAAGTAATTGACAATAATACAACAATAGTAAGGGACTGTAATACCCCACTTACATCAATGGATAGGTCATCCAAACAGAAAATTCACAAGGAAACTGTGGCTTTGAATGACACATTGGACCTGGTGGATCTAAGAGACATATCCAGAATATTCCAACCTAAAAAAGTGGAATACACATTCTTTTCAAGTGCAAATGGGAGATTCTCCAAAACAGATCACATGTTAGGCCCCAAACAAGTCTCAACAAATTAAAAAAATATATATTCAAGTCATAGCAGGCATCTTTTCTAATCACAACACTGAAAACTAGAAATCAACCACATGAAAAAATCTGGAAAGAACATAAATACCTGGAGGATAAACCACATGCTACTCAACAATGAATGGGTCAATGAAGGAATCAAAGAGGAAATAAAAAAAATACATGGAGACAAATAAAAATGAAAACACAATGGTCCAAAATCTTTGAGATGCTGCAAGAGCTGTTCTAAGAGGGAGGTTTGTAGCAATATAGGCCTACCTCAAAAAGCGAGAAAAATCTCAAAAAAAATAATCTAACCTTAAACCTAAAGGAGCTAAAAAAAGAGAAACAAACCCAAATCCAGTAGAGAGAAGGAAATAATTAAGATTAGAGAAGAAATAAATTAAATAGAAACTAAAAAACAATAGAACAGCTCAATGTAACCAGGAGCTGGTTCTTTGAAAAGATCAATAAAATTGATAAACCTTTAGCCAGACTCATTAAAAAAAATGAGAGAGAGGACTCAAACAAACCAGAAATGAAAGAGGGGTGGGGCACCTGGGTGCCTCAGTTGGTTAAGCATCTGCCTTTGGCTCAGGTCATGATCCCAGGGTCTTGGGATTGAGCCCTGACTCAGGCTCCCTGCTCAGCAGGGAGTCTGCTTCTCCCTCCCCCTCTTCTTATGCCCCTCCTCCTGCTCATGTTTTTTTTCTCTCTCTCAAATAAATAAATAAAATATTTTAAAAAGATAAAAGAAATGAAAGATGGGAAATAACAACTGACACCACAAAAATACAAAGGATTATAAGAGAATATTATGAAAAATTATATGCCAACAAATCAGACAACCTAGAAGAAATTGATAAATTCCTAGAAACATGCAACCTCCCAAAACTGAATCAGTAAGAAATAGAAAATTTGAACAGACCAATTGCCAGCAATGAAACTGAATCAGTAATCAAAAAACTCACAACAAACAAACGTTCAGGACTGGATGGCTTCATAGGTGAATTCTACCAAACTAAAGAAGAGTTAGTACCTATTCTTCTCAAACTATTCCAAAAAATAGAATAAGAAAAGCTTCTTAATTCATTCTATGAGGCCAGCACTGCCCTGATACCCAAACAGATAAAGACATTACCAAAAATGAGAACTACAGGCCAAATATCTGATGTACACAGATGCAAATGTCCTCAAGAATATATTAGCAAACCAAGTCTGACAATACATTAAAAAGAATTATTTACCATGATCAAGTGGGATTTATCCCTGGGATGCAAGGGTGGTTCAATATTTGCAAATCAATCAATGTGAACATCACAACAACAAAGAAAAGATAAAAAAACATGATAACTTTAATAGAGGGAGAAAAAGCATTTGAGAAAGTACAACACTGATAAAAACCCTCAATAGAGTAGGGCTAGAGGGAACATATCTCAACATTATAAAGACGATATGTGAAAATCCCACAGCTAACATCATATTCAATGGTGAAAAACTAAGAGCTTTCCCCACCTAAGATCAAGAACAAGACATGTCCACTCTCATATCTTCTATGCAACATAATACTGGAAGTTCTAGCCACAGCAATCAGACAAGAAAAAGAAATAAAACGCATCCAAATTGGTAAGGAAGAAGTCAAACTTTCACTATTTGCGGATGACATGGTTCTATATACAGAAAACTCTTAAGACTCCAACAAAAAAATACTACAACTGATAATTCAGTAAGGATGCAAGATACAAAATTAATATACAGAAATATACTGCATTTCTGTTTTTTTTAAGATTTATTTATTTATTTGAGAGAGAGAGTGCACATGAGCAGGGGAGAAGCAGAGGCAGAGGGACAAACAAACTCTATGCTGAGCATGGAGCCCAACGCAGGACTTGATCCCATGACCCTGAAATCATGGCCTGAGCCAAAATCAAGAGTTGGACACTAAAAACACTGAACCACCCAGGTGCCCCATCCATTGCATTTCTATATACTGATAATGAAGCTGCAGAAAGAGATATTAAGGAAATAATCCCATTTATAACTGCACCAAAAATAATAAAATACCTAGGGATAAAATTAACCGAAGAGGTGAAAGATCTGTACTCTGAAAACTATAAAACACTGATCAAAGAAATTGAAGATGACACAAATGGAAAGAGATTTCATTCTCATGGATTGGGAGAACACATATTGTTAAAATGTCCATACTACCCAATCCATATATAGATTTAATGCAGTCCCTTTCAAAATACCAATATCATTTTTCACAGAACTAGAATAAATAATCCTAAAATTTGGGGCACCTGGGTGGCTCAGATGGTTGAGTGTCTGCCTTCGGCTCAGGTCATGGTCCCAGGGTCCTGGGATCGAGCCCCGCGTCAGGCTCCCTGCTCAGGAGGAAGCCTGCTCCTCCCTCTTCCACCCCCTCTGCTTGTGTTCCCTCTCTTGCTGTGTCTCTCTCTGTCAAATAAATAAAATCTTAAAAAAAAAAAAATCCTAAAATTTGTATGGAACCATAAAAAAACCCTAATAACCAAAGAAATCTTGAAAAAGAAGAACAAAACTGGAAGTATCGCAATCCCAGATTTCACGATATACTGCAAAGTTGTAGTAATCGAAAGAGTATGGTACTGACACAAAAATAGACACATAGATCATTAGAACACAGACACAGATCATTGGAACACATTAGAGAGCCTAGAAATTAACCCAAGATTATACAGTCATTTAATCTTCAATAAAGGAGGGAAGAATATGTAATGGAAAAAGACAGTCTCTTCAACAAACAGTGCTGGGAAAACTGGATAGCTATATGGAAAAGAATGAAACTGGGCCACTTTCTTACACCATACACAAAAATAAACTCAAAATGGATTAAAGACCTAAGTATAAGACCTGAAACCATAATAATTCTAGAAGAGAGCACAAGCTATAATTTCTCTGGCATTGGCTATAGCAACTTATTTTTGGGTATGTCTCCCCAGGCAAAGGAAACAAAGGCAAAAATGAACTATTGCGACTACATCAAAATAAAAATCTTCTGCATAGCAAAGGAAACAATCAACAAAACTGAAAGACAACCTACTGAATGGGAGAAGATTTTTGCAAATAACCATCTGATAAGGGGTTAGTACTCAAAATATATAAAGAACTTATATGACAACACAAAAAAACACAAATAATCCAATTAAAATGGGCAGAAGACATGAATAGACATTTCTCCAAGGAAGACATACAGGTGGCAAAAAGACACATGAAAAAATGCTCAACATCACTCATCATTAGAGAAATACAAATCAAAACCACAATGAGATATCCTCTCATACATGTCAGAATGGTTAAAATAAAAAACACAAGAAACAGCAAATGTTGACAAGGATGTGGAGAAAAAGGAACCTTCATGCATTGTTGGTGGGAATGCAAACCGGTGCAACCACTGTGGAAAACAGTATGGAGGTTCCTCAGAGAGTTAAAAATAGAACTACCCTAAGATCTAGTACTCAGATTACTGGGTCTTTACCCAAAAAAATACAAAAACAGTAACTCAAAGGGATACACGTACCCCTATGTTTATAGCAGCATTATTTACAATAGCCAAATTATGGAAGCAGCCCAATTGTCCTTTGATAGATGAATGGATAAAGAAGAGATGTGTATACACACACACCCCGACACACACACACACACACACACACACACACACACACACACTGGAATATTATTCAGTCATAAAAAAGAATGAAATCTTTTCTTTTTTTTTTAAAGATCTTATTTATTTATTTGACAGAGACACAGTGAGAGAGGGAACACAAGCAGGGAGAGTGGGAGAGGGAGAAGCAGGCTTCCTGCGGAGCATGGAGCCCAATGCGGGGCTCGATCCCAGGATGCTGGGATCATGACCTGAGCCGAAGGCAGATGCTTAACGACTGAGCCACCCAGGCACCCCGAATGAAATCTTTTCATCTACAATGACATGGATGGAGCTAGAGAGTTTTATGCTAAGCAAATTAAGTCAGAGAAAGACAAATACATATGATTTTACTCACATGTGGAATTTAAGAAATAAATAAATAAGCAAAGGAAAAGAAAGAGAGAAAGACAAACCAAGAAACAAACTCTTAACTATGGAGAAGAAACTGATGGTTACCAGAGTGGATGTGGGTGGGAGGATGGGTTAAATAGATGATGGGAATTAAGGAGGGCACTTGTTGTGATGAACACTGGGTGATATATGGAATTATTGAATCACTATATGGTACACCTGAAACTAATGTTATGCTGTATGTTAATTATACTGGAATTTAAAATAAGATAACAGCATCCCCCTGTTTATTACAGCATTATTTACAATAGCCAAGACATGGAAGCACCCTAAGTTTCCACTGATGGATGAATAAATAAAGAAAATGTGAGATACACACACACACACACTGGAATATTATTCAGCCATAAGAAAGTAAGAAAATTCTGACAATCACAACAACATGGATGGACCTTGAGGGCATTAAATCAGACATAGACAAATACCATATGAATTCTCATATATGTGGAAAATACAAATAAACAACAACAACAACAAAAAAAAAACTCACTCATTGATACAGAGAAAAGATTGGCAATTACCAGATCTGGGGGCAGAGAGACAAAATGGGTGAAAGTGGTCAAAAGATACAAATTTTAATTATGAGATAAATGAGTCCTGGTAATGTAATGTAAGGAATGGTGACTGAAGTTAATAATGCTGCATTGTATAATTGGAAGTTACTAAAAGGGTAAATCTTAAAAGTTCTATCACAAAGAAAAACAATTTGTAACTATGTGTGGTGGTAAATACACAATATATCCATTTATCAAATTATTATATATCTGAAACTTATATGTGAATTATATCACAATTTAAAAAATGAAAATATGATCTTGATACCATCAGTGATTAGATTGGATTTTCAGGAGAGGGACAAAGAAGCAAATGCATAAACCTTCTTGGCATCCTAATATAGGACCCAAAAGAGACATTAAATTCTTATAATTGGTGCTAATTTAGAAAAATGCTCGGATACAGTTCAGTTAATTAATTGTGACAGAAACACAAACTTATAGGTAAAAATGGTGTGTAGTTGAGTTGATAGTGACTCACTTATCATTCCATAAGAATGTCACCACTAATCTATTAAAAAAGTACAACTTTATTTTTCCTTTGAAGTCTAAGATTACTGATGGAGGGGGCTAGTGTGGGTGACTGTAAAATTTCTAAGGCATTTGGGAGAGAGCCAATTGATTCTGACAATAATGTTGCTAGGCAGAGGCAGGGAGGATTTAGCACCTTGCCTCTTTTCTTGCTATGAATTCTAGAAAACCAGAAGAGGGTATGATAAAGAGTGGCTTGGAATTAAATCAGGTAAGACTTTGACTTTTACAAGTAAATTTTTGAATTTAGGGTATCATGTCAATGGAATTCAGAAATACTTAGTTTTATTTTCACTTGCATTTCATTAATTGTCTTGACAAGTGTATATTTATTACATGTGAACTATTAAAAATTACCCTGGTAGGCACTATGGGGGATAAAAGGCATGTAGTAGTATATAAAAAAATTTAATAAAAAAAGCTTCATGCCAGGTACTAATCTAAGGGCTTGTCATCTGTTTTCTCATTCAATCCTTATAGAAACCCTATAAGTAGTCTTTTGATCCCATTTTATAATTGAAAAAAAAAAAAACTGAGGCACAAAAATGTTTACATTTTGTAATGTGTGCAACAGTGTGGAAAAGCCTTTGTGCTATTACATGAGTCTGTCTATTATCGAAGACATATGTATGTGTGTGTGACACAATATAATCACAAATATTCATCACAACTACTCAAATTAATTATAGAATTGTAGCACTATTGCATTCTAGCTTCTTACCTCAATTAACCAGAGTTGGTGAGCAACATGCTTACAACTACAAGATATGCATCCTTCATGTATGCAGACATACTTAGGAGCCCTCTCTGAGCTCTATGCATACAATTACGTATGGGGCCAAACTATTACTTGTCCCACAGGAATTCTAATTTCACCATTTCCAAAACGTACCACCTGCTCCAGATCTGCTCTTCTTTCTGTAACTATGTTTCAGTGACCTGAAGTGTCATCCAAACCAAAATTCTGAGTTGTCTCTGAATCATCCTTCTGACTTATTTTATGTCCCACCAATAAATGCTCCTATCAATTCTATCTTCTAATTATTTCTCAAACACCCTGGGACAATCACATTTTCTTGGAAGTAAATGCTGAGCTGGAGACATGAGCACAAGCACTTTATTCAGGGGTTTCCACTGTGAAAGATAACAGAGGGAAAGAAGCAGAATTGGACAGTAAGAGCCATCAGGTTGTGTTGCAAACCTGATAGGGCAGGGAGTTTCAGACAACAAGGCAGATCTTTCAAAGTCAACCCAGTAGGGAACTCAGCACTAGGGACTGACAATTACATGAGTCCCATGTTGGGAAGAAATGGCCAGATTCCAGTGCTGTAGGTATGCCAGCCACTGGTTGGGGCTCTCCAGAATGAGCACGATCTCAATACAAATGCTGCAGTAGATTTCAAAGACTACAGCAGGAGGCGGTTGGCTAACTGCACTTCTCGAAGCTGAATATAAAGTTCTTTCTTGAAGACAAACCCTAGTGACACCTCAATGGTTGCCACATACCCGCTCTTCTTTCTATTCTTCCTGTTACTGATTTGATTCAGATCCTCACGATCTTCACTAAGATCACTACAATGGTTTCCTAAGTGGTCCTCTTGACTCTAGTCTTGCCCACCTCCAATCCACACTCCACAATGCCACCATAGTCATCTTTCCAAAGAGCAAATGAGAAAAAGTAACTCCTCTCTTAAAACATGTCAGAAAATTATAGCTTCACAATATAATGTACAAGGTCCTTCATGATAGATTACCTGTTTGGCTTTAACCATTACTTCTCCCCCTGCTATATACACCCACGACATCATTCCAACATCATCTCTTTCCAAGAAATGTTCCCTGACTACGTCAGCCTGTGATCTGTCTTTTGCTTGTTTGTTTGTTTTCCTCATTAGACTGTAGGTTCATCCAAGGCAGAAAACACATTTCACCTCCCTTAACTCTCATGCCAACCTCACTGCCTGAACTTAAACTCCAATATACATTTATTGAATAAATTAAATAATATGGGCAAAAATGATACTTAATTGAAGATGAAACCTCAAGAGAATTGATATATGTATATATAGATATATATATAGTTTTATAATTAAAAAGAAAAATTACTGAATCTACCCCATCATCAATAATAAATTTAAAAAATCAGCATTATATGATTAAAACATAAAACATGTTTGCTTACATGCAATATATTTGGGAATTTAAAAATGCCATGCTTATTTGTCTATTTTTTGAGGGGAATGCATGATAATTCATTTAGGCTTGATTCTGTAAGTGCCATTCAATTTTATTTTAGTGACCTAAGCTATGGGCATGTCCAAGAGAAAATCAACAGCATCAGATTTCTAAGGAGATGGCACATTTTGTAAAATGCAATAAAAATTCTGTTTAATTAATGTGTTTACAAATCTTTGGTCATTGTAAGTGGAGAAAAATTTAAGATTCCCTTTTCCTACATTTTTTCTTTTTTTCTTTTTTTTTTCTTTTTAAGATTTTATTTATTTATTTGAGACAGAGAGAATGAGAGAGAGAGAGAGCACATGAGAGGGGGGAGGGTCAGGGAGAAGCAGGCTCCCTGCCGAGCAGGGAGCCCGATGTGGGACTCGATCCAGGGACTCCAGGATCATGACCTGAGCCGAAGGCAGTCGCTTAACCAACTGAGCCACCCAGGCGCCCTCCTACATTTTTTCTATGCATAAACTTATATGTGTTCTCATTATAAGATATAAAAAATTCTTTACATTTAGATTTTTCCCCCCAAATTTTGTCTTTTAGCAGGAAGGAAATAAAGATGTTTATTTTCTGTCCCTCCCTCCCTCTTTCTCCCCTTTCGTATCTTCTCTTGTTTTTTCCCTTCTTTGTTCCTTTTTTCATCCCTTTCCTCCCTCCTTCCCTCTCTCCCTCCTTCCTTGCTTCCCCGCCTTCTCCTTCCCTTTCAAGAAGAGTACTACCTACAGGAAGAGAATGTGTTTTTCCACAGGTCGGTAAATGGCATAGCTATTTACATTTTCATCTGACTAATGACTTGTGTGAGAGTCTGGGGTCTTAGGGTGATAAATACGGTAGAAAAAGTGTTAGAAGAAACGAAATGACAGTGGCTGACACATGGATATCCACAAGACTCCGGGTGAAATTCTCAGAGTACATAAGAATGTTACTGGCTGGTCAGTGGAGAAACTGAAATGTGGAGAGGCCAGCCCTAGAATAAGGTTAAACCTTAGAGAAACGTATATATATATATAGAACATGCCCCCCCCGACAAAACTTTTTCTTTACTCACACAAAGACAGAATAAAAATGCCTGTGAATAAACTTACTGTTTTACTAATGATAAAAAATATTAATTTCTTGAGAGAGAGAGAGAAAAAAAAAGAAATGTGGGGAGAAGTTGCAATTCTTCCTGTGACCTCTGTCTGACCTATGGGTATATTGTAAAGCCTTGGCAGTTGTTTTGTTTTGTTTTGTAATGCAAGGATCGGACTTAAGCTACATTTGCCTAGCATCCGTTTCAAAGAGGCTATCTGCAATACACATTCCCAGCCACACCCCTAGATAAACAGCTGGGCCACTGCCTCCCTGTGGGGCTCCTTCATTTTAAAGATATTTGTTGATTTCAATAATTGACCTTTTGGGCCACTTTTTCTTTTTTTCTCTACCTGTACTTCAATTTCCCACTCTCATATTTCAAATTCACCAATAGTGAGCAAGCCCACAAAGCCCAAGGCCCCCACCTTCGACCCCATAAAAGCAGAACCCCACACCTGTTCTCCCTCTCTCTCCCCTCAACCTTGCTGTGTGGCCTGAGGTGTGCTGTGCAGTTTCCAGGTCTTGTAAGTAATAAACCTTTATTTATTTATTTTTTCAAAATTTCCTGCTGGTTATTGCTGAAGGGCATCTTAAGAACCACAAGGGTTGGTCCAGTCATTCCATTGGTTTGGGAAGGGGACACGTCTGTGGGAAGTTCACAGGGGCCCAGGTGAGTGCCCCCAGGCATTTCTAGAGGACAGCATCACTACTGATGGGCTGAGATTGGCACAAAACAAGAGCTTTCTATCACTGAGAGTTGCATCTCCTAATATCCTTCACTTGGCAACCCTTCTGATTCATGATTTTCTATCCAAAACCCATTGCCACAACTCCTTATTTCTTTCTCCTCCTCCAACATTCTCACATTCAGCTGGTAACTTTGATCTTGTAGCTCTATCAGATTTTTCTGTTTTCTACTAAATAGCTCTGGCATTTGGGCTTATGTTCAGACTTATTGCAATCCTGTTCATTCAACAAATATTTATGAACATATATTAAATACCTAGATCTGCTTGGATACAAAGATGAGTAGGATGTATTCCTGCCCTAAAAAACTCACAGCCTAGAGGCAAATATGGAAAACATGCTTAGACCAAATTTAAATAATAGCACATTTTAAAAGAACGTATCACCAAGAGTGCATTTTAGATAGCATAAAATTTCATTAAGAATCTCTCACACTACATTCAAATACAAGTAAGGAAAATTAGATCCATATACGTATAAATACATTTTTGCTCCTAGGAAACATAGTTTATAAGTCCACAATATGCCCCTCTTGGCATTAAAAAGCCAAAGAGAGGTGGAGAAGTGTTATTGTTTGTAAAATGAATGTGCATTAAACATCTGCTTTATGTAAACAAATAAGAAAAGACCCAATAAACAATAGTGTCTCCCCAGTGTAGGCCTTAGAAATAATCTTTTATTTTGATGATGTTTGACTACACTGTAGCAATTTTGATATTCAACCAAGCTTAGTAAAATGGGAATTTTACCTTAAGTGGATTTCAAGCTAATATGCCTATTATGCCATGTCTCATATGGCATGTTTTTCTCTTATATAAAATACAATAAGATAGGATTATTTTCACATAAGTTGGGTAATAGGCTTATGTTCTGTAATACTCTTTGTGATTACAGAAACATGCAAGCACATGTCTTAAGGACTACCAATTTATTTTTATATAAAATTGGTGCTATCTCAAGGACATAAAATAAGCAAAATTATAATATGGAAAATAAGAATTTGAGTTAAAATATGTGATGGGCTACTTGAATATATAGTATAGGATTGCTCTAGAATGCTACTACTATTTATGTCACAGAGACATAGTTATACATTATAATAAAAGCCATAGAAATTACATATGTTGCTCATTTTTGGCTTTATAACTTTTTAATATGATGAATGATGGCAAGCCTGGAGTTGCCATTCTGTCATTGACTCGTTGAATGGCATCACTGGGAGTTGGGCAATGCAACAACTTTGTGGTGTCCATAGCTGTTCTGCATGTCTGATTTAACTATTCTCCAAATGAAGTACAGAGTTCTTAAATAACAGTCTGTGCTGAGCAATACGGGAGATATGAAGATAATAGTAACATTGCTTTGGCTTCTAGAATCATGTAACAAACAGGGAGAGACAGGCTATAGTTTTTGTTTTCAAAGGCTACCCATTTCTCTTTCTCTGGTTTCCCGTTTTTGCTTTTCTGTAGGCTTGGGTTGCCCTTGTTTTGTAATGGTTTCTGTTTTAACAGGAAGCATATTAGAAGTGCTTTTCTGAGTCAGAATCCTGTCTCCATTTTGAGGTCACCTATGAACTCCTGGGTGCTGAAGTTTATGTGAACTCAACCACCTTCTGCTATGCCTTCCTTCTCTGATTTGCCTTGGCACCTAACAATGCCCAATATCTTAGCTCTTGCTGTGTCCATCAAGGTCTCTCTAATGGACCACCGTATCATGGTTTCTGATAATGAAGTGGTCCTTATCCTTACTTGTTCATGTGGCAAACATCAGCAATATTAATTTACCAAATAGCTCTAGGACTCCTTAGACTGATAACCATCTATTTTTTTTTTTAATGCCATGATAAACTTCTTTAGATGTGAAAATTTGAGACTTGTGGGGCTTGACTTAAAGGTAACTGGAGGCAGAGTGCTAACAGATATACCGTGTACAATAAATTAACAGGATGTTTTCAGTCAGAAATAAATAGGAGAAAAAAGAGGAAAGTGGTCCATGAATCAAGGAGAAAAAAGTAAAAGCCTGTGGAGACAGGAAGGCAAGAGAGAAATTCCAAGGGTCAGGGAGGCCACATAACTTTTAAGAATAAAGATAGTCTAACATTCAGTTTTCAGTTGTGTAATGTGTTCTAATATAAAAAGCCCCATCATCTCAAAATATCCATAAACAGCTATTATTCACATAGCATTATATCAAACGTATTTTAGAGAATGAAGAATTGAGGTAGTATTCAGAATGAGGGTTGAGTGGGGCTACAAAGGGACAGCAGGTATGAAGTGGTGGGCTCATCTTTGAATTCTTTTGAAATAGGAATTCAAAGTGGAGATGATTAGGAACACATACCCTACTTCCAGTGGGTGCAGGAGCCAGACTGTATTAGCCCCTGAGAGTCAACTGCTAAATTTTCAGAAAAGTTGTGAGCTTCTTATTAAATATAGTCACTATTAAAAGTTAAGTTATATAAGCATAATTAAATGAATTATTTTAAAAACAGAAGTAATAAATATTCAAAACATCACTTCGTAATGACTTTACTACTTTTTAATATTAGTTACAGACTTTATTTATGTCTACTGTATCTCTACAGTGGAAATACAATATAACTGTGTGCAATTGCACATGTCTCCTCTACTACAAATTCAGTAATAGATTGAGTTTTGTATCTTGAAATTGGCTATGGTGGGGGTATTTACACCATGGACACTGGCAAATGCTATAAATCAGACATTTTTGTGGAAAGCCGGGTTCTTAAATATTTACCAGCAATCATTGCCACTACTCAGCTCACATGCAAGAATTTCAAGAGATTATCAATAAGTGGTGGTCCAGGGCATGCTGGGAAAGAAATTAGAGGGGAAAAAAGTCTCCAGAGACTGAGTAACTCCTGCAAGAGCTGAGTCATATGTGAGCTGCATGACTTCACCTTGCACTTCAGTCCATGGTTCTTGAATATTGAATCCAGAGCTTAAAATCTGTGCTCATACTGCCCCATAAATCCAAGCCCCACCATTTTAGTTCTACTGAAACATCTCATTTTTAATCTTCTGTTTTGGAACTGAGGTGACATAGACATTTTTATCCCTTTTTGAATCAATTCAGTGATGTTAAGAAACTGTACTTCTGACAAAGAAGGTGATAAATCTCTATAACTACATCATTTTATGGTATTTAAAAAGGCTCTACTAGATTTATATATTTTATCATTTTCTGGCTTTATATTACATTCCTAAAATCATGCTTATTGGATTTATCTTTGTTGATTAGGTTAACCACAGAGGATAATACAAGAATATCCAACATTATTGGAGCATTTGTGTACTTCCTACATCATTTCCTCATCCCCTATTTTCAGTATCCCATAGCTAAAGTCACTGATAACTTGCAAGTTCTAACCTTTACACTGTTTTATAACCTTTTAATTTTTTATAAAGATTTATTTATTTATTTGAGGTGGGGAGAGGCAGAGGAACAAGGAGCCAGAGGCAGGGCTAGATCCCATGAGCCTGAGATCATGACCTGAGCCAAAATCAAGAGTCAGATGCTTAACCAACTGAGCCACCTATGTGCCCTTGTTTTCTGACCTTTGATGGAAGCAGAAGAGCAGCTCCAACCTCCTGATAGGATTATATACTGCATAATTCTCATGGTTTTGTGAATCATTGATGTAATGTAGGGATGAGGTTGTGGGCTCTGGAGCCAAATTGATTCCAATCTTTGCCCTTTTACTTGATAGTTAGGTAACCTTGGGCATCTCTCAAACTTTCTGAGGTTTGGTTTCCTCATCTATAAAATATGGACAATGGTGTTATCTATTTCGTGTGTGTATTAGTTTCTTATGGTTGCCATAACAAATCACCACCAACCTGGTGCTTAACACAACAGAAATTTAATTGCTCATGGTTCTGAAGGCCAGAAATCCAAAATCCAGGTACTGTAAAGGACACACTCCCTCTAGATGCTCTAGGGGAGATTCTGTTCCTTGACTCTCCCAGCATCTGGTCGTTACTGTTGTTCCTTGGCTTGTGGCTGCATCACTCCATTCTTTGCCTCCATTGCTACACTGCCTCCTTCTCTCTGTCTGCCTCCTCTGTATGTCCCTTGAAAGGACACTTGCCATTGGATTTAGGGCCCATTGGATCATCCAGGATGGTCTCATCTCAAGATCTTTAACTTAAGTACATCTGCAAAGGCCTTTTTCCCCCCCAAATAAGGTAACATTCACTGGTTTTGGATATTAGGACCTGATATATCTTTTAGGGAGCTACCATTCAACCCACTAGAAGGGGGTAGTAAGAATTCAGTGAGTGACTACAGATAAGATCCTTAGAACAGTTCCTTGCACAGAATAAAGGAACATTAAATACTTCTCCTTCTCTTCCTTTTCCTCTCTTCCTGCTCTGTCCCTCCTCTTCTTTTCTCTCTTCTGTTTTCTTCTTTTTATTTATCAAAATCACTAAGTTTCCATATTTAGCTCTAAGTCTCAGGATTCAGTTTTCAGTGAAGTCCTTCATTGCTTCCCAACCAAACCTAACCTCAATTTCGATGTTAGAGATTCTGGAGCAGAATACTTCAACTTGAACTATTTAAGTTCAGATGAAACATCTGTCCTTGTCTTTGTTACAGAATATTTGTCTGAGTGCCTGCCTAAGAACACCTATCTCCTACAGCTTGGTTGCCTTCCTCTTTCCAGTTGACCTCCCAGGGCCTGGATAACTACTGCTGGCCCTCAAACACATGAGCCATGCTTCTGAATGCTTCCAGCAATGATTATGATTTAAAATAACCGCACACAAAGAGGCAACCCACAGAATGGGAGAAGATATTTGCAAATGACACTACAGATAAAGGGCTGGTATCCAAGATCTATAAAGAACTTCTCAAACTCAACACCCAAAAAACAAATAATCAAGTCAAAAAATGGGCAGAAGACATGAACAGACACTTCTCTGAAGAAGACATACAAATGGCTAACAGACACATGAAAAAATGTTCATCATCATTAGCCATCAGGGAAATTCAAATCAAAACCACATTGAGATACCACCTTACACCAGTTAGAATGGCAAAAATTGACAAGGCAAGAAAGAACAAATGTTAGAGAAGTTGTGGAGAAAGGGGAACCCTCTTACACTGTTGGTGGGAATTCAAGTTGGTACAGCCACTTTGGAAAACAGTGTGGAGGTTCCTCAAAAATTTAAAAATAGAGCTACCCTATGACCCAGCAATTGCACTCCTGGGTATTTACCCCAAAGACACAGATGTAGTGAAAAGAAGGGCCATATGCACCCCAATGTTCATAGCAGCCATGTCCACAATAGCCAAACTGTGGAAAGAGCCGAGATGCCCTTCAACAGATGAATGGATAAAGAAGATGTGGTCCATATATACAATGGAATATTACTCAGCCATCAGAAAGGATGAATACCCAACTTTTACATCAACATGGATGGGACTGGAGGAGATTATGCTAAGTGAAATAAGTTAAGCAGAGAAAGTCAATTATCATATGGTTTCACTTATTTGTGGAACATAAGGAATAGCATGGAGGACATTAGGAGAAGGAAGGGAAAAATAAAGGGGGGAAAATCGGAGGGAGAGATGAACCATGAGAGACTATGGACTCTGAGAAACAAACTGAGGGTTTTAGAGGGGAGGGGGGTTGGAAGATGGGTTAGCCAGGGGTTGATAGGTATTAAGGAGGGCACGTACTGCATGGAGCACTGGGTGTTACATGAAACCAATCGTGGATCACCACATCAAAAACTAATGATGTATTGTATGGTGACTAAGATAACATAATAAAATTAAATTAAAAAATAAATAAATAAAATAACTGCACACTTTGTATTATGCACACTTACTCTTCTGGTTCTCTTTGCCTGAACCCAGCTTCCAGATGTCTCTGCTTGCTGACTTAGAGACACCAATGATGATCATGCCCTGAGACAACTGTATACCATGCATTATGTATTTTGCCCTCCTCACTTCTCTGCTGTCAGTTCCCAAAGGAGGAACAGCTAACTTAGTTCCTGACTCATCCTAGTAGGGAAGCCTCAGGAACCCTGTCTTCTCTGTTCCACTTTGTGTCTTGGGACACAATGCAAAGTGGCCCTGGACAAACATGAGATACAATGGACTATTAGCAGCTAGGCTAAATTCCAAAAAGTTGAGCAGTTTGAATAGTTTAATAGTTTCTTAATATTTGGGGGAGTTGTATTGAAGCAAGAAGTAAATGGTTTGTAAACTGAGAATATTTGAATGTCTAGTTATTCAGAGAGTCACCCATGAGTCACACTGGCAAACACGCTGATTTTAGAGGCAAGTAAAATTTGACTACTCCCAAATTCAAAGAATAAAAATAATGCCTTCCATCAACATTTAAGAGCAGAACTCTTTTTCAAAGAAGTGGGAGATATATATATATTGCTATACTTCAGCATTGTGTAACCTGTTTACTACTCTGGAAAGAACCCTGATGTACTTACTGTTTTATGCTTTCATTAATTCTTAACTTTACACCACAGATTTTACTGTAGATGAGTCCTGACTTTTTAGGGGTTATCTAAATACTTTACCTGATATTCATTTTACTTAGAAAAAAAAAAAAAGGATTTGAGATCAAGTTTCCTCAAAGGATTACTCCCTGCTGTACAGAAATGACTTTAAAAAAAAAAAGTTACATTATCTGAGGACTGCAATGCATTAAAAGGGATTGTAGTAACAAGAAAAAATCTGGTAGGATTAGCTCACTGTAATACCATATTGCACAATATTTTCAAGTTTAGTCATATTATACTACACTGAACTTTTCAGTTTATTGATTTTCTGTACATTCCTGTTACGATAGTGTAATGGCTGTTCAAAGAAGCTCTAAATTGAAAAGAAAACTAAAGGTAGGAAAGTAACTTATAAAGTTCTACTAATTAAATGACTTCACTGGGTGGTAGTTTACTCCATTTGGCATTAATTTTCTGGTCTTTTAGGAAATTAATGCAACTTGTTTAATGAACATAGAGGTGTGATTTGCTTCCTGCATCTGGAACACAGCTTCAAAAGGAGTCTTTCCAACTTACCCTCTCATGACATCAGCAGGAATTATCTTTCTTGTTTTGTTTTGGGTTTTTTTTCCCGTTAACAGTAATAGAATCCTCAGTGTCCTGCCAGGACTTCAGAAATTACCATAGAATGTTTACCCTCTCCTGCTGAAGCCATATCCTAGTTGTGATACTTCCTTATTACATTCATGCCATCAACATTCTCCTGGAAACCAAGATTTGAAATATAGACCTTATTTCTCATCATTGTAACATTTAGAATATGCTTCAGCTCCAAGTTACTCAAAATCCTCAAAAACAGTGGCTAAAGCAATTAAAGTTCCTTTTTTTCTCATGTTCAAGAAGTCTGGATTCAGGAAATGCAAGGATAGAATGACATGCCACAGTATTAGAAACCAAGGCTCCTTCTATCTTTTATATCTCAAACATCCTCAGCATGTGGCTTTTGCTTCATGGTCTCAGTTAGCTACTCATGCTCCAACCATCCAATCCTCATTTCTGGAAGAAGGAAGGGGCTAAGAAAGATATGCCTCCGTTTCCAGTTCTTCATGTAAGCACCTTGGAAGTCATCACTCTGTCCTGCCAATAAGTAAAAAGTTGAACTGACTGAAAATTAACTACTCTTCTTGAATCGGTAAGACAGAGGAGGAAACAGGGAAAATCACTACCCCCAATGTTGCAGACAGACAGGGAATTGTGGTTTACTCAAGCAGAGATGAAGGAGCAGAAAACACTGTGGGAACCAGTGCTGGGGATAAGAAAAACTGAACTGTAATTGACAGATTATTGAAGACTCAGTGTGGACAAGTATAAGAACATATCCCCCCCTCCCCTACCCACCAGCAGTGTTGTGAGATCTATCTCAGGAGTTTACCCAAGGTTGTCAGAAAAAAAAAAAAATACCCTTATGCTTCCAACATGGGGAGGAGAAAAGGATGATTGTGGAATACACAAGAGGATCTGTTCTTCTCTATAAGGTCTGCCCTCTGGAGAAACTAGTTAATCAGAGCCTAACCTGCTGGGTTATTATCAGAGCCTAACAGACCTGGGGGAAGGAAATAACCAACTCTAGCCCACTCTAGTTATCCTGTTCCACCTAAGGGGAGAAAACAAATCTGAGACACACTTGTGAAGCTCACAGTCCAGAGACGTAGGCTCACTAAAAGACTGAGACCTAATCATAAACTATAGAACACTTCCCCTCCACCCATACCTCACCATCATGAAAGGTCTACTTACAGCAGCTCCTTTTATTTGGTCCATCATGTTTAATTATCAAGAAAAGGTATGCCAAAGGCAAAAAGCACAAACTGAAGAGACAGAGCAAGCATCACAACTAGATGTGGCAGGGAGGCTGGAATTATCACTCTGCTAACTTAAAACAACTATGACTAATATGCTAAGGTCCCTAATGGGTAAGGTAGACAACATGTAAGAACAGATGGGCAATGTAAACAGAGAGATGAAAACCCTAAGAAAGATTCAAAAAAGAAATATTAGATGTAAAAACAACTGTAACAGAAATGAAGACTGCCTTTAATGGGCTCATTAGTAGACTGGGCAAGGCTGAGGAAAGAATGTCTGAATTAGGGAACATATCAATAGGATTCTCCAAAACCAAAAACAAAGAGAACAAAGATTAAAAAACCAAAACCAAAACAAAAGAGCAGACTATCTAAAGATTCTGGGATACTTACAAAAGGTGTAACATATAAATAGTAAATACCAGGAGAAGAAAGAGAAAGGAATGGAAGAAATATTTGAAACAATAGTGACTGAAAATTTCCCCAAAGTAATGCCAAACCCCAAACTACAGATCTAGGAGGCTCAGAGAACACCAAGCAAATAAATGCCAAAAACTACATGAAAGCATATCATTTTCCAACTACAGAACATTATAGATAAAGAAAAAATGAAAAATACCAGAGGATAAAAACACCTTATCCCCAAAGAACAAAGATTAGAATTATATCCACCTTCTCCTCAGAACCCATGCAAGCAGGAAGAGATTGGAGTGAAATATTTAAAGTATTGGAAGAAGCTCCTCCCCCAAACCTATTAATTCTATACCCTGTGAAATTATCCTTTAAAAGTGGAGAAATAAAGGCTTTCATAGACAAACAAAAATTGAGGGAATTTTTTTGCCAGTAGACCTGCCTTGCAAGAAATGTTAAATGTTAAAAGTTCTTTAGAGAAATTTGGATCTATAAGTAGAAAGAACATTAAAGAAGGAATAAGTGAAGGTAAAATGAAAACTTTTATTTTTCTCATTTTTAATTGATATAAAAGATAACTGTTCAAAATAATAATACCAAAAATATATTTAATTATATATATGTGTATATTTGTAATATGAATAGCAGCAATGATACAAAGGATGAGAGGGAGGAATTAGGATTATTTTGGTATTTTAAGGTACTCATACTACACATTATGTGGTATAGAGTTATTTGAAAGTGGATTTAGCTTAGCTGTGAATATATATTCCCAAACCTAGGAAACCACTGAAAAAGGTAAAAACAAACGAAGTGTAACTGGTATGCTAAGGAAGGAGAGAAAATGGAATCATATAAAATGCTCAGTTAAAACAACAAAAGACAGAAAATTGTGGAAGACAAAGATAGGAACAAAGGACAAGAGCAACATATAGAAAACTGTAACAAATATGGTAAATATTAATCCAACTATATCAATTTATAATCATTTAACATGTCAATCATCTAAATGCATGAATTAAATACACAGATTGTCAGAGTGGACCAAGACACAAGATCCACATATATGTTGCCTATAAGAAACCCATATAAATACAAAGACACATATAGATTAAAAGGAAGTGGATGGAAAAAAATATGCCAGGATGGAACTAATCAAGAGAAAGCAAGAGTAGCTATATTAATTTCAGACAGAGCAGACGTCAAAGCAAGAAATTTATCAGGGATAAAAAGGGCATTACATAATGATAAAGGGGCCAATTCCTCAAGAAGATATAGCAATCCTTAATGTGTATGTGCCTAACAACAGAGTGTGTACACGAGGTAAAAGCTGATAGAATTGCAAAAAGAAATAGATGAACCTCCTAGCATAGCTGGAGACTTCAATATCCATCTCAGAAACAGACAGATTCAGCAGGCAGAAAAATTAGTAAGGACATAGTTGAAGTCAACAACACCTTTAATCAATTGGATATAATTAACAACTACAGACTAATACATCTAAAAACAGCAGAACACACATTTTTCTCAAGTGCACACATGGAACATTCACCAAGATAGGCTATATTCTGGACCATAAAATGCACCTTAACAAATTTAAAAGATTATGAATCATACAATGTCTACTCTCAGAACACACTGAAATTAAGCTAAAAAACAATAAGAGAAAGATAACCAAAAAACTCCAACATACATGGAGATTAAACTTCACATTTCTAAATAATACATAAGTCAAAGAAGAAATCTCCAGAAAAATTTAAAAAAAATATTTTGAACTAAATGAAAATGGAAAGAAAAAACTTGTCAAAATTTGTAAGATGCAGCAAAAGCAGTATTTAGTGGGAAATCTATAGTATTGAATGCATATATATATATATATTTTTTTTAAGATTTTATTTATTTGACAGAGAGAGACACAGCGAGAGAGGGAACACAAGCAGGGGGAGTGGGAGAGGGAGAAGCAGGCTTCCCGCGGAGCAGGGAGCCCAATGCGGGGCTCGATCCCAGAACCCTGGGATCATGACCTGAGCCGAAGGCAGACGCTTAACGACTGAGCCACCCAGGTGCCCCTGAATGCATATATTAAGACAGATGATCTAAAATCAGTAATCTGTTTCTAACCTTAGGAAACTAGAAAAAGAGAAAATTAAAAAAAAGAAATAAGACAAAGTAGGAATCAATGAAACTAAAAACAGAAAGTTGATAGAGGAAAATTAATGAAACCAAACACTGGTTTCCTGAAAAGACCAATAAAATTGATAAACCTCTAGCCAGGTTATTTAAGAAAAAGAGAGGACATAAATTATTAATATGAAAGAAATGAAAGAGGTGTATCAGGACAGACCTTGTGAATATTAAAAGGATATTAAGGGATACTATGAACAATTCTGTGCCTACAAATTTGATAACCTAGATGAAATGGATCAATTCCTTGAAAAACAGAATCTATCAAAACTCATGCAAGGAGAAATAAACAATCAAAATAGGTCAATATCAACTGAAGAAACTGAATCAATAAGTAATTTCAATAAGGCCTCTCAAAAGAGATCATCAGTCCCAGATGGGTTCACTGGTGAGTTCTGCCAATCATTTAAGGAAGAAATTATACCAATTTTCCACAATCTCTTTCCAAAGACAGAGGAAGAGAAAATACTCCCTAACTCATTCTGTGAGGCCAGCATTATCCTAATACTAAAGCCAGGCAAAAACATTACAAGAAAAGCAACTACAGACCAATACCTCTCATGAACATAGATGCAAACATCCTAAAAAAGAAAAAAAAAATGGGTAAATGGAATCTGACAACATAAACAAAAAATCATACATCATGACAAAGTGGGATTTATCCCATATATGCAAGGCTGGTTCATCATTATAAAATCAGGCAACATAATCTACTACATCAATAGAATAGAGAAAAAAATCATGTGATCATATCAATAGATGCAAAAAAGCATTTGACAAAACCCAACATCTACTCATGGTAAAAATTCTCAGTAAACTAGGAATTGAGGGGAACTTCTTCAACTTGATAAAGAGCATCTTAAAAAAAACAACAGGTAATGTCATGATCCAATAGTGAGAAATTTTAATCTCTCCCACAAAGATCAGGAACAAGACAAGGATGCTTCCTCTCACCACTACTTTTCCACATCATACTGGAAATCCTAGCTAATGCATTAAGACAAAAAAAGGAAATAAAAGTTATACAGATTGGGAAGAAAGAATAAAACTGTCTTTGTTCAGACTGCATGATCAACTATATGCAAAATAAAAAAGAATTGACAAAAAAATTCCTGGAAATAATAAACAATTTAAGCAAGGTTGCAAAATATAAGGTTGAAATACAAAAGTCAACTACTTTCCTCTATACAAACAATGAACATGTAGAATTTAAAATTAAACACCCACTAATATTTACATTAGCAATGTCCCCTAAAGCAAAATACTTTAGTATAAGCCAAACAAAATAAACATAACAAAAGTAGGATAACTATAAAACTCTGATGAACAAAATCAAGGATTTAGGGGACTAAGAACACATGTATCTCGATGAGCACTGAGTAATGTACAGAACTTTGAATCATTATATTGTACATGTGAAACTAATATAACACTGTATGTTAATTATACTTCAATTAAAAAAAAAGAACGAAGGAAAGAAATCAAAGATTTAAATAAATGGGGAGATAGTCCATGTTTGTGGATAGTAGACTCAATATTTTCAAGATGTCAGTTCTCTCTAACTTTATCTATAGATTCAATGCATTACCAATCAAAGTCTCAAGTTATTTTGTGGACATTGGTAAACTGATTCTAAAGTTATATAGAGAGCCAAAAGACTCAGAACAGTCAACACAATATTGAAGGAAAAGAACAAAGTTGAAGGTCAGACACTACCTGACTTCAAGACTTCCTATAATGCTACATCAATTAAGACAGTGTGTTATTTGCAAAAGAAGAGACAAATAAATCATTGGAATAGAATAGAGAGCCCAGAAAGAGACCCCATAAATACAGTCAACTGATGTTTGACAAAGGAGCAAAGGCAATTCAATGGAGCAAAGATGGTCTTTTCTACAAATGATGCTGGAACAACTGGACATTTACATATGAAACAATGAATCTAGACACAGACCTTATAACCTTCACAAAAGTGAACTGGAAATGACCACAGACCTAAATGTAAAACACAAAACTATAAAACTTCCAGAAGATAACATAGGAAAAAAACGACATGATTTTGGTATTGTCGTGTCTTTTTAGATACAACACAAATGACAATGATCTATGAGAGAGATAATCAATAAGTTGGACTCCATTAAAATTAAAAACTTCTGCTCTGTGAAAGACAATGTCAAGATAATGAGAAGACAAGTCACCAACTGGGAGAAATATTTGCAAAAGACACATTTGATAAAGGACCGTTATAAAAATATACAAAGAACTCTTAAAACTCAACAATAAGAAAAAAAAACAATTCAATTTAAAAATGGGCCAGGACCCTAACAGATACTCAGCAAAATAGATTTACAGATAGAAAATAAGCGTATGAGAAGATGCCTCCACATCATATGTCATCAGCAAAATGCAAATTGAAATAACAATGACATATCAGTACAGTGCTGTTAGAATAGCCAAAATCTGGAACACTGAGGACATCAAATGCTCACAAGGATGTGGAGCAACAGGAACTCTCATTCACTGCTAGTGGTGATGCAAAATGGTACAACGACTTTAGAAGACAGTTTGGCAGTTTCTTACAAAACCAAACATACTCTTACTGTAAGATCTAGAAATTTCACTCTTTGGTATTTACTCAAAGGAACTGAAAACTAATGACCACACAAAAATCTGCAAGTAGCACCTTTATTTATCACGGCCAAAACTTGGAAGCAACCAAAATGTCTGTCAGTAGGTGAATAGATAAAGTGTGTTTATCCAGATAATGGGATATTATTTGGTGCTAAGAAGAAATGAGCTATCAAGCCTGAAAAGACATGGAGGAACCCTAAATGCACATTACTAAGTGAAAGAAGTCAATCTGAAAAGGCTACATGTTATATGATTCCAACTATATGACATTCTGGAAAAGGTAAACCTATGGACACAATAAAAAGATCATTGATTGCCAGAGGATGAGGGTTGGGGGGGAGGGGTGAATAAGGAGAATACAGCAGATTTTAAGGGCAATGAAAATAGTCTAAATGATACCATAATGATGAATACACATTATACATTTTCCAAATCAACAGAATGTCCAGCATCAAAAGTGAACAGTGATGTAAATTCTGGGTTATAATAATGTGTCGATGTAGGTTCATCAATTGCAACAATATACCACCTGGTAGGGGAAGGTTGGTAATGGGGGGAGGCTCTGCATGTGTGTGGGCAGAGAATATATGGGAAGTCTCTGTACTCTCAGTTTTGCTGTGAACCTAAAACTGTTCTAAAAAATACAGTCTTGGGATGCCTGGGTGGCTCAGTTGGTTAAGCATCTGACTCTTGATTTTGGCTCAGGTCACCATCTCAGGGTCCTGAGATCAAGTCCCACATCAGGTTCTGAGCTGAGTGTGGAGTCTGCTTAAGATTCTTTCTCTCCCTCTCTCTCTGCCCCTCCTGCTTGCATGTGCACTCTTCCTCTCTTTCTAAAGAAACAAAGAAAAACAAAGAATACTCTTAATTTAAAAGAGAATATAAAAGAAATGGGAGGAAGGAGAAGGAAAGGAAGAAAGGAAAGGATGAATGGGAGGGAGGGAGGGAGGAAGACATGTCCCTGTCTCTCTAAATATACTCAGTGAAAGGCACACACGACACATGTGCTTACATTTTCTTACCAGA
This sequence comes from Halichoerus grypus, assembly GCF_964656455.1. NCBI lineage: Eukaryota > Metazoa > Chordata > Mammalia > Carnivora > Phocidae > Halichoerus > Halichoerus grypus. The sequence goes on along the minus strand of NC_135717.1, from coordinate 50,144,714 downwards.
GTTTGGGCACATGATAATTCCTTGCAAAGGGGGCTGAGAAACGTAGTCTTTATTTTTGGCAACTGTGTTCTCCAGTTTAACCTTATCCTTTATTTAGATTTCTTTTAGTGTAATCTTAAAAGTTGTATTTTTTATTTCTACAATGTGAAAGTGAAGAAATTATATAGTAAATAATATAAAAATTGCAAAATAGAAAAAAATAGAGACTGAAGGTCTAAAATTCTTCACCATAAAGAAACACAGGTTAGTGTCCAGGGCATAGACTTTCAATTTCATATCTATGTAATATATAAGATTATACATAATTTATTTAACTAAGTAATTTGGAATTTTTTTCCATGTCAGTATATACATAGGCACCATACTGATAATTTTATCCAATCTTGGTATCAGCATTGAGAAGAAAAAATTTTCAATTTCTAATTCAGGCCCTCTTCTGTTTGAGCCTTCATTATACTTTATGAAATATTTTAAATTTGTAGAACATGAAACATGAATAGTCAAAAGTAGCTTGTGAAATATATTCCAAAGCCAGTTCAAATTTATAATCATCAAGACATATTCTCTAGTTTGTTTTGTTCCCTTAGGCTGATAATAAAAGCCACCTGTAAAATAGTTTGTTCCTTGGTTTGCCAAACCAACGATGATAAGACTTAGATTTAGGTTTTTCTCCCTTCCTTATTTGGCCTAAATATTTCAAATCACTAACATACTCCTCTATCCTCTCCATCTCCACACTCATATTTAAAATCTCATGCTCAGGGCGCCTGGGTGGCTCAGTTGGTTAAGCGACTGCCTTCAGCTCAGGTCATGATCCTGTAGTCCCTGGATCGAGTCCCACATCGGGCTCCCTGCTCGGCAGGGAGTCTGCTTCTCCCTCTGACCCTCCCCCCTCTCATGTGCTGTCTCTCTCATTCTCTCTCTCTCAAATAAATAAATAAAATCTTTAAAAAAATAAAAAATAAAATAAAATAAAATCTCATGCTCATTGAATTTTTTCGTCTATAGAACCTCAGGTTTTTATAACTGGGGCATTTATTTACTTAGACCAGTTATCTGTCTCTTACAGAACTCACAGGTAGCAGATGTCCCCATACCCATCACAGAATTACTAAAAGTTATGTTTTGTCATCTTTCTATGACCATATCAATGGCAACACCATAGGATTTACTTCTTATCTAAAATTCACTGTGGTCTTCTGAAGTAGTGGTTCCCAAACTGTGCTCCTTAGACCAACAGTAAGAACATCACCTGGGAACTTGTTTAAAATGCAATTTATGGACCTACTGATTGAGAAACAAGATGGGGCCCAGTAATCTGAGTTTTAACAAGCTTTCTAGGTGATTTGAAGCACATCAACCTTTGGTAGCCACTCTCTAAATCAGAGGATTTTGACCGTGCTCACACATTGGAATTACCTGGGGATCTTTAAAAAAAAAAAAAAAAATGATGCCTAGGTTTTAACCCCAGAAATTCTGAATTAATTATTCTGGGATGAGGCTAGAGAATTGAGAATTTTACTAGCTCCCTAGGTGATTATAAAGTGCAACCAAGGTTGAGAACCACTGCTCTAAGTCATTTATAACTTCACATTATATTTGCCAACTCCAGGTTCTTTGAGCTTTTTTCTTTCCCTGAGGATCTATGCCATATGAGGATACAGAGAGGCTACAGTGAATTAGATATTACCTTGTTGTGAGTGGATTTAGACACTAAATGAAATGTGACACTGCATCTTATCATTTCCTTTGGTTTTGTCTATCATACATGATGAGCCTTTGAACTTGAAGCTGAATTAATTTAATGCAATGTTTCCTTTTGAATCTATTGGATTTTGTGTGCATTGGGGTGACATGCAAAGCAAACATCTAAATGCTCTTCCTGTGATCTTTGGGAAAAGCACCAGAGGAGAAAGAGTGTCCACGGTACATTAACCATGTAAAGTGAGTTTAATCAGATGGAATTGATTTGTTTAAGTTACACTTACATGTACAAAAAGAAATGTTCTGGACTAAATAAATTCAGTATTAAAATTGCCTTCACATTCCATACCTAACCAATTTCATCACCATATATGCTACCAGTTAGATGCTACTTGGGGAAGAAAACATGATTCTTCAGCTGGCAAATGAAGAGAGATAGCAAGAAGTAACTTCTTCATATGGTTTCAGTGGGGAGGAATATGTTAAGTACCTTTTTTTTCCCCCTGTTATGCCAGACATGGATTAGAAGCACTCTGAACTCATTTTGTAACAGACAATGAATTGCTTTCTTCACACTCAGTCAAGTGTTTTAATCTTGTCTTTTTAAAACAAACATCAACCAGTGGCATACCTCTTTTTGTTTTCAATCTCATTTTATATGTGGAGAAAGATCAGGGGTGACTATCCTTTGTAAGACAGGCTCGATAGTGGGAAAGGCTGCTTTGAAACTGGGATTCCTATTGTTTTTGAGATAAGAGGAGTCTAGAAAACTCAAGGCCACGTGACAGCATTTAACCAACAGAAGCAAGATGGATATAATTACTGAAACATGCAGCAAAGGCAGAATGGCAAATAGGGCATTTTGACTTGCAAAGATCTGTGGTGTGAGATAGATGGTCCAGCAGCAAGGGTACTCTACTTGAGTTTATAACAACAATGACAAGAAATCAAGAGCAAGGAAACAGAAAGCAGATGTCAGCTTTTGCAATGAAAAGTCATGTCCCCTTCTTCCCATTCCAGAGATGAGCAAATTCTCAGATCTTGGGCCCATCTATTGAAAGAGAACCCGAGTCCCCAGAGGAAGAGCCCTGAAATGTCACAGGAAGTATATAGTATAATTGTACTTTTCTCCCAATCCTCTTCTAAGGCAATTTAGCAGAGCATACTAAGAAAACGGGAATACCCAGATCTTTTGAGGCCTACAGGATATATGATCTGAGACGACACTAATACCAGAGGAACCAAAATGTTATCATGGTCCCTCTGTTAAGGTAAGGATCTATAGAGGTCAGGTGATACATAGAGTCCTGGCCCAAGTTCATCACACAAGGGTCTAATGAGGAGTCAACAAACTGGCCCATGGCCAAATTCTGCCCATCATCAATATATGTAAATATTTATTGGAACACAGACACATTTCCTTTTTAATGTCTATGTCTGCTTTTGAGCTCCCACAGCAAATCTGAATAGCTGCAATAGATACCATATAATCTGCAAAACCTAAAGTATTTACTCTGGCCCTTTAGAGAAAAAGTTTTTCTGATCTTTAGTCTAATGGGTCCCCAGACCTACCCTATAGTTTTTTCCATAGTCTCTGAGTAGAAAAATTAGGATGAATGTATCTAACAGTGGGCAGATTCCTGGCAGAGGTTACTTGCCTTATAGAATAAGAGCCATAACAGTAGACAAGTCAAGTGGAAGCTCTTGAACATTCCACTCCCCACCAGCCAAGAAACTAAGTCAAAAGCAATAACACAAATCAGGTGGGATGGTATTGAATAATACTGCTCTTATAGTCTTAAAGTATGCAGGGGTGGCATTCCACATCACACACACAAAAAAATGTAATTCACTGGAATGGCCCTCCATAAACCATTGGGCTAAGCATAAATTTTACCAGTTATACTTAAACAATCAAAGCTGCCATGTCAAATATCATATTTTTACTTGGACAGATAAATACAGCCTTTGGAACTTGGTATGTGACTACTGATCCTGAAAAGGCATTATTTTCCATCCTTGTGATAAGGAGAAACAAGAACATGTCACATTCAACTAGGATGAATAAAGGAACATGTTTATAATCTTGACCCAGAGCTATCTTACTTCTCCTACTCTTTGGCATAATATAACCCAAAGATAACTTGATCTACTTGACATTCTTTCATTTATATTGGTCTATAATATTGATGATACCTTATTAAATCAGGCCTAGAAAGGAAAATTTGACAAATACTCTGAATGCCCTGGTGATACCCCAGAGCACCAGAAAGTGGGAGAAAAATACTACAATTATTAAGGGTTCCTTCTCATTGGGTTTGCGTTTTTAGGAGTCCATTGTTCTGTGACATACATATCCCCCCCAACATGAAAAACAGGATACTCTACCTTTTAGCTTCTATCGATAAGAAGAAGACACAACACTTGAAAATTCCTTTCTGATTTTGGAGGTAGCCCATACCACACTTAGGAATTCCTTTCTTGATTAACTCAGAAGGCTGTCCTTTTTGAGAAGAACTGAGAGTAAGAGGATTATAGTCCAGTTTCAGGCTATGAGACAAGATAAAAGCAGTTCTGTTTAGTCAATGTAGCCTGCTAGATGCAAAGATCTAGAGGATACACAGTGGATATGATGGTTAATTTTATATGTCCACATGGCTAGGTTATGGTGCCCAGTTGTTTAAACACTAGTGTAGATATTACTGTGAAGGTATTTTTTTTTTAAATAAATCGATACATTTACAATCAGTTGATTTTAAGTAAAACAGATTATTCTCTGTAATACAGTTGGGTTTCACCCAGTCAGTGAAGACTTTAAGAGAAAGACTGAGGTTTGAAGAACAAATTCCACCTCAAAACTACAACATAGAAATTATACTTGAATTTCCAGCCTGCTGGCTGGTTTGCCCCACAAATGTTGGACTTTCCACTGCCACAATTGTGTGCATGAGCCAATTCTTTAAAATTTCTGTCCCTATCTATCTATCTATCTACCTACCTACCTATCACCTATCCATCCAACCATTCATCCTATTGATTCTGTTTTTTTGTTTTTTGTTTTTTGTTTTGGAGAATTTGGACTAATAGAGTAGATGAAGATATGGATAGGAGATTGGCAGTGAAGAAGTATAGGATTCTGAAATCAGGTTATGCCATATGAAAGGCAGCTAGTTGCATCCCACTATCTCCTAATAATGAATACTTAACCAGGCAATATTAATTGATGATGTGACCTGAGCTATGCCTCATGAGCTAGTATTGGCATAATCACTAAATCAGACTAAGTGGACACAGCAGTGATACATTATGCAATGGAAAACCTTCATTCAGAATTGGTCCCACCCAGGTCTTCAGAGTACAGATAAATTACAGGAACTAGGGGTTCATACTCCATTTATCTACCTGTGTCACATCAATGCCTTACCTCAGTTCACACCATGACCAGCTGATGGGTAGAACAGCTTGTTTGTTAATGCAAACCAATAAAGAGCTCCTAATCCACTAAAGACCCATACAAGGATATACCCAAAGAACAGTGATCAGGAGAAATCTTCTCAGAATCAGTAGCCTGGGCAGTGCATTTCGTCATGCACTTTGTTTGAAGAAAAATGTAGTCTGAGTTAGGAATAAACATGTCTCATTGGCAGGGGTGAATGGCTTAGGGGTCAGAGGCAAAGAAATGTATATGGATGGACCTATGGGAACAGACACAAAGTGTGTAGAACTCCGTCTCATGTCAATTTCAACCATAGAATATCCACTGGAATATTCCATTTCAGAGAAAGGACTGAAAACTAGCTGTCCAGAATGTCTCATTCAGTAGATGCTAGCCAGTAACTGCCCTTGGCTTTCCCACTGTTTCCCCATAAACAAAAGGGTCATGATGGCAGCAATGAAAGCCATGCATAGTTGAATTAGCATTAACTCCATCTCACCAAGCTTATTCTAGCTACTTAAGATTGCCTCTACAATTCCTTAAGGAGATGATTTAGCCCCTTGTTGGCAAGCTAGTAACATTAGACAACTCCTACCCTTCTATGACTTATTTTCTCAAGAATGATACATATTCCAAGTATGGATGTGTCTTCCTTGCCTACAGTGCCTCAGTGTCAGAGGGCTCAGGGACCCACTTTACAGTAAAGTAAGTATGACAATGGGCATATGACTATGAAGCCACTAGTCCTCCTATGAATTACATCACAGGAATCTGATAGCCTGATAGTAATGCAATCTTCTTAAAGGTAGAGCTCAGCCACAGCATGGAGATGACATTCTGTGAGTTGAGGTGCTGTCCTTCAAGATACAATTACATGGTACTGTGTCATGACACAGTGATAAATATGGATCTGGGAACCAAGGGGTGGAAAGAGGAGTTGCTCACTCTCATCATTAATTCTAATCAATTTACTTGGAGACTTTGTGCTTGTTACCAGCAAAACTGTAGATTTTGTTTCATTAGAGATCCTGGTTCCTGGTAGAAGGGGAACACTTCTTTCAAGGTACAGAAAAAGGATTCTGCCAAACCTCAATCAAACTGCCATGTGGTCATTTGGGGACACCTCATGCCTGTAGTTTAGCAGGCAGAAAAAAAGAATTCCTATATTGGCAGGAGTAATGATCCTGATTATCATAAAGGTATAGGACTCCTATATAATGAGAGTGGGGACAAGAATGTCTACAACCCCTGGATGTTACTGGGGAACATCCATGGTGCTTCCATGCATAGTGATAGCTATGAACGGGCAGCTGAAATAGCCACAGTTTAAGAAGTACATAATAACGGGGGGCTCAGCTCCCTCAGAAACAAGTCTGGGTTACTCCATGGGACAAAAAACCCAGACCAGCAGAAGTACAGCTGAATATAAGAGCAAACTGGGATGGAAAGTGCAGAAAGATGATGAATATCAATTATGGCTTTGTAATGCTGTATCTTGTTCCATGAAACCTCTAGTTATAATGGGTTATGGTTTTACTTTTGTTTGTTTTTTAGAAATTGTGACTGGATACCACTTTCAAGCAGCACAGACAGGGCATTAGAACAATGAAAACTTAACAAGAATTGTAAATCAATAAATTAGCTTACACTCTGGAAAATAAAAGAAGTATATGCAGTAAAATTTGTCTTTAGAAAGCATGTAACTTCTTTTCTTCTCTTCCAAAATATAATGAAAGGGACTTGAGAGGTTACCTTGCCTGCTATTCAGAAAAATCTAAATTTAAGACATTCTGATAGGCAAAAAACTTTGTATGTGTATATGTCTATATCCCATTGCTCAATAATACTGATGAAAAGTTAAAAAAGCTTCATCTGATCTTAGATCTTACCTAACTTCCTCCTGTTGCAAGCTACACTTGTTCAACAATTGATAAGTATTCATTTCTTTGCCACTCTGTATTTCTACACCATTACTAAACTATCTTCCGACATCTCCAGTAAATAATCTTATTTTTTTAAGATTTTATTTATTTATTTGAGAGAGAGAGAGAGTGCACATGCATGAGTTGGGGAGAGGAGCACAGGGAGAGGGAAAGAGAATCTGAAACCGACTCCGCACTGAGTGTGGAGGGACATGGGGCTCAATCTCACCACCACGAGATCAAGACCTGAGCCAAAACCAAGAGTTAGACGCTTAACCAACTGAGCCACCTAGGTGCCCCAATAATCTTACTTATTAAGCAGAAATGAAAAGACAGAAGATTTTGTTTTGGGATTTCCAAGTTCCTGCACCTATTACCTATCCAGATTGTTTTTGGAGCTGAGAACCTAGGATTTAAACAAATAATTCTTTAAAAACCTTTCAGATACAGATTTTCATATACATGGCTCTTGGAACATACTGGCTCCTAAATTATGACAGCAATCCAATGGAGGGTTTTGTTGACTTGATTCTCATCTGTCTCAAACCTAGCCTCCAGACTTCTACCAAAGTGTACTCTTAAAATGGAAATCTGATGATGTTGGTTTTCTGCTATAAATTTTCAGATGCTCCTCTATCATTCTATAAATCCCTCTGTGTTTTGGTCTCTAAAACACCTTGCCAGGGGCGCCTGGGTGGCTCAGTTGGTTAAGCGACTGCCTTCGGCTCAGGTCATGATCCTGGAGTCCCGGGATCGAGTCCCACATCGGGCTCCCTGCTCGGCAGGGAGTCTGCTTCTCCCTCTGACCCTCCTCCCTCTCATGCTCTCTGTCTCTCATTCTCTCTCTCGCAAATAAATAAAATCTTAAAAAAAAAAAAAAAATAAAACACCTTGCCAGCCTCATCTGCTGACACAATTTACTTCTTTCTTTCGTGTCTAAAAATGTACTCAACATCATAAAGTATTGTTTCTGTGTTACATCCATACATGGCAAATATATTGTAACTAATTGTCTATCTACTTCTTTTATATGCTTTTCAAGGGCAGATTCCCCATTTCCTTAATGAATAATAATTGTGCATTGGATTGGGCCATACCTTGGAAAGATGCTACTGGCCAGCAGACATTCCTCATACCTAAAGAAACTTGAGAAGCCTTGGATGAGGGAAGTCAAAATGTAATTGTGAAAGCCACAAGCAAAATAATGTAACCGGACCACTATCTGGATGCCATACACAAAAATTAATTCAAAATGGATTAAAGACTTGAATATAGGACCTGAAACCATAAAACTCCTAGAAGAAAACATATGTGGTGAATTCTTTGACATTGGTCTTTCTGCTATTTTGGATCCAAATGCAAAGGCAACAGAAGCAAAACTAAACAAATGGGACTACATCAAACTAAAAAGCTTCTGCACAGCAAAGGAAATCACCAACAAAATGAAAAGGCAACCTACTGAATAGGAGAAAACATATGAAAATCATATATCTGGTAAAGAGTTAATATCCAAGATATGTAAAGAATTCATACAACTCAGTAGCCAAAAAACCCCACATTCCAATTAAAAAATGGGAAGAAGACATGAATAGACATTTTTTCAAAGAAGATACACAGATGACCAACAGGTACATGAAAAAGTGCTCAACATCACTAATTCTCAAGAAAATGCAAATTAAAACTGCAATAAGATGTCATCTCACACCCATTAGAATGGCTCTTATCAAAAAGACAAGAAATAACAAGTATTGACAAGGTTGTACAGAAAAGGAATCCTTGTGCACTGCTGGTAGAAATATACATTGGTGCAGCCACTATAGAAAACAGTATGGAGGTCCTAAAAAAAAAACTAAAAATAGAACTACTGCATGATCTAGCAATTTACTTCTGGGTCTTATTTGAAGAAAACAAAAACACTAACTCAAAAAGACATTTGCCCCCAAATGTCTGTTTTAGTGTCTGTTGATGGATGAATGGAAATAAACACACACACATACATACACACAATGGAATATTATTCAGGCATAAAAAAGAATGGAATTTTGCCATTTGCGACAACACAGATGGACCTTAAGGGCATTAGCTAAGTGAGATAAGTCAGACAGAGAAAGACAAACACCATATGATCTCACTCATATCTGGATTCTACAAAATAACAAAAGCAACTCATAGGTAGAGAGAACAGATTGATGGTTGCCAGAGGCAGGAGGTAAGGGGTGGGTAAAATGGGTCAAAAGGTATAAACTTCCAGTTATAACATAAATAAGTCATGGGATGTAATGTACAGCATGGTGACCACAGTCAACATACTGTACTACATATATGAAAGTTGCTAAGAGAATAGATTTTGATTTCTTGTGTCCACATCACAAGAAAAAATTGTAACTATATATGATGATGGATGTTAACTATATTTGTTGTGGTGATCATTGTGCAATAGATACATATATCAAATCCTGTTGTGCAACTGGAAACTAAAAAAATGTTTTATGTCAATTATACCTCAATGGGAAAAAAATACAATTGTGAAGAATAGATTTGTGACCAGAGGAATAGCTCATACTATAGTGGTAGACTTAATTAATTAGGACATAAGAAGAGCCAATACGAGCTCATTCACTATAAAGATCCAATGAAACCATGGATGGCAATGGGAATTGAAAAAGAGAGTTTGCAGAAATCCACCCCTGAGGGAGGAATTCTTGTCATTCTTTAACCAATCTTTTCATGCAAGAATGTAGATCTCATCCCATTGGTGAGGGAAGACAGAAAAAGGAGCAATATGGAAGTGAGAAGGCATGTGTCCTGAGATGTCTGAGGCCACTCCAACTAGACCAAATCACATTTTCCAAGGTAAGAATGTTCAACAAATTCTCTAAAAGTTCTCAGGGATCAATAAGTACATTATGTAAAGGCAATAGAGATGATATGGTATTTTTGGTGTTTGGTATATTAGATGAAAAGCCACCTGATATTTTAACCGGTTGTATGACCATTGATTTTGATTTCTGTTAAGAGATAAAAATGCTGACAGTACCAGCTGTTTCTTGGCCAAAGACGCTGTGGGTCCCCAGCTTTGTAGTAAATGACCAACATCCCTGGACGAGTTCAGTCACCTGCAGCCTGCCTTGTCAGCACAGTTGGCTATTTAGGAACCAGTGGGGGTTTATTACAAGTTTGTTTATCTTTCAATAGAACCACCTGCCTGGAGTTGAATTGTCTGAGATATAAATAGAGAAATAGTGCACAGGATAGTTTTACCATTAAAGAGGAGAAGAACATTAGATGGGGGCAGAGGAGCAAATATTCATTCTACTTTATAGGAGCCTGGGTAGGGTCTTGGGAATTTTTATCCAGTTAGCTTTGGAACTGGAAAAGAAAATAACATTAGCAGCACCAGGATGTTTAAACATCTAAAATCTACTGAATGTCATTCTAATCTCTTAAGGTCGGGGAAAGAATGCAGGGTGGGATATTAGCCTTGTCAACCCTAATGGCAAAATGACAACCCATAAAGCAAACCATTGTATTTACCTCTTGACGTTACTAAAAAGTAGAACATACCCAGTTCTGCAAATACCAGCTGGGTACAGTTCAAAGCACTCATAAACTCTTTAGAATAATGCATCGTATTATTGGCAGGGTCAAAAATGTCTCGATCAGTGCACATTTCTATACCAATGACCAATTTGTTCTTGAGGTGTGCAGTAGAGTATCCTTATAATTTTATGATGTAACAGGTGAAAGATCAGAATTTTTAAATTTAACTTGAATCTACTGTACCAATGATATTTATCTAAATTACTGGGCCAAACCAGATTAACTTTGTTTTCTGCTGCATTGCATAAAGATAAATTCACACAGTTTTATCTTTGTTTCATAACTTTTTAATTTCTAATTTTTTTAGTTTGTAAAGTTTTTGAGATTTTAGAATTTGATTAGTAGTATCTTTGAATATTGTTTTCAATTTTTTATTGTGCTAAATATTTTTACTTAGGGGCAACTGGATGGCTCAGTCGTTAAGTGTCTGCCTTCGGCTCAGGTCATGATAACAGGGTCCTGGGATCGAGCCCCACATCGGGCTCCCTGCTCGGTGGGAAGCCTGCTTCTCCCTCTCCCACTCCCTCTGCTTGTGTTCCCTCTCTCGCTGTCTCTCTCTCTGTCAAATAAATAAATAAAATCTTAAAAAAAAATAAAAAGATTAAAAAAATATTTTTATTTAAATAAAAATTTATAATTTTTATTGTAAAAAATTTTTAACTCTTAAGTATATGCTTCATTGATATTATACATTTATAATGTTGTACAACCATCACCACCATCCATCTCCGTAACTCTTTTCATCTTATAAAATTGAAACTCTATACCCATTAAACAATAACTCTGCATTCTTCCCGCCTTGTAGGCCTTAGCAATCACTATTCTACTTTCTGTCACACAGATTTTTAAGGAAAAGTTGAAATCAAATATTTTTCCTATTGGTTTATTTACTTCACATATTTTCCTTATTTATTCTGATCAAATATAAACATTGACAAATTATGATGCTCTGAGTGGTACTGACTTCACACTGACTTTTTATGTGTGTGAAGATGTAAATTTTTGTTTGTGGGAATGTAAGCTTTCACTTTGCTAGGGTAAGTACTGAGGAATGGGACTGCTGGATCATGTGATATGTGTTTAGTCTAATGAGAAATTGTCAAACTGTTTTCTAAAGTTGCTGTGCCATTGTGCATTCCCAGCAGCAGTGTATAAGAGTTCCACTTGCTCCAAATCCCTGCCAGCATTTGGTATTGTCAGTGGTTTTTTGATAATAGCCATTCTAATATGTTTATAATGGTATCTCATTGTGGTTTTAATGTGCATTTCCCAAATGACTAATGATTTTGAGCATCTGTTTATGAGCTCATTTGCCATCTGTATATCTCCTTTGGTGAAGTGTATGTTCAAATATTTTGCCCATTTTTCAAATTGGGACTTTTGTTTGATGTTTTCTTATTGAGTTTTGAGAGTTCTTTATGTATTCTGGATACAAGTTCTTTGTCAGAAGTTGTTTTCACTGTTAATTCCTTTGCTTTTCCATACAAATTTTAGAATTAGCTGGTGATATTCACAAAAAATCCTGATGGGATTTTGACTGGGATTGGATTAAGCCTATTGCTCAATCTGGTCATACAGATAGATAGATAGATGGAGAGATGGATATATAGATAGATTTAGATAGATAGATAGATAGATAGATGATAGATAGATATGAGTGATGGTTTTACATATATATAATTTCATATATGTTTAGGATGTAATTCACAACCAATTAATCAAATTCCTGCATTTAAAAAATATCCACCCTTATCTTTCATCTACCTAATCAACCTCACCTGTGTTTCACCCACAAGGCTTGGGTTATTCATTTGCATACTAATTAATCCTTTCAATGTGCGTTTATTGAACACATATTATGTGCTAGAACTGTGGCAAAGACCCAAGTGATAAAGATGCAACTTTACCCTTAATAAATTTGCCCAAGCTTGAGATATGAACAGATGCTCTGGAAGTACAGAGAAAAGGCTTCTAAATCAGACTGCATAGTAAATAAAGGCTCTTCAGAAGAGGTGGTTTGAGCTGAAGTTTGAAGGAAAAGTCTCTCACTATATATATGTGTTATATATTTTACCATTTTCTACCCTTAGTTATCATTGTCTACCCAATGTAAGGCCCTAGTAAATGTGATGTGGGCTTTGTAATTCAGCTGCCCCATCACAGTTGATGGGATCAGGGGCACACACCCTTGCCAATGCAATCAATCAATTGGCAGGACTTATCCTCTTGGTCTCTCCCCAGTAATCTGAAAGAGGAGGGTTGCAGAAGGACAGTCCAGTTTTGGTGCTGGATTCTAAGGCAGAGATGTTACTACTACAGAGACAATGAATTGGCTGCCCCCTTTAGGCATGTGAAAGTTAGAGAATAAGCAGGGAAAGCCAGACTTACATGAGGGGAGGAAGAGTAGGAAGGTAGGGACCCCAGAGGGAAGATGTCAGAGAAACTGGGACCCTCAGAACGTGCTGGTTTTCCAGTTCCTGTAGGGTCCAGTTGAACATTGCTTCCTTAAGCTCCCTGTACAATTTTCTCACAAATTTGACTTCTCATTAGAACAAGATAGGGATGACTTCTGATTTTTGAAGCCGAAAGAGCCTTGACTGTATTAGAGATTTAGCAGGAGGGGTTGAACCCTTGAGACAATGTGGGATTGATTATATCATCAAGGTGGAATGGAGCTGCTGAAGAGCTAACTGGTGATAGGGCTAGTGTGGACCAAGGTTCTAATGGTCCCTGTCCTCTAAACCATGAATAACAATTACTTAACCTTTCAGGATCTACTTTACTCCTAACTTCAAACAAGTAATTCTCATTTGATTTCTTTCCTAAATATTTGCCTGTTCCTTAATGTCTCCTTTAGTTTTTAGATCAGGGGTCAGGAAACCTTCTGTAGAGAGCAGATAGTAAATATTTTAAGCCTTATGGGCCATGTGTTCTGACTACTCAACTCTGCCTTATGGTGTGAAAGCAGCCATGGCAATACATAAACAGATGAACATGGCAGCCTTCCAATAAAACTTTATTTACTGACACTAAAATCTGAATCTCATATTTTCACATGTGAAGAATTATATAATACTCTTTTGATTTTTTTTCCCAACCATTAAAAATTCTTAGCTCATGGGTGTACAAACACAGGCAGGTGATAGCCTTCCAGCCTCTGTTTTAGAGGCTCAACAGGACTCTTGTTTTGCTTCCTTGGAAACTTTTTCCTCTCTGCCTGAGAATCCATCTTTGTTCTTCTGATTAGTTTTTCTATCCCATGATTGACTTTCCAAATTATGTGTTAGGTACATAATTTCCTTGGTCCTCATGTCCTACTCCTGCCATATTTGCTTAGACCATATGCAAGTTTATCCTAATTCTTTAGCTGCAAATCATTCCCACCTCCAGTTTTCCTACACCTGTTCTATAAAACTCTCTTCCAGGTTAAATTCTCCTAGGAGACTCCTGACCCTTTGCTAAATCTTTCTTCTCCGGCATGCCACATGTTCAGATCTTTTCCTTTTTCTTCTTCACCATGTCTTTGGCCTCTATATTTCAACTCCATTTTATATACAAAATGCATGTAACAAAACAAAATACAATATAGGCAATGTCAATGACAATTATCTCAGAGTAGCAGATAATTTAAGACATTCAAAAATAGAAGCATACTGTATCCGTTGGGCTTGGTTAGCTCAGTGCAATTTGTTGATGAAAATATTTCCATGAGAATAAATATAGTTGATATTTAAATAACTACATAATAAATTATTATCCCATAACAATATATAATGTATATAATAATTTATTTAATCAGTCACCCAATTTGGGACATTGTGGGTAATGGTGTTTTTTTCACCATTAATATTGCTGTGTTGAAAACCCTAGTGACTGCATCTTTGTACACATCCATGATTATTTAACTCTTTAATTAGGATACGTTCCTGGAACTGGAACTGTTACATCAAAATGTTTTCATATTTTAAAGACTGTTCATTCATATTCAAAAATTACTCCACAAAAGTTACCAATTTTTACCTCCTGGGGTAATGCATTGAATAGTCAGCTTTTTCATGAGCAAACCAATGCTGGGCATTAGTAATTTTTTTTTAAATTGCTAAATTAATAGGTGAGAAAATAGTATGCATTAAAAAATATTAAGGGCTTTAGTACTTTGCCTAACATACATTTTCCAATTATTTTCTCAGTTTATGGAGTCCTTTTCAATTTTATGACTTATGTCAGAGAAGTTTTTAAAATTTTCACAGACTCGAATATTTCATTTGTCAATTTTTTTTTCTTTTCAGTTTCTGCTAGTTGGTTAGTTTAGCTAGTTAATTAATGGTATTTATTAAATAATATTCCATTTTTTATTGATTAGAAATGCTACTTCTTACTTATAATAAAAACATCATTTAGGGAACACTTTGTACTTTTGATTTTTTTCTACTAATATTTCTGTATATTCCTGTCATACTCTTTTAAATATTATAAATATATAATATATAACTTTCCCTATTATTTTTTTCATACTTTATATATGAGTCTAAAATGAATGGATGGTTTCCAGGTCATATAGCCTTAGCTGGTGTCAAGAAATGAAGTCATGGAAATACTGGATTTAAGTTCTCTGTTTTCTACAGCAACCTCATTGCACTAAAGAAACTTCCTGTTATCTCTACACTAGAACATGTCTCAAGATCAAGCACCCTTTTCACCCATCCCTGATTTCTCTGTGCCAGTCAAAGTTCTGGTACTTTATCCCAAGTCCCTGATTTTATGAGATTAGGGCACTGCTTAAAGCCAAACTGCAAGTGAGTAAGTTAGCAGAGAAACAATTAGTTCCAAGTTTTCTTGACTTGTGGTTTAGTGGTTTTTGCTTTGAGTTTCTTTTTTTAATTCATTTGTATTTCTTATTTATTTCTGTAAATGCTGAAGATTCTACTGAATCTTCATGGTTGCTTGTTTTCAAGGAATAAACTAATAAACTAATAAACTAATATAACTAATAAACTAATATAACTAATATAAATGATCTAAGAATTTAAATTTATTTACCATAAAATAAGTGTTTAGTGAAATTATACTTTTAAATATAGATATATTTTAAAAGTCTTATTGTAGATCAAGATTATAATTCCTTTTTAAGTTGTTTACATTTTGGGAATGAACCCCTGGGGAGTCACCTCTGAATCTAGGAGTGCCTTATACTTGATAGAAATTCAATAAATGTTAAACCAAACTGAGTTCTCATTATCCAATGATGCAGCAGCTTTGATTTTTTTTCCCATCACACACATGTATGTACATACACACATAAACTGGTTTTTAAGCACATGTGGATATTCTTTGTTGTATTTGTTATACCTTAGCTCAGTTGTCTGTATAGGCATTATATTTTTTTAGATAAGAATGTCCTATAGGGGAAGACTCATTCTTTAAGATGTGATTTAGGGAGTGCCTCCCCTCTCCATCCTCCTCCAAATCTTCCTTGATGCCTCAGGCTTAGTTGACCCTTCTCTAGATTTCCATGCTGGCAGTTATCATTTTGCATACTTTGTATAGTTATCTGGTATGTAATTGGTACCTCCTCTAGATCATTAATCTAGCACAAGTTCTAAACTAAGAAGTTTGTCATAACTATCTGTTAATGAATGAATGAATGTACAATGTGCATGATTTAGAGCCAACCTAGGGTTCAGGCAGATAGGTGGTTTACCGAGGATTTTCAGATTTGAAATCTATCTAAAAAACAGCCTGAGACATTTATAGAATTTAACAAACAGCTGAAGCATAAATATCCTGTTAGGAATGTTTTATCATCTTCTTTTATTTTTTTTAAGATTTTATTTATTTGAGAGAGAGAGCGAGTGAGCGCACGCATTAGCAGGGGGAAGGGCGGAGGGACAAGCAGACTCCCTGCTGAGCAGGGAGCTGAACACAGGGCTCGATCCCAGGACCCTGAGATCATGATCTAAGCTGAAGTCAGATGCTTAACCAACTGAACCACCCAGGCACCCTTGTTTTACAATCTTCTTTTGAATTAACATGATCAATTCCTGTCTTGCACAATGTGTACAATTAGTGTCCACCCAACTAACTCCAGGTCTGACAGCATGTCTCTATGTGGGGTCAAGGGTTCAGAGTAGCTACAAGATGGGATGTCCTAGAGTTTCTGGACTTAAAGTCACCCCATGTATATGGTCTTGTATATACAGAAACATATATCAGAAGGATGGAAATACATTTAGAAATGTTCATGTTCTTTCTCAATATATAAAATGTGTTAGTTACCATAGCAACAACAGATATAGATTCACTTATTCTTTTTTTATTATACAAAAAATAAGCAGAAGCTGAAATATTTTACAATAAACTTTTCCATAGATGTCTAGAAGAATATTTTTGCAATCATCTATGATATTTGAAAGAATATATTAAAATGGGAATGGAAGATTTTTTCTTAATAAAAAGTCACTGAACTATTCACAAAAAGCCATCAAGTGACATATACTTCTAAATAATATGAAACCTCCCAGTGTAGGATGAATAATATTTTGTTTTTGCTACTTGGATCTGAAAAGGAGTCAGATTTATTTTAAGTGAACAATACCTAAAACTTAGGAATATGAATATCACCTTTGATGGCAAATGCTTTCCTTTTTTATATATAATATATAATCACAAATGAGCATGTTCTACATTTTTAAATAAATAAGAAGTTAATGACCAAAAATAACCTCATTGCAAAAAATATTAACCACTGAAGAAAACAAGAAAGAAACCCTCAAGAAGACACAGGAATCCCAGCTATTGAAATGATAACCACATCATTATTATATTGGTTAGGATGGAGGGTCTAAGTTGGTTAACATATTGAATTAAAATATGCAGATATAAATTAGAAGAGTCACCAACAAACTGTGTTAAAAAATGTCTTAAAATGGTAGTTTACACTTTTCCCTTGAGCTTTACACATAGAGCTTCCCTGAACGCTCAACTCCATTTGGACATTTCACAGGCTCCGCAGCTGAAGTTAGGATCTCTAACCACACCTCTTTTTCTTCCTGGCCTCCTTCTTCCCATAAATGGCAGCACCACCCACCTGGGAACTTGAACCAGAAACATCATGACCATTTTATAACCTCTCCCTCAGGACTCCCTTTTCACTCCTCCAAAACCATCCAATGAATTTCCAACTCCTCAGGGTGATGGCAGAGCAGCGCTGGTTTAACAAATTCCCATCTTCTCATTTCCTCACTCAAACCCCTCAAACAGCCCCCTGCCAACTACAGATAAAGCCAGAATTCCTGTACATGGCATTACCTGGCTGCCGCCTTCCCTCCACCCTCGCCCTCCTCTGTTCTCCAAAGGACTACTGTCCTCTAGTAATTCCAAGCTGCTTGGCATTCACTGTGCATGAAGTTTCTTCACACTTCTGTACTTTGGCTTGTGCAATTTCTCTTTCCTGGAATTTCCTTTCCCATCCCCTTCATCTGCTATATTCCTGCTCATCTTTTAACACATAGGCAACATCTCTTCCAAGAAACCTCCCTGGAACCCCCAGCCTGGCTCCCTTCCTCTCTGCTTCTGCAGCCACTACCACTACTAACATTTATGAAAGTGCCCATCACCCTACCGAATCCACCCTTTTGTCTTCACTCCTTTGTAAACATCCTATGGTCAGGAACAGATCTTTCCCATCTCGAATCCTCAGCGCTTGGCAGTAAACTTCTCTGAGGAGAGGAGGCTGAGCTTTTAACAGGCTTAATTACCAGGAAGTGCAATTTAAAGTTATTAATATGATATTATCACTTCTGGTGTAATTGTCTGCCAACTCTTTTTAAATGAAGAAAATGTATTTTTCCAAAGTTCTTATTAGACATC
The DNA here is from genome assembly GCF_964656455.1 of Halichoerus grypus. Taxonomy (NCBI): domain Eukaryota; kingdom Metazoa; phylum Chordata; class Mammalia; order Carnivora; family Phocidae; genus Halichoerus; species Halichoerus grypus. Next base: position 50,126,183 of record NC_135717.1, on the reverse strand, counting down.
TCATTTTGAACCAAACCTAAAACATAAATAAAACAAACAGAACCCTGGAATGAAAAGCAGTATAAAATCTGAAAAAGGAAAAAAAAGAATACCATCAGGAGAAGCTGTCCACCTGTTCCTTGCAGAACAGACAAGAAGAGTTTCAGGATGCTGTTTTTGTGTGCACACACATTCCTGGGTGGAAGAATCCCATGCTGGGTGGTCATACCGAGCCCCAGAACCACATGGCATTAACTAGAAAACAATATCTTCGGAATTAAGGGAAATGGCCAAAACTCCCCCGAAACCAACCAACCAACCAACAAAAAACAACTTCCGGGTTCTATTACCTCCAGTGATGCACTTGGCTGTTTGTCAGCCTACTCTTGGCTCAGGAAAATACATTATTCCATCTCTACCTCATTTCACTGGGCACTATTTAGTGTTTGCAGACATGGCCAGCTCTGCAGGTTACATTTACTCCAGAAGCAAGAAGGCACTAAATTGAATTCTAATGGCTCAGATGAGTAAGTACACCCCACCAAACACCTCACTTACCACTAGCAGATGACTTAGGCACTGGGGGTCCTTCTGTTCATTAACAAATGTGGGTTAAGTGCTTATATGGGTAGCTGTGAGTTGAAACGTTAAGTATTTATCCAGACAATGGTCCCTCAAATGACACATATCTTACTTAACCTTTGAAAACAGAGGGGCAACCAGATTCTGATTCTGAGGAGGAGTTAAGGTTATCTATCACAGCCTTCCATATGCTTGCTCAAAAAATATATTGCCATGTGTGCTGGGCAGGACTATTTAACATCACGGCCAATTGTGCTTTGCAAAAGCAGCTTGAAAAGAGGCATTTAAGGGAGTTGATCTCTATGATGGTCTTATAAATATCAAGGATGACATTTCCATTAAAAATGGTCCAGATACTTTCATTGCATTTTAAGAACCTCAGAATATATAGAAAGAGAAGTGGGGTGTCACCCTGTCTGTTCCAATTGTCTACCAGTCACTGTCATATCCAAATGGCTACAAGATGTGATCTGGTTCTGTAACTGCAACTAGGATTATAGAAGTATAATACTTATTATACCAAAAACATTTTTTCTGCCTGAAAATGAATATATATACATATGTCCTTCTGCATATTAGCAAATTGCTGACTTTTAAGAGCATCGGTGCTGTGAGTTATCCTTGCTAGTAACAGTAATAAAAATAATTTACCATTTGAATAGTATTTTATGCTTCTGAAAGTACTTTGTCACTTTCTAATTTGATTCTTACACAGAGGCTATGAAATAGAACAGCGGCTACTGCCCTCCTGTTATTCTACTGAATGGCAAACTAGAGAAAAGACTGACTAAGTGGAAAAGCTATGATTTGAACTGAATCTTCTGATACTTAATGATTGTCTAGCTTTAAGCATCAAGGGCCTCTGAGTTAGTAAAAAATTGGGGATAGAAGCTTTGGTAAAACAAAAAACAAAAAACAACATATGAATTATTAAAAACTCTCCTACATATATTCTGCTCAGAGTTAGCTTAAAAAGTCACAATTTGCCATGTAGGATATATGACAAGGAAAACATCATATAGTCGATCAAAAGGGCAGAGTGAGCTATTTTGAAACTTAAAGACTTCAGCTTAGGTATTGGTCATGGAGAATAAACCACAACCAGCTGGCTGAGAATAAGAATGAATGTTTAAAAAAAAAAAATGGAGCTGGGGCAAGTTGGCCAGGGGCGTACTGCTCAGTGGTGACCTGGTGCAAAAGCCACAGAGGGTCTTGGGGTTTTGTGGGATCTTGGTAACCTTGGAACTATGCAAAAGCTGTGGCCAGAGTTAAGATTGCAGAGAGCAGAAGAGAAGAATTAGCAAGTGCTTAATATTATGAAGAGATGCAAACTGGGATCTGGGCTTGATCTCAAAAAGCACTGCTTCTCATACTTGAATGTGCACCTGAAGCACATGCATAGCTTGTAAAAATGCAATCTGTCTGGGGCGAGGCCTGAGCTTCTGTATTTTTAACAAGCTCCCAGGTCATGCCAGTGCTGCTGGTCCACATGCCATCTTGGAGTAGCAAGGTTTAAAAGAACCACACCAGAAACCCAGCTTTTTTTCCCCCCCAGCTCAGTCATCTGTACTTCTCAGTTTATAAATCAGGTCACCTTTAATGTTTGAGGAGACCTGGTCACATGTGCTGGTTCCAGAAGGCTCCAGAGCTAGGCACACCAAGAGCCAGAAGTGGGGCAGGAAGGAAGTGATCTCCACTATTTTATCCCAGCAATCATTTACCCTCTCCCTAAAGAAAATACACCTTAATATCTGCTACTCACATGCTATTACAGTTTATTGCAGAGAAAGGTAAATATAAGTTGTAGATGGAGAGGTTGTGTATCTATGAATTAAAACACCTTCCGGAAATCAAAAAATGAGAATTCAAGATAAACACGTATTTCTTGGATATAAAGGCACATTTAATATGTGGACAGTTGCCCAGAATATCTCATTTTCTTTCTTTCATTTGGGGAGACATAGAAAGACCTCGCTTGTGTTGGCAGCGCAATCCACCCACGCCTGTGCATGGGGGTGCCCCCGCCTGGACTGTACCCTCACCCACATCTACTAGTCCTACTCTTGTTGGAAGATCTTCTGAGATTTATTTTTCCAGTCATTATATACTGTTGACCCTCATTATTCCAGATTCTGTATTTGCAAATTCACCTACCCACTAAAATGTCTGTGAACCCCCAAATCAGTAACTGACAGTGCTTTCCCAGTCATTCAGGGACATGCACAGAGCAGCAAAAACTCTGAGTCGCCTGATGTGCACATTCCCAGCTGAGGTTGAACAAGGCGACATTCTCCCTTCTTGCCTCAGCTCTCATATAAAGGAGTGTCCTTTTTGGGGTCTATTTAATGCCATGTCTTTTTGCAGTTTTGTCCTTTTTTGGGTGATTTTGCTGATTAACATGGCCTGCAAGAAGTACTGAAATGCTGAATAGTATTCCTAAGCATAAGGAGACTGTGATGTGCCTCATAAAGAAAATAGGTGTGTTCAATAAACTTCATTCAGGCAGGAGTTAAAATGCCAGTGGCTGTGAGTTCAATGTTAAGGAATCAACAATATAATTAAGTAAGGTGCCTTTAAATAGAAACTCACTTAACACAAGGTTATGTACTGATGGGTTGATGAAAATGAGGTTAGAGGCTTGCAGGAACCCAGCCCTGCATTTCCCGAGGGTAGTATTTCCCCAATGAACAGTGTTCAGTATCTGCTAATTCAGAGTTCACAGTAACTGTATAGGCATAGTTAATATGGATAATGAAACTGGATTGTAGCTGTGTTTGTGACAAACAAGTGACTTATGGTTAAGCAGGTGGGCTCTAGAGCAAAGACTCTGTGAGTTCAAATTCCAGCCCTACCACTTACCACCTGGTAGAGTTTGGGTTTCAATTTCCTCTCTTGCAAAAGGACCTCATTCATAAGAATGGGGATGAGGTTTAAAGGAATTGGTGCCACACGCATGCTCATACAGAAAACACTCAAAATAATATCTGGTAGGCAGCAAGTACTCGACAATATTATTCACTGTCACTACTGCTCATTATTTTATAGGGCATGAAACCTCAGAAAGCTCTGGGAAGGTGTATAATATCATACCATAAGCAGCTGAGCCGAGACAGGAATGCAGTTCTTCTGAGTCCAACACCAAACTCACAGGGGAAGCTATCCAAAGGGGGAGTGAGAAGTGTTTGGAGCCTGTATGTATAGCTGGTCATCGCCCTAAATACAGAGTCGTGGGCTGTGTATTGAAAGGCACAATGGGATGGGGTCAATCAGCAAGAGATAGGAAAAGGGGTGCCTTTGAGTGATTGCAGCCATTTTCAGGTGTCAGATCTCAGACCCCTTGGTTTTGCAGCTTTTTATAAAATGCCTGTGGAAACATAATGTTAGGCAGGGGTGACTGCAGTTCAGCATTTCAGACATATCGTCTTTTCTCTATAGTGCTGCAGGGGTTATGCTACAAATTGAAAGATCCAGCTACATGAAAGGGAACTGACACATGGAGCCAGAAAGTCTTTTCTTGTGCGGAAAGCTCTGATCTTCAAGTTAGCCAATCTGGAAGGAGCGTATTTGACAAGAACAATTTCAAATTTTGTACTTCCAGAGACCACAAGCATAACAAGGAAATTAGGGCCATATCCGGGGAAAAATGCAAATGCGAAAGTGAGACAAGGATGCCAAAAATTGCATGTAGAATACCCCCCAAGTGCTTCCCAGGCCTACCAGTAGGACAAGTTCATGCTTGGGAGTCAGGAGTAAGCTCCTTGGGTTAGGGGTGCTCAGAAGACACACCTCTTTCGCTTCACTGCCTGCACCATGGTAAAACACGATCTCTTCACAACTTGCCACCCTACCCTAGGAAGCAGAGATGCTCCTTTGCCTTTGGAAGCAGCCTCTTAAAAATATTCATCTAGCTCTGTAAAGAGGAAAGAGGTGGAGAGCAGATGGCTTGCCTTCTGGTATTTTAAGATTTTTGGCATTGGGAAAACAGATTTCCCTAAGGATCAGAGAAGAAAGGGAGATCATTTTTAAGAAAGGAGATAGTGCAATGGAGGAAGATTATGAGTAGGTGTCTCAGGCACACAACGGGGAGTTAAAGATAAGAAGAAAAATTCATAGAAGTTTAGGAAATCGACAAGCTTAAGGAGTAGAGAAACTTATTATTACTGTCCAGTGAGCATTGTGCTGAATGCCACCAATCCCTCCACTTAGTTATTGCCCCTAACAGTCCCAGGAGGCAGTTATGATTTTCCTCATTTTATTAGAAGGGAAATCAACTCGGTGAATTTTTAAAACCTACTCAAGGACACATAGGTGGTAAATAAAGGCAGAGGAGAAATTCAAGATTGTAAAGCTTGAGCTCTTTGTAACAAAAAAAAAAACCCACAAGAACAGTAATAAAAGCTAGTATTTATGAAGTACATTATAAGTGGCACACACAGTACTACAGATTGGACATGCATTAACTAATTTAATCTTCATGGCAATCTTGAAATTTATGTACAATTGCACCCATTTCAGAGATGCAGAAACCGAGGCTTGGAGAAGTTAAGAAACTTGCCTAACCTCTCATAGCTAATGATTGTTAGAGCTCTGATACGCTACATCAGAGGGAAGCTTGCTAGGGCTAAAGAGAGATTCTTACTAACATCTGAATTGGTATTTAAGCAAAGCCTCAGAGTGTATGGGTACAGCCAGGAGTGGTGACCCCAGCTGTAGGGAATGGACACCTGACTGATAGTCTCAGAGAAGATGAACAGGCTAGCCCAAAGCAGAAGGCCGCGAGGTAAAGGAAAGCGAAGAAAGCCAGAAAGGTCAGGATGGGATAATGGGGTGAATGTGGGGAGGTGGAGAAGTGAGAAGCTGGGAAAAAGTTATCTTTTTTTTTTTTTTTTTTTTAAAGATTTTATTTATTTTTTGACAGAGAGAGAGACAGCGAGAGAGAGAACACAAGCAGGGGGAGTGGGAGAGGGAGAAGCAGACTTCCTGTGGGGCAGGGAGCCCGATGCAGGGCTCGATCCCAGGACCCTGGGATCATGACCTGAGCCGAAGGCAGACGCTTAACGACTGAGCCACCCAGGCGCCCCTGGGAAAAAGTTATCTTAGCCCGTTGAGTGGCTCAGCTCAGCAGCGCTAAGTAAGACACTTGCCATCAGCCAGAGAAAAGACAGGAGCTGAGCAGGCAGCTCCAGAAAAACTAAGAAGTTGTCTCACTGTGAAGCCAAAGTAGTGGATCTGAGGCCCAGTCAGAAAAGGATGGTATTTTTTCCAGGAAGTAAGTCTAGAAGAGAGCTAGGCTAGCCTGGAGGCTAGTGGTATATTCAGCAGGAGCCATGGCCTCGAGGACTGAGGGACTTTGAAGTCAGGGACAACAGGAGAGCCTGAAAGAGCCCATCTACAGAACGAAAACCACACTAAGCCAAGGAGCAGTGTGAGGTGTCCTTGGTCCCATGGGCATGTGCCCAGCCTGGCCCCGTGCTGGGCCAGAGGGACTAATGGCAGAAGGGGCACCTGCCTGGGAGGAAGAGAAGGTGTGAGGAAGCTCTGATCCAATGTGTAAATGCCAGCCGCAGAGACAGCCTCGCTTTTCCCAAGTAGTGACAGCCAAAATCCAGTCCTTGCTGCCCTCCCAAAGCAAGATGCTTTCACTTCATTATTTTACCCAGAATGGTCTGCTTGCAAGTGTCAAAGCCTGAGTCAGAATTATCTCTGTGCCCAACAATTTATCCCTTCATGCACCTATTTTAATATATTTTCCTAACTAAGTCAGTCCAGTCCCTCTGCAGGATACCACACCCGGACAAATGTTCAGAATCTCACTTTTCTCTGACTCTCTGCTCTTGGGTATAGGAGTATCTTCTGACGGAGCCAGGCAACTCCAAGTAAGATTTATTTTAAGAGAAAATTGCCCACCTTTTAGAGTAAATAAAGCTGAGAGCAGAGCTGAGAGACTTCATTTCCACTTCCTAGTATAGCGACTGAAGAGTGAGCTTCCTTCGGCTTCAATTGCTTCTCTCAGAAAGTTTTTATTTAGCTTACTAGAAGAAAGCACAGTTTCCAGACCAAAGAGGAAGAAAATAAGACAAGGCAAGGCAAGTAAGTAAAAGACATTTCAGCTCTGGCTTTTTTTTTTTTTTTAAATAATCTCTCTCTCTCTCTCTCTCTCTCTCTCTCTTTCAGTTTTCAATAATCAATCTTACTATATAATATGAAGCATCACTACAATAGATAAAGGCGTGGTATACATATGACAAGAGAAGAGCGGTGGAGAGAAATGAACTGAAATATGCATTCAAAGCTATTGCTGTAAATAATATATCTTATAAAAAATGTCCACAGGGGAGCTGGTATATAAATAGAACCACAGTGTGAAATAAGAATTGTGCCTTATTTTCTGTAGGAGCAGCTGTTTCTATGCCAGTAAGCAAAGACGCTAACAAAAGAAGACACTAAGTAACGTCCCTTAGATGTCTGTCCTTCCCGTGGCATATACGTACGTTATATACGGGGCGATGGCAGTGTGCTCACTTTACCCACCTACAGACTTGATTTGTTTTTAAGGATTAAAGGACAGTGTCCTACATGGAGCTGTCACACATCAGTCAACGTGGGTTGATATGAACCACAGTGAGTGACGCCCAAGTGGGTTTAACCTGAAGGGAAAATGAAGATACCGTACTCCCAAGAACTTTAAATAATGGCATATAAATTATTTATTTCCCAGGATGTAATTCAAATAACCAACAGGACAGAAAAAATAAAAGAATAAAAGGTTGTGCATTGTATTTTGTGCAGTATAGGTGTCTCAACCTAATGAGTCTCCTGGATCCTCGTTTGCTTCTGAATATCACCAGGGGTGATTATAGCTTGCAAAAGTAGACCAGCAAAAGGCATGCTTTCCTAGGTCTTGGGCTGTAATTAAAGCCACAAGCCATCAGATAGCAAAGAGGCCAGCTGCAGCCCTTCAAACCTTTAGTACCCTGACATTAAAAATAGATTACAGCACAAAATATGTACCAAAAATAATCCCAATAAAAAAATTTGCACATTTGATTACTATAATTGATTTTTTTCTTCTAGATATGAATAAATGACCCAGGCTAAATGCCAGTTCCTTGCAAAGAATTTCATTTAAGCTTCACTGAATTGAAAAGGCTCAACCAGACTCAACATTTCCAACTTCCTAGCAAGTAGCAGAAAATCTACCTGACAGTTGCTATGGAAACACGAACAGGAAGAGTGAACCACCAGCCTATAAATCCACAGAGAAACCTTTCTTAATTGGAAGGCCTTTAACCCACACATTTTTCTCATAGCTGCAGAGCTTATTTCTAAAGAGATTATTAAATTCCTCAATTGACTTATGAAGGATGCTTCCCACTATATTACTGTGCTTTGGGTTCCTCGTTCCTTTATATCTGTTTCCAAAATTACAAAGCAGACCAGGGATAATAAAAGTTAACACAGATGTTTCAATGAAAAATCCATATGATGTTCCGAAAATAACTTTTGCAGCAATGCTGAACAAAAAGGATTCCAATACAAGAACCAAGATGGTGTAGACGTGTTTGTCTCAAAGCTATATCTAAGTTACCAAACTTTTTCACCACCCTCTGAAATTCAAAATATTAATATGAGTAGGAAATCCTGACAGCATTTTCCAATGTGTAAGAACAGTGACCAGATCAGAAGAAAATGAATAAATGAGGTGGTGGGATATGTTAATTTTATGCTCACTCTTGATTTTTTAAAATGCTCTTTACAATTGAAAGTAAATACTAACCAGTATGTGACTGACTAGATAAAAAGCAAATAAACACAACCCACTGTCTTCATGAACCTCAACAGAATCAGGGTAGTGTTGGTTGGCTAATTTAAGCCTGACTAAATTCCATAATACAATCTACATGAAGAGCAGGAGTTATGACAGAGAAGATAGAATATATACACATGCCCCTATTCAGAAGCAACCTTCTCTCTCTCCTTCCTTCCAGCTATGTTAAAGAAATGTTTCTCCAGGGCGCCTGGGTGGCTCAGTTGGTTAAGCGACTGCCTTCGGCTCAGGTCATGATCCTGGAGTCCCTGGATCGAGTCCCGCATCGGGCTCCCTGCTCGGCAGGGAGTCTGCTTCTCCCTCTGACCCTCCCCCCTCTCATGTGCTTGCTCTCTCTCATTCTCTCTCTCTCAAATAAATTAAAAAAAAAAAAAAAAGAAATGTTTCTCCTCCCAGCCTGAGCTAATGTTCTGCTTGGATTTATTTCCCACCCTCTTCAGCTCCCTTTGGCACCTTTTTATAGGAATCAGGCCTACAAATCAACAAAGCCCCCCAAACCCATGTTCCACTCTGTACTGCTAACTCTCTCTGCTTTCCTTTCAGCCTTGTATTTGAATGCATTTTATTTTCCTCACTGCCTCTAGGTCCTTACTTTCTGTTCTCTCTTTAGCTCCCTGCAAAATGGCACCCATTCCTTGTCACCATACTTGGTTGTTATGATCCCTGACTTCTCTTCTGGCACGGTGGACCACTCATGTCTTCTTTATGTGAATTTTTCCCTTGTTTCCATTATACAGCACTCTCTTTGCTTTTCTTCCATCTTTTTAGTTGTTCACTCTCTGCCTACTTTGTGATATTCCTCAGGATATTTCATAAGCCCTCTTCTTCCAGTTTCTATCTCCACTGGACAACTTCAAACCCTCCCATGGCTTCAATTACTATCAATGCAGTAATGACTCACAAATATTTATTTCAACCTTGATATAAAAAGGGGGATAAAAATATCTACCACATCAGGCTATTGAGAGCACTGAAGACAACATTTAAAACTTGTCTGACACATTTTTAGCAGTGGAAACATTAGCTATTATTAGTATGTATTTGAGACACCGTAAAAACAACATGTACAAAGCTGAACTCTCTTCTCAAAGTGTTTCTTTCCATACATTCATTCTCAGTAGATCTCATACTTGTCCTTTCAGCCCATTTTCATCACCAACTCCTTCAAGAACCATTCCCACCATCCTTCTTGAGTCAGGGGCCCCTCTTCATCTATCAAATCATGCTGTATTATAAATGGCTGTATCCTACTGCACTGTAATTGCCTATTTGCTTGGATCTATTCATTTGAGGGGGCAAAACTCTATAGTTTTATTCACTGTTTTATCCCCAACCAATATGTATTGAGCCATGAGTGAATGAAACTGGATTAGTAATAAAATAAACCATTAACTAGAAATCCTTAACTTATTCCTTTATGGTTGTCCAGTGAGGTCTTTGGCGATTTCTTCAGTTTTATCTATCCAAACCTCCTTTACTGAAAATCTAGTTGTTGCCAATTAACCTTATAGAAGTGTCCAATATTCTTTTGGTTTCAAAATTACATTGGATGACAAGAAATCTTCAAGTAATATGGGGGGGGCAGGGAGTTACAAAGTATGAGTGAAAAAAAAACTGCTGAAAAGTTAAGAATATGATGTAATCAAACATATGCTCATCTACAAAGGTAGTATTTTCCCAGCATTCAGACTGAAATGGCTCCTGAAAAACTCACCTCATGTCTATTTTGACCATTAACTACCTGTAGAAAATAATCTTCTTTGAAATCACTTGTTTAATGATGTGGACAAAGACTTTCTCTGGCTAATGTGCTCAAGAAATATTCCCAAACCACATGCTTTGAGCACTCTCACACTGCCTACTTTGGGGAGCTGCCAGAGATTTAGGGTTTTCATTCAATGTATCCAGGTAACAACTGAGGGAAAATAAGTAGGGGACAGGGGATTATGTAGATTCCATCTAGCAGTTTGCTACAGAAACAAAAATACTTGCAATCAGTATGTATACACAATTATCTCATAAACAATGAGTGTGGCCAAAGCACAGTGTCTGGAAGCACTTCTGATTTACATGGATGACCACACATTTACACACGCACTCACACATTCATGAGGCTGTCACTTTGTGGCTTACTTTCTCAACCAAAGAAATCTCTTGGTGTTCTGTTTCACATTCTTCCAACTTGCAAAATGGTGGAACACTTGCAACAAACACAGTACGGGTTACTCTGATCTTCTTAACCAATATAGAAGCCATTGAGATTTCCATGACTGTCCACTTGGGGAGGGTATACACAACAGTGGAGCTTTGATGCATAAAATATGGGATTCTGAATCCAGCTATGTCTCTTGCTGGGCCTGTGACTTTGGGAAAACTTCCTGAACTTCAGCTGCCTCTATTGTGAAGAAGAGAAAATAGTACCAGCCTTAGAGGATTGTTGACAAAGGTATAAGAGATTATACAGATAAGATTGTTTAGGTTAATAAATGTTCCTGGGGTGGTTCAGTCAGTTAAGTATCTACCTCTTGATTTCAACTCAGGTCATGATCTCAGGGTCATAAGATCAAGCTGAGCATGGAGCCTGTTTAAAATTCTCTTGGGGTGTCTGGGTGGCTCAGTTGGTTAAGCATCTGCCTTCGGCTTGGGTCATGATCCCAGGGTCCTGTGATCGAACCCCTCGTCAGGCTCCCTGCTCAGTGAGAAGTCTGCTTCTCACTCTCCTCCCCGCTCATGCTCTCTCTCATCTCTCTGTCTATCTTTCTCAAATAAATAAGATCTTTATTAAAAAAAAAAATTCTCTTCCTTTCCCTCTGCCCCTCCCCCACTCATGCTCACTCTCTTGCTCTCTCTCTCTCAAAAGAAAAAAATGCTCAGTAAAATGCAGTTAAAGAAGAGATGAGCCATGTAGCTCCAATCTACCTGAGGTCAGCTCAAGTGAATACTGCTGCTAAACCTTGCCACTGGATCAAATAGATGTGTGAATGAATTAGCTCATGTATTGTTTTCCACCTGGAACATCACTTAGGATGTGAACATTAGTAACCGTAGCTATCTCTTTAGCTCTGACCCTTGTTGGAACACGTAATTTAAAAAAAAAAAAAAATCTTTTGTAGCAGGTTTTCAGCCTGCTCTTTAAAACTTATAAATGGAAAATTTAACTTGTTCATTGAAATACATAAAATGCTGAAATAATGTTAGTGATCTATCTGTATTGTATAGATCAATTATATATTTATATGAAATAAAAAGTAATTCTTCCTTATAGACAGTGAAGTCCAATATCTTTTTGATTTTGCTTTTCTTTAAAAATAATTTTTAAAAAATTGCCAAAAACATACATCCAAACAAGAGCGAATTTGGAAGTTTGGCTCACTCATTTGATTCACAACTTCATTCTACCTGTTTCTACCGTATGATATCAGGGTACATATTTTCACATCAGGTAACTAATTTAATCTTCATAATAACATTGAAATATATGTGGGTTTTTGAATATTATTGCCATTTTTACATATGAGAAGGCTAAAACTCAGAGAAGTAATTTCCACAATTACACCAAGAATTAGGTAGAATCAAGATTCACACCCAGCTGTCTGATAATAAAGACTATTGTTTTTCCTTAACATAACTTTGTCTCCTGATATAATGACACTTCACCTTCTGTGTATTACAGTAATTTTATAATCCTAGTGTTCTCTATTCTCCACCTTTCCCCTCTCTTTCTCCCTTCATGTGTATCTTTTAGCACATGTGTATTTATCCTGCCTGAAGCTCCTCCTTTTTCTACCCAGTGTTAGGAACTTTATTAGCATAGCAATTTATCTGGAAAGACTTCTGAGAGGTGCCATTGCTGGTTTCCTTTTCTAGTGAAGGGGAGATCCTTCTATAGCACAGTAGTGTCCTCACTCCAGGACTGCCCTTCACAGTCTAAATCTGAAATGTAAGTGTAGGAATGTATGTGTTTTGTTCCCCCTTTCTTTTTCAATTTGTTTATTCTGAATAAAGGTAGATAAATAAAATCATGGACTAGGAGACTCCAAAATTTTAGGAATGTGAATTTTATAAAAAATCCAAATTCTAGTTTATAAGCTTCAATATCCAATATTTCACAAGTAGAATTTTCTCCTAGTAGTAAGTATGATTTATATATATATGCGCAATGCTGTTGAAACTATTTTATAATAGTTGATTATATAGCTAATTTGAGGGAACAAGTTAAAAGTACTAAAAAGTACCACAATAAACAGGTTGGAAAATAACTTTTTGAGTAGAAGAGGAATCATATGGCATACTTATTGGCTTCAGTCAAGAAAATAATCCTTTTCCATGATATATCCAAATAGAAACACAACTCTCCTTTTTTATTAAACCTCTCTGTGCCATAATTTTCTTTGTGGCTGATGCTTTTCAAAACAAACAAAGAAAAACAAAAAAAACTCCACCAATTTCTATTTCTCTAACTCATTTCTCAAAGAGGATCTAATGAAAACAACAGCAGATAGGCCAGTAGCACCACCTTTTCTTGCAGTTAAAAATTACTGGGGAGGGGCGCCTGGGTGGCTCAGTCGTTAAGCGTCTGCCTTCGGCTCAGGTCATGATCCCAGGGTCCTGGGATCAAGCCCCGCATCAGGCTCCCCACTCTGCGGGAAGCCTGCTTCTCCCTCTCCCCTCCCCCCGCTTGTGTTCCCTCTCTCACTCTGTCTCTCTCTGTCAAATAAATAAATAAAATCTTTAAAAAAAAAAAAAAATTACTGGGGAAGGCAACTTTTACCTGGATCTCTCTTTCCCACAAAGGAGGCAAAGTCAAGAGCAAGGAATGAGACACAAGTAAGGCTATGTATTGTTACCTGTAGAACTTAACAAAAGAGATTCTTACTTGCTTTAGGCAACCTGGGGATCTACAGTAACTCTCAGAGCTCTGCCCTCCCCAGTAGTGTTTACATTGCTTCAAAATGTTAAATTCAGTCTCCTTCAGTTGAGGGATTGGATAAGGAACTAATATCTTTTGAGAATCACAGCATCCCAAGGAAAAGGGCCATTTTTTAAAGAGGAGGAAAATGAAGCTTACAGAAGGAGCAACTTACCCACAGTCAGAGATGTGATCTAGGTTAGAACGGCAATTCAGAGTCAGATCTTCACACTGTGTTATTATACTTCTGTTACCTCACACATATAATTCATTCTTTTAGATAAAAAATGAATTCATGTTTTAAAATATCTTTAGGTTCTGATTTTCAGTAATTGCAGAGTTGCTTGTGTTGGACTAGTTTTCCTGCTGATAAAAATTATATTTAAAAAGGTGTTTGAAGAACTAGAAAGTGACCAAAATCAGGTAGAAACTGGAGGGGCCTCAATTTTTGACAGAAGGAAACCACAATGGGTAAGACCTAGATGCAATAACTTTTGCCCTGAAGGGAACTCCCACTCGCCCCACCCCCCAGCCAGGGATGAATAAGATCAAGACGAAGTTTGATTAGCCTGATGTGCAAGAGGATGAAGTCTGGGGATGCAAAGTAGCTGAGAATTCCAAAAAGAGGTGAGGGAATTCCAAAATGAATGGTGCCACAGAGGGAGAAGCCCCCAAACTGGCATACAGACTCTCTTTAAATACTTCAAACCCTGAAGAGTGTATGTGCAAGGCAAGTCACCAGGGGAGCTCAGGAGGAAAATGGCAGTTAAAGCCTGAAAGAGCTGACAGGGATCTCAGCAGCTGCACACCACATAAAAGACTGAATTAAGAATTCAGGTCTCATTAAGTTAGAGGGGCTTGGCAAATATTTTGAAATCCCAAAAGGGCTTTGGGATTTATGGGTAGATGTACTACCCAAGGACTACAGCATTTACACTAGGATTAAGACAAAAGTAAAAGATTTACCTTAACAATATTAAAAAAAAAAAATCAAGCTTCTATCAGTCCAAGTTGATTTGTAGCAACTTAATTGCCTACTAGAATAAAAGTTTTCAGATTCCTCAGAGAAAGATAATAGAATCCAGAGTCTCAACAGGATATAATCCATAATTTATTTATTTATTTATTTATTTATTTTTATTTATTTTTTTAAAGATTTTATTTATTTATTTGAGAGAGAGAGAATGAGAGACAGCATGAGAGGGAGGAGGGTCAGAGGGAGAAGCAGACTCCCTGCTGAGCAGGGAGCCCGATGCGGGACTCGATCCCGGGACTCCAGGATCATGACCTGAGCCGAAGGCAGTCGCTTAACCAACTGAGACACCCAGGCGCCCTATAATCCATAATTTATTTAAAAAGGAGATATAAAGAGAAAAATCAGTTTGTAAAAGTAGACTTACAGCAGAACCACATGTAACCATTAGAAGGCAGGGATTTTTTTTTTTAAATTGTGATAAATAATCTCATAACAAGAGTATAAAGGAAGAGAGGGGTATAAATGGAATTACACTGTTGTAAAATTTTTACATTAATCACTAAGTGGTATAATATTAATATCTATATCTAGATATTATATTCTCAAATGCTATATTAAATATTATATAATGTAGTTTGGATAAAAAAATTAGTAAAGGAATTGGAATGAATTACTAAAAGATATTTGATAAATCAAAATAAAGAGAAAAATTAAGGGGAAAAAGGAACATAAATCAGAGAGGACAGTGAGAAAATAATAAGATGGTAGATTTAAACCCCATAGTTTTAATAATTACATTAAATGTAAACAGACTAAAGTATTCTTTTACTTGTAATGAGATTTTCCTCCAAATATTTCAAAGAATTTTTGCAATAATTATCACATGTTGATATTTTAGTAACAACGTTACTGATAGTAAATATCTACTTATCAAATCTATGAATGACTGGAAACTGAGTTTACCAATTTGATTTGCTGATAGAATCACTGTAAAGAGATACCAACTAACCCCCTATAATCATCCTGGATCAGAAAAATAGGCTAACCCTAACAAGATGAAATAAGTTACAGAATAGGGGAGACCCAGATTAATAGTTGTTCATATGAAAAAAACAAAAGGTCAATCTATTCTAGAAGTGCATCAGATAATAATAGTAAATGCCAATGTAGGCACAGTAATAGAACCAGGTGAGGAAGTCAAGGTCAATGCATATATCAGTCTTCTGGGCATCACATGAATACATCAGATGTGCAGTATTGCATTCGATTCTGGGTTGTCTGAAGTGGCATACTGCCAATGAGAATGCATTAAGAGGAGGATGAATAGGGTGGTGAAGTCTCAGATATCATATATACATCAAGGATAAACCTGTACAACAAGAGAACAATTAAGCTGGAGAAGAAGGGCCTCGGGGAGATATTTGAAGGATCATCATGAGGAAAATGCATTTGTTTTATATGTAGTTCCAAATGGCTCCTGCATCCTCTCTGTTTCCATAATGTCACATATACATAGAGTGATATGTGGTGTCATAATGTGTGGCACACCATGTAGGAGGAAAGATTTTGTTTAGGCATCACTTAATGAGATATGCAGCTTATTTGATCTGTCCTCTATGGGTACCAAAATCTTGACTGTTAAATAACTATCACTCTTTTATGCTGACCTTTTACATTGCTATTAGTAAATTAGTGTTGTGAAATATTTAATACATATTTTTCAAGATAATGGATGCAATCTCTATATATCATGTGTGTATGTGTGTGAAATATATGCAAATGTATCCCACTGTGTCTCCACTAGTCAATGGACTCAATCATTTGGTAGGTGTGACTATGACAATCGTCTGTGGCCCTGTTCTCTCCAGAGTTTATTCTCCCCTCAGTTGGGATTCTACTTCAGTTCATCTTTTTTTTTGAGGATAGAATTAATATGGTTGCTCTCTCCATTCAGGGCTCATCTGCAAAGTCCAGAGAATCTCTGTCTTCATATAATTGTTCAAACTTCCAACATATAGAATATGTATTTATTTGGTTCTAGATACTGTTTTTATACTTTGTGTTTGCTTAGGTAATAGCAGAATTCAAGCAAATGACAGTTCCTTTTCATGAAGCTCCCATGGGAAAGAGCTTCTGTCTTGCAGTGTGGCATGGTGGCTGAGTCCAAACTCAAGAACCAAACTGTCACTGTGGACATCCCAACCCTCCTGCGTGCTAGCTGTGGGACCTTAGGCATGTTACTTAGCTTCTTTGTGTCCCAATACCAACCTCACTGTGTTATGTTAATATTAAATGATTTAATAATGTAAATTTCTTAGAATAGTGCCTAGGATATAATAAACACTATTATTATTTGTAATTCTCTGTGACACATCTGGAATGCCATCTGGTAGAAGTTTCTACATAATGTCCTAGTCATCACTCAGTGTGCTACTGGAAGTAATATATTTAGGCAACCCCTTGGTCTTAAAGCACAGACCACTTTTTTTTTTTTAAAGATTTTATCTATTTATCTGACACACTGAGAGAGAGAGCGCACACATAAGCAGGGGGAGCAGCAGAGGGAGAGGGAGAAGCAGACTGCTGAGCAGGGAGCCCGATGTGGGGCTCATGACCAGAGCCGAAGGCAGGTGCTTAACTGACTGAGCCACCCAGGCACCCCAGACATTCACTTTTTAATCATATAAAGCTTGGTAAATATGAGTGTTATAATTGCTCATCTTCAGGTCTGTTTTCTCTACTAACTTTAGAGCTTCTTGAAGTCAGGGGCAAGGTCTTATATTAACTAGAATAAAACTAACACATGGTCAAAATATCTTCTGGGTAAATACTTTTTGAAGTTAGAGGAAGACACCCTCATTTAATTTAAGGAAGAAGTAAAGTAACAATATGGGCTTCCATTTTTTTAATTGTATAAAAGCCTAGAATCCATATATTAAGAATATTACAAAGAGATTCCAACACTGAATCAGAAATTTAAAAATTACTCCCTTTCATTCCTAAGATTCTATTATTTTCTATTTCTTGAATATACATTTATTGAGCATTTATCATTAATCAAGCACTGTATTAAGATGTAGAGAAATAGCTAATAATCACAAGGAACTTTCTAGACTGAAGATAAACAAATGAAGAATTACAATACATAGTTTCATCTTTAATAGAGGTAATTAGAGTATGTCCTACAGGATCAGTTGAGATGGGAGGTCACCTGAAGAAGTAAGTATTGAGCTAAGTCATGAATGATGAGGGGCAGCCTGGTGGAATGGCCAGGTTGGAGAAGGTCTGGTAGTCAGGAGGGTTAGAAAATTCACTCTAATAATGTATTCAGTGATGGGAGCTATGGCTATAACCCCATTTCCCAAAAGGAAGAATAAGATATGGAAAAGTAAAGGGAATGTCTTATTTTAAGGTTATTAATGACAGAATCAGGGACAATGTCCAAACTTTTCAAGTTCCATCTCCATTCTAAATAGTTGTGTCTTTCCATAAGCACATGATAATTGGAGAGCTAATTTTGCACCCTTTTGAAGAGTTGACTCTTTTGTATTGATTAGTTCTTATAATATCAAATAGTAACATATATTATAATTAATGTTCTTAATAAAAAAACACTAAATTGAGTAATCTTTTCAGGCAAACATTTTAAAATTCTCCATCTAACATTCATTCCCATCTTAGAATTTGATCATTTTCCCAATGGTCAGTATTTTGAATGCCCAGACATCTGAATACAGCCTTTCTTTTTATTCCTTCTTTTGGTCTAAGTGGATATTAATCTTAGGATTCATAAGGACTCCACTCTAGGCCTATATACAAATATACTACATGTTATAGGTGATTTGAAATTGTCAAGGTTAATTTGACTATACATAATTTTTACTTTATAAGCTAACATTAGAATGAAATCTTCACATAAGATATTGTTTTTCTGCTATTCTATTGTTTCAAATATTAGCTATTCCAACTATAATCACCAAGCTTATTCAATACTCTAGTTCTATTTCTATTATTAAGTTGATTAGTTTCATTTCATATCAAAATAGATAGAAAAATTCACGTGGTCATAGTGCTTATCCTTAATGCCTCCCCCCTCCCCCGCCTTTGCCCAAGTATGCTTTCTTGCAAATACGTCGGAAAGAACCCCTTGCATAGGCCACTTGCTCAGTATTGGCACACCCAGGAGGCCACTATTGGTAGGGATAGCAGTTAAGTTCATCTTTCTTAGCCATAACAAATACCCAAGTACCACCACAAATAGGGTAATAAGACAAACTCAGAGAGAAGCACTATCTAAAGAGGATAAACAGCAGACATTGCAAAACAAAAAAGAATGATTCCTGTACCCCTTTACACATCTGTATGTGGAGCAACATCTTCCTCTCATACACAGAAGAGTCTATTTTCTCCTGCACCATTTCTTTTCCTCAAGAGATGTCAGTTTTACTCCCTTCCTTGGAATCATATTCTGTAAGATCAGGACCATCTGGGGATTTCAAGAGCAGTTTGGCAGAAACTATGAACTTGCTCATTCAATACACAATGTGATGGCTTCTAGTACACAAAGACTGACAAGCTAAAAACTCTATTTCTAACGCTCTCTTAAGGGTAGGGTACCCACGTGTGTTTTAGGTTCTGCCAATCAGATTTCCTCTTGGAGTCCTGGATTTGAAGGAGTCAAATGAGGACAGAGGCAGGACTTGGGACATGCATTGAGAATGGACTGAGGCAGGGACAGTGTGGTCTTGGACCCAGAAGTTTTTCTGATTTTTTTTTTTTTTTATTCTACAGCTTTCTGATTGAGGTGGAAGCAGTAGCACTTTGGTGACCCACTTCTGCAGTATGGATTTAGGAGTCATTCCTGGAAACTCAGCTTAGAGTTTGTTTCTTCATCCTCTGAACTAGTTTTAAGTCATCTAATACCATTTCTGCTCAAACTTCATCAGATAATAAATTTCTTTCAGCTTAAACGCTCTGAAATGGACTCTTTCCTTAGACATTGAACCCTTCCTAATATGTTCTGAGAGGGACATTAATGCAGATCCCCAAACTGAGAATTCCTGAAGGGGCAGGGTTCTGAAAAAAAATCTCTGTTCTTTGGTTTTATTTTAGCCCATGTTTCTTCTGCTTTTTTGAGTCCTGGACGCTTTCATTTAGGTCTGAATTCCCATGTGGCCGGGTAGCTCCTAGGGTTAGTGAAGAGTTACATGTTGCTGCAAGACCCAGTGTTTTCAACAGTTTCCATCCTTGTCAGGTACAGTGAAATATCTCACTAAAATCTCTTGTCACCAGCTTTGCAGTTTTTTGGGGGTAGAGTGGGGATCTCTTGCCTTCAAGGCTGGCACTGGAAAAGACAAAATCTGGTCTTTTAACCAAGACCCCACCTTAGCAAGTTCACTGGTGCTTAATATTCTGCAAGGTTTCCTACTCACATACCCAGTTCAGATGTACCACACATTAGCAGGTGAACATACTTTTAAAAATGATTGAAGGTTTGATATATTATTTTAAAAATCTTTCCATAGCTTTCCTTTACGATTTACCTCATTATTCTTTCCGTTGGGCAGTTATTCCTAAATACCCTTGATGCAATTTTGTGTTCATTCTTTCTTATCTAGAACTCATTAGTATAACCTAAGGTGATTTGGGTTGTGTATAAGTCATTTAAATTTGCATAATGAGCCCCAGTGCCTCTCCGGTATGAACTAAGAACTAAGGAAAAATTTGACGGCTTCAGGAGAGCCATAAAATTGGCTCTTTTGGGGGGCAATCCCTTTATAATATTTTAATCAGGGTTTGAAGACAATATATCCAAAGTGTCAGGAGAGACCAAGTCAATGACCCTTAATTGTTATTGCACAAAAGTTAACTCCAGGAGGGAGAAGATGTCACCTTTGTAGTGAAAACAGGTCTTCCTTTTACACAGGATCTTTGAGAAGCCAATAAACTACATTACATACAGAACTGTAAAGGGGAGCTATTTCTAGGGCAATCTCTGTTAAGAAAACAAAGCTGATACAAAACAGAAGACATAAGCCCAAAGAAGAGGATATCCCTGATCAGGTAAATTTCAGGAATTTAGGGCTTTGAGGGAACAGCTGTACTAATATATGCTTTGTTCTTTTTTCCACAGCTAACATATCATGACATAGTGCTCTGTATAAAATATATTCATTACCCTATTTGACCTTCACACAATCCTAGAGAGTTGATGTTGTTATTGCCATCATCTTACTGATCATGAAATCGTGGCTCAGACATATTTCATAATTTCTCTAATGTAATACAACCCAGTAGAACTGGGCTTATGATGTAAGTACTCTAATTCCAGTTGTCTGACTACCCTGTCATACACTATACTTAAGTCCTCCTATCTAGGGTGCTCAGAGAACTCTATATGGATAATCTGGATCACTAAGAATATATTCATCAGACATTAGACCAGCACACCAACATAACAATATGGCAAACTGAGTCAGAAAGTGATGATAGCAAAACAACTGCACAAGAATATACCACAGGTGGGCCATTCCATGAAAGGCAATGGCATGCATATGTGGTCTAGATAAAGATTCTCTATTCATAAATGAATCAGCCACTCCTTGGGAGATGCTGAAAAACTCTTTTAGAGCTAATAACTATTTGTTACTTATTTTTCTTTCTTTTGATTATATTTCTCTCTAATATATCACGGTTGCACTGCTTTATCATTTTTTAAGATTTATTTAATTTATTTGAGAAAGAGAGAGAGAGAATGCAAGTCAGGGGAGGGCCAGAGTGAGGAGAGAGAAGCAGACTCCTTGCTGAGCATGGAGCCTGAGACACACGGGGCTCCATCCCATGACCCTGAGATCATGACCCTGAACCAAAACCAAGAGTGCAACACTCAACCGACTAAACCACTCAGGCGTCCCCGTCACATTGCTTTAAAATGAAGTCTGCTAAAACTAGTGAGGGTATATTTCTAAGCTTCTGACTGTGAGTTTCAGTTAAAAGGAATCTACAAGACTCACACCAGAGGTAATCTGGAAGTTAATGCCACAGATATATCTGCACCAAATGTTACATTAAAAGGTTGTTGTGCATCACGATTCTCTGATATTCTCTGGGATAGAGCATGATGCAGTTCAAAGAGTGCAATTTTTACAACTAGGCAATCCTGTGTTAAATGTTTGCTTCATCATATGCTAGCTTTGTGAACGGTAAATCACTAAGAGTCTCTGAACTTCATCTTCCTCAACTTTAAAATATTGAGAAAAAAATATTACCAGGGAGTTTGATAAAAGGATTAGAGATAACCTGTTAAGATCTATTTGCATGCTAGTAAAGGGGCAACGCTCTACCTGCACGACCTGGTCTGCACCCAGGCGAGACCCGGATTCTTATCTCATACAAAGGAAGGAAGGAAGGCACCTTGATAATGACAGAGATCGCATTTTTTTCCCCAGCCAGGAGAGTAGTGTCAGAGTAGATTAAATTTGGTGGATGGGGAAAAAAAAAAGGAAAGAAAAGAAGAAAAGGAGTATCACTTGTTTACCAACTTGTGTATTATAGAATAACTTTTATAATCATAACAGTACTGCTGTATGGTATGTATGATTTTAAAAAGGCATAGGCTACTTCAAAAATTCTTCACAATTGAGAATTCATTCTCATTTAGTATTGAAAGGTATAATGCTCTCCCCGTGCCCCCCCAACACACACAGAAAAGCAACGTATAAAGGGTTTATTAAAAAAGAGTAAGAGGGAGGGAGAAGATAACATACAGATAAGGTACTGAATCATAAATAGTTTGGATAAGCTTTCAGTCAATAGGAATGAAGCCTTCACCTCTTAGATATTGAGGCAAGGAGAGTAGCAGGAAAGAAGAAAGATGTAACAATGGAAAACCCTACTATATGCCCAGTAGTCTGCTATGTGTTAAGAGACATCAATATTTTGACCTCCACTTTTGTAGATGTGGAGAGCCTCATAGGATTTTAAAAATTTGTCTATGTTCATACAGCTCGTAGGCAGCAAAGATGAGATTTTTGACAGCACCTTTTTCTACTATTGTTCTTTCTGCCATACCTGGTTGTCTCTTTAAAGTGTCTAGTGCTCCCTGGGGGGAAACAATTTTGCGGCGAGTCTGAGATGCTTCAAATGAGCTTATTGAAATTTTATGTCATCTGCCTTTTAGCTGGGAAACTCTAATTTTAAATAGGCTGCAGGAATTTTTTGAAACTTATAAATTTTTTAGCCATGCGACTAAATATTTAGGGAGAAGAAATACGAGTGATTGGAACTAGGGATCATCTTGAAAAGTCTCTGTAGGCCTGACAGCAACCCCGGTCCTCGGGCAAGTTGTCTTGGGAAACAGTCCTGCTGAGGTTTGGATTTTTCAGCTCTCAGCTCACCTGTTCCTGCTGTTCACACCTGTGACTGAGGGCTAGGCCCTGCCTTCCCCTTCGTTTTGGTGACAGGAAAAGGCTTTAACTTGTTGGGGCAAAGATAAATTACAAGAGGAAAATCTAGCTGTTGTAAATTATACATACTCCCACTACACTGTCTCTCACTCCATAGATATAGGAACTTCTGTTATCTTTCTTGATCAGAAGTCTCTTTTATTTTCTCGAAAATAGAATCTGTGCCAGATCAACCACCAGACATGCCTTCTCTTAAGGGAATTTAACCAAAGAGCACATGGAAACTGGGCATCTCACCAATGGATCAGGAAGCATGGGCCACATTTGCCTTGAAGATTTTTTTTTTTTTTCTGATAACATTTCACACATTAAGAAAAAAGCAGAATGCAAATTTTTAAAATGCTGGCAAAATAATTATAGTAGTTCTTGAAATACCCAGAGAGGCTGGATGAAAATTCAAAATGCTTATGTATGAAGAAGCAAAGCGGCATTGTTAATTTTAGGATGGAAAGTGTCTTTCCCTTGCCCTATCCTCCAAACTCAGTAAGCAGTATTTTCAGCAAGCAGGTCAAGTAGAAACAATGCACAAGCAGATGAAATAAGTAAAATCAGATGAGGTGAATGGTTTGAATTTAGGAGGGCAACAACATCCCCATTCTACATTTTCAACTATTCTGTGCTGTAGCCACAGTGCCAGTCAAGACTAGCAGATACTTAAACAAGCAAGACTCGGTAGTTCCATAAACAGAGAAAGATGTCTGAGAAGAACAGATGTAAATGTCATCCAGAAAGTCCTTAATATTCCTGTTTTTCTTATTTTCTTATTAAGTGTATGTTCCTCCAAAAAGTAATCAAGAGGTTAAAGAATATTTTTTGGTATAAAATATCTTTGAGACATGTCCATTTTTTCCTATCTTTCTGTTTTCTCTCTTGCTCTGTCTTTCCAAAAAAAAATTGGTCCTATGGGGTAATGAGTTGAGTAAATAATTTTTCAAGTCTCAACGTGGTATCATCATGAGTCCACATTTTGTCTGATTTTATTCTCCTCTCCTTTATTTCAAATTCCTTGCATTCCCAACTCCTCAAAAGTCTCCATTATGTTTTAAATGTATGTCATTATGCATATATAAACATATTTTACATGTAAACATATTAAAACATTTATATAAACAGACATGTAAATGTCTCATGAACACATATATGCATATATATAAATCTCTATATGTATGTGTATCTATATATGGGTAGATATACATATATCCTTTAAAATATAGGACTTTTGTTGTACGTGTATGTACTTTTAGTTTACATAAGTAGTACAGTGCTATGTATCTCACTCTTTCTTCTTATTCTTTTCAGTCAACATTGTGTTTTTTAAAATCTTGTCCATGTGTCTTAGCCTGGCTTCTCCTGAAAGAGAGAGAACCTGAGACAAAAGCTTCTGTGGAGACAGTTTATTTGAGAACGATCCCTGAGTGCTGGTTGAGGGACAAAAAGAGTGAGCAGAGAAAGAAGGTCAACACATGAACAGGCAATCAAGTCATCTCCACTGTTACCTATGATGGGCCTTCAACCCCCAGAGTTTTCTTAGGAATTGTATGAAATGCATCTCAGAAGTTTCTGCCCAGGGGATCAAAGCAGAAGTTTCTGCCCAGGGGATCAAAGGAAACATTTGTTTATCTACTGGCTTTTGTCTTCCACTGGCCGAGTGGAATCTGATAGGCACTAATTTCCCTATACTTTTTTTTAAAGATTTTATTTATTTATTTGACAGAGAGAGAGAGAAAGACAGAGAGCACAAGCAGGGGGAGTGGGAGAGGGAGAGGGAGAAGCAGGCTCCCCACTGAGCAGGGAGCCCAACTCAGGGCTTGATCCCAGGACCCCAGGATCATGACCTGAGCCAAAAGCAGCTGCTTAACTGACTGAGCCACCCAGGTGCCCCTAATTTCCCTATACTTTTGAGTGGACCTGCCCACTTGTGGGGAAGAACCCATAGGGTGTCCCATACCACAGCTTCTGAGAAGCCCCAGGGACGGAAACAATGGTTTACTGTAGGGACCAAGGTCAGGAACTGTCAAG
The DNA here is from genome assembly GCF_964656455.1 of Halichoerus grypus. Lineage (NCBI taxonomy): Eukaryota > Metazoa > Chordata > Mammalia > Carnivora > Phocidae > Halichoerus > Halichoerus grypus. Next base: position 50,101,425 of record NC_135717.1, on the reverse strand, counting down.
TTGCACCTGGCCAAATCTCTTAAGTGCAAAAGTGGTTGCCACAACAGTGACTGGAGTTCTTGGGGAGACCTACAAAATAGGGAGTAATCCCCCAGAGGAATCTGATGCACTAGGCTACTGAATATGAATCTGTGACCATTTGAGCCACTTTATATTTCATGGTTTGCAGACACCACATTTCTCTGTACCCCCAGACCTCTCTTATGGCCTCCATACTCAAGGAGATGACTGCCTACTTAACATTTTCATCTGGATATCTCACAGGAACTTAAACTCAACAAATCCCAAACAGAATAAATGATTATTCCCCTCCAAACCTGCTTCTGCAGGTTTCCTGCCTTGGTAATGGAATAAATCAGCTACCGAGGGATTCAAGCCAGAGATTGGTATATTCACATTTAAACAATCAAAAGGTCCTATGATTATATTGCTTAAATATCTTTTGAAGCAGTCTGCTTTTCTTCATTTCCACTTTCCCACTCTATTCTAAGAAACCATCATCCCTCTCCCATATTATCACAGTGGGTTACTGAATGGTCTTTCTACCTCCAATCCTGCTCTCTGCCAAACGATTTCCCATTCTAGCCAGGGTAACCTGCTAAAAGTGAAATCTAGTTATTTAACTTCCCTATTTAAATTCTTTAATGGTTTCCTTCCATATCGTGTATAATAAAGTCCCACAGACTCAATGAGGCCTGTAAGACATGGATTTTTCTGGTCCGGTCTCATGCTATTCTTTTCCTTACCTCCCATGCCCTGGCTCTCAAACACAATGTGCTTTGTCCCTCCTTAGAATAGAGGCAAATGTTCTTGGTTTGACCTTGAATGCCTTCCTCCCTATGATGGACTAAAAGATGGCACACTTTTTTCTCTTTATTCCCTTCTAGAGGCAGAATTTATTTTCTCTGTCCTTGAAACTGTGCTGGCATGCAAATGCTTTAAACAATCCGAGGATGTTCTGTGTCTAAACCTTAGGAAAACCTGGTAACTTTTTCTTTTTGTGGTTTTATGAGTGTTGAGCTGCCATCTAAGAAGTTGGGCTACCTTTATGGACAAACTATGTGGAAAGGCCACATGAAGAATCAAGATTTTGAAACTACACACACACATGGAGAAAAGTCCAGCCATCTATCTGACCCTAGGCTTCAGGACATCCACCACCTCTGTGACAGACAGCTTAGACATTCCAGCCCGCTGACCTGCCCAATGACTTGCAGTAACAACTGACATCACATGCAACAGAGGAATTACCCAACTGACCAATCACACAGGAATAAAAGATAATAAAATGATTATTTTGTGAACCCACTATGTGTTGAAGTGGTTTGTTACACCGCAATAAAGTTGCATCGTCAGAAGAAAGGGATGCTCTACAATGCTTAGGGCACTCTGTAAATCCAGAGATGGTGATTTGGGCAAAAAAATTTCCAGCAGGTTAAGTGAGTAGTAATGAGTAAATGATTTCCTCTTTCATGATGGACGTAGTTGAAAGTAATCGTCCTGTCCTAGGTGGCTGGCTGGTGACCTTTGGATTGGTACTGGGTCAGACATTCAGTTTTAGTCCCTGTTATTGGCATGTTAGACACTCAGAGGTGGCTCTATCTGGGTTGGTTTTGGAAAGTGGAATTCCAAGTTGCTGGATTTGCCTACTATCATGACGACTTTGTTCATGAGCCCATTGGGCAAGGATAGGGGAGGCTGGTGAAAGGTTGGCTTTCAGGAAGTAATTGGCTTGCTGCTACATAACTCAGGGGAATATGTTTGAAATTCAGAAAATTGTCTGGAGTATCTAAATTATTTCAAACCTAGTATGATTTCAGGATATATATAATGCACCAGTCTTTCTATGTTAATAGTCAATTTTTGAAAAACAAGAATACATGGTTTCCATCAAGAATAATGCATATGAGGGGCACCTGGGTTGATCAGTTGGTTAAGTGTCCAACTCTTGCTTTCAGCTCAGGTCATGATCTTGGGGTTGTGGGATTCTCTGTCACCCTCTGCCCCTCCCCCTTCCTCTCCCTCTCTTTAAAAAAAAGAAAAAAAAGGGAAGAAGAAGAAGAGGAATGCATATGATTAGACTCCAAAGGACTGATATCTAAAGAGAACCTTTGTTTTTGAGAAGAGAATTAGACTTGGAAATCAAGTCCTGGCTTATTTAGTTACTGCTCTGGGTAGAATTCATGGGGTTAATTAATTTTTACTGGTTAGAGGATAAAGCAGACAGTCCACTAAGTGGCAAGGCACTGGCATATGATTCAAAAATAAAGATGCCTGAACTGATAGGAAGCTGCCTAGGAGAGAAGCCAAAGATAATGCAGACTGACCATAAAGCAAGCATAGCTCTGCAAGAGCAGATCTTGCTGCAAAAATGCATGCAAGAATTAGGGAAGTGGTTTTAATATTCATTTCTTCCCCCCACATACACACTCCTGTTTTCATCGCCATCAACTCTGTCTTCCATGAGTATTCGAGAGTAATCGAGGGCACAGAATAAACACAGATTACAAGTAGTGTATTTATAAGAATGGGATGTCAGAAAGTATGATCTAATTTCAAAGAAAGAGGTGTCTGGGACTGTGTCATATCATATCCCTTCCTTATTCTCACAAGTCTGACAAATAAAATAGTTAAGAAACCCCCCCCAAAATCTCAACTTCTGTCTTACTCCTAATTCCAAGAAGGTCATAGCTACCTAAATAAGAAGATTCTGGAATAAAACATTGAGCAACTCAATTTCTCAAGCCTCAGTTTCTTCATGTGCATTGTTAGGATTATACTGATTTTGCAGTGAAGTGGTAACGATGAAATGAAATAGTGTCTCAATGGTATCTACCACAGTGTTAGAGTTCTTTAAAAATACATATTTAAGAGAGAAACTAACAAGTATCTACTGAGCACTTAATGTGCTGTTCTTTGAAATAGAGACATTGAACAGACTCCAATGTCATTAAATTTGCAAAACTACTTATTATAAATATAATAATCTGTGGATTTATCAGCTTGATAAATAATAATCATGTGCTGGCTAAAGAAGATCCCATGAGTTGATTAAGGTCTTCCCTATACAAACATATTGGCTGAATCGATGTACCTGCTGTACATTACGTAAAACGAGAAATATAAACACTCCTAGAACATGGTGTCTCAGAAGTTAAATCTAGATTTTTCTAAAGCCTGAACATCTCATTTAAATAAAGCAAACATTTAACCTCTGCATTAGACATTTAAACAGGGCCTTAATGAATCAATTAATTTCCTAATTTGTTTTGGACATCATTAAAGTATTCATCTATAATCTGGCACACATACACTTTGGGATGCTTAGTTATAGAGAATTCTTAACTGTTAAATAAGAGGGTCAACTCATATTCTAAATTCCGCCTTTCAGAATTCTTTTATTTCTATTTCCAGAGTTTTGCTTGGGCAGGAAATGCTTTTACCCCCTTTCATATGGAAATTATTTCCACAATACGCACCATCAATATTCATCAAGTATCACACCAATTAACAAACCATGAATAATCTGGAACAAAAATTTAATGCATGAAAACCCACAAACATCTAGGTGGCTGTTAATAAGGCTATGTTTGAGGTAATCACACACAAATTTAATTTTAAATATACTTCCCTTAAGGAAGGGGTATCAATGTTAATTTAAGAATTTAATTTGTATGGTGTTTTAATAAAATGTCTTTCAAGAAATGTGCAAAAACATCATGCTAGGAACTTTGTTTATCATGCAAACATTTAATTTTCTTCTATGGAATAGAAATAGACAATTCCCTTATATTTATATAACTTTCTATATCTCCTTTGTGGAGTTAACATAATATCTTAGTATAAGACAAGTAATACAAATTCTTTGAATATATGAAGATATACTTCATAAAACAATTACTTTTGAAATTAGTAGCAAAGGAACTTTTTTTTTTTTCAGTTTTGGGCACTATTAAAGTTTAGTCAAGGCATATTGAGGTTGATAATTTCTACAAGTGAGTTACAGTGATTTACAAACTTATACATATTCTAATTGGCTTTCCAAGCTTCATGGTTTAAACTGGCAAGTATTAATCCCAGATAAATTCACATTTGTCCTTTGTCTAAACTTAATGATGCAGAAAGAAGGGGCAGCAACCTCTCCTAAACAACGAGAATGCCCAGGTCCAAAAGAAACCAAAAACCAAAAACCAAAAAACAAAAAAACAGAACATGTATATAACTTTTCCAACGACAAGTGAGTGGCGGAATGTCAGAGCCAGGACTAAGATTTTCCCCCTTTCAGTCAAAGAACAAAGTAAAGCTAATAAAAGTTGAGGAGAGGAAATTGTAAAGATACAAGCAGAAGTTAATTCCATTAAAAATAAAGATATAACAGAAAAGATCAACAGGATGAAAACTGATCCTTTATAAATATTTGGCATGACAAAACAAAGTAAAAAAAAAGCACAGGTAAGAAATATTAGAAACACAAAGATTAATTATAGCTGGGATTAATTATAGAAGTCTTAAGTATTACATGAGAAAACACACAAAAAAAGGCCTTTATGACAAATTTGAAAATAGACAACAATTGCCATTCACTAAAAAATATAATTTACCAATGCATACTGAAGAAATAGAAAACCTGAAGAGATGATTCACAACTAAAGATTTTCAATCTATAGATAAGAATTTATCTCTCCACAACAGCAAAAAACTCAATAAAAACATTATAGGCCCTTATGACGTTTCGGGCATCTTCTATCAAATATTCAAGGGAGAGATAATTTCAGCATTATACAAACTCCCAAGAGCAGAAAAGAAAAATGGGGGCGACACATAATCATCTGACTTTATGAAGCTAATATAACTTTGTTAGCAAAATCAAGTAAAAAGAATATAAAGAAAGAAAATCATATTTCCATAATATCACTCATGAACATCAAGGAAAAACTCCAAATAAATGTTAGCCAACTAAATCCCACAGTGTGTATTTGGAAATACCAATTAGCTGTTTTGATCCTTTCAGAGAATCTTTGTCTTTTCTCTAGAGCATTTAATGAATTTGCATTTATGTGATTTCTGATTTATTTCTATCATTAAACATTTTCTACGTGTCCTGATATTTTCTTCTTGGTTCTTCCTTTCTTATGTTCTCTTGGCAGAACGAATATTTTTTTTCTTTCTTATGTTTTTCATTTACTTGTCCTTTTCTGCTGCTCCTTTTTCTCACCTTTCTTGCTCTCTCCCCTACTGATTCTGTCAATTTTCTTCTTGTTTCCTTTCCCTTCCTTTTTGTGTTTGGAAATTGGAGGCTATGATTTTCTAAATTTAACATAGTCTAAATTTCATAGGTATCTTTACTTCACTCTCAGCGAATTCAAGGACTTTAGAAAGGTTTAGCTCTCATCGACCCCGTCTCAATTTAATATATTGTGGTCTAGTGTTTTAGTCTTATCCTATTTTTTCCCTTAACATTTTATTGTTTGGTACATTTATTTTGACTTCCCCACAAACTTCTCAACATCTTTGTTCACCAGTCCTTTTTGCATTTTAGACTTGCTATCTGAAATAATTTTCTTTGAGCCTGAAGTATTTCTTTCATGATTCCCTGTACTGAAGTTGTTCTGCTGGTAGTAAATACCTGTCTTTTTATTTATTTATTTATTTAATGTTATTTATTTGAGAGAGAGAGGGAGGGGGGGAGAGAGAGAGAGCGCACTAGAGGGCTGGGGAGGGACAGAGGCAGAGGGAGAAGCAGGCTCCCCGTTGAGCAGGGAGCCTGACAAGGGACTCCATCCCAGGACCCTGGGATCATGACCTGACCCCAAGGCAGACGCTTAACCGAGTCACGCAGGTGCCCCAATATCTCAGTCTTTGTTTGAAATTACTTTGTTTCACCCTCATATTTGAAAGATGTCTGGTAGTTGTAGCAATCAAAGTAAACAGTTATTTTCTGCATTCATTCTGCATAAACTGAAGACAGTATTCAACTGCTACTTCCTGCTGCGCAGTCTCCAGTCAGCCCAATGTCTTTTGGTAGATGATCAATGAAATCTCTGTGAGTGCCCATAACACTTTTCACTGCTGGTCTGTAGCTTCACTGGCATGTGTTTAAGTACAAACATTGGGACTTTTCTTCTCTCTTGACCCCTCCATCTCTTCCTCCCTTCCTTCCTCCCTGGATTTTGTTGGGATTCCAAGATTTGAAGAATGGTGAATTTCAACAAGTCTAGGCAAATTCTTAGCTACTATTTTTTTGATATTGCTTTGTCTGATTCTCTTTTAAATTTCCTCCGTAACACTGGTTATTCATTTTTTTTTTTAATTTGGATTTTGTGTTTTAACCTCTTTTTCCTATTTTTCCATCTCTTTTTCTACATTTTTTTTGTTAAGATTTATTTGAGAGAGAGAGAACACAAGCAGGGGAAGGGGGGAGAAGGAGAAGCAGACTCCCCACTAAGCAGGGAGCCCAATGTGGGGCTCGATCCAAGGACCCTGAGATCATGACCTGAGCTGAAATCAAGAGCCGGGCACTAAACCGACTGAGCCACCCAGGAGCCCATCTTTTTCTAGATGTTTTAAGCCATACTCTTTTTGGGTAATGTTCATCAGTTTCCTAATTCTTTTGTCGTATGTGTTTATCTCTAATTTACTCCAGCCATTTAGGTTTCACATTTAATTTTTTTTTATTCCTGAGTTTCATTTGCTGCTTTTAAAATAGTTTCATAATCTTCTATAGATTCTATTTTTTTCAAAGTTGTATTTCCAGCCTGTCAGTTATGTCTTTTTGTATATAAATGTAGTTATAACTATATATACATTTAGCTTTTCACAATATTCTCTTTCTGAATGGTTGTTGGAATTTCTGGATATATCCTAGGTGTCTCTATTTTTCTTTTGTATCTTATGTCTACTTTACAGGAAATGTACTACATTCTGGAAAAATACTTTGATATTCTAGTTCATTGACTGGTTTTATTAGAGTTTCTTTTCAGCAATTCAGTCTATTTTTATTTTGAAAACATGTTTAAATTTCCATGTTTCACACATATCTTAGAAGGATATTAGGGGAACTTATTTTTTAGGTATTCAATTTGCAGTGAAAGCATTGTTTTTTGGGGGGGTGTCAATTTGCTATCCCTCCTTAATGGGTGTGTGTGTGTATATATTAAATATGTATTATAATTATATAATTATATATTTTATTTGAATTATATTTTTATTTATATGTATTTTATATATTATACATTATAAATATATAAGTATATATATATAATTCTTGGTTTACCATATCTTGTTTCTCTGTGAGATCTGCCTCACTAGGTTTAGCTGAGGTTGGTTATGACTCTAAGAACTTGCATCTGGTGATCATGATGGAAAGTCGGCCTTGGACATACAGCCCCTCCTTAGAATTCCGTCTTGGAATCTGGAGGCACCTGGGTACTGTCTCAGCTCTGTACCCAAGAGTCACAGTTGATGCTTGGTCATATGTGGACATGTTGCCCCCTGCTCAATCCAAATGGTTTAAGGTTGAACAAGTCAATGGCTTTCTGTGAGACTGCATTTCCCCAATTTCAATATGGTGCCCTTCTGCCCCTGCTCTAGGTAATTTTGGGCTTCCCTGAAACTGCTCCTAAGCAACCATGGTCTCTTCCTGCATGTGTTTTGGATCTTCATTTTCTACACTCTTGTTTCTCTGATTCTGATCTCATTTCACTTCTAGCTCTTAGGAATTCCTCAGAATTTTTTTTTCCTACAAATGTCTTTCCTTGTTTTCCAGTGCACTTATGATTTTATTTCCTTGAACACAATTTATTATAACATTTCACAGAGATTTGGGGGGGGGGGGAAATTAGGTGCTTGTGTTCACCCTACCAGTTTTTTTTCCCAATCCAATTCTGATTTTTTTTTCTATTTCTATTCTCTCATTTGTTTAAATAAAATTATTTTAATGACTCCATAACATTGGATATGTCACTATACCATGGTTTATTTAAACATTCCCTACCATTTGCTACCTCAGCTCTCTTACTAATGTAAGTAACACTAGAGTAGACATAGTGCAGGAGATATGCATTTTTACATATCCAAAATTATTTCCATAGAAACATGCTATAAATATGATAAATTATAGTATATTATTAAATTATAAATAGTATGTTATATATTATTAAATTATAAATAGTATTATAAATAGTATTAGTACTAATATAATAGTACTATTGTAAATAGTATTATAAATCTGTGAATTAGATAGAAATTACTATTAATGCCCTTAAAAAAAAAAAAAAAAAAAAGAACGGAGAGGGTTTGTAGACAGTGACCAGTGGATTTTAACTTCAAGTTTAAGGTAACACTATGGGGTGTTGCTCAGTTTTCTCTAAGGAGGCACAGGCGTCTCAATTTTGGGAGCTATTACTGTCAGCCTATCTGTGATGCTGATTAGAAATAAATCACTGGTTTCACCACACTCACTTTCACACCAAGAAAAAAAGGTAACACTTCTACCAGCTGTTTCAAAAACAGCTTCTGTGCAATATGCATGTAAAGAGTGGAAGGAGATGTCATCACTTCTATTTTTATACCTGATTCTACTAATGGTATTTCTGTATCTATAGTTAGAATACGTAGTTAGAATATATATAACTATCTGTCTACACATACACATAGAGGTATGTATGTATATATTATGGACTGGATGCTTGTGTCTGCCCAAAATGCATATGGTGTCTCCTAACCTCCAATATGGTGGAATTTGGAGATGGGGCCTTTGGGAGGTATTTAGGTTTACATGCGGCCATAGGGTGGGGCCTCCATGAGGGGATTAGTGCCCTTATAAGTAGAGACAGTAGATAGCTTGCCTGCTCTTTCCACCATATAAACACAGTGACCAGGTGGCCCTCTACAGGCCAGGAATAGAGCTCTTAGAACCCAACCATGCTGGCACCTGACCTTAGACTTCTGAGAAATAAATGTATGGTTTATAAGCCATCAAGTCTGTGGTACTTTGTTTTGGCATCCCGGGCTAACTAAGACAGATTTTGGTCCTGAGAAGTGGGATGCTGCTGTAATGAATGAATGTGGAACATGTGGGAGCAGCTCTGAAACTGGGTAATGGGTAGAGACTGGAAGAATTTAGAAATATGTACGTTAAGGGTGATTCTGGAGAGGTCTTAGATGGAAATGAGGAACATGTTATCAGAAACTGGAGGAAAGGTGATTCTTGTTCCAAAGTAGCCAAGAACTTGACTGAACTGTGTGTTAGTGTATTGTGGAAAGAGAACTTGCTGGTGATGAAACGGGATATCTAGCTCAGATTTCTGGAAAAAGGACTGAAAATGTGCCTTGGTTCCTCCTGACAATTTATAGTAAATGTGAAGAGAGAGAGATGAGTTGAAGAAAGAATTGTTAAGTGGGATGCCTGGGTCGCACAGTCTTTGGGCGTCTGACCCTTGGTTTCAGCTCAGGTCAAGATCTCAGGGTCCTGAGATCAAGCCCAAAATGGGGCTCCATGCTCAGCTTGGAGTCTGCTTTAGATTCTCTCTCCCTCTCTCTCTGCCCCTCCTGCTCATGCTCTCTCTCTCAAATAAATAAATCTTTTTTAAAAAATAAAAGAATTGTTAAGCCAAAAGGAATCAGAACTTGATGATTTGGAAAATTCTCTGTCCATATTGCAAAACAACAAGAACACTTGTTCTGAAGAGAACACTAAGTGTGTGGTTGAAAATGATTTGATAGAGAACTCATGAGTGTGACTCATTAATAAGGTGGAATAATACCAGCAGAGACACTGCCAGTTTGAATTAAAGGAGGGACAGAGAAGGTGGGACAGAAGGCAGGCAGGCGTCCAGGCTTGTTGGATTTTGCAAAGATGGGATTGTGGAGCTATTCAGCCGGGAATGTGAGCTAGCTTTCAAGAAGGGAAGAAAGATCCCAAAGATGAGTCATCAATCACCAGGGTTACCACCCCCTTCGCAGGCCCAGAGTTCATAGGCACATATGGCAAGCCTACCTGCCCCTTGGTTTCAGGTCCATCAGCAGAAACCTCAGAGAGCCACATGGTGGGGCCATTGAAAAGAGCCATGTGGTCTGAAGAGAGCCAAGAGAGCCTGAGGATGATGATGCTGCCCCAGTGGACAGCATCAAACCAAAGGGGATTATTCTTGAGGCTCAAAACCTAATAGAATTTGCCTTGCTAAGTTTTGGACTTGGGGGGGACCCACCACCTCTTCCTTCTTTTCTATTTCTTCCTTTTGAAGTGGAAATGTCTGTCTAACACTTGTCCTTTTTATTTTGGAAATGCATAACTTGTCTGGTTTCACAGGTTCACAGCTGAAAAGGAATTTTGCCTCAAGATGAATTTTACCTTGAGGCTCCTCCATATCTGATCTAGATGCTATTTAGATGAGACTTTGGACTTTAGAATTGAGATTGATACAGGAATGAACTAAGACTTTGGGGGCTGCTGAGATAGAATAAATGTATTTTACATGTGAGGACATGAATTTTGGAAGGCCAGGGGCAGAATATGATGGGCTACGCCCTCCCTGCCAAATGCATATGTTGAAGACCTAACCCCCAGTATGATAACAGCATTTAGAGTTGGTGCCTTTGGGAGGCAATGCAGGTTAGATGAGGTCACAAGGATAGGACCTTCCCATCTTTATAAGACACCAAAGAAAGAAGAGGCAGAAAAAGAAGAAGCCATTTGAGCACCCAGGAAAATAGCAGCCACCTATGAGCCAAGAGAAGGCCTCAGAATGAAATGTACCTTGATGGCACCTTGATCTTAGACTTCCCAGCCTCTAGAACTGTGTTGTTTGAGGTACCCGATCTGGGGTATTTTGTTATGGCAGCCCAAGCAGACTGATACAGTGTGCACATAAACATACAGATATATATTTCTTTTCTTTAATCCAAAATGGAAAGCTTTCACAGATGCAACTTGAATTTTAACCCAAACATTTAAAATCCTAACTGACGAATTACCTTCCTTCAGATCTTTGGGAAAGCCTTAGAACAATGGTCTGTTTCTTCTTGATTCAGATCCTGGGCCTTGGTAACTCCAGTATTTCTAGGTTGCTACCAAATAATTTAGCCTGTATGCTATTATTCATAAAATTAAATCCTGCTTTCAGATGAGCCTTTTAGTGAAAACTTTACATTCTTTTTGCTTTATTTTCTGTTAGTATTATGAGAGATCTCAAAATTTTGGTGACCTAATATCATACTTTATATCCTTGTCCAATGAGAATATTATCATTTGCTAAGAGATTTTTGGCTTATGTGGAAGATTTCCACACCTGTGGCCAGCCCTGCTCCACCATATTCAGAAAGTGTTTTTTTTTTCTTTCTCCTTTAAATTGAAATGAATGGGGTGAATACAATGATATCTCCAATCATTGTGCTGTATAAATGTCACATTACACTAGGATTTAAAAAAAAAAAAAAGACAAAAACACTATTCCAGCAGGCAGATTTTCTGAGATGAAATCACAGGCAGAGAAGAAATGCGGCTTACCACGGGACAGTAGATTAAGTATAGAATTTGGAACCCACATCCCAGTTGGACTCCTGCACCTATAGTGTGCTAGGTACATAGCTTTGAATGAGATACCTAATTTTCCTGACTTTAATTCGGTGATCTCAGAATGAGAATAAACATACCACTCCTTAGAGGTCATTAGGAAGATAAATATACTTTATGCGAAGTCCCCAGATTGATTCCTGGCCCTTCAATGGTCCTAAATGGCAATTGTTAGTATTATTATCGTTGTTATTGCTTCTATTACTACTTTCACCATGTTTCCTTCTCTACCTCCAGCCCTTGCAAAATATGGACTAATCCTTATACCTATTCCTTGTGTGGTCTGAGTGTCATAAATTGCATGGGGTTTTGAGTCCTATAGCATCGGGCTACCTTCTCAGTTGTTTTATGTGCTGACCATGTAGTTATAGAGAAACTATTCAGCCCCTGTAAAAAAAGGATATAATAACATCTGCCTCCTAAGTCACTGTGAGCATTAAATACAATAATGCATGTGTGTAAATGCATAGGAAGCACTAAAGTAAAGGCTTACGATAAATTACAGTTCCTATTAATAATACTTAATATTATTAATTCCATGACAAATCCAAAAAGCAAAAAAACAAGAAAGGATTTTGGGCAAAACACATTTAAGAGACTTAAAACTTCTCTTGGTTTGTTCCATACCCATTCATATCACAATATTCTCTCTCTTCTACCCAAACCCCAAATTATTTTCTTTGTTTGCTTTATAAGGGAAAGATGTCACAGAGAGGAAATCAGGCAAATAATGCAACTAGAAAAGGCTGTTAAAATGCACACCCCTAAACACATTTTAAAAACAGATACTAAATAACCCATTGTCCCCAAAGAAAAGAAAGGCAAACAGATAAGATCGCAACACACACCATGGAAAAAAATCCCAAAGTGAAAAGGTAGTTATATAAAGAGCTCATGAACAATGTAAGTACTATAAATACATACATAATTTCATCATCCACTGTTTCCCCGTTAGATGTGCTCCCTTTCAGATTGTTCTCACGCATCTGTTCAAGACAAAGCCTCTGAGCCTCTTAAATTACTCACAGCCTTTAAAAACATACACTTTGGGTTGCAATTTTTAAAGTATTTAGATTTTATTTAAATGTGTTTAAAGACTGTTTTATGTCCCTAGATTTGGAAGAAGATAACATATTTCCCATAACCAAACCCCTCAAACATTTAAGGACTGTACTGAATGCTAATTAAATCTGGAAAATACATTGGAAAAAAATTAAAACTCCAGGCTCATTTAAACTACACTTTATAAGGTACTTTAAAAGATAATGAAGGTCTAGTAAGTGGCAGTGAAAAATTAACTGGTAGGGTTTTTACTTTTGGTTTACTTATTTATTTCCAACATCTTATTTCTAACCACTCTGTATTCATGAATTTATCTAAGATGTTTCATGATTTTACCTCTAAGACTACATTACATACATACCGGCTAAACTATTCTATCCTAGATCATGAGATCTTGAAAACTGTTCCTTTATAATTCAAGAGAATACTCCAGTAATACTTCCATAAAGTGTGTTCTAGATTTTGTGGTGCCCAAATGGGGTGCCTCTCAATCAGATGGGGGTCCCCAAATTTGGGGCAACGATGGGGTAAAAAGTCAGTGGTATGGGCAGTGAAAGGATTCACCTGAGGCAGAACAAAGGAGCTAGAAGTTTATTGCATACACCCCAAGGGAGCATAGGGCAGGACAGCAGAGGAGAGACTATCTGCAAGGAGGCAGTGGGTGGGGGCTGTATTTAAAGGGGAAAGGTGAGGAGGGATAGCAGCATAGGGAATTCTTCCTTTTCTGGTAACTGTGCCTGGTTTTAAGTAGCCCATTGGTTAGTTAGGGCCTGTGGATATTTTGACGTAGGCCGCCTGATGGGCCTGCCTGTATTCAGCCAGGTGGTCGCTGTGACCCTTGTGCCTTGGTCAAGTTCCCATTGCTCATACCTGTTGCCTAAAAGCAGCCTCTACATTTCTCCACCCCCACCCCCCAACAGATCAACAATGACAAATCTTTGGCATTTGGGCAGAGGTCTCAGTAGCTTCTTTCTGCTGAACGAGGGGCACAGAGATGTCCCTACCTAAACTTGTCAGTCCATCAGGGGTTCTGGGCAGTCATAGATCAGAGAGTGGTATTATATTAATGTGCAGATAGGCAATTTGAGTGAAATTCCTTGATGGTCAGGTCCATGGGATTTGGGGAAGGGGACCTTCCGATGGTATGGGCTGGAATCCCTGTCAAACTATCATTCGTATATGGAATTGTTGGATTTTAGAAGAGACAGATTTAACAAAGAGATTAAAGAGAGGGGGACCAATAATTAGGAGTATTAAGGACAGGGGTCCCTAAGAAGGGATAAAGACAGGAGGGCCATGAATGGCTTTCTTTCCAGGAAAACCATCCCTGTGTTGCACGGTCCCGGAAGGAGGACATCAAAAGGTTCTAATGAGAAAGACAAAGCTTAGCCCAAAAAGGGGTGAGGATTATATTGTAAGAGCAGGACATGGGGGGGTGGGCAACTCCAGGTAAGTTATGATTTTTGACCAAGTAAATTCAGAAGGGTTACTCTGAAGGCAAAGGTCAAGAATTAAGTCTTGGAATTTGGAAGGAGAAATCATTAGAATTTTGGGAGAAAAGTATTGAGGGAGGTTTTCTAAGATAATATCATAGAATGATTGAATGTGAGAGAGTAGGGATTGGCAATGGGCCAGATTCATGAGCCTCTAGGCCTCTGGGTATGTATCACTGAGTCTCAGTTGACTAGCAGTCATAGATCTCCAACCTGCTCATAGCTATACTTGGTGGATGGAGGTCTCCTCATCTGGGACCAGAGTGGTCTTGATTTTGGAAAGATAAGTCCATGGGAGAAGCTGTTAAGTTTTACCACTGTTGGAGCGGTCAAGAGAACATGATAGGGCTTGGTCCTGTCAGATTCGAGAGGCTTTTTGTTCTGCAAAGGGTCTGAAGGTATACCTGATCCCTGGATGAAAGTTTTGGATATACGATACCTAAGAAAGAGGGGTCAGGTTCGGGATTGTACTAGTTTTGGTGGTCATTAATGGCAAAGAATGTTTGCCCTAGGGATATCCTTTGATAGTTGACAAAAATCTTCCTCCAGTCCAGGAATTTAACCAATCATTAAAGGAAAGAGAGGGATTGGTTATAGCACCAGTTTGAGTATTCAGGTCTTCTAGCAACTCTGTCACATTTTTGTGGTAATCTGGAGTATATACAGAACACTGTTTTAATAAGGCATAGGTTTCTCCTTGAGCTGCAATCAGGATATCAAGGGCCATTAGGTTTTGGAGGGCCATCTTTTGAATTTGCATGTCGAACTTAGTTAAAGGTGGCTGCTATATGCTTGGCTAAAGTCTCTACTTGCAATTTTGTATCAATAGAGGTGGCTTCTAGGATAAATATATATGGCCAAGGATAAAGCCATTAAGAAGCCCTCTGTTTGAAGTCTAGCCTTAACAATAACCTAATTACAAGGAATCACTGCCAGAGGGAGAAGACTGGCCTCATGATAAGGGCATTCCCAAGGGCATCACCTAATCCAATCATAGGGAAATTGGGGCCATCCATTATTGCTACAAGTCCATAGTCAACTCCATGGAGTGGGGTACATACTGGCTTTTAAGGAATGATTCTGTTATTCCAGCCACACAGAATTGGTCAAGGTGATAGTTGAGTTATATAATTATTGGAGATTCAATCCCATTTTCCACCTGTTCAAAAAATCTTATGTCCGTGGGGTCCTGTTATTGTCCCCACAGAACAATAAGCACAAAGATGTTCTATACATGAGCTATTGTGGCAGTTTCTCTGCAGTTTACCTCAAGTTGTCTAGCTTAGGCAAACAAGATTCAAAGACAATCAGAACTAGAATTTAACATCCATAAAGGTGGGTTATTGAAAAATAATTTTTCTCTCCAAATCACCTTTATTTCCAGAGATAGCCAAATCAAGACTAATTTGTTTGCAAAACAAGTCCAATTTTTAACAAACTTGGCCTATTTATTTATATAAGCTCAGTGAGAATAGTAATCAGCCATATAGATCTTTCAAAATCTGCTTTGCTGAACTTTTCATAAGGAATCTCGATTGAACTTTTAGTATCCTCTCAAGGCCAGAAGCCAAACCAAATACTTACCATCGGGCACGTCTGCAGGACCTGTAGATTTGGGTGAATTCCTTTTCTTGACGTCCCCAAATATCCTGAGGTTCCTGCACCTGCCAGACAGTGACATTCTTCACTTACCTGGCAAGGCTGCTGGGAACACTGTAAACAAGGTATCAGGCCAACATTTCCAAGGGGCTTTATGGCTGTGTTTCATAAAGTCAACCTAAGTTCCTTAAAGCTATTTGGTCATATCTGAGTCTATGCATGTCTCTCTCAAATACGACATTCCTGTCAAAGCCTTAGTAAAATAACCAATGTTTCCAATGGTGTCCTGTTACAAGGAGAACAGATTCTTATTGAACTTATGCAAATGATTATGATTGCCATGGAAGAAAGAATACTCACTGAGACTTTTTGAATTTCAGAGGGTTCAGGTAGAGAGAAAAGTTAAATGCTTGAATTTGTTCACAAATGAATATTTTATCATATTTTTGTAAGTCATAGATATCTTAAGAGAAAGTTTCCTTAATCTGGAAGAGCAAACATTAGAGAACCAGCAATGTTTCAAATAAAAGTTACAAAAACTATAATCATCTTTCTTAATTCCTTTAATCCCATGTTACTAATTCTTATTCAGTCTGAATGCAGTTTTTTAGTTAGTCCTGGAAATTTTTACCCATTTTAGTTTTCTGATCTTAAAGATATCAAATGCCTGTATTTGTCCTAAAAGTCCTTTTTATGAATCCCCTTGAAGATGAAATACATTTTGCAAAACAATAAGAACAACTATAAATGTATAAATGACAAAAAAACTCAGAAATGGACACTGTTAACGATCTAATAGGAGAGTTCATTATGATGCAAGTGATAAGGAAATTGTTATTTCTGTGACATAACATTTCAATAATCAGAATATACAGTGGTGACCTTATACCAGAAGGTAACATACTAAATGAACAAGACTAATTGGTCAAAAAGACTTTGTTTACAATTTAAATTTTGGGGAAGTTTGTTAAAACCTTAGAAAATTTTAAAGCACATCCCTAAATAGGATTATGGATCATCAAAGACGAAATAAAGATAACACAGTGAAACTGGTTTTTCTGGCCAAAGAAAAGAGAAAACAACTTTGTTTATATTTTCTTAAAGAGCAAACCAACCATTCAAGAAAATGTTGTCTTTTTAACTGAGAGAAAGTAGACTTTCAATCTCATACCAGTGTACTTTTAAAATGCACTCATTTCAACCTTAGTCCATCCTAACCACACATAGAATTACTTTCCAAAGACTTCCCTTCACAAACCTTCTACAACTTTCCTTTTCCTTCAACAAAAATGTATTCCCATTCCTTATATCTTTCTTACAGAGTTGCTTTCTTATTTCCATCAGTCTTAATTACATTTAGTAGAATTTTAACTCTTAAAAACCTTAGGCTCCAGTGAAAACTAAGTAGTAACCAGTTATGAATGGTTACATCAGAACCCTTTAGATGGCAAATTTCTGAATCAATCAAGCACAAAGCATGTTTTCCAAATGATCCAAATATCCTTAGTTTCTTTGCAATAAGAAGTCAAAAGCACAAACCTTATGTTTAGTAATCAATGCTTTAGAATTTCATCCTATTTGGAAAAGACCTAGATGTCCACTGAATTCAATCCAATCTACCATTCAAGCAACACTTTAGTTTCAGGTTACCAAAGACTTTAAAAGCTATCTTAACAATTACCCATGAAAACTTTGAGACAGACAAAATTAACCATTATTGTAGGTCATGTCTTGCTGACAAATTGCAATAGAGATATCATGAAGTTATTTGATCTTTAGTAAACCTTGGTAGAATAAGTTTCAATTAGTTTAAATACCAAATTATGTTCCACCTGGGTCCATTTAAAAGTCAATCTATTTGTTCCCCATTGTCAATTTTCACCTGAGGCACCAGTGGGGCACTCCGAAGTGGGCAGTGTGTGCAGGCCACATGCAAGGTGGTGCGGCGACAGGAGGAGGGGGAGGTCAAAGAGGCGAGGTGCTGCTAGAAGCCTGAGAAAGGGGGTTCCTTGTACTTAACCTCATCAGCTCAGAAATAAACGAGGGAGAAGCCCCCACATCTATTAGGAGTTGGAACAGTTAAAGAGGAGACGTCCAATAAGTCGGGAGGTGGCTGGTTATTGGCCAAATACCTTCTGCAAAAAACTCTTAGGTCAGGGTCCTGATTTAGGGCCATGAAACTGAGCAAGACACATATAGCACTTCCGACCATTTGGAGGAGTTCTAGCAAAGGAGGTCAAGCTGCAAAATAGTATTAGAGAGAGTTCCATGGGAGGGCCATGACTCTTGATCTGGGAGTTTGTACTGAGGCCAGAAACATCAGGAGTTGGGGGTCAAATTTGTTCCAGCTTTTAAGACCACAGCCCCAGGGTGAGTCCAAGGAAGAGAGGGGGTGGGAAAGACTGGCTGATGATTCCCAAAAGGGTCTCCCTCCAAAGGGAATAGAGTTCTGACTCATGGTCATCCCACTGATCTGAAAAAGGACCACACCTCTACCAGGAGCCGGACTCTTCTGGTGGTATCCTACCACGAAGAGGAGTTGAGGCAAATACGGGTGACTCTTTTGGCATGTCCCACCAAGAGGGTTGAGGCAAATGGCATGGTACTTCCTGTGGGGGCGTCCCCTGGCAACAAGGGGAGCCTGACACCGGCTTGGCCAGACTGGGTGGGTGAAAGGAGGAGGAGGACTCACCACTCAGATGCATAGGATTGTGTTTGCCCACAGATCAAGATGTCTGCTGGACCTGGAGGAAGAGAGGACAAGGGGCAGAGGCCCAAGGAAGTCAGGGCACTGAGAGTCAGCCAGCATCAAGAAAGGGTCCCAACCAAGTCCATAATGTGTGTGGTTTCACCCTGGACAAGCTGCCACTCACACCGGACTCTGGGAACAGACCTTGAGGGCAGAGCGAGAAAGCAGAAGAAAGGGGTCCTTCCTCACAGGTGCAGCCATCCCACCTGTTGGCCCTCGGACGTTCAGACCACACCAGGGAGCCAACCTGGCCAGAGGCCCTCAGTTGTCTGAGGAGTACTAGGGTTAGACTGCCGAAGGGCCGAAAAGAGAAAGGAGATGGAGGGAAGGTACCTCTGAAGAGCAAAAGGGGAAATCCCTCACCCTTTCCGAGGAAGGGCGGTGGGGCTGGTTCCCCCTTGGAGTTCAGATCCTCACCGAGGAGTCACCTCGGCTGGAGGTCATCAGCTCCCCAAGGAGAGCTAGAGTGAGTCCACAGAGGGAAGGTCATGAGAAATTCCCAGAGAATCCAGGGGACAGTCCTGGAACTGCAAAGGCTCCTTCTGCAGGGGGTTCCCCTCAAATGTGGTGGGGTCACAGTCTCCCTATGTGGGGCCACCAAATGGGGTGCCTCTCAAAATGATGGGGGTCCCCAAATGTGGGGCGGCGGTGGCGTGGGCAGCGAAAGGATTCACCTGAGGCAGAACAAAGGAGCTAGAAGTTTATTGTATACACCCCAAGGGAGCATTGGGCAGGACAGCAGAGCAGAGACAGTCTGCAAGGAGGCAGTGGGTGGGGGCTGTATTTAAAGGGGGAAGGTGAGGAGGTAGGGGGACATAGGGAATTCTCCCTTTTTTGGTCACTGTGCCTGCTTATCAGTATTCCATTGGTTAGTTAGGGCCTATGGATATTTTGAGGTGGGTCACCTGATGGGCCTGCCTGTACTCAGCCCCGGGGTCGCTGTGATCCTTTGTACATTCCATCCCTCAAGCCTATTTGCCTAAAAGCAGCCTCTACAGATTTTTCTTCCTATGATCTTACCTCAGAGTTTTTGCATATTTTTTATTTTTAGTAAGATAGTTCTATATTTTATGTCTAAGTCATTTTATTTTTAATTACTTTAAAAATATCTAAGGGATAAAACTGGTTCCAACTTTTGGCCAGAAACCTGGTTGATAGTATAAAACTATCTGGAGACAGTAGACTACATGTTACATTTTCTTCAGTAATTTCTGTAAAAATGGCATTGATGAGGATCATGAGGTATGAAGTGTGACCTCCTAAAGTAGACTTGTTTGCAAGGCAATGCTCTGTTGATGGCAACAGACCACCATTAGGAAATCTAGTTTACAGACACAATCCCACTTTTTTCTATTTTTCAGCAAGAAACTAGGAATACATTGACTTCTTTTTTCCTCACAAAGGAATGGAATGAAAACAGAAAACAGAGAAGCAGAAAGCCAGTCATATACCTTATCAAATGTGAATGGAGAACAACTCCAGAGATAATTAGAAATGCCACGGATGAAACTTAATGTCTTCTTTATAGTAAATGCACTGTTTATAATCCATTGAAACCTTAAATTGGCCAGAAATAGAAAGAACCTGAGGGAGTAGGACAAAGGGCAGTCAAAAAGCTCAGAGCCTCAGGGAACATTGCAGGGGGATCTCTCTGGTGGTAACAAGGACACAGGTTGCATTTGTTTAAACTCTTTTTTTTTTTCCTGCTATATAATTGTGATTTTGCTCTTAAAAATAAAAGTATATTTTTAATTAATGCATTATCATCAGTATATAAGAAACTGAATTGTGTGCTAATTTGGGCTTTCTCCGATACTCAATTTAGTCAAAGAATTTAGATTGAGTCTCTTCAAGGTGTTGTCTATGGTGGCAAAACCTTGAATTTTAAGCCAAGTGTCTAAGAAAAATTTGCTTCCAAAACCCAACATACTGAGATAGGTAACTTCTGAATAGAGAACACTAGCATTTACTTCACTGTTTTAATTATCTACTGAAGCCTACTACAATGTTCATAATAGGGACATCTTTTTTTTTTTTTTTTTTTAAGGCATAAGACGCCAAATGTTGCCTGAAGTAATGTGCCTGTCAAAGAGAATACTTTGGAAAACAAAGGGGCCATCCTGAAAGACTATGCTAACCACTTTTTATTGCGTTGGAAAAGGACTAGAATGAAAAAGGAACAACTCCAGGCACAATATAAGAGAATCTGGGACAGGCAATTCTATCATTAACATAAAATAATCTCTTTTAGGGGCACCTGGGTGGCTCAGTCGTTAAAGGTCCGCCTTCAGGTCAGGTCATGATCCCAGGGTCCTCGGATCGAGCCCCGCATCGGGCTCTCTGCTCAGCAGGAAGCCTGCTTCTCCCTCTCCCACTCCCCCTGCTTGTGTGCCCTCTCTCGCTGTGTCTCTGTCTCTCTGTCAAATAAATAAATTAAATCTTTTAAAAAAATAATCTCTTTTAGCTCCAAGTTATGATTCAAGTTGATTTCTCATCCTTACTGAATCACTTATGCGAATGTCAAGGCACTGGTAGGGAAAGAATGGTGCCCAAGAATTGGAATGGAGATGAATGAAGGTAGATTCAAATGAATCCTCCCTATAAATTCCTTTAAACCTTCCTTACCAGCAGATAGTGCTCCTCCTTCCCCGTCTGAGAAAGTAGATTCTCCTACCATGAGGATACTGTAATGACCTTACATTGCAAAAGGTCCATTGTCGCTACCACTCATGGCCTCCACATACATACTAGAGCCAAATCCAACCTAACCCAGGGAAATGAGTACCACGTCTGACCTGGGAGGAGTCAATTTACACACTGACAAAATTGCAAAATGTGGTTTATATCAGCAGGAATATACGTGTTCATCAATGGACTATGACTGTATTTGTCCAGGGTGGAAGGAAAATAAGGCTGGAATGGCCAAATGTACCAATATGGGTGCACTTATGAGGGATTCTGGATTCCTTATGTTAGCTTGAACAACTGGCAAAGGCCCTCACAATTTGCTCACATGTCGACTGAAACCTGAATGTCATATTGGTCTATGTTAAATGAAACTGAAACGTGCAATTTCCTTGCTGTCATGTAGAGGAATACATCTAATGGCTTAAGGAAACAGGAATGTTGGAGTGGATTTCTAATGTGTGATTGACTCACCCATCTGGGAGGGCTTAGAGGACACTCTTCACAGAATTGTGGAGCAATATTTGATGAGAGGAGTGCTGCCATCCTTGGAAAGCTCTGCAGACATCCTCTGTAGGATGGGACGAGGTCAGATCTTTTTGAAGAAGTGCCTGCTAAGCTGTCACAAGTGTGTACTGTCCATGCTTCTTTCGCTTTCCTTCTCAAAAGGACTTGGAGCCATTAGCTTGAGTCACTGAGTCTTTCAGAAAGGGAAATAGGGATGTTTGGGGTTACTGGACCCTGACTGAATTGGCATTAAACCTGAGGAAGTCTATCAGTCAAGGTGGGGACTTCTGAGGGTTGGGTGATAAACAGGCTTCTGGCCTGACTCTGTTTCCCAATGTGTGCAGTGGGTCTACAAATTCTTCTGGAGTGCATTTCCCATTTTTGAATGTGCAATAGAAAGATACTACTTGACAGATGGCATAATCCACTCTTTGGTTTCCAGACACATCCTTTTCTAAAATTTTCTTCTTCTTTTCAAAGAAAAGCATACCCTTCATCCATACCACATAGCGCCCTTAGCTAAGTTATAAAGTTTACAGGGCAGTCAATAAAGTTATAGATACTGGTTTGGGGAAAGTCTCCCTAATCCTGTAGGTCTTCCTGTCTTTTCTCATCTTGTACATATTCTTATGGGGGGGTAAAGCTGGGTTCATGAGAAATATTCTGAATTTGGAACAACCAAAGCCATTAGAGTATGAGAATATGGATTTTTCTTTTTTCTTTTTTTTGAGAAAATGGGTTTTTCTAAATATAATTAGAATGTTCTCATGAACTACATTTCTTAGTCTCTTCATATTACATAACAAATTTTTATGTGATTTCCTTCAAATTGGGTGTGTATGATTCGATAAATAGTTAAAATATAGTTAACGAGTTGTATCACATAATATCTCAATTACTCATCCAACCTAATCTTATATAATATTTATTATGGACTATCTCTTAAAAAGTAGTATGTAATGCCATATTTGAAAAACTTAAATATGCATGAGAACATACCTAGATTTTCAGAATTCCAATAATGTATATGCAAGCAAACCGTTTGCTATTTCACATATCATGAAGTATCATTATGCAGGAGGTTGAAATGCAAACAGCAATGGGCAGCAAGCATGGAAAATTCACTCACCAATTTGGTAATTTGTGCATTTGGTGATTTTAGTATGTCATTGGCACTCACACAAAATGACAACAATGTGTTAAAATTTTAAGTTGTTTTTTATTTACCCTTCTCACCTCCTCCTAATTATAAATGAAATGATGTGGAATGCATGGGAGGGGCTGGGAATGGTGAAGGGGGAGAGAAAGGAGGGCAAGCAGCAAAGTGCTGGCAGGGAGCACCCATTCTAACATGTCAGCTTTAATGTGGATGTAATTGACTAAATGACAGAGTACCCAGCAGCTGTGTGTGGACAGAACACTTTTTCAGCTTCCTCCAAAAGCTTGAGGAAAGAGCAAAGGTTAGTCAGGATTATGAGGTGGTGACATCCATTCAAGTTTTTCTGACATAATCTGAGTTTAAGTCAAAGGGTATAAACAGAGGATGGACAGGCTTTTCTAGTATATCAGAGTACTCATTATCATCAATTGATGCTGGAACAAAGTATTTTAAGGATCAATAATACAGGACATTATATTACAGTCAGCACATATCATGTGTTATCCCTCTGACAGGAACATGACTTGCAAAGGGCCATAAAAAGCTTCAAGCCAACGTTCACTACTGGATGGGAAACACATATGGGAAAACAGAGATCCATAGGGATGCGTCTCTGATGTGGGGACACCACACAAACCATACCCACCTAGAAAATGTCTCTAAGACACACAATCTGAAGCCAGGTGGACTCTGACCCAACATAGCATTTACAATTGGAATTCCAGAATTGTGGCAATGTTGTGGGCTGAGTCCTCTCCCTCTATAGCTGATCTAATTATGTCACTTTTTTTTTAAGGATTTTATTTATTTGACAGAGAGAGAGCACAAGCAGGGGGAGTGGCAGAGGGAGAAGCAGACTCCCTGCTGAGCAGGGAGCCCAATGAGGGACTGGATCCCAGGACCCTGAGATCATGACCTGAGCCAACAGACACTTAATGGACTGAGCCACCCAGGCACCCCTAATTATGTCACTTTAAAGTCCAACATGGTTTCCATCATCTTTAGGACACAAACCTGAATCCCTAACACAGCTTGTAAAGCTCCATGTATTTTGGCTCTGGCCGATTCTCTAGCATCACCTTGTTTCTCTCTGTCTCCACCTTCCAATACAGCTCTTCAGAATACATCCTTTTTCTCACCACAAGATATCCCATACACTGTCCCATCTGACAGAAAGTTGTGGCAATTCTATTTCTCTTTCAAATTTCACTTACACATCACTCCTTGGCCAGGGATCTGTCCTAGACTAAATGAGGCACCATTATAGAGACCCACTGTTTTTTTTTTTTTCTTCCCATTTCTAGCACTAAGCATCTGTGTAGCTACTCGTTCAGACTCCGTGTTCCCTGCTAGAGTTCCACGAAGACAGAGAAACAGTTTTGACTGTGACCATATTTCATGAGGAGGACGGTTTCTGGAGGAGAGTAGACACTAAATAAATACGTGGACAATGAATAACTTAAAGTGAGGATCATGAAAAGGGATACATTATGTAGGCAGCTCTATCTTTTGTGATTTTCTCCCCAGTTTTACTGAGGGATAATTGAACTGCAATAAATTTCAGATATTTAAAATGTAAAATTGGATGAGTTGTAACACATGTATATATCTGTTACTACAGATGGAATATTTATGTTCCTTCAAGATTCATATGTTGGAACCTAATCCCAAATGTGGTGGTATCTGGAGGTGGGGCCTTTGGGAGGTGATTTGGGGCCTTGGGAGTGATCATGATCCCTCATGAATGGAATTAGTGCCTTTATAAAAGGGATCTCAGAGAGCTTCCTCACCTCTTCTGCCCTGTGAGGACACAGCAAGAAGACATCTATGAACAAGGAAGTGATTTCTCATTAGATACTAAATCAACCAATGCCTTGATCTTGGACTTCCAAATCTTATTAACTTAAGAAATAAATTTCTCTTGTTTATAAGCCACCCAGTGTATGATATTCTCATACAGCAGCCTGAAAAGATGAAGATACCTGTAAAGTCATTACCATAATCAAGATAATGAACATTTTCATTATCCTTGAACTTGCCTCATACTCATGTTCCCCCTCACTGGTCCCTAGCCCTAGGCAACCACTGATTTGTTTCTCATGGAGGAGATCGGTTTGCATTTTTTTAGCATTTCATATGAATGGAATCAAACAGCATGTATTCTTTTTCGTTTGACTTCTTCTATCAAGCATATTTTTTTTGAGGTCCACTCACGTAGTTGCATGAATCAGTAGTTCATTCCTTTTTCATGCTGAGTAGTTTTTCATTGTATGGCTATAGTACAATTTGGTTATTCATTCACCTAGGTCTGGACATTTGAGTTGTTTCTAGTTTGTGACAAAGTTGTTATGAACATTCATGTGTCAGTCTTTGTGTGGACATCAGTTTTCATTTCTTCTCTGTAAATATCCAAGAGTAAAATGGCTGCATCAGGCAGAAGCTACATATTTAACTTTTTAAGAAATTGTCCCAGGGGTGCCTGGGTGGCTCAGTTGTTAAGCGTCTGCCTTCGGCTCAGGTCATGGTCCCAGGGTCCTGGGATCGAGCCCCGCATCAGGCTCCCTGCTCTGCGGGGAGCCTGCTTCTCCCTCTCCCACTCCCCCTGCTTGTGTTCCCTCTCTCGCTGTGTCTCTCTCTGTCAAATAAATAAATAAAATCTTAAAAAAAAAAAAAAAGAAAGAAATTGTCCCACTGATTTTTAAAGTGCTTGTACCACTTTATAGTCTTATAAGCAGTGTATGACAATCCCAGTTCCTCCATATTCCCAGCAACATTTGGTATGATCAGTCTTTTTAGATTTTTGCCATTCTAATAGGGAGTATCTCATTGTTTCAATTTGCATTTCCCTAATGACTAAAGGTATTAAATATCTTTTCACTTGCTATTATGTGTCCCCTCATTTTATTTATTTTTATTACAGTAAGAACACTTCACATGAAATCTACCCTCTTAACAAATTTTTAAGTATACAATCCAGTATTGTTAACTACAGGCACAATATTGTGCAACATATCTCTAGAATTATCATGTTTAGTGAAGTGTGTTTAAATTTTTGCCAAATTGGGTTGTTTCATCATTATTGAGTTGTGGAAGTTCTTTTTTTTTATATTCTGGATATAAGTCCTTTATCACATAAATGCTTTGCAAATATTTTATTCTATTCTATGACAATGTCTTTTGAAACAGAAAATTTTAATTTTGGTAAAGTCTAATTTTTCAATTTTTTTCATGGTTTTAGCACCATAGTCAAGAAATCTTTGCTTCGGGGCACCTGGGTGGCTCAGTCAGTTAAGTATCTGCTTTGGGCCCCGGTCATGATGCCGGAGTCCTGGAATCAAGCCCTGTGTCTGGCTCCCTGCTTGGTGGGGAGCCTGCTTCTCCCACTCCCTGCCCCGGCTTGTGCTCTCTCTTACTATCTCTCTCTCTCTCAAATAAATAAAATCTTTAAAAAAAATCTTTGCTTAATCTCAAGTTTTTCTGTAAGTTTTGTAGTTTTAGGTTTTATATTTTGTTCTCTGGAATACCATATTTTGGTCTATGATCCATTTTGAGTTAATTTTTGTATATGATACAATGAAGATATGAAATTTCATTTTCTATATCAATGCTTAGCACTATTTCTTTAAAAGACTATTCTCAATTTAATTGTTTTTATACTTTGTTAAAAAATTAGTTACGCACTCACAAATAACACACGTACTCTTTGTATTTCAACTTGTTTTTTTCTCAAAGGTATTTGGGATATTCTAGATTTTCTACATTGCCATAAAAATTTTTACATTAGCTTATAAAATTCTACCAAAAAACCAAACAAAAAGCCTGGAGAGATTTTGGTTAGGATTGTTCTGAATCAAGTTGGGGAAAACTGGCATTTTAGCAATACTACTCACTCTAATTCATGATCAAGTTATATTCTCCAATTTCTTAGACCCTTTTAAATTTACCCCAGCAAAGTTTCATAGTTTTTAGTGGAGAGGTCTTGCATATATTTTTCAGATTAATTCCTATATATTTCATACTTTTCAATATTATTATAAGTGACATTTTAAAACAATCCAATTGAATGTTCATAGCTAGTATAAGAGAACACAGTTGATTTTTACATATTGATTTTTATATCCTACAACCTCACTAAACAAACTTTAAAGGTTTAGGATTCTGGAAAGTAATAGTGATGTAGAAGATTCCAGCTTTCCTGTCCCCCGACAAAGATCAACGATTAGATAGCTAACCACAAACAAAAACAGCTCTGGAAGACCTCTAGAATCCACTTAGGAAGTTTTAACAATGCCATGGAACAAAAAACAAACAAAACAAAACAAAACTGAGAATAATCACAGAAGAGAAGGAAGAAAACTTCATTTTGCCTGCATCATCCCACCCCCAAGCTGGCATTGCTCAGACTAAAGAGAAATTTCCCAGATAGCAGGGGTTCCTCTCACCAAGAAAGGGAGAGAGGAGTGAATGACCTCTACCCTCTCTGGCAATGTGTGAAGGTCTTACCTCAGCTTTCCCCCAGCCAAGTCATCAGAGAGCTGGCTAGGAACATGGAGGAAAAGCAGAAGCTGTTATAAGCAAACGCACAGTGGGAATGGGTGCAGTTCACATATACCTGCCCTAGAGACAAATTCAGCAGCTTCTGCCACCGAAGAAGTCACCCAGCCAACCCATGAGTACATACATTCACTAACAAGAGCTGCCTCAGTCTCTCCCTCATCACCAACCCCCCCCCCACACACACACACACTGGAGCCAAATTGATAAGGTATTGGAAGCTGTGCAAGTATAAGACATAAGCCACCCGAGTCCCTTCTTGACCCAGTAGGAGCTGGGGAGATACGCCCACAACCAGCCTGGGCTTCTGTAGCTGCTTCAGTGCAAGACACCAGCCTAGGTGCTCTTAGCTGACCCCCAGCACTGTTCCCCCCTCCAACTCTACCTGCATACCACTGGCATGACATCTGTCATTGGCCTCCACTGCAGTGTGTGCGTGCACACACACAAATTGAGGAGAGTGTGTAACTCTGGGTGAATGTACTGATAGAGCCACAACTGCTCATGGGCCCAGCTCAGGCCCTGCTCCTGTCACTGACTGGCAACACCATGCCCACCTGTAGGTAGCCCCTCTAGCTTTACTCCAGCATGTTCTCAATGTGCACATCCAGGAAGAAGAGTGTGCAACCAGAGGAGAGCACACGGGCATCCAAGGACCCTGACACTGATTGGAGGTGCTGATCAGGCCTTGCCTTCTGTCACTGACCGGCACCACCACACCTACCTGTCGATAGCCCCTCCAGTTGTACATCTGCAAGCCTCCTGCCCAACTCTTGCCAGCCACTTCCACTCCAGTGTGCATGCCCAGGGGCAGAGAGAGCAGCCACAGGAGAGCACATGGACCTCCAGGGACCTCATGGCTGCTTGTGGGTCCAGATCAGGCCCCGCTTCTATCACTGGCAGGCACCCCATGCTTGCCTGCAGCTAGTCCCTCCAGATGTGGATCTGCAGGCCTCCCAGCCCTACCCTTGTCACTGGTTTATCCAGGGATAGAGTATGAAGCCACAGGAAAGCATGCTGACATCTAGGTCTCTGCAGATGCCAGTGAGCCCATCATTGGCCCTGGCCCTTGCTACCTGCCCTGACCCCCATCAATATGAACGTGTCCACAAGTGGCTTCTGCCAGTATATAGGCACCTGAAACTGGTTCCTACAGCCAAGTGTATGCACACCACTGACTCCAGCCACCACTAATGCCTGCCCAGGTCCTTATAAGTCTTGGAGGCACCTCTTAGAAGTCCAACAGCACTTGTAGCAGTGCTTGCCAAGGGCCACACAACTGTAAATACTATGGACCCTGATGGCCTGAACCAGGGACCTCACACCTTGGATCTGGTGCTGCCACACCACCCTGGACTTGGCACGCTGCACCACTAGATACAGAGTCACAGCATGATCGAGCATGCCCTTATTCACAGGTGAAAGGATGCCTTACCAAAATTAGCCTATAAAGTCTTTAGGAGGTGACTGCTTCTTCAAATGCACAGACACCTTTGCAAGGCTACAGGGATCACACAAAAATCAGGAAAACATGATGGCACTAAGGGAATTCAGTGACTCCCAAAGACAAAGAATTTGAAAAATAATTCAAAAATAATTGTTCTACAGATGCTCAGACAGATAAAAGAAAACATAGATAAGCAATTTAATGATAGACGAAAACTAGTGCAATAACAAAAGGAGAAGTTCAACAAAAAGAATCAAAGGAATTTTGAACCTGAAGAATACACTGGCTAAACTGAAGAATTCAACAGGGAACTCTGACCATCAGACTTGAACAAGCAGAAGTGAGAGTTAGTGAGGTAGAAGACAGATCAATTGAAATTACACAATTAGAAGATGAAAGAAAGCAAGAAGGAAAAAAAAAGAATAAAAAAAAAAACTATGGGAGATATGGGATACCATCAAAAGAATAACATAGGCATTATAAGACTCCCAAAAGGAGAAGAGAGGAAGAAAGGAAGAGAAAGTTTATTTGAAGAAATAATGGCTGGGAAATTCCCAAACATTAGGAGAGATTTGGATATACAAGTTGATGAAGCTAACAGGTCACCTCAAAATTTCAATTGAAAACATTCTTCTCCAAGACACATAATAATAAAATTGTCTAAAACCAAAGACTAAGAGAGAATCTTAAAAGCAGCAAGAGAAGAAAACATTTTTTCATTAAAGGAAACCACCGTAAGGCTATCAGCAGATTTATCAGCAGAGACCTTACAGGACATGAGAGAATGATAACACACTCAAAGTGCTAAAAGAAAGAAACTGCCAACCAAGAATACTTTACTCAGGATAGTTCTCCTTCATAATTAAAGGTGAAATAAAGACTTTTCCTAATAATAATAATAATAATAATAATAATAATGAAAGCTAAGGGAATTCATCAGTACTAAACCTGCATTACAAGAAATGCTAAAAGGATTTTTCAAGCTAGAAAAAAAGGATGCTAATTAGTATCCTGACATCATCACATTCTGAATACCCTAATACTGTAAAATGGTAATGTACAACTATATAAATCTAGAATAAAATTTAAGGGACAAAAATATTAAAAATACCAATAGTTTCAATAATCTGTTAATAGATACACTATAAAAAAAAGTAAATGGTCTCATGAAAATGTAAAAGGGGGTAAAAAGATAAAGTTTTCTGTGGTAATCAAAGTTAAGTTATCAGCATAAAATAGATGGTTATATCTATAAGATGCTTTATATAAACCTCATGGACACTACAAAGCAGAAATCTACAGAAGGTACACAAAACATAAAGAGATGGGAACCAAAGCATACCCCTCTGGAAAATTATGAATTTACAAAGGAAGGCAGAAAGAAAAGAAGAAGGGAAAAATGGAACTATAAAACACACCGGAAAAAATTAATAGGGTGATATTAGTAATACCTATCAATAATTACTGTAAATGTCAAGGAGTTCAATTCTCTAATCAAAAGGCATTGAGTAGCTAGATAAAAAAAAAAAAAAAAGACAAAATGCAGTGTATGCTGCCTACAAGAGACTCAACACAGCTCTGAAGATACACATAGATTCAAAGTGAACAGACGGGAAAGATACTACACACAAGTGGAGAACAAGAGAGAGCAGGGACAGGGGCGCCTGGGTGGCTCAGTCGTTAAGTGTCTGCCTTCGGCTCAGGTCATGATCCCAGGGTGCTGGGATCGAGCCCCGCATCGGGCTCCCTGCCCTGTGGGAAGCCTGCTTCTTCCTCTCCCTCTCCCCCTGCTTGTATTCCCTCTCTCGCTCTCTCTCTCTCTGTCAAATAAATAAATAAAATCTTTAAAAAAAAAAAAAAGGAACAGCTATACTAATATCAGACAAAATAGATTTTCAATCAAAAATGGTAATAAGAGACAAAGGTCACCATTATATAATGATAAAGGGGTCAATTAATCAAGAATATATAACAATTATAAATAAATATACTTATCAAAGCACCTGAATATATTAAGCAAATACAGATCTCATGGGACAAAAGCAATCATAATAGGAGACTTCAACCACCCACTCTATTTTTTTTCACGTTTTTATTTATTTTTAAAGATTTATTTATTTTAGAAAGAAAGCAGGAGAAAGAGAAAGAGAGCGGGGGGAGGGGCGAGGGAGAAGGAGAAAATGCTCAAGCAGACTCCCCTCTCAGTGGGGAGCTGGATTCAGGACTCAATCCCAGGACCCTGAGATTATGACCTGAGCCAAAATCAAGAGTCAGACACTTAACTCACTGAGCCACCCAGGTGCCCCTCAAGTTTTTATTTAAATTCCAGTTAGTTAACATAGTGTAATATTAGTTTCAGGTGTTAACTTTAGCGATTCATCACTTACATACAACACCCAATGCTCATCATAACAAGTGCACTCCTTAACCCATTTAACATGCCCCCTACCCTCAACTCCCCTTTAGTAACCCTTAAATTGTTCTCTATAGTTAAGAGTTTGTTTCTGATTTGCCTTTCTCTTTCCCTGCGTGCACCCCCCCACCCCGCCCATGTTCATGTTTTGTTTCTTAAGTTCCACATATGCATGAAATCCTATGGTATTTGTCTTTCTCTGACTTATTTCACTTAGCATTATACTCTTTAGCTCCATCCACATCATTGAATATGGCAAGATTTCATTGTTTTTGATGGCTGAGTAATAAACCATTGGTATATATACCACATCTTTTTTAAAGATTTATTTAAATTTTATTTATTTATTTATTTATTTGGAGAGAGCAAGCACAAGTGGGGGGAGGGGCAAGGGAGAGGGAGAAAGAATCCCAAGCAGACTCTACGCTGAGTGCTGAGCACACAGCCCATTTGGGGCTTGATTCCAGGACTCTGAGATAATGATCTGAGCTGAAATCAAGAGTCAGACACTAACCAACTGAGCCACCCAGGTGCCCCAATTTATTGGTTTTGGGGGGGAGCCTAAGGAGGGGGAGAAGGAGAGAGAATCTCAAGTAGACTCTCTGCTGAGCTTGGAGCCCACGGAGGGTCTCGATCTCATGACCCTGAAATCACAACCTGACCCGAAACCAAGAGTTGCTCACTTAACCTACTGTGCCACCCAGGTGTCCTTATACTACATCTTTACCCATTTATCAGTTTATGGACACTTGGGCTGTTTCCATAATATGGCTATCGTAAATAATGCTACTAGAAACATGTATTCCTTTGAATCAGTATTTTTGTATCCTTTGGGTAGATACCTAGTAGTGCAATTGCTGGATCATAGGGTAGTTCTCTATTTTTAAATTTTTGAGGAACCTCCATACTACTTTCCAGTGGTTACACCAGTTTCCATTCCCACCAACAGTGTAAGAGGGTTCCCCTTTCTCTACATCCTTGCCAACATCTGTTGTTTCCTGTGTTGTTAAATTTTTTTTTTTTTAAAGATTTTGTTTATTCATTTATTTGAGAGAGTGAGAGAGAGAGAGAGAGCACATGAGAGGGGGGAAGGTCAGAGGGAGAAGCAGACTCCCTGCCGAGCAGGGAGCCCGATGCGGGACTCGATCCCGGGACTCCAGGATCATGACCTGAGCCGAAGTCGGTCGCTTAACCAACTGAGCCACCCAGGCGTCCTCCTGTGTTGTTAAATTTTAGTCATCCTGACAGGTGTGAGGTTGTATCTGATCATAGTTTTAATTTGCATTTCCCTGATGATGAGTGATATTGAGCATCTTTTCATGTGTCTGTGAGCCATCTAGATGTCTTCTTTGGAAAAATGTCTATTCATGTCTTCTGCCCATTTTTAAACTGGATTATGTGTTTTTGGGGTGTTGAGTTTTATACATTCTCTATATATTTTGGATACTAACCCTTTATCAGATATGTAATTTGCAAATATATCCCCCCCATTCCAAATGTTACCTTTTAGTTTTGTTGATTGTTTCCTTCACTATGCAGAAGCTCTTTATCATTAAATCCCAAATGTTTATTTTTGCTTTTGTTTCCCTTACCTCAGGGGACATATCTAGTAAGAAGTTGCCATGGCTGATGTCAAAGAGGTTATTGCTCATGATCTCCTCTAGGATTTTGATGGTTTCCTGTCTCCCATTTAGATCTTTTTAAATTTATTTTTGTGTATGGTGTTAGAAAGTGGTCCAGTTTCATTGTTTTGCATGTTGCTGTCCAGTTTTCCCAACACCATTTGTTGAAGAGACTTTTTTCCATTGGATATTCTTTTCTGCTTTGTTGAAGATTAGTTGACCATATAGTTGTGGGTTCATTTCTGGTTTTCTGTTCCATTGATCTATGCATCTGTTTTTGTGCCAGTACCATACTACAGCTTTGTAAAATATAACTGCAAGTCCATTGTGATGCCTCCAGCTTTGCTCTTCTTTTTCAAGATTTGCTTTGGCTATTCAGGGTATTTTGTGGTTCTATACAAATTTTAGGACTGTTGTTCTAGCTCTGTGAAAAATGCTGGTGCTATTTTGACAGGGACTGCATTAAATGTGTAGATTGCTTTGGATAGTATAGACATTTTAACAATATTTGTTCTTTCAATCCATGAGCGGAATATTTTCCCATTTCATTGTGTCCTCTTTAATTTCTTTCATCAGTGTTTTATAGTTTTCAGAGTACAGATCTTTTACCTCTTTGGTTAGGCTTATTTCTAGATATCTTATGGTTTTTGCTACAATTCTAAATGGGACTGATAACTTGATTTCTCTTTCTGCTGCTTCATTATCACTGTATAGAAATGTAACAGATTTCTATATGTTGATTTTGTACCCTGTGACTTTTCTATATGTTGATTTTGTATACTGTGACTTTACTGAATTTTTTGGTGGTGTTTTTTGGGTTTTCTATAGAGTAAACATCATCTACAAATAGTGAAAGTTTGACTTCTTCCTTGCTGATTTTGATATTTCTTTTTGTTGTCTGATGCTGAGGCTAGGGCTTCCAGTATTATGTTAAATAATGCAGTGAGAATGGACATCCCCGTCTTGTTCCTGACCATAGAGGAAAAGCTCTCAGGTTTTCCCCATTGATGATGATATTAGCTTTGGGTTTTTTGTATATGGCCTTTATGATATTGAGGGTTTTATTATAAATGGATGTTGTACTTTGTCAAATGATTTTTCTGCATCTCTTGAGAGGATCATATGGTTCTTATGCTTTCTTTCATTAATGTGGTGTATCACATTGATTGATTCACAAATATTGAACCACCTTGCATCCCAAGAATAAATCCCAGTTGATCATGGTGAATGATTCTTTTAATGTACTCCTGGATTCGATTTGCTAGTATTTTGTTGAGAATTTTTGCATCCATGTTCAGCATTGGCCAGTAGTTCTCTTTTTTAGTGGAGTGTTTGTCTGCTTTTGGAATTAGGGTAATGCTGGCCTCATAGAAAGAGTTTCAAAGTTTTCCTTCCATTTCTATTTTTTTGGAATAGTTTGAGAAGAATAGGTATTAACTCTAATGCTGCAGGACAGATCACATGACGGTTCACAAAACAAGTCTTAGTAAATTTAAGAAGAATAAAATCCCACCTCAGTATTCTTTCCAACCACAAAAGTAGAAATAAATAACAAGAGGAAATTTGGAAAATTAACAAATACGTGGGATTAAGTAGCATGCTCCTGAATTACCAATGGGTCAAAGAAGAAATCAAAAGGGAAAACAAGAACTATCTTGAAATAACTGAAAATGGAAGGACAACATATTATAACTTATGGGATGCTACAAAATTAGTTCTAAGAGGGAGGTTTATAATGATAAATGCCTACATTGAAGAAACAAAAATATCTCAAATAAACAACCTCACTTTACACCTCATGGAAGTAAAAAAGAACTAAGCCCACAGTGAGAAGAAAGGAAATAGCAAAGATCAGAGCAGAAAGAAAACAGGAAGATCAGTAAAACTAAGTTTTTTTTCTAAAAAGATAAACAAAATTCACAAAACTTTAGCTAGACTAACTCAGAAAAACAGAGAGAGGACTCATCTATGGTCATAACTGAAAAATGAGACATTACAACTGATATTATAGAAAGACAAATGATTATAAGAAACTTCTCATAACAGGTATATTCCAAACTGAATAACCTAGAGAAATGGATTAATTTTTAGAAACATAATCCACATATAGTATATTTGGTCTGAACATGATTCAGCCTGAATCATGAAGAAATGGAAAATCTGAGCAGATTAGTACCAAGTAAGGAAATTGAAACTATAATAAAAAATCTCCCAGGACAGAAATGCCTCAGACCAGATGGTCTCACTGGTGATTTCCACTAAACATTTAAAGAAGAACTAATGCCATTTCTTCTCAAACTTCTCCAAAAGCATTGTTCCAAATTCACATTTATTTATGAAGCCACCATTACCTGATACGAAAGCCAGATAAGGATACTACAAGAAAAGAAAAATATAGGGCTATCCCTGTGAATATAGATGCAAAAATTCTCAACAAATGCAGCAAACCAAATTCAATGCATACTATAAGGGTCTTTTACCATGATCAAGTGGGGTTTATCCCTGGGATGTGAATATTATTTAACATATGCAAATCAATAAATGTGATATACAACATTAATAGAATGAAAAATAAAAATCATCTCAATAGATGCAGAAAAAGCACTTGACAAAGTATAATATCCATTCATGATTAAAAAAAAACACTGAGCAAATTAGGTATAGAAAAAAACATACCTCAACACAATAAAGCCCATATATGAAAAACTCACAGACATCATCAGAATCAATGGTAAAAAGTTGAAAGCTCTTCCTCTAGTATCAGGAACCACACAAAGGTGTCTACTCTCACCACTCCTATTCAACATAGTACTAAAAAATCATAGCCATAGCAATCAGGTAGGGAAAAGAAATAAAAGGCATCCAAATAGGAAAGAGAAGTAAAATTACCTTTGCAGATGATATGATGTTCTATATACAAAATCCTAAAGACCCCACCAAAGAGTTGGATGCTCAGCCAACTGACCACCCAGGTGCCCTTATTTTATATAAAGGTGTTATGTATATTCTTGTACAAATCTTTTTGTATACATATAAACTTATTTTTCTTGGGCATATGGGACTGGGAATGTCTTGCTAGATAAGAAATGTCTGGTTAATTTTATGAGGAACTTCCTAGTTTTCCTAAAGGCTTACAAGATTTTACATTCATACCAGTAATGTAGGAGAGTTATAGTTTCTCTGCATCCTTGCTAACACAATATTATTTTTCAATTTTAGACATTCTTATATGTGTGTGATAGTATTACATCGTGGTTTTATTTTGCATTTTCCTATTAATAAGGTTGAGCACCTTTTAAAGTGACTGTTGTGAAGGGAATGTTAAAATATTTGCCACTACATTTTTTTGATTAATTGATTTGCTTTATGTTTTTATATAAATAAATGTGATTTCTTTGTATTATGAATGTTTTCTCTGAGTTACTGGCTTTTTTTATTTGTTTTGTCTTTTTTTAATGGGTATCTACCCTACAATTTTGAAAATTTCATATTTCATTTTATATATGGACCATCATTTACTTAGTTGAATTATTTCCAATGTTTATTTTAAATAATATTGTATCATATCCTTGAAATTATTTTACACATATTTTCTTAAGATATATAAGAGACTTAATTTGAGTCAGAAAGTGTGTGCACAGGGAGGAGGAGAAAGATGGTGGAGGAGTAGGAGACCTAAATTTCATCTGGTCCCAGGAATTCAGCTGGATAGGGATCAAACAATTCTGAACACCTACGAACTCAAAAGGAGATCAAAGAAAAGAATAGCAACAACTCTCTGAACAGAAAAGAGACCACTTTCTGGAAGGTAGGACTTGCGGAGAAGTGAATCTGAGGCAATGTTCGGGAAGATAGACAGCGGGGGAAGGGGTCTCTGTCAGCCGCTACTGGCAAGTGACAGAGCAGCAGAGCACAAAATCGGAACTTTTAGAAGTCGGCTCCGCTGAGGGACGTCGTTCCAATGGCTAAGCAGGGGGTGGAACCCTCGCTGGGACAGTGTGGTCTCAGGATCCTCGGGGTCACGGGAAGACCAAGGGTGCCTGAGTGCGGCAGAGCTCCCAGGTATCGGAGGGGGGAAGCCAGCTGCAGAGACAGAGCCAAGGAGTGGGCTTTCAGCTTGGGGTTGCCATAAACCGTGATCCGCGGCACAGTCGGGCCACTGCTCCTCCAGCAGGGACCCAACAAGTGGCAGATCTGGGGAGACTCCCCTTCCTCCCCCGGGAGAAGTGGCGCAGGAGCGCACTGCAGGGATCTGCTGGGTTTGGAGACTCCACACAGGGTTGTGCGCCAGAGATAGAAACACTCGGTCACAGGCTGGGGGAGCACAGAGTGCAGCCGGAGACCGGGGAGACGGGAGTGACTGACTGCTTTTCTCTGGGGGCGCACTGAGGAGCGGGAATCCAAGTTCTCGGCTCCTCTGGGGTGGAGATTGGGAGGCTGCCATTTTCACTCTCGTCCTCCAAAGCTGTCCGGAAAGCTTGCAGGGAACAAAAGCTCCCGAGAGCAAACCCAAGCAGATTACTTAGCCCTGACTGGCAAAGGGCGGGGCAATTCCGCCTCCGGCAAAGACATCTGAGGACCACTGTGACAAGCCCCTCCCCCAGAAGATCAGGAAGAACAGCCAGCCAAGACCAAATTTACCGATCAATAAGAACGGCAGAACTCCGCACTAGGGGAATACCGCACATAGAATTCATGGCTTTTTTCCCATGATTCTTTAGTCTTTCAAAGTTAATTATTTTTTTTTTAACTTTCTTTTAATTTTTCTTTTTCCCTTTTCAACCAACATTGTATCAATCCCTTTTTTAAAAAAAATTTTTATTTTTCATTTTTAGAGTCATATTCTATCCCTTCATAGTAGTTACCCTTATTTTTGGTATATACATATATATATACATATATATATATGTATATATATATGTATATATATATATAAGTTGTTCTCTCTTTAAAATTTTGGGATAGTTTCTTCTAACCAAAATATATCCTAAATCTCTAGTGTATGGCTTTGTTCTAGTCTCCTGCCTGATCACATTCTTTCTTTTTTTTTAAATCCTCTTCTTTCTTTTCTCAACCAACTTCTTATCAATTCCTTTTATAAAATCTTTTATAATTTTCATCTTTACAGTCATATTCCATCCCTTCATCATATTTACCCTTATTTTTGTACATATATAAGTTTTTCTTTCTTTAAAATTTTGGGAGGCACTTTCTTCTAACAGACCAAAATATGCCCAAAATCTAGTGTGTGGCACTGATCTATGCACCAGCCTGATCATATTTGATCATATTCTTTTGTTTGTTTGTTTGTTTGTTTTGTTTTTGTTTGTTTTTATCTTTATCTTTTTCTTTTTCTTTTTTCTGTCTTTCCCTCTCTTTCCCCCTGGTTTCAGGTCTTTTCTGATTTGTTTGGTGTATATTTTCGGGGGACATTGTTACTCTGTTAGCATTTTGTTCTCTCATTCATCTATTCTCCTCTGGACAAAATGACAAGACGGAAAAAATCACCTCAACAAAAAGAACAAGAGGCAGTACCAACTGCCACGGACCTAATCAATACTGACATTAGTAAGATGTCGGAACTAGAGTTCAGAATTATGATTTTAAAGATACTAGCTGGGCTTGAAAAAAGCATGGAAGATATTAGAGAAACCCTTCTGGAGAAATAAAAGAACTAAAATCTAACCAAGTTGAAATAAAAAACGCTATTAATGAGATGCAATAAAAAATGGAGGCTCTAACTGCGAGGATAAATGAGGCAGAAGAAAGAATCAGTGAGATAGAAGACCAAATGATGGACAATAAAGAAGCTGAGAAAAAGAGAGATAAACAACTACTGGATCACGAGGGCAGAATTCGACAGATAAGTGATACCATAAGATGAAACAATATTAGAATAATTGGGATCCCAGAAGAAGGAGAGAGAGGGGCAGAAGGTATACTGGAGCAAATTATAGCAGAGAACTTCCCTAATTTGGGGAAGGAAACTGGCATCAAAATCCAGGAGGCACAGAGAACCCCTCTCAAAATCAATATATATATGTCAACACCCCAACATCTAATAGTAAAACTTATGAGTCTCAGAAACAAAGAGAAAATCCTGAAAGCAGCTGGGGAGAAGAGACCTGTAACCTATAATGGTAGAAACATTAGATTGGCAACAGACCTACCCACAGAGACCTGGCAGGCCAGAAAGGACTAGCATGATATATTCAGAGCACTAAATGAGAAAAATATGCAGCCAAGAATACTATATCCAGCTAGGCTGTCATTGAAAATAGAAGGAGAGATAAAAAGCTTCCAGGACAAACAAAAACTAAAGGAATTTGCAAACACGAAACCAGCCCTACAAGAAATCTTGAAAGGGGTCCTCTAAGCAAAGAGAGAGTCTAAAAGCAACATAGATCAGAAAGGAACACAGACAATATACAGTAACAGTCACCTTACAGGCAATACAATGGCACTGAATTCCTATCTTTCAATAC
Organism: Halichoerus grypus; assembly: GCF_964656455.1. Classification (NCBI taxonomy): domain Eukaryota; kingdom Metazoa; phylum Chordata; class Mammalia; order Carnivora; family Phocidae; genus Halichoerus; species Halichoerus grypus. Next base: position 50,062,078 of record NC_135717.1, on the reverse strand, counting down.
TTACCCTGAATGTAAATGGGCTAAATGCCCCAATCAAAAGACACAGGCTATCAGATTGGATAAAAAAAAAAACAAGACCCATCGATATGCTGTCTGCAAGAGACTCATTTTAGACCCAAAGACACCCCCAGATTGAAAGTGAGGGGGTGGAAAACAATTTACCATGCTAATGGACGCCAAAAGAAAGCTGGGGTGGCAATTCTTATATAAGACAAATTAGATTTTAATCCAAAGACTATAATAAGAGATGAGGAAGGATACTATATCCTACTTAAAGGGTCTATCCAACAAGAAGATCTAACAATTGTAAATACCTATGCCCCTAACATGGGAGCAGCCAATTATATAAGGCAATTAATAACAAAAGCAAAGAAACACATTGACAACAATACAATAATAGTGGGGGACTTTAACACCCCCCTCACTGAAATGGACAGATCATCTAAGCAAAAGATCAACAAGGAAATAAAGACTTTAAATGATACACTGGACCAAATGGACTTCACAGATATATTCAGAACATTCCATCTCAAAGCAACAGAATACACATTCTTCTCTAGTGCCCATGGAACATTCTCCAGAATAGATTATATCCTAGGTCACAAATCGGGTCTCAACTGGTACCAAAAGATTGGGATCTATTCCCTGCATATTTTCAGACCACAATGCTTTGAAACTAGAACTCAATCACAAGAGGAAAGTCAGAAAGAACTCAAATACATGGAGCATGTATTTTAGTAGGATGCTAAAGAGCATCCTACTAAAGAATGAATGGGTCAACCAGGAAATTGAAGAAGAATTAAAAAATTCATGGAAACCAATGAAAATGAAAATGCAACTGTTCAAAATCTTTGGGATGCAGCAAAGGCAGTCCTAAGAGGAAAGTATTTAGCAATACAAGCCTTTCTCAAGAAACAAGGTCTCATATATACAACCAAACACTACACCTAAAGGAGCTGGAGAACGAACAGCAAATAAAGCCTAAACCCAGCAGGAGAAGAGAAATAATAAAGATCAGAGCAGAAATCAATGAAATAGAAACCAAAAGAAAAGTAGAACAGATCAATGAAACAAGGAGCTGGTTCTTTGAAAGAATTAACAAGATTGATAAACCCCTGGCCAGACTTATCAAAAAGAAAAGAGAAAGGACCCAAATAAAATCATGAATGAAAGAGGAGAGATCACAACCAACACCAGGAAATACAAACAATTATGAGAACATATTATGAGCAACTGTATGCCAGCAAATTAGATAACCTGGAAGAAATGGATGCATTCCAAGAGATGTATCAACTACCAAAACTGAACCAGGAAGAAACAGAAAACCTGAACAGACCTATAACCACTAAGGAAATTGAAGCAGTCATCGAAAATCTCCCAAAAAACAAAAGCCCAGGGCCAGATGGCTTCCCAGGGCAATTCTACCAAACATTTCAAGAAGAATTAATACCTATTCTTCTGAAACTGTTCCAAAAAATTGAAATGGAAGGAAAACTTCCAGACTTGTTTTATGAGGCCACCATCACCTTGATCCCAAAACCAGACAAAGACCCCATCAAAAAGGAGAATTACAGACCAATATCCTTGATGAACATGGATGCAAAAATTCTCACCAAAATACTAGCCAGTAGGACCCAACAATACATTAAAAGGATTATTCACCATGACCAAGTGGGATTTATCCCTGGGCTGCAAGGTTGGTTCAACATCCGCAAATCAATCAATGTGATACAATACATTAATAAAAAAAGGAACAAGAACCATTTGATCCTCTCAATAGATGCAGAAAAAGCATTTGACAAAGTACAGCATCCTTTCTTGATCAAAACTCTTCAGAGTATAGGGATAGAGGGTACATACCTCAATATCATAAAAGCCATCTATGAAAAACCCACAGCGAATATCATTCTCAATGGGGAAAAACTGAGAGCTTTCCCCCTAAGGTCAGGAACACGGCAGGGATGTCCACTATCACCACTGCTATTCAACATAGTATTAGGGGGCGCCTGGGTGGCTCAGTTGTTAAGCGTCTGCCTTCGGCTCGGGTCATGATCTCAGGGTCCTGAGATTGAGCCCGGCGTCGGGCTCCCTGCTCGGCCGGGAGCCTGCTTCTCCCTCTCCCACTCCGCTGCTTGTGTTCTCTCTCTAGCTGTCTCTCTCTCTCTCTCTCTCTCTCTCTGTCAAATAGATAAGATAAAATCTTTAGAAAAACAAAACAAAACAAAGCAAAAACCATAGTATTAGAAGTCCTAGCCACAGCAATCAGACTACAAAAAGAAATAAATGGCATCCAAATTGGCAAAGATGAAGTCAAACTCTCACTCTTTGCATATGATATGATGCTTTATGTGGAAAACCCAAAAGACTCCACCTGAAAACTGCTAGAACTCATACAGGAATTCAGTCAAGTGGCAGGTTATAAAATCAATGCACAGAAATCAGTGGCATTCCTATACACCAACAAGACAGAAGAATAGAAATTAAGGAGTCGATCCCATTCACATCTGCACCCAAAAACATAAGATACCTAGGAATGAATCTAACCAAAGAGGCAAAGAATCTGTACTCAGAAAACTATAAAACACTCATGAAAGAAATTGAGGAAGACACAAAGAAATGGAAAAACGTTCCATGTTCAGGGATTGGAAGAAAAAATACTGTGAAGATGTCAATGTTACCTAGAGCAATCTACACATTCAAAGCAATCCCTATCAAAATACCATCCACTTTTTTCAAAGAAATGGAACAAATAATCCTAAAATTTGTATGGAACCAGAAAAGACCTGAATAGCCAGAGGAATGCTGAAAAAGAAAAGCAAAGCTGGCAGCCTCACACTTCCGGACTTCCAGCTCTATTACAAAGCTGTCATCATCAAGACAGTATGGTACTGGCACAAAAACAGACACATAGATCAACGGAACAGAATAGAGAGCCCAGTAATGGACCCTCAACTCTATGGTCAACTAATCTTTGACAAAGCAGGAAAGAATGTCCAATGGAAAAAAGACAGTCTCTTCAACAAATGGTGTTGGGAAAATTGGACAGCCACATGCAGAAGAATGAAACTGGACCATTTCCTTACATCACACACAAAAATAGACTCCAAATGGTTGAAAGGCCTCAATGTGAGACAGGAGTCCATCAAAATCCTAAAGGAGAACACAGGCAGCAACCTCTTCGACCTCAACCGCAGCAACTTCTTCCTAGAAAAATTGCCAAAGGCAAGGGAAGGGCAAAAATGAACTACTGGGACTTCATCAAAATAAAAAGCTTTTGCACAGCAAAAGAAACAGTCCACAAAACCAAAAGACAATCGACAGAATGGGAGAAGATATTTGCAAATGACATATCAGATAAAGGGCTAGTATCCAAAATCTATAAAGAACTTCTTAAACTCAACACCCAAAGAACAAATGATCCAATCAAGAAATGGGCAGAAGACATGAACAGACATTTTTCCAAAGAAGACATCCAAATGACCAACAGACACATGAAAAAGTACTCAACATCGCTTGGCATCAGGGAAATCCAAATCAAAACCTCAACGAGATACCACCTCACACCAGTCAGAATGGCTAAAATTAACAAGTCAGGAAACGACAGATGTTGGCAAGGATGTGGAGAAAGGGGAACCCTCCTACACTGTTGGTGGGAGTGGAAGCTTGTGCAGCCACTCTGAAAAACACTATGAAGGTTCCTCAAAACGTTGAAAATAGAGCTACCACACAACCTAGCAACTGCACTACTGGGTATTTACCCCAAAGATACAAATGTAGGGATCTGAAGGGGTACGTACACCCCGATGTTTATAGCAGCAATGTCCACAATAGCCAAACTGTGGAAAGAGCCAAGATGTCCATCGACAGATGGATAAAGAAGAGGTGGTACATATATATAATGGAATATTATACAGCCATCAAAAGGAATGAAAGCTTGCCATTTGCAACGACATGATGGAGCTGAAGGGTATTATGCTGAGCGAAATAAGTCAATCAGAGAAAGACATGTATCATATGACCTCACTGATATGAGGAAATCTCAGGAAACAAACTGAGGGTTGCTGGAGTGGTGGGGGTTAGAGGGATGGGGTGGCTGGGTGATAGACATTGGGGAGGGTATGTGCTATGGTGAGTGCTGTGAATTGTGTTAAGACTGTTGAATCACAGACCTGTACCTCTGAAACAAATAATACGTTATATGTTAAAAAAAAAAAAAGAAGAAGAAGAAGATAGCAGGAGGGGAAGAATGAAGGGGGGGAAATCAGCGGGGGAGAAGAACCATGAGAGATGATGGACTCTGAGAAACAAACTGAGGGTTCTAGAGGGGAGGGGGTTTGGAGGGATGGGTTAGCCTGGTGATTGGTATTAGAGGGCATGTACTGAATGGAGCACTGGGTGTTATATGCAAACAAGGAATCATGGAACACTACATCAAAAACTAATGATATAATGTATGTTGATTAACATAACATAAAAAAGATTTCAAACTATAAAGTGAAAAAAAAGAAAGTGTGTGCACAGTATAATATATATATGATATATATATATGTGTATGTGTGTGTATGTGTGTATAAACAATTCCTTCTTTTTCCATTTCATATTCTGTATAAACACATATTAAAGAAGTCCATCTAGGTCTTTGGGGCCTTGAATTTTAATTTTTCAATTCCACTAATTATTATTTTCAGATATAAGCTATGATTTTCCCCTTTCTTGTTATACATTAACCATATTTCTCATTAAAAAAGAAAGAGCCCTCCCAAATGTAATGTGGAAGAAAAAGAGTAAATATTTATTGAGAACCCACTATGTGAGAGGCACAGAGCTATCCTCTGGATATAAATGATCTCATTTGATGCACAGATCAAACCAATGAGTTTTTTTTCTCATTTCATTTTTTAAAACTGAAAAAGCTGAGATCTGAGACATCTAAGCACATCCGATTAGCAAATGGTAGAGGCAAGATTCAAATCAGGTGGTCTGCCTCTAAGTCTCAGTACTTTTCTCTGTTCAACTGGCTACCTTCCTAATAAAATTCCCATAAAACAATGTGGCAAAACTGATGTAAAGGCACAATTTAACCACCACTTTCCAGTTCCACATGTAAGTTATGTGAAATGTTGGGGTTTGGGAGCAAGAAGGAATTCTTGAGAGGTCTTCAGTGCAAAAAATGTGGTTTTATTAAAGCAGAGACAGGACCCGTGGGCAGAAAGAGCTGCAGAAGGGTTGTTCTGAGTGGCCAATTATATACTTTCAAGTTAGGAGGGGGTTAAGGATAGCAGGATATCTCTAAGGAATTTTGGAAGAAAGGTTTCCAGGACCTTGAAGGGCTAGCTGCTGTTAGGGTAAGGTCATTTACTACTGTCAAGTAAAACCTTAGTCATGAGGCCCTTCAGGTGTCTATCAGTGAGCCATATGCTTGGAGGATGATTACTAAGATATATCTTGGGGCCAGGGGAAGGGGGTAGAGATAAAGGAAGTTTCCAAAGGAATTTTTATATGTTAAAGAAGATTTACAGAATCCTGGAAGTTGGGCTAATGTCAAGCTAAAGTTGCCTTTTGCCTCTCCTCTAGTAAAGTATCAACATCCAGGCTGTTGAGTTCCTGGAGGAAGGTCACCCTGTCAGTCTTAAGTACTTGCCAATGGCCTGCAAAGGAAATCTTTTTTTATTTTCCTACATTTCCTTTGCCTTTGTTCTCCACATCAGTGAGGAGCTTGGAAGTCACCACTCCATTCTAACAACACGTAAAAAACTGAACAGACTGAAAAAATTAACAGCTCTCCTTGGATTCATAAGAGAGAAGAGGACACAGAGCAAACTGATGCCTTTAAGACTGGAGAGACCGAGAAACAAATGTAGGTCATCATGGCTTACCAGAGCAGAGACTCAGGAGCAGAAAATGGTGCAGGAAGGAAAACCTGAACTGTAACTGACGAAGTGCTGGAGATTCAGTGCAGATAAGTCTGAGAGTTAAAACTCCAGGGGCACCCAGTCATAGGAAGGGCCCCAGAATATTGAGAAACTTACCTTTAGGAGCTCAACCAGGTCCACACAGTAAATATTGGAGAAAAATCCTCTCGGCCTTATGTCAGGGAAGTGGAAACGGTACCATTTTGAAATATGCCAGAACACTCTTTTCTTCTTAACAAGACTTGCCCTCAGGGGAAACTAATTAACCAGAGCCTAACCTGCTGGGCTGTTATCAGAGCATAACTGACACCTGGGGAAGGGAACTACCCAACCCCAGTTTATTTTAGCCATCCTGTCCTACCTAAGGGTAGAAAATAAATGAGAAACACTTGAGAAGTTCACAGTCCAGAGGCATAGGTTCATTAAAAGACTGGGACTGTGTCATAGTACTACAGAATGCTTCTCATCCTGTACACCCCACCACCACACTACTAAAAACCTATTCATAGCAGGTGCTTTTACCCAGTACATCATATCTGGCTATCAATAAGAAATTACAAGGTATACCAAAAGGCAAAAACAAAAAACAAAAAACAAAAAAAACCCAAAACAAAAAAAAAAACAACAACACAATTTGAAGAGACAGAGCAAGATTCAGATCTAGACTCAGATATGGCAGGGAGATTGAAATGATCAGATTGGGAATTTAAGGGCTCTAATGGATAAAGAAGACTATATGCAAGAACAGACACTCTGACCAGAGAGATGGAAATCCTATGAAAGAATGAAAAAGAAATTCTAAGTATAAAAACAACTGTAATAGAAATGAAGAATCTCTTTGGTTGGACTTATTAGTAGACTGGACACAGCTGAGGAAAGACTCTCTCAGAAGCTGTATCAATAGAATCCTCAAAAACCAAAGAAACTAAGACCTGGCTTTTTGAAAAATTCAATTAAATTGATAATCCTCTAATTGGGCTACTTAAGAAAATAAAAGAGATGACATAAATTACTAATATCAGAAATTAAAGATGGCACATCACTACAGATATCATGGACATTAAAAAGATACTAAAGAAATACTATGAATAGCTCTATGCCCACAAATTTGATAACCTACATAAAATGGATCACTTTCTTGAAAGACAAAATCTGCCAAAGTTCACATAAGAAGAAATAAAATGTCTGAATAGGCTTGTGTCTATTAAATATATTGAATCAATAATGAATAACTGCCCAAAACAAAGATCATCAGGCCCAAATGTGTTCACTGGTGAATTGTATCAAACATTTAAGAAAGAAATTGTACCAATTCTCTACAATCTTTTTCAGAGGAGAGAAGCAGGGGTGGGATACTTCCTAACTCATTATATTAGGCCAGCATTATCCTAATACCAAAACCAGACAAAGACAGTCAAAGAAATAAAAATATGGACCGATATCTCTCATAAATATAGATGAAAAATCCTCAACAAGTATTAACAACTTTGGATACAAAAGAGTACAAAAATTATACAACATAACCAAGTGGGATTTATCCCAGATATGTGAGGCCAAATCAATGTTTGAAAATCATTAATGTAACCTACCACATCAACAGACTAAAAAATAAAAATCACATGATCTTATCAATAGATGCAGAAAAAGCTTTTGACAAAATCCAGTATCAACTCATGTTAAAAACTCCCAGTAAACTAGGAATAGAGGACAGTTTTCTAAGCTTGATAAAGACTATCTACAAAAACCCTACAGCTAATATCACACTTAACGGTGAGAAACTTGAAGTTTTCCCACTATGATCAGGTATAGGCAAAGATGTCCTGCCTAACACTTCTTTTCAACACTGTACTGGAAGTCCTTACTAATGCAATATGGCAAAATAAGGCAAAAAAATAAAGGTATACAGATTGGGAAGGAAGACATAAAACTGTCTTTGTTCACAGATGACATGAATGTCTATAGAGAAAATCTGAAAGAATCAACAAAATCGTGGAACTAATATATGAATATAGAAAATTTGCAGAATACAAGAATAATGCACAAAAGTTTATGGCTTTGCTATATACCAACAATAAATTAGTGGAATTTGAAATTAAAAAGGTATTATCATTTACATTAGCACCCCAAAAAATGAAATACTTAGGTATAAGTCTAACAAAATATGTACAAAATCTATATGAAGAAAACTATAAAACTGATGAACAGAATCAAAGAACCAAAAAACTGGATAAGAAGACAATATGTCAAGATGTCAGTTTGTCCCAACTTGATCTGTACATTCAGGGCAATTGCAATAACAATCCTGGCAAGTTATTTAGTGGATATGAACAAGTTGACTCTAAATTTTATTTGGAGTGTCAAAAAGACCAAGAATGGGCAACACAATATTGAAGGAGAAGAACAAATTTGGAGGAATGACAGTACCCTATTTCAAGACTTACTATGAAACCACAGTAATCAAGAAAGTGTGGTATTAGGGAAACAGACAAAAAGATCAATGGAACAAAACAGAGAGCCCACATATTGATCCTTATGAATATAGTCAACTGGTCTTTGACAAAGTATAAAAGGTAATACAATGGAGCAAAGATAGTCTTCAAAAAGTGGTGCTGGAATGACTGAACAAAAATATAAATCTAGACACAGACCTTACAACTTTCAAAAGAATTAACTCAAAATGGATCATAGACCTAAATGTGAAACAAAAACTATAAAATCCTGGAAGATAACATCAATTGGGTATGGTGATGCCTTTTTAGATATAACATCAAAGATACAATACATGAAAGAAATATTGGATAAGCTGTACTTCATTAAAATTAAAAACTTCTGCTTTGTGAAAGATAATATCAAGAAAATGAGAAGACAAGCCACAGACTGGGAGAAAACATGTGCAAAAGACACACTGAATAAAGGACTGTTATCCAAAATATACGAAGAACTTTTAAAACCTAATAATAAGAAAACAAACAACCCATGTTAAAAATGGACCAAAGATCTTACCAGACAGTTCACCAAAGAAGATACAGATGACAAATAAGCATATGAAAAGAAACTTCAGATCATATGTCATCAGAGAAATGCAAATTAAAATGAGAAACCATTACAGTCTTATTAGGATGGCCAAAATACAGAACACTAAGAACACCAAATACTGGTGAGGATGTGGAGCAGCAGGAACTCTCATTCATTGCTGGTGGAATACAAAATGCTAAAACCACTTTGGAAGACAGTTGGGCAATTTCTTAAAAAACCAAGCATACTCTTACCATACAATCCAGCAATTGCACTCCTTGGTATTTACCCAGAGGAACAGAAGACTATGTTCACACAAAAACCTAACACAGATATTTAAAGCAGCTTTATTCATAATTGCCAACATTTGGAAGAAAACAAGATGTCCTTCAGTAAGTGAATGGATCAATAAATTGTGGTGCATCCAGACAAGGGAAATGAGCTATCAAGCCACGAAAAGACATGGAGGAACTTTAAATGCATACTGTTAAATGAAAGAAGCCAATTTGAAAAGGCTACATCCTGTATGACTCCAGCTAGATGACATGCTGGAAAAGGCTAATCTGCTGAGGAAAATGCAGCTCCTACAAAAGCAATAATCAGGGATCAAAGAGACAAGAGGAAAACATTCTTCCTGACCAATACATTTGAAGCAAAGCATGCTGCAGCAAAGGTACTTTTTACAGCATTTTGAGCCTGCTGATGTACAGATTTATTTTTATAAGATCCTGAATTTGAAAATAATAAATGGTGGAGTTGGGGAAAAGCAGAATTGACATATCTGAAATCTGGGAAATGCCAATCACTGAAGAGAGTGAAACTACTCTCAGAAGAGGTAGAGGATAACCACTACCTCACAATGACAGTCACATTTTGTTATGAGAGTCCCAAAGTACATGTGTGCAGTGGTTGTGATGAGGCATTTTTAGTTGCCAAGATTTCAAACACATTGTACCTTGAGATTCTGCCCAGTTAGGTAAAGAAGTTGAGAGGAGGAGGGATGGTTTTGAGGTAGGAGAATGGAAACTTACTAAAGCCATTTGCAGATCTGTAGGAGAACCTTAAATATTTTACTCCTAGTTTCAGGGTAATTTATAGGTTAAATTTTGATATCTTGTAGATTTTAAGAATTGACCTGTTTTTGTTTTTGTTTTTTTTTTTTTTAAAGATTATTTATTTATTTATTTATTTATTTGACAGAGAGATGAGAGAGAGCACAAGTAGGCAGAGAAGCAGGCAGATGGAGAGGGAGAAGCAGGCTCCCCGCAAAGCAGGGAGCCCGATGCGGGACTCGATCCCAGGACCCTGGGATCATGACCTGAGCCGAAGGCAGCCGCTTAACCGACTGAGCCACCCAGGCGCCCGAATTGACCTGTTTTTGAAGTAACATTTTTTCTTAAAACATTTAGGTTGACCCAAAGAGAACTCCTGCTTCCGAGATTCATGAGAAAATCAGATGGAATTATCTTGGAAGATTTCATATTTTTAGGTAATAGGAGACCATATGTTCACTTGCCACTACTAAATACAATGTGAATAAAATAAAGCTTTGGAATGTGCAAAGTAAACCATATGTAATGATTGCGTCTTCCTATCATGGATTAAAAAAATAATTAATATTTTTACATAGGCCTTATTTTTTAAAACAATTTTATATTTCCAGAAAAAACGATTTTTAAAAGACTTTATTTTTTAGAATAGTATTAGATTTACTGAAAAATTAAGATTGTACAGAGAGTTCCCATACAATTTATACAAAATTTCCCCTATTACTAATGTCTTACATCAGTATGATTCATTTGTTACAATAAACAAACCAATGCTGATACACTAAAGTTCACTGTTTATTCAGATTACATTTACTTTGACCTAATGCCCTTTTATCATTTCAGGATTCCATTCAGGACACCACATTGAATTTAGTCATTATGTCTCTTTAGGTCCCTCTGCACTGTGTCAGTGTCTCAGACTTCTCTTGTATTTGATGAACTAGACAATTTTGAGGAGACAGTTTTGGTCAAGTATTTTTTAAGATGATTCTCTACTAGAATCTTCTGATGCTTTTCTCATGATTAGATGGGGCTATGGGTTGTTGGGAGAGCAGAAAGTTAGAGTGCCATGTTCATCACACCACATTAAGGGTACATACTAGTGCCATGACTTATCTCTGTTGATATTGACCTTCCCTGGCTGAGTAGAGTTTGGCAGTTTTCCCCATTGGAAAGTTACTCACTTTTCCCTCTCCATATCATACTCTTTGGGGGGGGAAGTCATTATAAGCACAGCCCACATTTAAGGAGTGAAGATTTATGCTTTTGCTCTTGACGATAATGTGGCTGCATAAATGTTTTGGAATTCCTTTGCATGGAGTATTTATGACTTCTCCAGAACTTATTTACTTACTTAACCATTTATTTTTATCAGTATGTATTTACGGAAATTTAATTTATACTACGACTTTATTTTGTTCTTCAAATGTTCTAGCCTTTGGTCATTAGAACCTCTTTCAATTGGCTCCTGGGTCCCTTTGACTTACCCTAATCAATCTGTGTGTGTGTGTGTGTGTGTGTGTGTGTGTGTGTGTGTGTGTGTGTTTAAAGCATTCCTTATTTTCCAGCACAATAAGATACTCCAAGATCATCTTGCATATGTTCAGTGCTAGAATCAGACATTTCTCCAAGGAAGTCCTGGTTCTTTTTACTGTAGAATTAGAATTAGAAACCAGGACCGGGTGCTGGGTGTGCTTGTTCCTACTGGGGTGTCATTTCTTTTAGGATCTCTCAGCTGACAAAGCAAGAAAATGTATGTATGTATACTAATCCAAATAAATATTTCTATGTGTAACCATCTGTATCGGTTTTAAGGAAAACCTGAGTACAACCTGAAATGTCCAACTGTAATCCATTATATCATGGATCACTCTAGCCTTGTTCCCTTATCTGTAAATTCCCTCTATAATAGTTGAAAACCTGGCTCCCGCCATCCATCTCCATTTTTACTTAATTGTTCAATTCCCAGTATATATGTCTAGCAGTAACAGAATTGATAATCATACCCAACACTCACGTGTGAAACAACCACCTGTAGTGCAGTGCTTATGTGCAGTTCCTTTGCCCTTAGTCTTACAGACTCTACTCAGTTTCAGTTACTTAGGTCAGCTCTTTCCCCCCACATCCCCTTGACTGAGGTGGTTTCATACATTTGAAATACAGTTGGATTCTCTTGTGACAGTGTGCATTCCTTCCTTGGAATACTCAAACTTGCATGAAGTTTACTCTTTGTGTTATGAGTTTTGATGATGTATGATGTCATGGATTGACCTGTTCACTATCATACTGAATAGTTTCACCATCCTCAAGATTTCTTGTGCATCACCCATTCAATCTTTACTTCTTTCCTCAACCCCTGGTAACCACTGAACTTTTTCTGCCTCTATAGTTTTGTTTTTTCTTTCCAGAATGTCATATAGATGGAATCATTCAGTATGTAGCTCTTTCAACATGGTTTCTTTCATATAGCAATGCGCATTTAAGATTAATTCTGGTTGGGGCACCAGGGTGGCTCAGATGGTTGGGCATCTGACTCTTGATTTTGGCTCAGGTCATGATCTCAGGGTTGTGAGATCAAGCCCTGAATTAAGTTCAGCATGGAGTCTGCTTGAGTTTCTCTCCCTCTGGCCCTCCCCCATGCTCGCTTTCTGTCTCTCTCTCTTGCAATAAATAAATCGTTAAAAAAAAGATTAATTCAGGTCTTTTTGTGTCCTTAGATACTTCTTTTTATAGCCAAATTATTTTATATTGTGTATGTCCTCCACTTTGTTTATTCATTTACCTTTTGAACAACCTCATGCTAGCTTCTGGGTCTGTCCATTATGAACAAAAATACTATAAACATTTATTTTGATTTTGGTGTGGAAATAAGTTTTCTTTTCTTTCTTAAAGATTTTATTTATTTATTAGAGAGAGAGTGAGAGCATGAGAGGGGAGAGGGTCAGAGGGAGCAGCAGACTCCCCACTAAGCGGGGAGACCAATGTGAGACTCGATCCTTGGGACTACAGGATCATGACCTGAGCTGAAGGCAGTCGCTCAACTGAGCCACCCAGGCGCCCTGGAAATAAGTTTTCAATTAAATCAGATAAATAGCTATAAATGCGATTGCTATATGGTTTGGCAAGTCTATGTTTAGCTTTGTAAGAAACTGGGAACTATCTTACAAAGTAAATGCATTGTTTTACTTTCCTACCAGCAATGAATGAGAGTTCCTTTTGCTCCATATTTTTGTCAGAAATTAGTATTACTACTTTTTTAAATTTTAGCCATTTTAAAAGTTGTGAAGGTATCTCATTGTTGTTTTGATTTGCAATTAAAATCACTGTTGACGAATATGTTGAGAATCTTTTCATATACTTATTTGCCACCTGTGTATTTTCTTTGGTGGAATGTCTTCTGCTCAGATCATTGCCCATTTTTTAAATTGTGTTGTTTTCTTATTGTTGAGCCTTTTAAAAATTTATGGGGAAAAAAAACCATAATACAAAGTTGATCACATTAACCATTTCTAAGTGTAAGTTAATAGTGTTAAGTATATTCACATTGTTGTGCAATCTCTAGAACTTTTCATCTTGCAAAACTAAAAGTCTATACTCAATAAATAACAACAAAGTAAAATATTTTTTGTTATCCTAAAAAAAAAAAATAAACAACAACAAGATTCTCAAGATTCATCCATGTTGTAGCATGTGTCATATTTTCTTTCTTTTTAAGGCTGGGTATGTATAACCTACATTGTAGGTTATACTGTATGTATAATCTACATTTTATTTATTCACTCATCTGTTGGTGGACACTTGGGTTGCTTCCACCTCCTGGACACTGTGAATAGTGCCATTGTGAACATGCATGTGCAAATATCTCTTTGAAATTATGATTTCAATTCTTTTGGATACATACACAGAAGTGGAATGGATGTTTTATTTAGTAATCCTATTTTTAACTTTTTGAAGAACCACCGTACTATTTTCCACAGTGGCTGTACCATTTTGCATTCCCATCAAAAGTGTACAAGGATTCCTATCTCTCCAAATCCTCACCAATTCTTGTTATTTCCTGATTCTTTGATGGTAGCCATCCTAATAGGTATCAGGTGATATAATTATCATTTTGATTTCCAACTCCATAATAATTAGTGATATTGAAAATCTCTATATTGGCCATTTGTATATCATCTTTGGGAAATGTCTATTCCAGTCCCTTGATCATTTTTAATCAGGCTATTTGATTTTTTAATATTGAGTTGCAGAAGTTCTTTATATATTCTGAATATTAACCCATTATCAGATATATCACTTGCTGATATTTTTTTCTCATTTCATAGATTGTCCTTTCACTCTATTGATTGTGTCCTTTGATGCACAGCAGTTTTAAATTTTGATGTAGTCCAATTTATTTGTTTTTCCTTTTGTTGCCTGTGTTTTGGTGTCATAACTGAGAATCCTTGCTAAATCCAATGTTACGAAGTTTTCCCATATGTTTTCTTCTAAGAGTTTTATAGTTTTAGGTCTTATATTTAGGCTTTAATCCATTTTTAATTGTTTTTATGTATGATGTAAGATAAGAGTCCATGTAGATATCCAGTTTTCCCAAATACCATTTGTAAAAGAGACTGTCCTTTCCCCCTTGAATTATCTTATATTAAATCCCTTGTCAAATACTATTTGGCCCTTTGTATAAGAGTGTATTCCTGGACTTTCTATCCTATTCTCTTGGTCTATATGTCTGTCTTTATGCCAGTACCATACTGACTTAATTACTGTAGCTTTGTAATAAATTTTGAAATAAGGAAGTGTTAATCATCTAATTTTGTTAAGGCAGTCTCATGAATAAAGTTCTTTGACCCATATTCAGCTACATAAGAATGAGCCTTGGACCTGGAATACTTCTTTACCAAGAGATAAAGAGTCCTCACAGCCTGTGCTGAACTTACCACATTATGTGGGAATATCTCTCCCTGTCTCAAATTTAGTGTGTGCTTCTTTGTTCTGCTTAAGTGTGTGCATCATATGGCATCTGTCCAATCCTACTGCTATATCTCTCCCTTGTAGGGAGGGGATGGAGTCCCTCTGAAGGTGCACAAGAAGGGTGTGCATAGGACAACTTCCATGTATCAGCATCTGGGAGGGACCCACTGGCCAGGAGGAACTGACTCCCACTACCGAAGTTAATCTTGCTCTGTCTCTGTGTGAGTAACGTTATTGTTTCATTTGATCCCTGACTATGTTGTGTTTCCCTGGTGACTCTGATACCAAGATGCAGTGGGTAAAAGTTCTCAGACTCTTACTCCTGACAATAAGCAACAGATGCCACCTACACAATAATGTTCTTGTTTTTAATGATTCTTTTGGCCATTTGAGTTCCCGTGAGATTCCATATGAATTTTAGAATGGGTTATTCTATTTCTCTTAAAAATGTCACTGGGGGTTTGATAGGGCTCGCATTAAATTTGTAGATTACTTTGGGTAGTATTGACATCTTAACAATACTAACTCTTCCAATCCATGAACATGGGATGTCTTTCCATTTGTTTGTGTCTTCTTTAATTTCTTTCAGAAATGTTTTGTAGTTTTCAGTGTACAACACTTTTGTCTCCTTGTTTAAGTTTATTCCTAAGTATTTGATTCTTTTGGATGCTCTTGTAAATGGAAATAATTTTTTTCTTCCTTTTTTTGTATTTTTGGATTGCTCATTGTGAGCATATAGAAATACAATTGAGTTTTGTGTCTTGATTTTGTATCTTACAACTTTACTGAATTTGTTTAACAGTTTCCTTTTGGCAGGGGGAGAATCTTTATGGTTTTGTATATAAGGACATGCCATCCAGGAAAAGAGATAATTTTACTTCTTTCTTTCCAATTTGGATGTCTTTTTATTTCTTTTTCTTGCCTGTTTTTTTCATCTGTTGTTGAGGTTTTTTTTTTTTTTTTCAAAGATTTTATTTATTTGAGAGAGAGAATGAGAGAGAGAGAGCACATGAGAAGGGGGAGGGTCAGAGGGAGAAGCAGACTCCCTGCTGAGCAGGGAGCCCAATGTGGGACTCGATCCTGGGACTCCAGGATCATGACCTGAGCCGAAGGCAGTCGCTTAACCAACTGAGCCACCCAGGCGCCCCTGTTGTTGAGTTTTAAGAGTTGTTTATATACTTTGGATAAAAGACCTTTATCAATTGTTTGTTCTGCAAATATTTTCTCCCAGTCTAGGGCTTGTCTTTTTATTCTCTTAACAGTATATTTTTCAGAACATAAATTTTAAGTTAAATCCAACTTATAAATATTTTCTTTCATGGATTATGATTTTGGTGTTGAATTTAAAACCTCATCATCTCAAATCCAAGGTCAACTACATTTTTCTCCTATGTTTTCTTCCAGAAGTTATGCATTTTATATTTAGGTTTATGATTCTTTTTGAGTTAATTTTTTGACAAGTATCAGATATTTTTCTTGATTTTCTTGCATATTAATATTCAATGTTTCAGCACCATTTATTGAAAAGATTACTTTTTTCCCCCTCTGAATTACCTTTGCTCCTTTATCAAAGGGGCACAGTTAGTTGACTATATTTGAGTGTAACTATTTCTGGACTCTTTACTCTCTACCAAGTGTCTATTCTTTCACCAGTGCCACAGTACTTTGATTACTGTAGGTCACTATTAAGTCTTGAAGTTGAGTAGTGTCAGTTCTCCAACTTTGTTCTTCCTCTTCAGGATTGTATTGGCTGTACTGTGTCTTTTGACATTCCATATAAACCTTATAATCAGTTGGTAGTTTTCTATGAAATAGTTTTCAGGGATTTTGATTGAGATTGCATTGAATTTACTATTCATAAAATTTTAAAGCTAAAGTGTTCTTTTCCTATGAGGAACTCTCATTTCCTATGAAGCACTCTCATTTTACAGATGGACAAACTAAAAATCAGAGAGGTTAAGTGACTTGTCCAATGTGAAGCAACTGAGTCAAGCCAGATTTCTGATCCTTTATTCCAAATCCATTATTTTCCACACTACACCATCTTGTTTTTTTTCCTTCTGAAGACAATACTTTAGGCCCTGTGCATAAAATAATCTTTCTACAGAATGCTGTTACACATAGAACACAGAATTGTCAATTGCTTTATCTATACGTAAAATTTTAATGAACTTTCAAAAGGAATGCAGTGCATTAATCAGCTAAGTTATCCTCTTGTAATGAATATATCCCACATCTCAGTGGCTTACAACAAAGAATAATTTTTCTCTAACCGACAGTTATCATGGGCTATCCTTGATTCTTCATTTTAGGACACATCCTAGGAAGAAGAAGCAGCCTTATCTAAAACATTTTTCGCCTTCAAGAGAGGGGGGGAAACGGGTGGAAAAACAACACCATCGTTCTTAAATTTACTTAGAAGGGGCACATATCACTTGCACTCATATTTAATTGTCCAAAGCAAGTCACATGGCCAAATGTGACTTCAGTGAGGTCAGAAATATAATCCTGCCATAGGAATGAGTCTGGTAGGGAAGGGCAGCAAATATGTGGACAACAATAAAACCTACCCCTACTAGTTTTGCCTACTGATTAAGACTACAGACTATGAAGGTAAACTGACCAAGCTTTAAATCTTGCCTCTATCAGTTATCAGCTAGATGACCTCAGGCAAATTACTCAACCTTTCTCTGTATCAGTTTCCTCATTTGTAAGATTAAAATAATTATATTAGCTACTTATTAAAATAAGTATACTAGATTGAGATAACACAGATGGAACATTTAGCCATCTCTCTGCCACATGGTATACTCTATGTTTTCATAATTAATACAATAATAGCAGCATTCAAGTGAAGGCAATGTTTTTTGTTCAGCCTCATTCCTTAAATATTTGCTTAGTGCCTGTTAATGGGTAGATGTTTTTTTTCTTTCACCCAAAATATTTCTTTCTCTCTTTAAAGTTATTGAGTTCATTTTTTTAAACCCAGTAGGATTTATCTTTAATTACAGACATGGCATATTCATAAAAAGCAATGTAGGGAAGGCTTGCTGATGGGAGTCATATTGTTTCACTGACAAAAATTTCATAGATTTGTTTCACTGGTTACTGACTCAATTTCCCTAAATTGACAGTGGAACAATTCAGTCAGTCAAACACTCTCTGAATGCCTGCACTGTGCAATGAAGTGGGAATATAAAGAGCAAGATACTACTACCTTTGATGTTTTATTGTCTAGTGAGGGAGACAAATATTCACATGAAAGGCAAAACATTATAGGTGTGGGTGAGGAGAGTGAGAGGGGAAGGGAGGAGGAGTGGTAAATTAAATATGGAGAGATCTAAATGAATAAGACTCAAAATTAAATGTAATGTCTAACTGCAACCTGGGCAGCCTATTTTAGATTTAATGAAAAGAACTATCTAGTGCAGTCAAAACATGATTTTGAGGCTACAAAGTTAGCAACAACTCATACGAAAACAATGAAGGGACAATTTTAAATGTTTGTTAACATTAAAAGTAAAACTTACATTAATTTTTTTTCTTATTTAACAATGATTATTCTAATTCACTTTGTTATTTTACCATTAGTCCCACTAGTTGTTCGTGGCCTCTAATGTGGTGAGGCTTCTGAGTTGGCAGCTTTAGTACAAGTTGAACAGCAGACTGTGTTACTGGACTCTAACTACAGAACTTAAATAAATCATATAATGCTGGGATCCCTGAGAAATATTTGTACTTATTTTTCCAGGCCTTAGATATTCCAAATGTAAGGCATATTTTAGTTCTTTTCCTTCCTTTGAGGTTGGAAATACCGAAGATGAAGTGGGATTATAAGGTACCTATCAACCTTGAAGTTTCCTAGCCTCTTCGGAGGAAAGTACAATTTGCCTTGTTAAATCAAAAGGAGAACACAATTTCTGGACACCAATAGGCAGAGACCTAACAAAGAGTTTCTAGATTCCCTAGAAAATGCAGTGTCAGGCATGCCAGGCAATACCAAGTATGATCCCAAGTCAGGACAGCTACATAAATTTTGGATCCTGGTGCAAATTGGAAATGCAGGGTCTCTTGTTTGAAATTCTTAAGAATTTTGGTGATAGTAGAGGATTAAACAATTCACAGGACTCTTCTAAGCGCAGGGTCCTGTGTCACACAGGTGACACCCCCATGAAGCCAGCCCTGCCAAAGTTCACCACCTGAAGGTGGGAATTTTCAAATGTCCATATGGTCCTCAAGCCCAAAGCTGACATTTTTCTCAAAGAATGGAGGTGATGGCAGCCCGTACTATACAGTAATCCCTACAATTCTGTCCAAGCCACTTTTTGAAACTTGGGCTTTAGGGAAGCATTTAAAACTTCTTTATTGAAATGCAAAGAAGCAAGCAAGCATAATTTCCATAAAAGAGAGTATTAATTGGAAAAAAATTTAGACTTTCATCTTTTCTTTCCTTGTCTAAATCTTCTTGAAGGGTACAAGATAAAAAGTGCATGCTTTATTTAGACAATAATTAAAATCTGTTGATTTTATCTTGCTCTAATGAGAAGAAAAAAATAGTTTAATGGTGATGTATTTGTCAGTATAGACAGGGTTATGCTATAGAAACAAACAGACCCCATCCTGCAAGGGCTAAATATAACAAAAGCTTCCTTTTCTTACCCAGTGTGGTTACAGGTGACTCTTCAGGGGAACTGTCTTTTATGTGGCAACTAAATTTAGTGATGACTTCAAATATGTATACAAAGGAAATCCATAAACTCATTGCTAGGGCAGAGATTATACACATTTGAGTGTCTTGCCCTCAAACACATGTTCACTGCCTCCACAGTGGTAAACTAGGTCCAGTGTATTATATTCAGTAATACAATTTAGTTCACACCTTTTACAATTGTGTCTTTTCTTGCCAAACACTAAAAAGCTACCCTACTAAGTTTTTATAGGAAAGCACAATTTCATTTCTCATGGCAATAGGCAGAGAAATTCTGCATTAGAAAAAGTGCAGCTATATCTCATATGCTTTTGCAGCCTGGAGAATCTACTCACTTTCTTTGCTCAAGCAAAAATCAACACAGAAACCAGATGATACATTTCATTTCAATCAAGAGTTTCACAGAGCCTCAGAGACACAAACAAGATTTATGGCTTTTTAGAAGCTATAGTGTAAAAACAAAATTACTTCAAAAACTCTATTTTCTTGAAGTTAAATGCAAATCAAATAGGCCCTAATCTACTCAGCATTTATCTAGTGCCACTTGCCATAGTGCCTAGAAATTTAATATGATTATTTAGCATTTATATGGCACTTTCTATTTGCTGTTTTTAAAAATCACTCTGCTCAGTCATTTTTAATCTATTCCCTGAGTTTTGACAGGCCAATTGGTCCCATTTTACAGATGAGGATATTATGAAGTTTTGAAGTTCCTATGGTATTATATGGAGCCAAGTGCTTGATCTTGTAAGTCTGCTGCTATCTAAGAACATGTCCTGCCAATGTCAGAAAATAGGCTTGTCAGGGAAGTTGGATGTACCTCCAACTTTCTTTAGTCGTCAATTGGTAACTTTTCTTCATTTGATACCTGCTTGAAAAATTAATATTTACTGGCAGACATACCCTCATTTGTTGTATTAGATTAGCATAAGTTTTCTGAGTAAATAAAACAATTTGAAAATTATGTGTAATTCACAGACACTTGGTTGTATCTTTATTCTCTCTTTTCCACTGGTTGGAACTCACTGATGTGGCTTGGCACCATAGTGTAAAGAGATTGCATGAGACACTGAGATCAAGGTCATAGTTGATTCCAGCATGGGAGCGTCATATTATTGCATTTCTTATGGATTAACACATGGGTGCTCAATTTATAAATGTGTGATCATTCCAAAGTTGGTCCTGGACACACATGGATCAGTACAATCCATCACTGGGGCAAGTCTCCCACTATGGTTGAGAAATCAATTCAAACTACGTGAACATAAATCCTCACTTCCTCTAGAAAACATTTGAAGTTCTCCTTGATAGAATTTTTGCTCTTTCCGTCACCAGATTATAGCTCTTGTGCACCTGCACATAACTGCTTTCATGTGGTTTTTGGATATAGGCTTCTTTCTTGTGTGGGTACATCTCCCTTTCTCAAACGTAAAGTGCCCTGGGGTTAAGGTCTTTGCCTTTGTCGCTTCAAATACATTCACATGTCCTAATACAGGATTTCTGCACATAAGCTTCCAATTCATGTATGTTAAATATAATTTAATAACATCAACATTGATTTCAGAGTTTCTGAAGATATCTTCATTTTCGGTTCTTTGTCCACCTGTGCCTAGGTGTGATTATTTATATTAAAAATGCATTTGGAGTAATTTTCTGACCCACTTCTTTTAAAAACTCTGAGTAAGAGTTTTTACCAGTACACAGAGCTAAAAGAGACTCTAAACCTAAACCTCTAAGCTTCAAATTAAATAGAGACTTAAAATCCTACTTTGCTCAGGTGTTCTAGGACTCAATTTACATCACCTCATGTAAGGAAGCTTGTGCAGGTATTCCTAGATAGAGTCAGGCACTTCCTGTGTTGTTAACCTCTCGGAGTACTTTGAACTCTGCTGGAATTGTAGCATGTGGTACACAGTGTGACATTTATTTATTTACATAACTGCTGCTAATAATAGAATGTAAACTCCTTGATGGAGAGAAATGGTGTTATATCTCTATAATCCTAGTGCCTCGCAAAAGCAGTGTTTATAATGATGCTTGACACATTTTTATCACACATAAGTCATTTAAATTTTGAGTATTAGAGACTGACCAAGATAACTCCTAAGTCCACTTAAAGTCTATGACAGAACACTCATATTGGATGGACTAAAACAGATTTTATGTAAGGCAACCATAAAACCAGATAGTTTCCTGGTATCTGGAACAGAATAAGGAAACCTGATTAAGAGACTAGAATAATGACGTCTACTCCACAATTCCCAGTAAACTTGCAAGCAAGGTCTCTGTAGCAAATATATAACCATTCCAACAAGGTCCGTCTGTGTTGAGTTCCTTTAGCAAGATTTCTTTGCATTTCTAAAAGACGCATAACCAAGTGCTATGGAATTTCCTCAAAAATGTGGGGTCATGTTGTATGGATGACAGCAGTGGATGGTGATGGCATAAATATAATTGATGCAATTTCAAAGCTGCCACCAAAGAGTCTTTAGGAAACTCTTTTTTTTTTTTAATCTTCTTTTCTCATCTCTCATTTGGGGTGGAAGTGATAAATTGAAAAATAAGCTTAGCTACTTCTTAATGTTTGTTTCTCCTCTCCTCATTGGTTATAACCTGGTTTTGTCCCCTGTTTACTGAGTACTCTGAAAGATGGGACTGATGTTTAAGTCTTAATTTAATTAAGTTTTAAATGGCATTCTGCTTACTCCATCTTCCTTTCAATTTGCATCAATAAGCACCTGCCAAAAGAATATTTAGAAGCATTTTGATTGAAAGTTTGTTTTAGTAATTATCATGTCAACCTCAGGCTTTCTTGTTTTTCTTTTTTTATAACTTCTCCACCACAATACTTCCTATATGTTAAAGTGTCCTTGATTTTAAGAGTTAAGATAAATATAAAAACAGTTCTTTGGAAGAAGAAGAAAAAAAGAAAGATCCACAGTAAGACACATTTTGATTCAGAAAATAAAAATATGAAAAAAATAGTACATTTACAATACTCAGATTTTTACCTGAGATATTTAAATGACTTCAAACCAGAGTTGCCTTTACTTTTTCTTCAAAATGTTCAGGAAATTGTCCAGTCCAGTGAAAGAGTTTCTAGGTCCAGCAGGCTATTGCTACTCCCTCCATTTAATGATAAAGAGGAAAAAAATTTGCTGGTCTTATCAAACTTGAACACTTGTCCCTTGAACACTGTTGAGCTATGATCTGAGTTATTCAAGCTTCTCTCATCGTGGTCTAGATTCCCCTGCCTCCTACTAAATCCTACTGCTCCTCCCTACACACCCCTACTCCCCAATTTCAGACACGAAGTAAATCCAAGCATCTATTTCTTTGTTTCTGCTTCAGAGATGCTGAAATCCAATTCTGAAAAAAACATATTTTGTTCTTTATTGTCTGTTGCTCCCTGCAGATCCATTCTAGCCATCTCTGTCCTGCTAGAGACTGGCTTCCCTGGATTTAATCTCCCAGACTTACCAATGTCTGCCAAGCATCATAGTTCCTATTGAAAGGCCCTCTCTAAAGCTACAGATCTCATTAATGCTCTTTCCTATTTCCCTCTCAGGGAAGGGCAGCTAGCCAACCTGTGGCTTGCTCTAGGATACTTCATTCCCAGGACAGTTCGCCAATTCTTCTTGATTTCTCTTTACCCTACCAATGTGTTTGTAAATGAACCTTTGCGAAATCCTCCTCAATTACTGCATTTGATAGGGTGTTGCCTTTTTCCTGTCATGACCCTTACAATATATAATCACCCTCACATACAAATATACACATACTTATATATATATTTAAATTGTTAAGTAATAAAATACAGTAAGACATCTGACACGTATTTTTAGCATTATAATCTCTTTTCCATGTTTTCATGCTAAACAGATCTTACTTTTATAAAAAAAAGATTAATATGCATAATGAAATGATAGAGTCATGTGATTTGACATTAGCTTTGCTCAAGGTGCTACTAGCCAATATCATTTTCATCCCTAGTTAATTCCCTAGCCCATCCCACATCTGAATATTTCCTAATCTTCTCTGCATATGCAATCACCCTACACTCACTTTTTTCCACTAATGGAGCTTCGATCTCAAGGAAGAAAAGCAAGTACAACTAATGTCAATTCCTCCAATTTCTTTGTTATCACTTCAGAACTCCATAGCTTCAGTAATATTGACTATTTTCCTGTCTCCAAGAACTTTGAAGCCATTTTTCTAAGATTTACACTGCACCTCCCTAAGATTTACACCTCTAAGATTTAAGATTTACATCTTAAAACCATCTACTCTTACATTCCATAGGACTTATCTCCATGAACTACCTCTTTGATCTCTTCAATCTCTAGTCTTACCCTCTTCAGTGATTTTTTCTTTATCCTCCATAAACATCTTCCATTCTCTGCTTTTAGTTTTAAGAGGAAAATGCGTATTCCCTATGGTCCTTATCATTCAACACCTACTGTTTGCTCTACTCCCTGTTCTTTATTTTTTCTTATTCTCTCCTTTGAAATTATACTTTCAAAGGTCATCAATATCTTTACATTATCAAATACCAATGGTTTAACCCTAGTCCGTGGCATCTGAAAGTTCTGAGAATGTTTTTTCCTGAATTCTCTTTTCCCTTGGCCTCAGTAACACTCCAGGCACCTTGTACTTTTAATTTCCCTATAGAGATTCTTTTGTGGGTTCCTTCACTGACTCTTCTTCTTTACGTCCCATTTGTTATAAGCTTTTCTGGTATGCTCTCAATCCTCATTTCTTCTGATTTTACATGCTTTGGGGACTTAATATTCTTCAGTTGAATGGTCACAAATTATATTTTTATCTCCCTTTATAGCTAAACAGGCAAATTCTCAACTATTTCTCAGTGTCTCAATCCAGGAAACATGAAATTTGGATGTTGTTTTGATGAACTGCTTCATCTTGGGTCTTCTTTGAGGTAGCCTCCAAAGCAGACCATTAAACTTTACCAGTCTAAGTCTGCATCAGATTTCCTTGCTGATTCTTCATTTCTGACCTGAATACTAGCCCAAACTCCTCTCCATAGTAAAGGCCATTCTAAAATCTCACTCTGAAGCTTTTCGAAAAATCACATATCTCATACCATCCCCTTCTTACATGTACTCAGATGTTCTCCTTTTCTTCAGAATAAACTCTAAATTTCATAGCATGGCACACAAAGCAGGTCTATGTCATATGCTGTATTTTTTTTTGAAAGATTTATTTATTTTAGAGAGGGAGAGAATGTGCAAGTGAATGGTGGGAGGGGCAAAGGGAGAGGGAGGGGAAGAGGGAGAGAAGCAGACTCCCCACTGAGCATGGAGCCCCATGTATGGCTTCATCCCATGACCTGAGATCATGACTTGAGCTGAAATCAAGAGTTAGATGCTCAACGAACTGAGTCACCCACATGCCTGCTCTATTTTTTTTTTAAATTTACTTTTTGCACCTTGTTATCCAACAATGGTGAACTATTTGGTAATTTCTGAATACATCATGCACTTACATGGCTTTCTTTTTAAGCTGTCCCCTTGGGATACTCTTTTCCCCATCTGTGTTACTGAAATTCTACTCATTTCTAAAGTCCAACTGACATCTTAATAGTGAGTATTAAATGCTCCCTTTTTTCATACTACCACAACATGTTGTTTTGCAACCATATTCCCTGCATATTTATAGGTAGCTCTCCCTCAATTCATCGTGACCTCCAATGTCTTCATACTTTAATGAAAAATGAAAATATAATTTTGGGGTCATATTATAGTCAGGTTCTAAAATGGAGATGGGAAAAAGGGGAAAACAAAACTACTAAATGTCTAGGACTAATATGTTATCTTATTAATTTATTTTGTATAAATAATGGTCTTTTTAAAGGTATGGTTGTGGGGCGCCTGGGTGGCTCAGTCGTTAAGCGTCTGCCTTCAGCTCAGGTCATGATCTCAGGGTCCTGGGATCGAGCCCCACATCGGGCTCCCTGCTCCGCAGGAGGCCTGCTTCTCCCTCTCCCACTCCCCCTGCTTGTGTTCCCTCTCTCGCTGTGTCTCTCTCTGTCAAATAAATAAATAAAACCTTTCAAAAAAAAAAAATAAAGGTATGGTTGTACCAATAGATAGTTAATTTGGAGATCTTTCATCCTGTATTTTATTTTATCTTATTTAATTTTTTTGAAGATTTTATTTATTTATTTATTTGAGAGAGAGAGACAGCACAAGTGGGGGGGTTGTGCAGAGGGAGAGGGAGAAGCAGACTCCCGTGAGCAGGGAGCCCAATGTGGGGCTAGATCCCAGGACCCTGAAATCATGAACAGAGCACCAACAGCAGATGCTTAACTGACTGACCCACCCAGGCACCCCATCCTCTATTTTAAATAATTACTCAAGAGCTTTTAATTGCATATAGTTCTTAGATATATTCTTCTAGAAAGACTATTTACCCTTTCAATTTGCTTAGCAAACTACTTCCCATATAATACAAATGTAAACTTCATAAGTGTGTCTCTCTATATTACACCACATTCTAAATTAAAACTGTCTAGGTAAATGAGGATTTATTACAGTCTAATACATTTTCTTTTTATTTTTATGGTACTGCAGTACTTCTAAGGTCTGCATAACCATTAATTACTTTTATGCTTATGATATTGCTATGAGCTAGGGAGAAGAGAAACATTATTTTCCCCTGGTTTAAATATAAACAAAGAAAGGGACAGGCGGTTTTGAGTAATTTGTTAAGATCAACCATGAGATAGAGACAAGTCCTGAACCAGTTTTCCAAACTGGGTTATTGTGCATTGCCCTATAAAGGTTACTTTCATGTTGTGCTCCTACTTCACCAAATAGATTTTAAAATATTCCAACTTAATCATGGGTTTTACTGATTTTTGCCTATATTTTCCAAAAGAAAATTAAGCCATGGCAGAAAACTGCTGAACTCATGTGATTTCTGGGTTATATGAGGATCATTTCCCCCCAGGTGGTACATTTTTATAAAACAGGCTCCCCTATATTTGGTCCAAAAGTGAAGGATTTTGGTTTTCCAGGTTTGCCTTTTACTTGAAATGAAAGCATGTGCAATCCAAGAAAACCTAAAACAGTGTGAGTGGTACATACTTAATTGAGGCTATTCCTACAGGCCTAACTATCTGTTAACAGTATTTTAAAACCTGGAAAATCCTGTGCAATAATCTTAATTCCACTCCTGAGCATGTGTGTGTGTGTGTGTGTGTGTGTGTGTGTGTGTATGTATATATTCCCCCCCAAGAAATGGAAAGCAGCCCATTCATCACTTTATTGTTCAGATTATATGGAATCTCATTTACCTTGGCTGATCAGACTTTTAAGATAAGAGTTAATCCTTTAAAGTGGATGGTTCAATAGAATGAGCCAATGGGGACAGCCAAGTAAATTTCAGCACTCTGGGAATGGAAAGGAAATTGCCAAGAAAATGTAATCTCCTGTAGATTTTCCTACCTGAAAGGCCAATCTAAGATTTGAAACCTACCCAGTTAATGGCAAGAAGCCCAGAAAAGTGAAGCACCTGACTCCCCTAAGCCAAGAATCTCTGGAATGGAAGAGACAGGTAAGCAATGAAAAAGAGCCTCATTCTAACAGCACAGATGGCCAATGCCATCCCCGCCAAATGGCTCACCAGGTCTGACAAAGGGGGCAGGTGATCCAACAGACTAAGGCTGAAATGACTGTTCTAAATAGTACTGGAAAGTATGACAGGGATGGGGGAGGCGGATAGAAGCAGAAATAGCCAATTTATGGAAAAATTATTGTCATCTCCACCTGGCAGCATGTCCTTTTGACATCTGCCTTCCTAGGGCTCCTGGATTTTCTCAGCCCTGGCAAGTGGAGATCAGGTGCTTGGGCAGATGATATACTTAGTTCCTGCTGGGATGGAGGCTGAGTTGCTGTGCTTTGTCAGTTTCACCCCCATGATTGATGGGGTGGTGGGAAAGTCACCATTCCATTGGCCCAAACACATTCTCTCCCTCCCATCAGAGAACCAATTCTGCAAACAAAAGTGGATGCCATTCAAGAGTTACAAAAGGTTGGGGAAAGAAGAGAAGTCACTGAAAATAAAGGGGATAGTTTGCAACACAGGACCTTCCCATAAAAAGTGTCAGTAGATATTAGTTCTGTTTTCCTTTCAGTCAGACTCTATCTGAGTGAGGTTATATATTCACTAATTTCTTTTTTGTAATCACCCCCTCTTTCATCCCAATGCTCTTCACATTTCTATATACAGAAAACATGTCAGTATAGATCTTTTTAAAGCAGAATCATGAAATACACCCTCTGCCCTATTAGGCTAATCCACAAGAGAACTGGGAAGTTCCACAGAGTCTTGATCAGTTCAATTACCCAAGTTTATCTTATCAGACTAGTTAACAAAAGGCTTCCCTAAGAAAGGGCAAAAATTAATTAATTAATTAGCTAATTAATTAATTGTTCTCCTGAAATGCTACTGTTGAGGAGTCTGGGCATACATTTCTAGAAGCCCTTTAACGATAGGTGGACCATCCTTAGGAGTGTATATATCCCTTGATCCAGGAGTTCATTATCTAGAGCTTTTCTCTAAGAGGGTAAGCAGAGATGTGCACAAGAATGTATCAGTTAGGATATTCATTGAAACATTAGATGCAACTTAACTTCCATTATGTTATTTATTACATTAGCTATGATATATGGCAAGATTCTAAAAAGATTCAACCACTGAAAGTAATAATGTCAACAAATATTAAATTAATACCATTATCAGTATGTTCTAAGTTATCTTGTGATAAAAACAACAAATTCTCAGGGTTCCTGGGTGGTGCAGTCACCAGGTTTCAGCTTGGGTAGTGATCTCAGGGGCATGAGATCGAGCCCCATGTCATGCTCCATGCTTCAGCATGGAGTCTGCCTGGGATTCTCTCTCCCTTTCCCTCTGCCCCTCCCATTCGTGCTCTCTCTTTCTCTTTCAAATAAATAAATAAATAAATCTTTAAAAAAAATTCTCATATCCTAGTGGATTATAGAAATATAGGTTTGTACATAGTTTACATCACATGTCCTTGGTGGGCTTAATGGGAGTTTTGCTCCACTTTTCCTTACTGTGGGATAAACCTGAGGTAGGGTGAATAATGAGCCTCAGTCGTATCCAGATCCAGATCTGTGGAATCTGTGAATGTTACCTTAATTGGAAAGGGGTCTTCCCTAGATGTGGTTACATTAAGGATCTTGAGATGGGGAGATTATCCTTGGATTATTCAGGTGGGCCCTATATATAATCACAAATATCCTTATAGGAGGGAGGAAAGGGAGATTTGATTCCTGGCAGGAGAAAAGAAGGCCATATGACAGAAGCAGAGGGAAGCAGAGTCAAAGTGAGAAAGAGGAAGTCAAGAAATGCAGCCATAGATGATGGAAAACAAGGAAATGAGTTCTTCCTTAGGGTCTCCAGAAGGAGCACAGCCCCCTGCTGACATCTTGATTTTAGTCTTGTAATACTCATTTTCAACTTCTGGCCTGGAGAACTGTAAGAGAATAAATTTGTGTTGTTTAAAGCCACCAAGTTTGTGGTGATTTGTTGCAGTAGCAATGAAAACCTAATAGAGAGGTGAACAGAACAGGCACTATCTTGATCCTTGCCAGTACCATGGCAGAAAGGAAAAGAGCTTTGGCGGGTTATCCTCTGGAAATTAAGTGTTCTTTCCCAGAAGTAACACAAGTTATTTCCACTAAAACTTCATTGGTCAAACTAAACTTATGGCCCCACCCAAACCTTAGGGCTCCAGGAACTCTACCATGTACCTGAAATTAGGAGAACTAGAAATATTTGGTTAGTAGTACTAATGACTATTCACCACATTGAAAATATGGGTAATATATGGGGTGCCTGGGTCACTCAGTCAGTTAAGTATCTGCCTTTGGCTCAGGTCATGACCCCTGGGATCGAGCCCCACATCGAGCCTCAGCAGAGCAGGGAGCCTACTTCTCCGTCTCCCCTGCTTGTGCTCTCTCTCTCTACTAAATAAATAAAATCTTTAAAAAAAATTAAAAAATGAAAATATGGGTAATAATAAGTAAAAATCAGGTTATAAATCATGTTCTAGAACAACTGTGCTACCAATATGGGAAAATAAATCAGGAATGTGTACCTACACTTAAATATAAAAAAGAGCCTGGAATGAATACTGTAATTTTTTTTCTGGAAAGTGACAGAATAGGTGACTTTTCTTTCTTTCCTTTTAAAAAATTTTTAAAATTCTTATTTTATTTTTAAATTTTTTATTATTTTTATTTTTTATTTTTTACTTCTCCTTTTTAAGTGTCATCAATGAGTATGTATTTTCATAAGAAGCAAGAAAATACACTTTCCCAAGTAGATTAGCAAGTATGCACTAGTATAATACTGTATAAACCTATACCTAATATTTATTTATTTACTTCTTATTTTTTTAAGATTTTATTTATTTATTTGAGAGATAGAGAGTACGAGAAAGAGCATGAGTGGTGGGGAGGAGCAGAGGAGAGGGAGAAGCAGACTCCTCTCCAAGCAGGGAGCCTGATCTGGGACTCGATCCCAGGACCTTGAGATCATGACCTAAGCCAAAGGCAGACACTTAACTGACTGAGCCACCCAGGCACCCCCTAAACCTAATATTTAAAATATAATATTCATTTGTGAAAAATGTAAAGTCAGGAGTTGGAACGTATCACAGTTTGAAGGGGTCTGAGAGGAAATTAAAGCCCAAAAGATGAAAAAAATTATCTAAGACGTAAGAATTATGTAATACTAGACTCTGGGCAAAACTTTCAGCTTTTCTGATTTAAAAGGTAGTTTGTTTGGTTTTTTTGTTTGTTTGTTTGTTTTTGCTTTTCTTACCCCAATGCTAAATCCAACCTTTTGCTTATTTACTAAATTGATAATGTCACTTTTTTTTTTTTTCATTTCTCTTCTTACCCCTACAACTTCAATGATGATTTTTGGAATAATAGAATCTTAAAATATAGCTATTTAATTTGTTTTGCCCCTTTTCATAAGGGAGATGCCAGGTTCCAGTAACCTGTTTATGTCTTAGAAACAGCACACTGTCTTTTCACTAATGCATCCCAAGCACCAACCCACATGCCTAACTCAGATGTGTCTTTCAAATAATGACAATAATTTCAATCAAAAATAAAATGGTGGCTTCAGATATGGTGTCTATGGTATTAGAACTTGTAAGAAATGTTTTATATATATATATATATATATATATATATATATATATATATATATATATATATATATATATATGTCTTTATCCACAGTTCCTGGCTTACAGCTCCCAAACCCTTGGAATTTCCTGAGCAATAGGAGCAATGAGACAATCTTTTGTTAGAATATTTGGTTTCTTGTCCTCAATTCCTGAAATCGCTTCAGAACTATCAAGGTAACATGGGTGTCTTGTTATTCTGAACAAGCTCTTTCTACCACAACTGGATTTATGTTAATGAAGGTAATTTTTGCAAAGCTCCTAAGAATGAGGGTTGGTTGCCAGGGGAACCAACCATGAATGGAGGGTTGGAACTTCTAGTCCCACCCTCTGATTCAGGGGATGGGAGAGGGGCTGGAGGTTCAATCACTCACCAATGGCAAATTATTTAATCAGTCACACCTACATAAGAAAGTCTCCATAAAAACCCAAAAGGAGGGGTTTCAGAGAGTTTCCACATTGGGGAACCAGACACCTTCACAAACCACCATGCTAGGACCCAAGCTCCACAAGGACGGAAACCCCTTTGTTCAGGATCTCACCCTAGGTACCTCCATGTATCTGTTGATTTGTGTTCTTTAATATCCTTTGTAATAAACTGGCCATCTATGGTCCCTCTAGCAAATTAATTGAACCCAGGGAAGGGGTCAAGGGAATCTCCATTTTATAGCTGGTCAGTCAGAAGCACACGTAACAACCTGAGCTTATGACTGGCCTCTGTAGTGGAGAGTGGCCTTCTGGGACTGAGCCCTTTATCTGTGGAATATGATTCTGTCTTTGGGCAGGTAGTGTCAGAATTGAGCTGAACTCTCAGACACGCTGCTTGCTGCTGAGTGGAAACCTACACACACATACACACACACACACGCGCGCGCACACACACACACACACACACTGGAATTGGGTCCAGGAACCTAACTTAGTGTTCTTCTTGTGAATTCAGATGTATTAGTTTGCTAGGGCTGCCACAACAAAGTACCACAGACTGGATGGCTTAATCAACAGAAACATTTTCTCACAATTCTGGAGGCTAGAAGTCCAAGATCAAGGTATTAGAAGGGTTGGTTTTTCCTAAGGCCCCTCTTCTTAGTCTATCTTCTTTCTGTGTCTTCACATAGTCTTCCCTTTGTGTCTGTGTCTTAATCTTCTTTTTT
The DNA here is from genome assembly GCF_964656455.1 of Halichoerus grypus. Classification (NCBI taxonomy): domain Eukaryota; kingdom Metazoa; phylum Chordata; class Mammalia; order Carnivora; family Phocidae; genus Halichoerus; species Halichoerus grypus. The sequence continues at coordinate 50,030,024 of NC_135717.1, read as the reverse complement.
TTAAAGATTTATTTATTTATTTGAGAGAGCAAATGCACGCGCTCACACACACACACACACACACACACACACACACACGAGTTGGGGGAGGGGCAGAGGGAGAGACCTCTTCAAGCACACTCCCCACTGAGCACAGAGCCCAAAGCAGGGAACCCATGAAATCACGACCTGAGCTGAAACCAAGAATTAGACACTCAACTGATGGAGCCAGCCAGGTGCCCCTTAATCTTCTCTTCTTATAAGGACTCCAGTCATACTGGATTAGTGCCCAGTCTAATAGCCTCATTTTAATGTAATTATCTCTTTAAAGATCTTATCTCCAAATATAGTCACATTCTGAGATACTGAGGGTTAGGACTTTAACATATACATTTTTGGGGATACAACTGAGCTCATAACATCAGGTTTTTAAGGAACAGCTTACTGACATATTAGGAGCCTCTGTCTTTTGAAACTGATGGAAATGCTACATCTAAGAGAGAAATTGCTGTTCAGTAGAGTTAAGTATTATTTGGCCTAGCCTTTAAACTTATCCTTGGAGACCAAAATCTTCTTGGAAGAAGAGACATATGTGTGTATTTAAATTTACAAACATATTCTGCAGGCCTCTTCTTTCTGTAAGAGATCTGCATACAAGCACATCGATATTCCTGGTGCCTCTACTTCAACACAACGTTTGTAGAAGGCAGAAGCTTCCAGGAGAATGGCAATTTACCTTATTCCCTGCTGTAACACACAGCAGGTGTTAATTACTTTGTTATTTCAATTGATCAAAATGCCCCTAATGCCACAATGACTCTGGGCACACTTAGCAATGCTATTCGCCCCCAACACACCATTTATTTAAAAAGCCTGCTTCGAGTGTCTATTTGTTCAGCCAACATTCTATGTTCCAAATTGTTATTGCCTAATTCTTACCAGAATATGAAATGAATTCCCAAAGTTGACCCTCAGACACGGATTTCAGACACTAATTGCAGTGAAAATATAAGGAGGAGCTAATGTTTATTTTATCACAGGACAAAAATCATATCCTTTGAGTCCCTAAAACTCACCCCCATACAAATTTGGGCCATTTTACCCAGGCCATGGGAAAAGGGCTCCAATTTCCGAAGTAGCATGCGTGGGTGCACGGGCGCTCACGCGTGTGCACATTTGTGTTTGTGTATGTGTCTCCTGTTCAAATGCTTACAAAATACAGCTAAGTTGGGGCCTCTTGAGCTTCCTGTGATTTAAATGCATAAACATTGGTTCATGGAGCCAGCCACTCAGTGTAATGGGGGAGGCCATTGCCCCTGCTTCTTCTATCCACTAAACAAAATGTTTGTGGTTTTATATTTTATCCACTTTAATCTTAGGAAAGATCAAAAGAAACTATAAACATTCTATTCAAGTCCTTTGAATATAAAGCAATTAAATTTCAAGTAAAAAATGAAGAAGGTCATCCTAGAAGTAGTGAGTCTAGGTTTGCATTATCTTCCCCCTGACTCTGTGACACCTAGCAAGTCCTGATGCCACTCAGGACCTCGGCTGTCTCATCTGTCCAATGGCCATCAGATACCACCTGACATCAACATAATGCTTTATAGCTTAGGAAACACAATGAACATTTGATGCTTATAGCTAAATCAGCACCAGAGACAGGAAAAGTTGATTAAGATGATCATTTACTATATGAAGATCCTGAGGCTCAGAAAAATGAATTGCTCATGGTTACAGAGCCAACGAGTATGGAAACAGTACTCATTTTCTAAAGGTAGAGGGTAAAAAACCACATGCACTTTTGGTATCTCCTCCTGCTGCCTAATCTGCCATTTTATTAAAAAATTAAGCCAACTTTTAGAAAGTTTGCAATAACCCAGCAAAAAATACTCAAGCCAAATACCATTTACTCATACTAAAGAGATCCAAGGATAACATAAATAATTTATATCTCTAGACAATACAAATCCTATTTTGCTTCTACATAATTTCATTTGAACAAACAAAATAATATGTGTGAAATCATCTGCAGTGTCTAGTTTATATTAGATAATATATGTTGGCTGAATCGAAAACTATTAAACCTATTTTTTTCTCATAGTTTTTTTTATTTTTATGGGTTTTTTGTTTTGTTCTTGTTGGTGTTTTCATACAGAACTGTTCTCCTTTTAGCATGCTCCATGAATCATGCTTGAGGATACATCAGATCCCAGGAATGGAAACAGTTTTTGGTAGAACCCATTTTCAGGACCAGGACAAGAAATAGCTTTTCCAGAGCTATGTCTGGAACATTCTCTATTTCCAAGAAACCTTACTGAAAACCTAGAGATAAATCTCAGGTTTCAGAATGAGTAGATACTATATGAGTCGTAGCCTCAATGAATTATCTTACCAAATCTCATTGCTTTTGGCCTTAATATATTAGGTTCTATTACTCCATATACTGCTTTTACGGTTATTCCTAAGTAGCTTTATGTACTTTCTTATAAGGAATTTTAAGACAGGATCCATTAATTCCTGTGTTTTTCTTTCTTTCCCACGAAAGCATGTGACAAGGGGGAGTGCAACCAGCGATATAAAGAAAGTGGGCTTTGTAGTTAGAAGACTTGAAGTACTTTAAGTACTGGACCCTCAAATTTTCAGGTATGTGACCACAGCAATTCATATAGCCATGAACCTCTGATTCTGTTTCCAAAAATAAGGATGTTGACTAAAATAATTCACAGGATTTTGACTCATTTGTAATCCAATGAGTCAAAGTGGATGAAAGAGATCTATAATGGTACAAGAACTATACAAATGTAAGTTCCTATATGAAAAAACCTTAAATGTTTCATCTTTGAAACTGTGTATTTTGGGGGGAGGGTGCTCGAATATGTTATATTTCAAAGCATCCTTTGCAGTTTCATGAGTCTATTTAACTGAGTTATAACCAGTGGGATGGGCAGAAAGTGACACACATTACTTTCAGGTCTAACTCATAAGAAATTACCCATACAGATTCTCTCTCTCTCTCCATGTCAGTTGATTAGATGTTAATGACCAGAGTAGCCCTGGAAACTATGTACTGAAAAATGGTAGAGCCTTCAACAGCTTGGGTGCCTGAATAACCTCATGGAACAGAGTCCCCATTCCATCCTGCTACCAACTGACTTTACATAAGTAGCAATTAAATCTCTATTGTCTTAATTCATTGATGATTTTTAGTTTATTTGGTCCAGCAGCTACCATAGCTCTAACCAATAAGGTATTATTACTAAATGTTAGCCAATATTATTTTATTCCAGTATTTGTGGTTATTTTCAGCTTTTCTGTGTTGGCAGCACACTTTCAAATACTAGAACTTTTAGTAGTACACTTGAAAGAATTAAATTCGGAGTTTGTGAATCTCAAGGGATACACACAAGGAATCCGATGTGGGATTGGCAGCTCCAGCAGTGTTGGTTACTTCAAGGCATGGACCACAAACTCCAGCAGAGGTGATCAGCAAGGCTCTCCTAATTCATTCCATACCACACTGATCAAAAGATTATCTCTAGCATCCTCTCAGCTCTGCCAAGCAGTTTTAGTTTGCAATTGCTTTCATATTTTCTTTGAGCCTCTATCTTTTATCTTTTATCATATTTTTGTGCCTGTTTCTTTTATCTTGAACACTTAACTTATGGTTCCTAATTCATGTTTATCACTCTATAGTTCCTTGTACAGGATGTGAACAAACTAGGAGTTCAACAAAGGTTGATCTGTTATCTTCTGATGTGAATATAACAAACATTGCCACCCCTTGGCACCCAAGCCATGGTTTTCAAAAGCACATTCATGTACCTAACCCACCATAACTGTGAAACCAGAGGGGCAAGATTCCCATGTACCGATGGGGGAACATGAGCTCAGAGAGATCAATTACATTTTTATGTTTCCATGACTAATAAGAGGCAAGTCTGAAACTAGCTCTACTCTTTCCTAATTTTCAATCTAGTGTTCATTCTACTGAATCACACCTGGTAACTACATCATTCCAGTGCTGATAGAGATAGTCTTTATCCTGAAGGGGCCACAGTCATATTGGTTCCCTACCTCAAAAATAGAAATGGTCAATAAAAGTGACAGCTAAGGCTTTTGCCCCTAAGGGCCTATTTTGAACATTTTTGGAATGAGTACTATTTCTTAATAAGCCAGATTTTCTGGAGTAAGTTGATAAAACAACTGCGATAGTTTGCCATAATGGGTTGGGCTATTGTGATTGCTTGTGTCACAACCTTATAACCCAGATGTTTAAATGAGACTTCATATACGTATAGAAAGGCTATTGGAAGGGCACTTAGCTGGCTCAGTCAGTTAAGTGTCCGACTCTTGGTTTCAGCTCAGGTCATGATCTCATGGGTTGTGAGATCAAGCCCTGCATCAGGCTCCATGCTCAGTGTGGAGAAGGCTTGAGATTCTCTCCCTTCCCCTCTACCCCTCCTCATGTTCTCTTTCTCTCTCTTTCTCTAAAATAAATAAATAAATAAATCTTAGAAAGAAAAGCTATTGGAACCGGTTCCAAACTGAAAAGATAAAGATGGAGGGGGTGGTCCTCACTGAGATAACTTGGAGTACTAAAGAGATTACAGGAACATCAATAAGACTTGGCAGAGAATGCTAACTAGCTAACCAAAACTTGTTGGCCCTAGACTATATCTCACAAGTCTGCCATGTAGTTAGATGTGTTCACATGAATTAGGACCCTCAAATGTAAGCAAGAATGGTATGTGCCACTTCTAGCTCTGATCCATAAAAAACCACTGATTGTGGACCACCATGAATTTCTCTCATGGGAGTAGCCACAAGATGGAAGGAGCTTGGATCCATGTATAATCACATTTATGTCAACATGACTACTTCTATGTCTGGGATTTTTTGTTACTTAACCCTAGCCTATCCTAACTAATACAAGTGGTCAACAGAAGTATGTAAAGTAGAACTGAAGATAGGAAACAAACAAATAAGCAAAATAGTGACATCCTTCTGAAAGGAAATACTTGGTCCTTGTAAAAGAGCAAGCCACAGAAAGAATAATTTGCAAAAGGAAATTGGTTGATAAAAATATAGCATCATTTCAGGAAATTCCTGTTATTCATTTAGTTAAAGGATGAAATACTACCATCTATCATCCAGGCAAATGGCTGATTTTAAAGACAAAAGAAAAAAGAGATTGAAGTTTTATTTCCTTCCTAAATATCTCAACATTTGGTCTAAATAAGCTATCTATATTGAAGTATACAAGGTACTCTCCAAAAGTACTTATCATAACTTCTTATGACTAATTTGGGAGATTAATAATGATTTATGACATTTCTAAAAGGAATAGAGTTACTTACAGTTTGAATTAGATAACACTGAATATCAGATCTACCACAGCTACTTTGTTTTGTGAACACTCTAGCTAGCTAGCTACCCACCTGTTAGGGGCTCTGAAATCAGACTACTTGTGTTACCATCCAAGCTATGTCACTCATTAGCTGTATGACTTTGGGTAAGCTGTGTAACCTCTCTGTGTTTGTTTTTGTTTTTTTTTTTTTTTTTAATCTGCTGTGAGATTAAAGGAGTTTGTGCATGTAATCACCATGCAAGTGCACGGCTCAGCTCTCCCACTGCAGGGAGCAGATTGACTGATGGCCCCAGGTGCTGACTTCCTGGATTCACCCCTGTGTTCAACAAAGGTACGAAGGCAAACCCAATTCCTACGAGATGAGGAAGACCTTTAATGGGGAAATTTGGCATAAGAGCTCCTCTCAAAGTTCCTGGCTGAATCTTTCTTTGGACTGCCTTAGAGATTGAGACACTGCTCCCCAGTCTCCTGTATCACTGACTAAAGGTTCTTCCTGTTTTCTTTGGCTCCCTTCCCTTTATCCTTCACAGCTGTTTTCTCAATAAATCTCGTGCCTGTCTAATCCCATGTTGGAGGGTCTGCAGTAACACAAAGCATGTGAAGAGCTTAGCCAGAGTAAGTGCTTGATGCATATTGTCTATTATTATTCATATTCTTTATGTTCTTAAAATAGGAGATTCCATAAGCACAATGGTAAAGTGGCAACCTTTGGGGGTAGGGAGGATTCAGAGTACACATTCAAGATTAGGAGAAAACACGTACAGCTCTAGTAAATCTCACATCATAGGGAATATTATGATATTGTCACTTAAAAACACTATGAAATATAAGCAACAACAACAACAATAAAAATACAAGGGCTGATTTATAATCCATGGTTGGGATTAAGTTTTTTTTAATTTGCTTATATAAATTTAAAATCCTAATTTTAGTGATGTGGAGAAAAAAATATTGAAGGATTGAAGGAACAAGAAGTCTGGCTTATCACTTATTGAACATTTGAATTTTAAAAGATGTACACAAATCAGCTCTTTCCCATACTTTTTGTAGGTTCGGAGAAAAGAGACAAGATGAAAATGATGTAATGAAATAATATATTTCTTATGTAAACAACAAAAAAAAACCCAGAGTATGTTTTTCCATTTGCAAATTCTTAATAGCAGGCAGTCACTCCTCGGTATTGACTGAATGCTGACCCCAGGCACAAGTCTAAAGCTATGTGTTTTGGGGGAAAAGTCAAAGAATGCAGGGTTATGGTCCCTGTCTTTGGGCTATTGAAGGCTCAAATGAATCTACATATGTGATATTTTATTAATGAATGGTAATAAGTTCAACCCATGTACAGAAGTGCTATAAAAACCTGGATAAGAATACTAGCTCAACAGCAAAAACAGTAACAGTGATTAGTACTATTTCTTGAATATTTACCATGTGTCTAGCATTTTATGGACATTATCCCATTAAATCCTCTCTACATTACTGTGACATCCTCTATGTTTTATGAGTCAGAAATCTGAGACATACACCAAATAGGAGACCCAGGATCTTAACTTGGGTTTAAAGGGGTCAGGGTCTTGATTCTTGACCAGTGAGGGTCCACAGTGGATGCAGCCTGTAATCCAATAAAAATGACTTTTCAGGAAAGACTTTTTTTTTTTTTAATATTTTATTTATTTGACAGAGAGAGACACAGCGAGAGAGGGAACACAAGCAGGGGGAGTGGGAGAGGGAGAAGCAGGCTTCCCGCCGAGCAGGGAGCCCGATGTGGGGCTCGATCCCAGGACTCTGGGATCATGACCTGAGCCGAAGGCAGACGCTTAACGATTGAGCCACTCTGGCGCCCCCAGGAAAGACTATTTTAAGGGAGACAAATTTTGAACAGTTAGTATATGTTGTAGCTTTCACAGAAGGCGATAGAGAAGCGAGTATTCCACAAGTGGACTAGAGAAGCAAGAACAAAGACATACAATGGAAAGGGAGCAAACCATGTGTACAAGAGAGGAAAAGACGCTGGCCTATCAGTGTTAAAAGCTTTGCCTGGCGAAGGAGGGGAGGGATGAGGCAGTAGAGGCAGAGGGAATTAGACAGTTGATACACAGCCTGAAATGCAGACAAGGCAGGTCTGACACCTGCTGTGGAAGGAACCCTGTTCTGGCAGTGGTGGGTCCTGCTGTGGTTGGTTTCCTGGGCCTAGAGTCAGGGCATGAGGGTCTGGTTTAGGCGCAAAACTCCGGAAATGGAAAGCATGGTGTGAAGCAGGAAAAAAAAAAATTACAGAAGAGGGGCGCCTGGGTGGCTCAGTTGGTTGAGCAACTGCCTTTGGCTCAGGTCATGATCCTGGAGTCCTGGGATCGAGTCCCGCATCGGGCTCCCTGCTCAGCGGGGGGTCTGTTTCTCCCTCTGACCCTCCCCCCTCTCATGTGCTCTCTTTCTCCTCTCATCCTCTCTCTCAAATAAATAAATAAAATCTTAAAAAAAAAATTACAGAGGAAACAGTAGGCATAGCTGGGTGGGTGACGTCATGCAAACACCACACAAGGAAAGAAGTTGGCACCTGTCTATGGCCATGCACTGGTTCCATGCCAAACAGGGACATTATAACACTGGGGGATTCAGGAAATGTGGCCTATGACCCAGGCAGTAACTACAGCCCCCCACAGCCCTGCTTTCACCACCTGTCAAAACTCTGGGTGACTTCTCTATAGCGCTGCCTAGGAACAGGAGGCTAGGACCCCACCCAGGTGTGGCATTGCCGGCCTTGGTGAGGACAGCATGAAAGGGGTCTCTGTTCAAGTCAGAGCTGACCAGAATGCAACAATCAGGCATCCGCAAAGCCTGCCAGGGGAGTTTTGCAATTGCCCCTAACCCGATCTTTTCCCACACCAATAGCTAATCCCCCATGAAAAATGCTGGAGCGGCAGCTACTTTCTCCCGGGGCATCACTGTGTTTTTCTGAGGCTCAAGTGGGCCCAGCACTAGCAGCTAACAGTTGGCGGCGAAGTACACTGCTGCCACGCCACAGGGCTGGCTAATCAGTGCTATTATGCTCTAGAAAGCTTCACTGATGTGCCTCTTAAAATTTTACCACTGACACACCTACCATCTGACACCGTACAATTAGCCCTGCGTTCTTGGAGCGCATGGTAGCTGTAATATTACCACATCAGAGAAATCATTACTTGAGATTCAGAGCAGCCCGTGTACATGCAGAGTCCTATGCCCTTCTAGGGCAAAGGATTGAGGCTGTTATTCCTTATATTGTCGAAAAGTGTTAATTTTCCAGAGCATTTTCTCTTAAGAAAATCACTGTGCTATATTGTCATCTGATCCATTACGATTAACCCCACTGAGAAATGTTACTCCTTCTCTAGACTAGGAAGTAGGACCTTGCTGAGCATTTCCTCGTGTGTATGACTGGAGAAGAATATCTGTTTGGGGAGCTCTGTGACATTTCAGTCCATCTCTCTGTGGGTTTTACATACTCTGATGTCTCACCCCCAGTCCAGAGTACCCCACTCCCTGTCACACACACATACACACCCAGACCTGAAGCAGACACAGAGACATGCAGGACAGACACACAGACACACATGCACACAAACACTCATATACACAAGAGTCGGAGTCAAATCTAATTTAAAAATAGAACAGACCAAGACAAGGTAAACTTCCAGAGAAAAACGATGCTTTAAGATTTCTCAAGCATGCAAAGTAGGCAAGGAAATGGGTGTAAGTACTTTGAATGGCATTCTGATATTTAAAAAAAAACAGGCTCATGATCTACCACGTACAAATGTACTTTTGAACAATGACGACAGAGCATTAAAACTTGATTCTTAGAATATTCAGATATATATAATTGTCAGGGGCATGGAAAACAGCCAGTGGCCAGGGGAGCAGGGACAAGGGCTTTTTTGAGCTGTAAACTAAACCACTGTGCTTCTTCTGGAGTGATGCTTTGTGGAGGAGGAGGAAATGTGTTCAGGGAGCTCTATTTACATACCACCTATTCCAAGATGCGATGCAAATTTGCTGGTGAGGGGCATTAGGGAGGCACGGGCAGGGGATTAAAGGCTTTAGGATAAAGTAAAATATTCCCTCTGGTGCTGGTTTTATAACTAGGGAATAAGAAAGTCTCCACCTTTCTCCAAATCTGTTTTTATCCATCTGTAGTCTCAGGAACTGAGACAGCTCTCCTGCTGCAACTTAAAAAAAGCTGAACCTTAGATACCAAAACATTTGATAGCTCTTCTTGCTACTGTTGTTTTGGAGGTAGTTGGGCTCCCTATTTTTCTTCTACTTCATCGCCTGTTCTGAAATCTGGGCCATTTCTTGGGAAGTGCCAAGAGAAAACAGTTTTTGCTGAATTTCCAGCCGGAACTTTGAGGAATTAAAATGTCCCAGTATGCCAGTACTTGTACTATTTCTAGTCATGTTTTGAATCAGATTTAAGTAAGAAAATGGAATTTCAAATTCTGGCAAAAAAAAAAAAGAAAAAGAAAAGAAAAGAAAAAAAGGCATCTTTACCTTGAAAATACTTTGAAGACTTTCCAAATACTTACCCCTTTGTTTGGGGTGGGAGGTGGTGGCTCACTGAATATTTCATATTACAGAAATGTTGGAAATAGATGTGTCCCCTATTTGAGCGCTGCTTCGGAAGTCAGACCAGCGGCTTCCATTATGTATTAGAATATCTTTATAGCACAGAAAATGTCTTTTTCTATTATTATACCACAGATTCCCTCAATGTATAGGTAAACAGACTTGAAGAAAATAATTGAATGCAAAGACCTGAAATCAATGTCAGCACATCTTCTAATGAGCTATAACCACAGTGAGCTGCTTTCCCTATGAGACCACCTGCTCCAAGCAGACAGATGGTGGCCCGATGGGGGTCATGGCTCCCCTTGTAACGAAGGCTGGAGTCCCATACGTGCACAGTTTTGGCAGGAAGAAAGAGACCAAGACATTGACACTTCACAGAAGAGAGTAGTGACTTTGTTAAAGAAATGTCAGCACTCTCAGCTCCCTGACTCCCTCTATTTCCTATCATTTTACTGGGTTGGGTAGCCTCATCCTTCCTGAAGAGCCTTGCACTTAGAAGAATAGCTTGAGAAATTAGCATTCTCAGAGGCTCAGCAATCATGCAGATGGAATAAGCTGAATATGTTGAGTGACAAAAATAAAACTCAGGGCAGAGCTTCTATTTGGATTCACACTCTCTTAATCGCAGCCCTACAGCAGTGTTAGATTTTGGATGATTGAAGATAGCACTGAAAAGGGGCACAAAGAAGGGACACCGAGTAAGAGGTTGGATGTGGAAGAAAGTGGCACGTTGGATAGGAATTCTGTTTTTAGGACAGCGTATGTATGAGCTATACTATGAGGAGATCCTTAGGGAGATATATTAAAGGAAGAAAATTTGTAATTTTAGTTGATTAAAAGTATGTTCTGTCTTCTAGTAAACAAATTAACAAAATTCACATTAAAATGTGACTACAGAAGGTGGTAAAATAGATCACCTCTTTGTTCTATATAAAGTATAGCTTTATTTTTATTTTTTAAAATGTGGCTTTATTTTTATATTAATGTTTGAGTTTTAAAGACTTCAAAATCCCTTTTCATTTGTTCTGGAAGCCATGTTTTCCATTGTTAGAAAAAATTTTGATTGCATTTATTATATAAACAAGAGATAGATAAATTCATTCATTCAATCATCTCTCCACCATGGAGCACTATCTTGCACGCCATTTAGAATTCATTACTCGTTCCCACCAACTAAATGCCTTGAGCATTCCCTAGTCATAGTGACAACCAAAAAGCAAAAAAGCCCAAAACAAAAACTACTCATTTCTGAACATTCTAAAGGAGGAAGAATAACCACCACCACCATTCCCCCGATCCCAGGTTGAGAGGTCTTAAACAGAGGCTACAGACATAAAACAAAAAATATGGTTCCTCACTCCAAAAAATGAACAGTCTGAGGGAAAAGAAATATGCCAAGTGTAATCATTTATTGATGTATCGCCACTCATTCCTGTCATTTAGAGTGTGATAATCAGCTTAGAGCACAGCTCTTCTCTTTCCTGAGCTCAGCCTGGAGCTGTGCTCCCAGAACCTTGGTGTGACAAGGAGGGTATGCGGCAGACAGCTGGGTGGCAGAGGCCCCCTTATGAAACTGACTGTGCTAGTCTGGCTGATTCCATCTGGTGCTGGTGGCCTCTGCTGTAGGAACTGTCTCCAGATAGGTGGTATGTGTCTGATTTGGGGGACCAGCTGTTCACCCTCACTGTGTATCTCCATTGCTGAGGAACTCCTCCTCAGAGAAACAGCATTAACTCCCTTTGGCCCTGCAGCAGCTCATATTCCTGGTCTGTTGTCCAGGTTGGGTTCACCATCTTTGACAGAGCAGTCATCTGAGCATCCCTATAGCTCATGCTCATCTGTACCTCTGGGCTCCCCCATATGGAGCCATATGAACAGATGAGGCCCTCTTGTTCACTCTTGGAGAACCAGAGAGTACTGGAATGGGGTGAGGAGTATCCTCATAGCCTTCCTAGATCCAAAATATGATAGTTCCTTCAAGCACTGTGTCATGGGATGCTAAAGTAGATCTCCTTCATTCAGAAGTCTGTGGATCAGAAAAGGGATGACACTGTATGTACAAGTATACTCCCCACCTTCAGGAAACATATGTCAAGCACTGAAGAGGCACAAAAGGGTCTGAACGAGACAACTGGACATACTCCTGGACTCCTTGAACTCTTTCCAATGAATCCCTGCTTGGGAAGCAGTACCAAGGGGAGTCTGGAGGTTCTACAGCTTGGCAAACATTCATCCAGGGGAAAAGCTCTCAATGTCTCTATATTGACATATAATAATCAGAAAAACTCCACTGATGATGATCCTAACATTCACTGTTTGCCTAACAGGATGTCCAGAGGCCAATGGACTCAAAATGTCATCAAGCAACTAGATATCTTTTATCATTATTTTTCTTATACATTTTACTTTTGTACTTATGATGATTACCCAAGACTCAGGATTAGGCATTGTTTTCGTACACAATAGCGTCCTTTTGAAACAGTCTGCAAGAGAAGGGGACCAAAGGACCTTCTTGTGCAGTGTTCACTTTTGTCAGGAAGCCCCTGAGTCCCATCAAGGACTTACAGTCACATGACTAAGTCACACGACCACATCTAGACTCATCACTGGCAAAGGGGAAGGAAATGACCAACTGGCCCAGAACCATCATGATTCATTCTCAGGGGATGAGTACATTACCAAAAAAAACTTAAGTAAAACCAGGATAGGATGGTTTTAGATAGCAAAAAGGGGGAGTGTGCTGGGGAAGCACCAGAAGAGAAGTCAGCCACATTTTCTTCTTTTAGATATACCTGAACATCATAAAGGATCCTCTTGGACTTCCCTTAACTTGGCTTTAGGGAGAGAAAAGGGAATATCTAGGAGGAAAAAGAAAAACATTTTTGTATGCTCTAATAATTCTAATTATTTCCCCCCTCTTTGCAGGGTTCTTCTTCTGTTGGCTGGGAAGTTGGGTAGTTTGGTTATGGAGCTGTCCTCACAACTTGTAGCAACAACTGTGGGAAAATGCCTGATCCTGAATGAGAACCAATCCTTGGAGGTCCTCTGAATTTAAAATGCAGGGCATCCTGGTCCTTTTTAGTGTCTTAGCAGAAATTTTCTACAAAGTGGGAAATTCTGTCAGAATATCCTATTAGACTTGAAAATGCTATGAAAATGTTAATTGCTTTGTGGAAACATGATGTTGAGTGTAGCACAAACAAATGCTATGCACAAGTGCTGAGACAGAATGCTACAAATTGGGAGTAAAGAGTACAAGGACTAAACGTCATTTCCCTATAAAACAACCTAAAACTTCTTGGATGAGAGGATGATTGCAGGGCTAGGGTAGCAAATACACAAGATGAGCCTGGAGTGTTTTGTCAGGCCAGAAAATCCAAAGAAACTTCACCTGCCAAAAAGAGCTCCAAATGGCCAAAGATGGAACAATTCAAACAGTAAGACAAATGACACAGTATTAGATTATAACCCAAGGTATGAAACAAATATATGTGAAGAATTATAAATAGTATTTGTAGATATTTCCCCCTCTAGGAGATAGAGTTTTTAAAAAACTCCCAACCTTTTTGAGTATGGGCAGTTTCACTTCCAAATAGAGTATGGAAAGGAAAAACAAAATAGTAACTTCCCAGGAAGAAAGCTTTCTAACACTACCTTGACCAAGTCACCAAGGTTAACGGAGTCATTTTGATATCACGTACTCCTATGATGTATGATGTGATGAGAGAGAGACTTCATCTCTGTAATGCTTTCCCCCAAACCTATCACCCCAGTGTAATCATGAGGGAACCATCAGCTAAACCCAAACTAAGGGGCATTCTACAAAATACCTGACTAGCACTCAAAAACTATCAAGGTCAGGACAAATTAGAAAGACTGAGAAACTGTCATAGGCCAGAAATGACTAGGGAAACAGGATGATGCAGTGTAGTGTAGTATCCTGGGGGTGAATCTGGGAATTATTTTCACCTAATAAATGACATTAGGTGAAAACTAGCACAATCTGAATAAAATAAGGAGTTTGGTTAAGAGTCATGTTTCAACGTTGGCTTCCTCGTTCTGTTAACTATACCATGGTAACATAAGATATTTACCTTCGGGCAAATTGGGTGAGGGGGTCTATGAGAGCTTGTACTATCATCGCAACTTTTATGTAAGTCTAAACTTACTCCAAAATAAAAATTTCTTTAAAAGAAATCAAGAAGAGATTGGAACAAAGTTTGGCTCAACAGCAGACTAATGGCTTTGTCAAAAAATATTTTATATGTCATCTATGAGATACTGAAAGAATTTTCATTGGAGGAGAAACACGGTCAGGTTTTTAGTCTAGAAAGATCAAACTGGAAGCATTGTGGAGTAGAGACAGGGGACAGGGGGCAAAAGGCAGGAAGGTGGGATGAGCTTAAATACAGAATGCTGTGCTAGAGTCTGGTGCATGCCCATGTGTGTGAATGTGTGTACACCTGCATGGCAGGCAGCCTCAGAACAAAGGCATTTCTTGTCAAATGCTGAAAAGGGAAGTATATACATTTTATAATAAAAATGAGACATAGATCATTGTTTCTATTTTGTTGCATTAGCTCCAATAGGCTCCTTTCAGTTGTTTTAATGCTATTTAAAGAAAGAGACAAAAGAAAAGCATTTGAAAATAACACTACAGATTTTGGTTGAAAAAAAACCCCTAAATTCTGGTACTTTATCAGCTCTTAGCTATGTAATCTTGGTCTAATCACTTCAATAGGACCATTTCTAAATAGTTTTTCCATTTCTAAAACAAGAAGATTGAAATAGAATGCCGTTGATTTCCAAGATACCTATCAGAGATGTTGCAATGAAATTACTACATTTGGAAAATTATTGGATTAGAAGATGATCAATCTAAAGGGAGAATTAATACTTGTTGAGTGCTTACTAGTCTAAAAATATTTTTTATCATTAATGATTTTTTTTTTTAATCCTGTGAAGGTAACATTGGCCTAAACCACATAAAATGAATTGATTAACAAGAATTCATTTCAAACTTTGCCGTTTTATAAAACTTCTATGAATTTCAACGTGAAGATCCATGATTTCAGCATTTCCAAGCCACGAAACTTGTTTTGTAGCTAGGGAAGTGTTTGCAGTTTTAAAATTGTTCATAAAAATAATTTTTATGCTTTAAGACTTCTGAAAAAGAAATCAACCATGAACATGTTAGACAGCCTGTTCCACAATGGATGTTCGCTGATCAAAAACAGCCAAAATGTTGAAATTTTATAAACCTGCATTATAATTTTTTTGTGAACTATTACTAACAGAAGTAGGACATTTATTCTGGTAAGGCAAAAGTGAAGAATTTAGCACATTTAAGAAAATTTCCAAGCTGAGAAATTTGATATGATTTCACCGGGACAGGACACCAAGTAAATAAGATTTATGCATCGTTTAATTACACGTGTTTATTTTTTTTCCTGAGGAAGGCTGAAGAAAACATGTTAATCATGGCATTTACACTTCTATGACACATCTATTTCCTATTGCTTCCAGTTCCTAAATTATTTCAGCTTAGAGTTTCTTTGACATTAAAAAATCACCTGTCTTGGAATTAAAAAATAGACTGAGGTGCAGAAACAGTTTGCCTTTTAAAATATATAGTGTGGCACTGATGAAGCTCTTGGCAATTTCTATCATATGTACACAATAGAATTCTTCCTCACAATGTGTAACTCTTAAAATCACATCAGAAATCTTACTATGGATCCTTTAAAATAAAAACTCATTATTAGCAGAGGACAGATAAATATACGTGACTGCAACTGAGTTTAATTATATTCTAGGGTCATAAAGGAGGCCTTCAAAAGCAACAGAAAGAAAATCTTTGCAAGACGCAGATTGTGGCTCTGTAAATAATTTCCACTCTCTGAAGAAATTGTTGAAGGGAAGGAGTGCCTTATATTGGCCTTGCCTTATAAATTAGAGTAGTAAATCCAACTCTGATCTGTCAGAAACTGCTGAAGCTCATTTCTACTCAGCATTTATTTGGCTCTGTTTCAATTTATGCCATTACTGAATAGCTTCCTCACTTTTAATTTCATGAAATTTAGAATGTTGAAAGCCCACATCAGGCATGAAAGAGAAAAAAAATGATGTATGATTACAAACATAACTCAGCAGAACACACTAAAATTTACATATGATCTGAAAAGGGAACCTGATATTAGAATGACTTATTCTGACAGTTTTAGAGAAATATAGAAGGGAATGGACATCTTAATTGGGGCATACCCTCATGCCCTATTTTAAATGAGCATTACATAAATATCCCCATAGTTTCAATTTTGCAATAACGCATTGCTTTTACCCAGCTTTCTGAGCCTTGATTCTTAATTGTATCCCATTCCTTCTATTACGCCAATACTTACTTTTCAACTATTTTGAGAATCTTCCAGGTGTTAATCAAACAAGAAGGAAGCTGCTGTCTCTGCAAGATCCATCTCTATGTGTTCCTATGGTGTTTCTTAGTCATTGGGGCAGCCTTGACTTTTACTTTTGTATCCATGACCCATATGATAAATGCCACCTGAATGATAACAAGAAAGGAAAGAATAAATGGAACACAATATTAAAGAAGCATTTTAAAGGCATCTCAAAAGCCCAAGCAACACTTTTTCTTTTTTTTTTCTTCTATGTAATACCAGAACTCACAGTCCTTGATCTTCCAGCCTGTTATTTCAGACCACTGAGCCATGTTGCCTCTCTGAATAAATGGACAAAGACTCAGAAATGCCTTTACAGTGTGGGATGACTTTGGAAAATACATTGCATCTAGAACAAAGAAGCAATGGTGCCTTTCTAATTGATCTTGTTACCACCACTCCTTAAATCTGAGGTCCACTGCTTTCCTATCATTGAAAGACTAAGCAAAGATCCACTTCTAAGACTGGTAGAGCACAAAGATACAGCTGGTTTCAAAAATAAAACATAAAATTCCTGATCTGATTTACACACAGAGCCTGAGTGCATAAGAAAGTTTCATTTAAAAATTAATGCATGAGTGCTAACGAAAGTCACTTGTAAAAATGAAAAAAGAAATGGGCATAAAAGCAATAGCACTGGCATATAATTATTTTAATATATTAAAAGATATTTGGCAAATACAGCCAGGTGTACAAGTCTTTCCTTTGACTTTCTGGAAATATTGTTTTCTTTCTTTCTTTCTTTCTTTCTTCTTTCTTTTCTTTCTTTCTTTCTTTCTTTCTTTTCTTTCTTTCTTTCTTTCTTCTCTTTCTTTCTTTCTTTCTTTCTTTCTTTCTTTCTTTCTTTCTTTCTTTCTTTCTTTCTTCTTTTTTAAGATTTCTTTTTTATTTATTTGGCAGAGAGAACACAAGCAGGGGCGGGGGGCAGGAGAGGGAGAAGCAGGTTCCCGGCTGAGCAGGGAGCCAGATTCTGGGCTTGATCCCAGGACCCTGGTATCATAACATGAGCTGAAGGCAGATGCTTAACCTACTGAGCCACCCAGGCACCCTTAGAATTATTGTTTTCTTTAATAGAATGAAGAATAAAGAATATTAACAATCAGAGTCTGTGTTTTCCAAAACATACAGCAATTGGCCTTACATATCCATGAACTGTAAGTAAATCAAAGCATCATTCCTTAGTTTCAATTCTCTTACCTGAGGTAGATACAATCCTCTACTACCCTCAAAACATTCCTTATCACACATATTGACACTAAAACAAAAGTGTTCATATTTGATTTTGTGGGAAAGAGGGCTCTCATTCTATTAGAGGCTTTCATACTTCTTATAAACAAACATATATCTCAATTAACTAGATTTCATATTTATTTTCAAAGTCTATGATGGTATAAACTATAAGGTTAAGCATTCAGAAGAAAACAATGTTATCACTTCAAATGTATACATTGTTACAAATAAGCCTGTAATTCACTTTCTTCTGCTTTCTGCATGATAATGACATTTTAAGTAATACAATGTGTATCTTCTGTACAAGACGCGCTTAGGTAAACTAGATTTCTGTCAACCAAGCTGACCCCCAAAAGTTTTGGCAACATTTTTGGAAAGTTTGAGATTTCTTTTTTTCTCTATTACTGTCCAAAAAATAGAATATCCAGAAATTAGGATATGTTTGGGTAGTTTTTGATGTTTCATGACAGTGCAGACTGAAAAAAAAAAAAAAAAGATTATAGACTTTTTCCTATTAGCAGAATGAAGTGAAGGTCCAGTATACTTTCTGTGTGCTCCATTTCATACATGTTGTCTGCTACTTTGACTCAGAATTGAATAACATTTATTAAGTATGAAACAAAATGGTAACAATTATACTTAGAATCATTCATCTGAGCTTAATAAAACTTAAACATTTCATTCATAAGACCGCCAGGAAAAAAGTAAATGGTAATTTTGATCAGAAGTCATTACTAGATGAGGGGGGCCTGGGTGGCTCTGTCAGTTGAGCATCTGACTCTTGATTTCGCCTCAGGTCATGATCTTGGGGTTCTGGGATGGAGCCCTGCATATAGCTCCATGCTCAGTGGGGAGTCTGCTTGAGGATTTCTCTCCCTCTCCCTCTGTCCTCTCTCTCTCTCTCAAATTAATAAATACATCTTAAAAAAGAAGTCATTGCTAGATGAAACAAAGCATCACTGCAACTGAAATCACAGAGAATAAAATAAAATGTTGAATATTACACAAATAACAGGCTTATCTAATCCCACGTTGCCTGTTCTACTGGTCTGTGATGACATTGAAGATGCAAGACTGGTCATCATGGTAGTCCTTAGTGAGAGTCAGCAACTCTGCTGGCTTTTCTCTGTGGACACACAAGACTGTGCTTCCCTGAAACCCTGAGGTTAAGTGACTGCATGACTTGTTTTCACAATGACATGTGGGCACTGATGGTAATTCTCCATCTTTCTCTACTCCTAGGTCAGCGATTGTACATATTCACAGGTTAAGAGGGAAGAATGACAGGGAGCCCCCAAATGACAGGGAGATAGGGAGAGAGACAGAGGCTCTCTTTCCTGGAGACTAGGCATGAGATAGGACAGCAAGAGCAAGAAATACACTTTTACTGCTTTAAGCCACTGATATTTTGAGGCTGTTCCTTAACATAACATACCTGGCTATTCTGATAGATACATATCCTTTGCCTTAAATAAATATCTTAAAAAATAAGCTTGAAATTTTTCAATTATGCAGAACAAGTAAATCCCTATGATGCCAACCTATAAAGTTAATTCGCGAGGGGAAATGGTACATCTTTCCATCTTCTAGAATACTACCGAAATTTTTTCATGAGAATCCTGATAACAGAGAAATGGGTTTCTTTCTGGCTTATAGAGGCCATAAAACAAATTACTGTTATTATGTCACTAATTTACCTAAGACTTCTTCTCAAAATCAACATTATGGTAATTTCTCTATTCTCTCTCTCTCTTTCTTCCTTTCAATCAATCTTCTTTTCTACAGAGTTTGACTGGACAAGCCTAAAAACATATTGAACTATGTTGCTGCAACTTTTAGGTAATATATATATATGTACACACACAGTATATATATGATTCAAATACACATGTATACACACATTTATTCACATATATACACATACATGTACTATATATATAGCTTAACATTAGAAATCATTAGAATCATTAGAAAAAGACAAACACAGGAAAAACTCTGATCTGTGACATAGTAAAGATCTACATAGGTAAATATAATTTTAGAACTAGAGGAAAGGCTTTTCATTTGCAAATAAAAGCTTACAAAAGTCCCATAAAATAACACAAGGGATACATTTCACTTCTTTTAAAACATTTCTTCTGTTGTATTTAATCCACATAGCACTCAATTCTATAAATATTTCTTGCATTTTTGCAAAGGATAATACTATGGCAGAGTTTTTCTAGCTAGTTCAGACTGATAATAAACAGCAGAGTTGGACTTCAAACTCAAGGCTGACCCCAAACCTCTAAGTTACATAAATAGAAGTGGTCTTCTTAATCTCTACTCCCTGCCTGCAGAATGTAGCTACAGCATGGGGTTAATGGAACCCCTGAGGGTTTCTAAATAACTTTTGAAAATTAATGAGCTTATAGAAACTCATATTTCAATAATTAACATACAATTTTAGAGCTCATTCCACTATGCCTCATGAATGAAATTTTAGGTTAATGAACCTAAATAGACTATTATCGATGGGTCAGATAGTTTCATAAATGGCTCAATGGGAAAAACTCTCAAGTAACAGTCATTTTCCATATTGTTTATAAGATTAAAAGTGGAATTTTTTTTCTATAGTCAGATGACAGTTATTTCGTGATGCATTACCATTTAAAATAAGCAGTACTGTGTTGTAATATACAGTTCTGCTCCCATAAAGCAACTTTTTGTGCAGTACAAGGCAGAGAGGGGACTTGAGGCCAATTTGTAGATCCATCAACTGCTGTCCTCTTTACACTGGATCTACCAAAATCAGGTGGAAAAAAAAAATACAGCCCCAAGGAAGCTCTTGAGAATGCAGATGTAATTTATTCCTTTTATCATTAACCTCAGTTTTTCTCTTCATAACTTCAGTGACTATCTGCAGAACAACCATTCCCACTTCTCCCCAAAATCTAACCCAAAACCAAAAACACTTCTTCCAAAGACCTTCCCTAAAGATGGATGGATCAGGCACAGTCCTGAATATATTTTCTACCTCTCTGGTTGCACCCTAACTAATTCTCTATCTATACACACACACACACACACACAGACACACATCTAATGCACACAAACACATATATAATATGTAATATATGATATATAACAGATATACACAAAGGAGGGGGAGGAACAGACAGACAGATACACACACACACAGATTTATTATAAGAAATTTGCTTTCAGAACTACTGTGAGGGTCTGAAGTCTCTAGGCTAGGCCTCCAGGAAAGGGATAAGGGAATATCATGGGCAAACTCAAACTCACAGACATGGGTAGAAGCTACTGACCACAGACTGAATTGCGTTTTCTTGGGGAAGCTTCAGCTTTGCTTTTAATGCATTTTAACTGATTGAATCATGTCTGTATAGATAACCCAGGATAATCTTACTTATTTGGTTAAATTTTAATTATATCTGCAGTAACACCTCGATTAGTGTCTGATTGAATAACTAGACTGTAACCTACACAAGTTGACACATCAAAAAAATCATCACAATGGAGATTTAGTCCACATACGGTTTGCCCACTTAAACACTTTGCTTTATTTAGAGTTTCCTTTTTTATCAGTCTGACCATAATCATTACTTGGCTCTAGCAATGCTTAAAATGTAAGGAGATCCAAATGTAAGGCAATACACACTGGAGCATGCTCTGAACAATCTCACCTGCAACTTTTCTTCCATTTGGTTAAACATCAGCTCTCTACTTTTTGTGATGGCAAACATACCTAAGTTTTCCTCCTTATTGTGTCTATTGCTTCTTAAGGATTTAAGGACCTGTACATGTTAATTAACCTTATAATATTAATTCACTAATTTCTAACTTGCCTTTATATTTTCACTTTCTATCTATGAGAAAGTAAACTACTTCTGTTCAAAACTACACAGCCAACTAACTACAGATAAAAGACGGACCTGCAAAATCATCAGGTTGAAATGAAGAAGGAGATGGAAAGATATGCTCAAGATTTGGAAGGAGGTAAGTCAATAGTATAACAAAGATCTACATGGACTATAATTACTAACATGACTGATTCATCAAAAAATTGAATCAGAATGTACAGAAAAACAGTGAGGACAAAACAAGAAGAACCAACATGTAAAGAGTTTGTATTTGTTTAAAAGATAGAACAAAAAACATTTGAGAAGATGCAGTAGTCAAAGATCTAATGGATACAGTATTACCTAATTCAAAGAAATATTTGTGTATGAAGATTGATAAGATTTATCGTCTGCCAAGGAAAATCAATAAACTGGCATGTAGCCAGATATCTTTACAAAAATATTTAAAGAGTCAAAGAAAGAATCCTATCAATGGTTATGTAGCAAAAACAGGTTACATTCAAGGAAACAAAATTAGGTAGGCCTCTCAGATTTTATACATCATTAAATTTGAAAAGAAAATATGAAGGGAAAATATCTACAGTCTTTTGAGTAAAATGAATTGGAAATCAAATTTTATACCCATTGAATTCCATGTCTTTCAAATATGAGTGCGAAATAAATAAGTTTTTAAACAAACAAAAGCTGAAATAATTTGTCACTAGCAGATCTTGACTATGAGAAATTCTAAAGGATGTTATTCTGGTTAAAAAAAGTAGTAATAGAAGAAACTCTGATTAACATGATGGAATGAGAAACAAAATGGCAAATAGGTGGGTAAATATTAAAAACTGACTTCTTAATTTTTTAAAAGACAAGGAACTGTTAAACATAACACACATCACATTATGGGTTTATTACATATCCAGTGGTAAAGTATGATAAAAATAGCACAAAGGATTGGGAAAAATTGAATTTATACTGTTGTATATTTTAGGTGAAGTGGTACCATATCAATTCTGAGTGTATGCTAATAATTTAAAGATATATTTTGAATTCCTAGAGCACCCAGTAAAAATAAAGCCAAATAACCAATAGTGGAAATAAAAAAAAGAATACTTTAAAATATATCAATTGATAACTAAAAAGGCAGGAAAGAAGAAACATGAGTACAAAAAAAAAATGTGTGATAGAACAAATAGAAAACAGAAGGCACAATAGTAGGTATGAACTCAACCATGCCAATCATTACAATAAACAATTGAATTAAAAAGCAGAATTTCTCAGACTGGAACAACTAGCAAGTCCCAACTATATTTCCTTTTTGTGAGGTACACTTTTTAGAAATTAGTCTGTGAATATTAAAGCCTCTCAGTTTGTCTGAAAATAACTATTTTTTTCTGATTGTTGAACAGGGATTCATCTAGTATATAATTCTAGCTAAGAAGTCCCCCCTTAATCCAATATTTGGAGGAAACAGTGGAACATTGTAGTGAATGAGGTAACTAAGAGAAGGTTTAGGTACCGCTCTACTGAATAATTGCACATAAGTGACAGAAGACAGGAGAGGGATCTACAAGGAGAGAAGGAAAGAGAAGAACCGAGAGAGTGTGATCTAGTTTGTACTATTTGTTAACCTTGGAAAGAGTGGGTTTGGTGGCATGTGCTGAGGGCTACAGTGAATTACAGAGTTTGGGGGATGTGAAAGAAAGGTGAGAGCAAATGTAGAGAGTTTATGTAAGACATGTAGTTATGAGGCATGTAATGCTATAGGGGTTGGAACATGTATAATGATGGGAGGATACAGTTAGAGAGGGAGTGGTTGACAATAAAGAACAGAAAGGGCTTCACCAGTAATATTTCTACACTAGATTGTAGAAGGTGAAATCCAAGGAGCAGGGTGTAGGCGGAATACCTTTTTTACTAAGAATGTGAGAATTTGGCATTTTCTACAGAGGGAAGAAAAAGAACCAGGCTGCCCAATAAACACGATGTGTGTAGGCAGGGGGGTGGTAAATAAGATGGTGAAGCCCTTTAATTCTTCTCTATGAGAAGACAGTAGAGGCATCAATACACATTATTTTAAGTGTAAATGAGGTATATTAAAAGACAGATGATTTTTGGAGAATGGAATGCATGATTTTATAATTTCAGAGATGACAAGGCTCAGAATTTTCCTTTGGGAAGGAGTCTCTTAAAGTAGGGGAAATTGTCTTTGGAATTGAGGGAGTTGATGGAGATGAGAAGCCATCATAATACCTAGGCACTGAGGTCTCCTGCGAAGAGAGCCATACTTTAGAGGAGAGGAAGAATGTGATGCAAAGTCTTCAATATCTGAAGAGGTGGTAGATAGATGATCAAGCTGGAAAGGAAGACAAGTCTTGAGCTTTAAAGGAGCAAAGATTCATACAAGAATATAAGGGATTAATTGCTGGGATGCAACAGTCCCATTGAAAATTGAGATACTGGGCCTTATGGAAGAAGACCAGCCTCTCCTAGAGTGGGTTATGGAGGAGTGGATGTGGAAGGGAGAATTGAGTTCCATCCAGTCCAACAATGACTTAGGTGGACCTGGGAAGTCTGTTATGGGATTACCCCAAAACTCAGTGGAACAGTCTGGAAATGATGGAGGAGTGGAGATATTGCACAGTGTACATCACCTCTGCTTACCCAGTCTAAATGATTGCTTGGGAAAGTATGATTGATCTGCAGGGGCAGGGGGTCCTCCCTTTTTCACATTGACTGAGAGGATTCATGATCCGAGTCACGGTCAGAATTAGCTGACCTCATGGTTGTGGGAAAAAACCTAGGCTAGTGGTTCTCAAAGGGTGGTCACCAAGACAACAGCATCGTACCAACTGTGAATTTGTTAGGAATGCACATTGTTGGCTCCCAGCCCAGACCTACTGGAAAAGAAACTCTGGGGTTGGGCCCAGAAATTCATTTTTTAACAAACCCTCCAGGTGACTGTGATACATGCTCGAGTCTGAGAACCCCTGGCCTCTGCAATTGCAGGGTGGCTACGGAGGGAACACTGAGATCTCTTGATTTATTTGTGGTTTGGAAAGGGACCCTGAGGAGAGGGAAGCAGGTCAAGAGACAAAGCAGTGGATTTCTTTGTGATCTTCAAGCAGAAAATGTTAAAATGCATTATAAAGTATCATCTATGTCAAAAAGCTTTTTGACATCCACAATTTTGTTCAGCAGTATATCGACATGCTCATCTAATTAAAATATTACTGTCACAGAAAGACAGGCTAATAGCTGTGACATACAAAACACCTAAGGTTGACATAATGAATGAATATTCATTCACTCATTCATTTATTCAAAATATATTTGAGCACCTACTACTGTTGGATATTATGGGAAGTGAGCACTGGAAATTTAACAATATGTCAATAATTAATAATAATAATAATAATAATAAAATTCCTTACATTCTAGAGGAAAAATAAGTGTCATCAACAAATTATTAAAATGCAAAGCAGGGCTAACTGCTAATTTTTTAAAGAGATTTTATCTATTTATTTAAGAGAGAGAGAGAGCACGACCGGGGCGGGTGGGCAGAGGGAAGGAGACTCCTCATTGAGCAGGGAGCCCAACCAGGGGCTCAATCCCACAACCCTGAGATCCCGACCTGAGCCAAAGGCAGACACTTAACCCACTGAGCCACCCAGGCATCCCAGGTTAACTGCTGATTTTTAAAGAAGAATGCATTGTCTCTACTAGGGAGAGAATAATGTAAAGTGCCTAGTGGAGTCATACAACTTTTTATAAATGCATTACCATTGAGTTTTATCTTAATAAGCAAGAGATTTACAAATAGAACAGCAGAAGAAAATCAGGTAAGACTGTATGTGCAAAACCGAAGTGTGATGATAATATATATGGTATGGGTGGGAGAGTAGGATATGTGTGTGTGTGGAGTTTAGAAAAGGAAATTGGGCCATTACTTGTGCCTGACACATGCTTTAGTGTCATTAAAACCATCTTTTAAAAAATACATACTTCTGAATACTTTAATTGTATTTTCTACAAATAAGGGTATTATGAAAATACAACCAGAACAATCAGGAAATTAACATCAATGCATGACCACCATCTCATCTTCACTCCCCATCCAAATTCTGTCAGTGCCATTTACAGCAAATGGACCATATCCACGATCATGTACCACATTTTGTTGTCATTTCTTTTTAGATTCCTTCAGTTAGGCCCTTAGTCTTTTTTTTTTTTTTTCCTTGAATTTAGCACTTTTGAAGAGTATGGGCCAGTTACTGCATAGAATGTTTCTTACCTGGGTTCTCCCTGATGTCTCTTTAGGACTATTTTCAGGGTATGCATCTTTGACAGGAATTTTATGAAGTTATAACAGTTCTTCTCATTGTGTCTTATAAAGTGGCACAACAATTTTCTCATATGTCCCCGGACTGGCAATATTAAGTTTGATTACTCCATCTAGGTGGTATCTGCTAGGCTTTTCTATCATAAAGTTTCTTTTTCATTCGTATGTAATTAATTTTTTGTAGGAAGGTGTATTTGTAGACACACGCATTTCCCATTCCTTATCAAATTTTAATTTCTTCCCTGGGGTCCTATTTTATTCAGTGGGTTATTATTTCTTCTTATTACTTATTTTGATGCTCAGGCTGTCCTATATTTAATCAGTGGGAGCCCCTACAAGCTGGCCCCTGTGTCCTTTTACTTGTTCCTGCCATTCTTTGAGCACACACCTCCTTAGTTTTAGAAACAAGATATTCTGAGATCTTATAAATTCTCTTCCCCATACCTGGAATCAGCCAGGTTCTTCTAAGGGAAGAATGATATTTATTAATCAAGATCCAAGCACTAGGTCAGCTCATTGCTGTTGCATTACTGCTGTTCCCAGGTTCTCTCGGTGGGTAGAGCCAGGAGACGTGTGTGGATGTATCTGTGTACACAGAGGCATACACGCATACACACTCTTACTCACATTTACATCTGTGTTCTGGATCTACCCATACAGGTTGAGTGCACACCAACATCTTTAATTCCCAATCGGCTCATTCTGTTTGTTTTTCTTCTTTCCCCTTTCTCTATTTGTAGTTCTATTCTCTGAGATTGATAAGCATGACTGTCATTATCTTTACTTACTCAATTATTCTTCCTACATACATCGATCTCTTTTTGTCATACAATTGCCCCAACCCTACCAGTATCTTTTTACCCTACTCTGCCTCCAGAACCCTGCTTACGCCACCACCACCCTTGGTTGTGGTGCATCCCCCTCACCCTGCCCAGGCTCAGAAACACCTGGAGGGGCCCTGTTAAGGTTCCTATTAAGGAAGCCCTCATCACCCTTCTTGGGCTCCAAGTCTCTGTGATGGGCAGCCTTCCCCAGCATCACCTTCCACACCTTGTTCCAACATTGGGTAAAAGGACCTCCTCTGACCTCCAGCCCTGTACAGATTCCCTCCTCACCTGGCCCTGCCTCACACATCTCTCCCCTGGTCGGCCTCCCCACACCTTGCATGAATGCCTTTCTCATCCTGCTAGGCTCTGACATGGGTAGAGAGATGCCATACAGTGCCAACAAGACCCTACCTGGTCAGTCTCCAACACCCTGTGTTGGTGCTGGGGGCTGGCTGCTCCAGCACCCCATCTTCAGTGCCCCTCTGTCCTGGGGCATCCTGTTCTTGCTAGGTTCCACCTAATGACCTTAGGAGCGAATTTCCAAAAAGGGAAACATAGGTAAATGGGATGGGGAAGAAGAGGAAAAGGAAGAGACAGACCTATCAGTATTCGAAAGTGGAGGCAAGGATGTGTTGGATTTGAACTTTAGAGAGATGTATTTGGAAACAATAGCGGATTGGTTCTGAAGCCATAAGGTTAGTAATGTCTTTTATGAGAAACTCGCATTACGTAGTACGTCAGATGCTGGTATGAGTCTGAAATGTGAACATGACTGTGGGGTTTTTTTTAAAGGAAAAAAACATTTTTGAGGCTAAAAGAAAATGATGATTAATTAGGTAATCTGGAGGTAAGGGAAATGAAGGGGTCACACTGACACTGAGTTTTAGCTCCAGTTTGGAAACTGGCAGGAGGCGACATTCAATCATTTGGGAATCCGTCCTCTAAATTATCCTTTCTTTCTCTTTCTTTGATCCTTCGTCTGGCCTCTGACCTTCCTAGGTATTCTTTTAGATCTGTCTCTCTCTCTTTTAAGACTCATACCCGCCCTGTGTACCTCTTAAATTTTAGTATGTCCTTTAAATTTCTCACTACAGAACTGTCCAATCAGTAAATATTCCTCAGATAGCTATCTTCTCAAATGATGTAATCTTATAAAACTAGCCAGATCTTTCATTTTGTTCTGAGAGATCTTATCTTTCATCGTATTTTTTCTTCAGTATCATAGTCAATGATAAAACATAAATAGTAATAATCTCGATAAATTGCTGTCTACCTAACTTTTTTTTTTAAAGATTTTATTTATTTATTTGACACACACAGAGAGAGAGAAAGTGCACAAGCAGGGGGACAGGCATAGGTAGAGGGAAAAGCAGGCTCCCTGCTGAGCAAGGAGCCCGATGCGGGGCTCGATCCCAGGACCCTGGGATC
The DNA here is from genome assembly GCF_964656455.1 of Halichoerus grypus. Taxonomy (NCBI): domain Eukaryota; kingdom Metazoa; phylum Chordata; class Mammalia; order Carnivora; family Phocidae; genus Halichoerus; species Halichoerus grypus. Next base: position 50,001,936 of record NC_135717.1, on the reverse strand, counting down.
ATGACCCCAGCCAAAGGCAGAAGTTCAACCATCTGAGCCACTCAGGCACCCCTGTCTACCTGACTTTATACTCCTCTCAGAAATATGAATCATCAGTAGGTCATAATATCAATAGAAAGCAGGGAAAGTCACATCACTTAAGAGTTATTTAAATTGCAGCAAAGTCAGCAACCATGAACTTGAAGGTTATTTAAGCTCCTAAATTAAGCATTTCTCTACAAGAAAATGGCTTCCTATCCAATTTAAAAAAATGGCTGGAGTGAACATTAAAGAATAAAATAGAAAACAACAAATGGAGCCTGTTTTGTAATCAAATTTTAAAACATGCAAGGGAAAACAACTTTGTTCAATTTCTGGAAGTTGAAGTCTATATCACCAATTTCTTTTTCATTTCTTGTTCCTGCTCCAATATCCATAGGTTATTATCAGCAGAAGCACAGCCAAAACCTCTCAGTCATGGATGACTCCTCCTCGCTGGAAGTAATAAGACACAATTCCTTCCCCCAAGATGATGCTTAAAAAAATCAGGTGAGGGGGCGGAGCAAGATGGCGGAGGAGTAGGAGACCTGGATTTCGTCTCCTCTCAGGAATTCAGCTGGATAGGGATCAAACCATTCTGAACACCTACAAACTCAACAGGAGATCAAAGAAAAGAAGAGCAACAACTCTCTGAACAGAAAAGCGACCACTTTCTGGAAGGTAGGACGTGCGGAGAAGTGAATCCGAGGAGATATTCGGGAGGATAGACGGCGGGGGAGGGGCCTCCGTCGGCCGCTTCTGGCAAGTGATAGAGCCGCGGAGCACAAAATCGGAACTTTTAGAAGTCTGCTCCGCTGAGGGACGTCACTCTGGTGGCGAAGTGGGGGTGGAACCCTCGGGGGACAGTGTGGTCTCAGGACTCTCGGGGTCACAGAAAGACCGGGGGTGCCTGAGTGCGGCAGAGCTCCCAGGTATCGGAGCTGGGAAGCCGGCTGCAGAGACGGAGCCCAGGCGCGGGCTCTCAGCTCGGGGTTGCCATAAACCGTGATCCGCAGCACAGTCGGGCCACTGCTCCTCCAGCAGGGACCCAACAAGCGGCAGATCCGGGGACACTCACCTTCTTCCCCCGGGAGGAGAGGTGCGGGAGCGCACCGCGGGGATCTGCTGGGTTTGGAGACTCCACCCGGGGTCGGGTACCAGATAGAAAGGCGTGGTCACAGGCTGGGTGAGCGCGGAGTGCAGCCGGAGACCGGGGAGACGGGAGTGACTGACCGCTTTTCTCTGGGGGCTCACTGAGGAGCGGGACCCCGAGTTCTCGGCTCCTCCAGGGCGGAGACTGGGAGGCCGCCATTTTCACTCTCTGCCTCCAAAGCTGTACGGAAAGCTTGCAGGGAAAAAAAGCTCCGGAGAGCAAACCCGAGCAGATTACTTAGCCCGGACAGGCAAGGGCGGGGCAATTTTGCCTCCGGCAAAGACATTTGGGAACCACGGCAACAGGCCCCTCCCCCAGAAGATCAGCGAGAACAGCCAGCCAAGACCAAGTTTACCGATCAATGAGAACGGCAGAACTCCAGCATTAGGGGAATACTGCACATAGAATTCATGGCTTTTTTACCATGATTCTTTAGTCTTTCAAAGTTAATTATTTTTTTTAACTGTCTTTTTTTCTTTTTTCTTTTTTCTTTTTTTTTGAATTTTTCTTTTTCCCTTTTTCAACCAACATCTTATCAATCCCTTTTTTAAAAAAAAAACATTTTTATTTTTCATTTTTAAAGTCATATTCTATCCCTTCATAGTAGTTACCCGTATTTTTGGCATGTATATATAAGTTGTTCTCTTTTTAAAATCTTGAGATAGTTTCTTCTAACAGATCAAAATATACTCTAAATCTCTAGTGTATGGTTTTTTTCTACTCCCCTGCCTGATCACATTCTCTCCCTTTTTTCTTTCTTTTTTTTTTTAATCCTCTTCTTTCTTTTTACAACTTATCAAATCCTTTTTTAAAATTTTTTATAATTTCCATCTTTACAGTCATATTCCATCCCTTCATCATATCAACCCTTATTTTTGTACATATATAAGTTTTTCTTTCTTTAAAATTTTGGGAGGGACTTTCTTTTAACAGACCAAAATACACCCAAAATCTAGTGTGTGGCATTGATCTATAAACCAGCCTGATCATATTTGATCACATTCTGTTTTTGTTTTGTTTTGTTTTGTTCTGCTTTTGTTTGTTTTTATCTTTATCTTTTTCTTTTTTCTTTTTTTCTTTCCTTTTCTTTTTTCTCTCTTTCCCTTTCTTTTCCCACTGCTTCAGGTCTTTTCTGATTTGTTTAGAGTATATTTTCTGGGGACGTTGTTACCCTGCTAGCATTTTGTTCTCTCATTAATCTATTCTCCTCTGCACAAAATGACAAGACGGAAAAAATCACCTCAACAAAAAGAACAAGAGGTAGTACCGACTGCCAGGGACCTACTCAATACGGACATTAGTACGATGTCAGATCTAGAGTTCAGAATCATCACTTTAAAGATACTAGCTGGGCTTGAAAAAAGCATGGACGTTATTAGAGAAACCCTTTCTGGAGAAGTAAAAGAACTAAAATCTAACCAAGTAGAAATCAAAAAGGCTATCAATGAGGTGCAATCAAATATGGGGGCACTAACTGCTAGGATAAATGAGGCAGAAGAAAGAATCAGTGAGATAGAAGACCAAATGATGGAAAATAAAGAAGCTGAGAAAAAGAGAGATAAACAACTACTGGATCACGAGGGCAGAATTCGAGAGATAAACGATAACATAAGACGAAACAACATTAGAATAATTGGGATCCCAGAAGAAGAAGAAAGAGAGAGAGGGGCAGAAGGTATAGTGGAGCAAATTATAGCAGAGAACTTCCCTAATTTGGGGAAGGAAACAGGCATCAAAATCCAGGAAGCACAGAGAACCCCTCTCAAAATCAATAAAAATAGGTCAACACCCCGACATCTAATAGTAAAACTTACGAGTCTCAGAGACAAAGAGAAAATCCTGAAAGCAGCTCGGGAGAAGAGCTATGTAACCTACAATGGTAGAAACATTAGATTGGCAACAGACTTATCCACAGAGACCTGGCAGGCCAGAAAGGACTGGCAGGACATATTCAGAGCACTAAATGAGAAAAATATGCAGCCAAGAATACTATATCCAGCTAGGCTGTCATTGAAAATTGAAGGAGAGATAAAAAGCTTCCAGGACAAACAAAAACTAAAGGAATTTGCAAACACGAAACCAGCCCTACAAGAAATCTTGAAAGGGGTCCTCTAAGCAAAGAGAGAGCCTAAAAGCAACATAGACCAGAAAGGAACACAAACAATATACAGTAACAGTCACTTTACAGGCAATACAATGGCACTAAATTCCTATCTTTCAATAGTTACCCTGAATGTAAATGGGCTAAATGCCCCAATCAAAAGACACAGGCTATCAGATTGGATTAAAAAACAAGACCCATCGATATGCTGTCTGCAAGAGACTCATTTTAGACCCAAAGACACCCCCAGATTGAAAGTGAGGGGGTGGAAAACCATTTACCATGCTAATGGACGCCAAAAGAAAGCTGGGGTGGAAATCCTTATACCAGACAAATTAGATTTTAAACCAAAGACTGTAATAAGAAATGAGGAAGGACACTATATCATACACAAAGGGTCTATCCAACAGGAAGATCTAACAATTGTAAATATCTATGCCCCTAACATGGGAGCAGCCAATTATATAAGGCAATTAATAACAAAACAAAGAAACACATCGACAACAATACAATAATAGTGGAGGACTTTAACACCCCCCTCACTGAAATGGACAGATCGTCTAAGCAAAAGATCAACAAGGAAATAAAGACTTTAAATGACACACTGGACCAAATGGACTTCACAGACATATTCAGAACATTCCATCCCAAAGCAACGGAATACACATTCTTCTCTAGTGCCCATGGAACATTCTCCAGAATAGATCACATCCTAGGTCATAAATCAGGTCTCAACCGGTACCAGAAGATTGGGATCATCCCCTGCCTATTTTCAGACCACAATGCTTTGAAACTAGAACTCAATCACAAGAGGAAAGTCAGAAAGAACTCAAATACATGGAGGCTAAAGAGCATCCTACTGAAGAATGAATGGGTCAACCAGGAAATTAAAGAAGAATTAAAAAAATTCATGGAAACCAATGAAAATGAAAACACAACTATTCAAAATCTTTGGGATACAGCAAAGGCAGTCCTAAGAGGAAAGTATATAGCGATACAAGCCTTTCTCAAGAAACAAGAAAGGTCTCAAGTACACAACCTAACCCTACACCTAAAGGAGCTGGAGAAAGAACAGCAAATAAAGCCTAAACCCAGCAGGAGAAGAGAAATAATAAAGATCAGAGCAGAAATCAATGAAATAGAAACCAAAAGAACAGTAGAACAGATCAACGAAACTAGGAGCTGGTTCTTTGAAAGAATTAACAAGATTGATAAGCCCCTGGCCAGACTTATCAAAAAGAAAAGAGAAATGACCCAAATCAACAAAATCATGAATGAAAGAGGAGAAATCACAACCAACACCAAAGAAATACAAACAATCATAAGAACATATTATGAGCAACTCTATGCCAGCAAATTAGATAACCTGGAAGTAATGGATGCATTCCTAGAGATGTATCAACTACCAAAACTGAACCAGGAAGAAATTGAAAACCTGAACAGACCTATAACCACTAAGGAAATAGAAGCAGTCATCAAAAATCTCCCAAAACACAAAAGCCCAGGGCCAGATGGCTTCCCAGGGGAATTCTACCAAACATTTAAAGAAGAATTAATACCTATCCTTCTGAAACTGTTCCAAAAAATAGAAATGGAAGGAAAACTTCCAAACTCATTTTATGAGGCCAGCATTACCTTGATCCCAAAACCAGACAAAGACCCCATCCAAAAGGAGAATTACAGACCAATATCCCTGATGAACATGGTTGCAAAAATTCTCACCAAAATACTAGCCAATAGGATCCAACAGTACATTAAAAGGATTATTCACCACGACCAAGTCGGATTTATCCCTGGGCTGCAAGGTTGGTTCAACATCCGCAAATCAATCAATGTGATACAATACATTAACAAAAGAAAGAACAAGAATCATATGATCCTCGGGCGCCTGGGTGGCTCAGTTGGTTAAGTGACTGCCTTCGGCTCAGGTCATGATCCTGGAGTCCCGGGATCGAGTCCCGCATCGGGCTCCCTGCTCTGCAGGGAGTCTGCTCCTCCCTCTGACCCTCCCCCCTCTCATGTACTCTCTCTCTCATTCTCTCTCTCTCAAATAAATAAATAAAAAAAAAAAAAAAAAAAAGAATCATATGATCCTCTCAATAGATGCAGAAAAAGCATTTGACAAGGTACAGCATCCTTTCTTGATCAAAACTCTTCAGAGTATAGGGATAGAGGGTACATACCTCAATATCATAAAAGCCATCTATGAAAAACCTACAGCGAATATCATTCTCAATGGGGAAAAACTGAGAGCTTTCCCCCTAAGGTCAGGAACGCGGCAGGGATGTCCACTATCACCACTGCTATTCAACATAGTATTGGAAGTCCTAGCCACAGCAATCAGACAACAAAAAGAAATCAAAGGCATCCAAATTGGCAAAGAAGAAGTTAAACTCTCACTCTTTGCAGATGATATGATACTTTATGTGGAAAATCCCAAAGACTCCACCCCAAAACTGCTAGAACTCATACAGGAATTCAGTAAAGTGGCAGGATATAAAATCAACGCACAGAAGTCAGTGGCATTCCTATACACCAACAACAAGTCAGAAGAAAGAGAAATTAAGGAGTCGATCCCATTTACGATTGCACCCCAAACCATAAGATACCTAGGAATACATCTAACCAAAGAGGCAAAGGATCTGTACTCAGAAAACTATAAAATACTCATGAAAGAAATTGAGGAAGACACAAAGAAATGGAAAAACGTTCCATGCTCATGGATTGGAAGAACAAATATTGTGAAGATGTCAATCCTACCTAGAGCAATCTACACATTCAATGCAATCCCCATCAAAATACCATCCACTTTCTTCAAAGAAATGGAACAAATAATCCTAAAATTTGTATGGAACCAGAAAAGACCCCGCATAGCCAGAGGAATGTTGAAAAAGAAAAGCAAAGCTGGCGGCATCACAATTCCAGACTTCCAGCTCTACTACAAAGCTGTCATCATCAAGACAGTATGGTACTGGCACAAAAACAGACACATAGATCAATGGAACAGAATAGAGAGCCCAGAAATGGACCCTCAACTCTATGGTCAACTAATCTTTGACAAAGCAGGAAAGAATGTCCAATGGAAAAAAGACAGTCTCTTCAACATATGGTGTTGGGAAAATTGGACAGCCACATGCAGAAGAATGAAACTGGACCATTTCCTTACACCACACACAAAAATAGACTCCAAATGGTTGAAAGACCTCAATGTGAGACAGGAGTCCATCAAAATCCTAAAGGAGAACACAGGCAGCAACCTCTTCGACCTCAGCCGCAGCAACTTCTTCCTAGAAACATCGCCAAAGGCAAGGGAAGCAAGGGCAAAAATGAACTATTGGGACTTCATCAAGATAAAAAGCTTTTGCAAAGCAAAGGAAACAGTCAACAAAACCAAAAGACAACTGACAGAATGGGAGAAGATATTTGCAAATGACATATCAGATAAAGGGCTAGTATCCAAAATCTATAAAGAACTCATCAAACTCAACACCAAAAGAACAAAGAATCCAATCAAGAAATGGGCAGAAGACATGAACAGACATTTTTCCAAAGAAGACATCCAAATGGCCAACAGACACATGAAAAAGTGTTCAATATCGCTCGGCATCAGGGAAATCCAAATCAAAACCTCAATGAGATACCACCTCACACCAGTCAGAATGGCTAAAATTAACAAGTCAGGAAATGACAGATGTTGGCGGGGATGCGGAGAAAGGGGAACCCTCCTACACTGTTGGTGGGAATGCAAGCTGGTGCAGCCACTCTGGAAAACAGTATGGAGGTTCCTCAAAAAGTTGAAAATAGAGCTACCATATGATCCAGCAATTGCACTCCTGGGTATTTACCCCAAAGATACAAAAGTAGGGACCCGAAAGGCTACGTGCCCCCCGATGTTTATAGCAGCAATGTCCACAATAGCCAAACTGTGGAAAGAGCCAAGATGTCCATCGACAGATGAATGGATAAAGAAGAGGTGGTATATATATACAATGGAATATTATGCAGCCATCAAAAGGAATGAGATCTTGCCATTTGCAACGACGTGGATGGAACTGGAGGGTATTATGCTGAGCGAAATAAGTCAAACAGAGAAAGACATGTATCATATGACCTCACTGATATGAGGAATTCTTAATCTCAGGAAACAAACTGAGGGTTGCTGGAGTGGGGGTTGGGGTGGGAGGGATGGGGTGACTGGGTGATGGACACTGGGGAGGGTATGTGTTCTGGTAAGCGCTGTGAATTGTGCAAGACTGTTGAATCTCAGATCTGTACCTCTGAAACAAATAATGCAATATATGTTAAGAAAGAAAAAAAGAAGAAGAAGAATGTAGCAGGAGGGGAAGAATGAAGGGGGGGAAAGCGGAGGGGGAGAAGAACCATGAGAGACGATGGACTCTGAAAAACAAACTGAGGGTTCTAGAGGGGAGGGGGGTGAGAGGATGGGTTAGTCTGGTGATGGGTATTGAGGAGGGCACGTTCTGCATGGAGCACTGGGTGTTATGCACAAACAATGAATCATGGAACACTATATCTAAAACTAATGATGTAATGTATGGGGATTAACATAACAATAAAAAATTTAAAAAAAAATCAGGTGATACGTTTTGGGCAGGGGAATCTATAGGATCTAAAGCAAGCTTGGGGAAAAAGAAATTGAGTATTTGAAACTTCTTGGGTTATAACTTTTGCCTGAAATGTCAAAAGACATCTTTTCTTATTGCTTCATCATTCCTTGTTTCATTTATTTTTTCCTGTTTAGTTTTGATTTCCTAAGCCACATTACAGTATCAGACATATATGACGTGCTCTGTAAGTGTTTGCTGCTTAAGCAAATTTGGCATCGTTTTAGCCATTTGTAAAATTGTCACAAAGGCAGAATAAAAATTTTGTTAATATCAAGATAGGCAGTTCTCATATAGCAGACCCCTCCTTATGGAGTTATTTATTCATTAAAAGAACTTATTGAGCATCTGCTATCTTCAAAGCGCTGGACATAAATTTGGACATGAATAAAATTATTGATTGTTAATGGTTCTATCTTAAAAGACTATTTAATATCATAGCAGTGATGAGACATGGAAATCAGCCTGTATTAGAATTATGTATTAGAACTATGTAAATGCTAGAAATCTCTGTTCAGATGTAAAGAAGGAGGAGGAAAATAGTATAAGTTAAACCGACATGAAAAGAATCATTAGTGAGTGATAATTGCTTTAAAATACTGGTATTTGCTGACATGAATTTCTAAAAGAAGAGATAAGAGCCTCACATAATTCATATGCTCCACATATTATTCTTCCTGAGACTTAGTTATGTTATAAATTTTTTTCCAGCAACCTTGCTAACATTAAATAATGATTTTAGTCAACAACATTGTGCTAAGGGTAGAATCTATATGGTGTAGAAACAGAACTATCATACACACACGCACACACACACACACACACACACAAAATTTAAACTTGGCATGCAATGCCTTTAATTATTTCAGTCCATTCTCCTTTCTACCTCTATCATCCATAATTCCCTATGGTAGAGATTACACTATGTGTTCAATACACCATTTGCTCTCACTCTTAGATATGCAGGAAGATGTCACTTCCCATCTGGCATCTAGGAGGTACCACTGGTTAAGTTCTGATCAATGGAGTGTGGTCAGAAATGATGCACCGTGCATCCAGGACTGATGTCTAAAACCTTATCAGTAATACTCTTTTTATTTTAATCTCTTTCATTGTTAAGATAACTGAACTCTTTGTGGAGATCCCGGAAGAGAGTATTGTGTCAAAATGGAGTCATCATGTATCATGCTGTCTACAAAACAATTCTTGGGACTGGGATGTGAGCAAGAAATGAAGTTTAGTTTGTTAGGCCAGTGAGGTTTGGAATAGGTTGCAAAAAATAACATTAATTACCTTAGTACATGCTATCCGTGCACTGGACTCCAGTCTGTTAATATGGCATGTCTTTTTTTTTTTTTTTAAAGATTTTATTTATTTATTTGAGAGAGAGAATGAGAGAGAGAAAGCATGAGAGGGGGGAGGGTCAGAGGGAGAAGCAGACTCCCCGCTGAGCAGGGAGCCCGATGCGGGACTCGATCCTGGGACTCCAGGATCATGACCTGAGCCGAAGGCAGTCGCTTAACCAACTGAGCCACCCAGGCGCCCCAATATGGCATGTCTTATGTACTCCTATTTCCACCCACTCCTGTGACTTTACCTGGGTTACATTCCCCAACATGTCCACTTCCCAAAATACTGTACATATTTCAAGACCCAAGTTAAATATTACCTTCCCATAGATTCTTTCTCCCTCATTTCCAACTAGATGAAATCTCACACTCCACTGAACTTTTATAATCTTTCTTCTAGCACTTATAGTAATATTTTCCACATGCTACTTTTATACACATCACCCCAGCTTCTAAATCTGTTTAATGATGTACATTCAGTGTTATACTATTTATTCTGTATTTTCCTACTGTATTACTGTGCATAGGTTCTATAAAATAAGCACTCAACCAACTGAGTCACCCAGGCACCCCTAGAATCATTTCTAAAGCATCTCCCTATAATAATAAGAATGAAGCAAGACTAGATCTAACTGGGTGCTTGAAGGCAAAATGAGGGATATGAAAACTACTACCACAATCAGAGGACTACCACCATAAAGTTTACAGGGGAATCTGAAACAAACTCAGAGACACACAAAATGATGAAGGAATAGTAAGTAATCAAAGCACTAGCATTATAACTGGGGAAAGCTATAGTCTTTAATACTGGGAAGCCAGAATTTTTAAATAACTTTTCAAAATGAGAGAGACTGTTCTTTTTTTTTTTTTAATTTTTTAAGAACTCTTACACCCAATGTGGGGCTCAAACTCACAACCCCGAAATTTCAAGGGTCACATGAGAGAGACTGTTCTATTTTTAGATATAAAAAAATTGGATATGTCACTTTTAGAAAACACGTTCTTTTAAGTAAATCCTTGGTGCTGCCTTGAGAATCTTATCCTAAAGTGCCTTACCTACCACTCAGATTCTGCTTTCTGTTTGATGGCCAAGCTTTAACTAAACCCATATACATTTCTGATCTTTGCCCACATGAACATTCCTTATTTAGCATCTATTATTCAATACATTTTCTTGGTAATCTTACTTGATTATTTTTTCTCCTGGATAATTTTTGTCCTTGATTAATCCAATTCTATCTCTACTAAGGGAAGATAGGATTTTCTGATAGACCTCTCAACTGAGAAAAGGATACTTAAATAAATTGAATATATTGGCTTTTTTTGCAACAGGAATTATTCAGTCTCTTATAACTAAAGCTATGGGTTGAGGACCCTGCACCCTTTTCTCCTCCCCAAGAGACCCAAATCTAAGATAAGAAAGCCACAAGGAACATAGGTATATTTCTGAATACTTGGGGTGTATCTCTACTTCCCACTGCTATCAGCCACTTACAACTTAGAATGCAAATACAATTGGGCAAGGAGGCACATTCCTTTAAATGAACATTTTTCCAAAAATGGTAACATGAAAAACTTAATGCTTTTCAAAAGAATTTCAAATAATAGCAAGAAGAGACAGAAAGTATGGGCAAAGAGGGGCCCCTCTTGTAACTCCTGCCATTAGAAAACAGGAAGCTATCAATATTTCAGACTCTTCATTAATGCATATATTTGTTTCCAAAGTATTACTTTCTATGCTTACACACTGTATACAGTAAGTAGTACCTCATATTAATAGTAAAGGAAATGACAATGTTCATGAGCTTTGTAATAGCATACTTGTATTAATTTTAGGTGCTATGTTTTCACTTTGACTTTGGAAAAAAGTATTAATAAATTTGTATTCTCACATTCACAAAATAACTTCAGTGGGTTTCACTGATACTGTAAGAGATACACAAAACCCTTTGAATCATGAGGTCTCTAAGTATTGACAATGAAGGTTATAATATAAAATATATTTTTCTAAAAAAAGGCTGAGAATAAGCTGTTATGGATTGATCTAAGTAAAGCTATTTCAAATGCCTTACAATGGCACTAAATTCTATAAACCTCATCTTAAATAATTCTAAGATGTTAGATGAAAAAGCCCATTTCTATTTGGTTTGAGAAGAGGCATAGAAAATCACATTAACATCTGAATTCTGGGGAAATGTGGAAATCAACACAAGATTATTAGTTAGCAAAGAACTCACTGTATATGCTTATGCTCAGGGTCATGAACACTAAACATGATTATAGTCCTACATGTTTTACCCCCTTATATTTCTTGGTGCCAGGACCCCCAAAGACTCGGTTTGGTTATGAGGGACCTACATTACTCCTAGATAGAACTCTATATCAAGACAAAAATACTAAAGAAATATATCATAGTGCTAAAAAACCCAGATTCTGAAGTAAGACAGATCTGGGCTGAAACTGAGACTTGTCTGTTTTCTGTATAACCTTGATCAAGTTACTGTGTGTCCTTTGGCAAACTGATTTATCTGAGTATATGTTCTCAGTCATAAATGTGAAGAAAGCAGTATCTTTCTCTCAAGTTACAATCAGAATTAAAGGTATAACAGGACATTTACTTCTGGCCAGTTGTAGAATTTTGCAGTAGAACAACACTCCCATTAGAAACAGCTTGAAAAGCCAGACAAAATACAACAATCATTGTGTAAAGTTATCACAGACCTGTGGAAGTAATGAGGACTAGTGTGACCAACGCTATAGTGAGGGGAGAACCTCTAAAAAGCAAGTTGAGGGTATAGAGCTGATTTTCTCCTAGGAACATTGCTTGATTCTTTATATTGCCTAGGGTCTGAGAATCTGCATTTTTTTGTACACAATGTCCAATATTTAATAATCACAAAGAATTCCAAATGTTCCAGTTATTATTTTAAAAACCATCCTAGGGCCCATTAATCTGCAACATGAGCACAGTATAATAGAAATGGCTTATCTCTATATCACACAGTGTCAGCTTGGGCAGTTCGACTTGGCCTGGAAGATCCACTTCCAAGATGGCTCTCTCATATGTATGACAAATAGTGCTGGCTATTAGTTGGGAACTCAGATGTAACAGTTTGTTGGAAGTCTTGGTTCTTTACACATGGACTTCTCCATGGGGCTATTGGGATTCCACATGACATGGTTGCTAGCTCACAAGAGTATTAGAAGAGGTCTAAGAAGCTGAAATATTTCTTATGACCTAATCTTTGAAGGTCTTAAAGTATCACTTTCATCAGCTTCTATTGGCCAAGCAAATCAGTAAGGCCAGTCTGAATTCAGGGAGAAGGGAATTGGATTCCAACTCTCAATGGAATAAATAGGAAAAAAAGTGTGATTATCTTTAATTTACTACATCAAGAAACAAGACCATATGACTAAAAACCAAAGAAAAAATACAGAATGGGAACAGACCAATAGATGACATAGACATTGGAGTAAAGAGATAAGAATGTTAAAATAAGTATTAATTTTGAAGACAATAGAGGAAAAGATAGAAAACAGAACAAAATATTTGATGACTTACCCATGATAATTTGAATATAAAAAATATCAAATGGAAATCTTAGACCTTAAAAGTAACAACAGAAATTAAGAAAGTAATGGATATATTTAATGTAACATCATACATACCAGAACACAAAACTGGTGAACAAGGAAACAGATAATAGAAGACATACAAACTAAGTGCACAATAATTAAAAAGATTGGAAAGCCACACTGAGGCACATTTTAGTAAAAACTATGAGAAACAAAAACCAAGTTAAAATCTTAAAAATAGTCAGAGAGAGAAGTCACCTCAAAAAGAATAGCTTCTGACTTCTTAACAGAAATCATGGGAAGCCAGAAGACAATGGATAGCCATCTTTTAAATGGTAAAAGAAAATAACTGAAAACACAGACTTCTATACTGAAGAAAAATATTATTCAGAAATGAAGGTGAAATAAGGATGTTTTCAGGAAAATAAAAACTCTGAAACTTCAGCACCAGCATTCTTGCACTGAAAAAAAAAAAGTACTAGTGAAAGTTATTTAGACTGAAGTGTAGAAATGACAGATAAAAGAGAGTGTCATAGAAAAGAGCAAATATACAACAAATCTAATTGAATTTTGATGCTATAAAACAACACTTATGCCATATGATATTTTAATTACATAAAATTTCTATGACAACTACAACACAAGAAACAAGAGAGGATAAATGGAGTTAACGCATTCTAAGGTTCTACTATTATTAGAAAAATATAAACATATTTTCTTTAGAATGCAATATATCAAGGACACACATTGTAATCTCGAAATACACACTAAAAGAATCACTCAAAAATATGTAATGAATGAAGAGAAAATAAAATAATTTAAACATTTTTATTAGCCCAAGAAAAGTAATGAAAGATAAAACGAATGTAAAGCTAATGTGTCAAATAAAAAAAAGTGAAATGACAGATATTAATTCAACTATGTCAGTAATTACATTACATTAAATGGAATAAATTTTTCAAGAAAAAGACCAATATTTTCAGGCTAGATTAAAACGCAAAATTCAATTATATGCTCCTTACAATATATCAATCTCAGAAATAAAACACAGAAATGTTAGATGTGAAGGGATAGAAGTAGATACGTGGAATAAACACTAACCAAAAGAAAGCTGACATATATTTATAGTAATATAAAACATAGTAGATGGTTAGGTAAAAAATATACTAGAAACAGAGATATCTTTCAAAATGATAAAGAAGTCAATCTATGGGGAATATTTCACAACTGAAAATCATTATTCAACAATAACACTGTTTTAAAACCTATCAAACAAAAGTTTGGTGAATTAAATGGAGAAATAGACAAACTCACAATCACACAAATCTCCAAGTCATGAAGATTTAAATATACCTTCTTCAAAAGGCTAACAGAAAATAAGAGAAAAACATTGGAAAAAATAGAAATCTAAAAAATTACAGTTCAAAGTGTTTACCTAATTGGCATCTGTGGAACCTTGCATCCAACAAATAGTTTAATTCTTCTCAGCCTATGGAATATTTATTTAAAATGACTATATGCTAGGTTATAAAGCAAACCTCCACAGATGTTAAAAGACATAAAAAGCCCAGATTACATTCTCTGACTTTAGTGGAATTGGACTAGAAATTATTAACAACAGCAACAAAAAAGAGTGAATGAATGGATTTACACAACTCTCAATTGGTTGGAAAGTAAGCAATACACTTTTAAATAACTTACAGATTAAGAGAGAAATTACAAAGAAAATTTAGAAATATTTTGAATAAATATTTAAATAATGATAAATAAAAATACACCAGTGCTCAGAGAGGGATTTATATTCTTATATTCATATGTTAGAAACAATGACTGTCTGAAAAAGAAATGATCTAAGTTTCTATCTCATGAAGCTAGATAAAAGAACAGCAAATCAACACCAAAGAAATATGAGGAGAAATTAATGAAATAGAAAATAAATGTATAATAGAGAAAACCAATGAAGCCAAAAGTTAGCTGTTGGAAAATGTCGAGAAAAATCAATAACCCCTCAGAATAACTGACCACGTTGTGGCAGTGGGGCGGGGGGTGGGGGGAGTAATAGATTAGTGATGGCAGGTTAGAAAAAGAGAAGGGAATGAAAGATCAGGAATAAAAAACTGGGCATCACTTCACCAGGCATTAAATAGGTAATAAAATAACACTATAAACAATTTTATATCAGTTAACTTAAAATTTTAGATAAAAATTGGAAAATGTCTTAACAAATATAATTTTCCATAGCTGAAACAAGAAGAAATAGAAATTCTATATACTACAGAATTGACTAGAGAAATGGAATCTGTTACTTTCAATCCTTCTGTAATGAGAATCCCTAGCCTCACTGACTTCTGTAATTTATCCCCCATATTTAAAGAAGAGGTAAGTCTGAACTTACCCCAGCTCTTCTAGAGAATAGATGTGTCAGTTTGGGTCCCATAAAAAGCAGTTTGGGGGATGGTGGTTTGCTTTGTGATTGACAGATCTAAGAAGAATTGTGTTTTTAAGGTTTTTTTCAAGCTTTTTTCTTGTGAGGAGTGATGATTTCCAAGTTCTTTAGTGTCAGAATAGAAACTGGAAGTTGCACTTTTTTTTAAACTATGTAAGCACATACATAATACACATATGCACAGATATGTAAAATGTATATATAATTTAAAAAAGGCCTCTTTTAAGAATTTTGAATCACTACAATTAAACCTAGGCATAAGTGAATTTTAGCATCTTTTTAAAATTTTGGACATTTGAAGTCAAATTATGCCTTTTTTTTTTTTTTTTTTGGTAAATAGGCTCCACACCCAGCGTGGAGCTCAATGTGGGGCTTGAACTCACGACCTTGACGTCAAGACCTGAGCTGACATCAGGAGTCAAATGCTCAACTGACAGAGCCACCCAGGTGCCCCAAATTATGCCATTTTTATAGTAATGTTTACATGGTATTTTCTCCTAACTCACACTAAATACCTCTCCACATTCATAACCAAACTCTTATAGGGATAACTATATTTTTCCCCATGATGTAAATATGATTTCATGCACTTTGTCCTTCCTAAATCTAATATTCTCTCCCTGAATCTACTAGCTTCTAAGTGCATTTCCTTGCTAAGGTTCCCGTACACAAAATAGCTAGATACCTACCTTGTAGATCCAGCCCTCTCCAATAAAAGTCAGATAGCTTCCTTCCAAGATATTCTCTGCCATATCTGAAATCCCCAGTGTCTAGCAGAAACTCCAACTCCTTCCATTCGTATCAAGACCCTTATAGTTTCTAGGAAGTGTCAAAGGGTTGTTGCTTCCTTCTGATAATAATCCAAAACTCTAAAAAATATACTGTCTCTGGCTCCTTGACCCCAGCAAAATGTCTTTCCTTTAAACATCTCAGGCAATTTTGTTTTGTTGCTTTCATTAAATAAAATATCTTGTGGTGCTATTTGTCATTTTACATTCATACATATTCAGATATTTTTGTGTTTATAGCTGCAGTGGGGGCATCACTGGGTAAATGACAAGCCTCTGTTCAAATAAATTAGACAGTCGTCTCAACTAACTCATCTCACAGAAAGTAAATACACAGAAAGTAAACATCTGGATGTTGACCCAGATAACCCCATTCTCTCAATATGAGGTGATATCAATGTGTTTTAGTGTTAATAAGCCTTAGGAAGCAGTAAGTTTTCTATATTTTTCTTGTACCATGTTATTTTTTTAGGTCGGTTCTCTATATTCTCTGAAACATAAGTGTCTTAAAATTTGCAACTGTAGAAAACAACTATCTGGTATTTCACTAGCCCATAGGTTATTATGAGAAACTGCTGGTAAATGGAATTCTACTGCTCTGATCAAGGGGAACAGTTGAGTTTGGGAGGTTGATTTTAGCAGATATGCAGATATTTTGAGCAGATGTATAGTTTTCAGATCTTTTTTCAAGAGAGGTCAGAGATGTGAATGATTGTCAAAGATCTATGTTTAACTGCCTGTACTTTATTTACTTCAACCTAAATCCTTATCACATTGAAAAATTTCAGTTATTGCAACTTTCAGAAAGAAAAACAAACTTTATTTTTATTTACTGAGAAAAACTAGAACTAGAATAATATTTTTTCTTATTATCACCTTAATGTTTATAAATTCAAAATAGAAATAAGGTAAGAATACAGGAAGAATAAAGAGGTGGAAAATACTTTTTTAATTTGTCAAATTTTGTATAAACTTTGAGATCTTCAAAGACAGGGGTTATGTTTTACTGATCTTTGGAATCCCCACCCAGTCCAGTTATAGCAGATAAAATTTTCTTCTTGTATGTTTGTTAACTTAATCACTGCGTTTATGTCTTTCCTCTGATCTTATTGAGGGCAAACACTGTAGTCCACTTATGTTCTAGTCACGCATAGCAACTAGATGAAATTTTACGTAAGGGTTTAAACTTTTCACAGCCAGGATTAAACACATCCTCTTTCCTCTATTACCTTTCCATATCTGCACTTACTTCTGCTTGGGGGTCAGTGAGGATGGCGCTGAAAGTGGAGTTTAGGGTAAGATTGACTGGGAACAAGTCCTAGATTATCTCTGTGACACCTTGGATACATTGATTGCTATTTCTGTGACTTTATTTCCTCATCTGTAAAATGTAAAATGGGAATTATAATAGTAGTTGTTGCTGTAAAAATAATAAATTTTTGCATGTAAATCACTTAGCACTCTTTCTGGCATACAAAAATAGTCATAAGAATTAAGTATTATAAATTCTAATTATGTTAAAATGATAAGTCTCCCAGTTAACCAAAAACCAAATGTTAACCATTCATTAGCAATTTATCAAACAAGTGTCAATTATATAACAGAAATTCTGCTATCCATTAGATTAACTAAAAAAGAAAATTAAGCAAAAAAAGTGTGGAAAATTTTATGATAAGGAAAATAATAGGAAGCTGTGAAATCTGAAAGTAGAGGTCCCTAAGGATAGGGAACTATGTTCATTGAGAAATTATATCATGACTAAATGCTAAATTTTGTCAAATTATTTTTCTGCACCTATGGTGATCAATTTTTATTAGACTTTTGGTATGGTGAATTATATTAATTGATTTTCAATAGTGAACTACCACCATGAATTCCCCACTTAGTCATTTCATATTATCTTCCTATATATGGCTTGATTTGCTAGAATTTAAAAAAAAAATCATAAAGGAGTTTGATCTTTTTTTTTTTTAATGTCTCCATGTGATTTCAGTATCAAAGTGATGCTGGCCTCATAGTATAAGGTGGGAAGTATTCTTTTTTTCAATTTTCATGAAGAGTTGGTGCAGAGTTGCTATTAATTTTTCCTTCAATATTTGGTAGAATTCACAGGTAAAGCCATCTAGCCACAGAATTTTTCTTGTGGGAAAATTTTATTTTATTTTTTTCAAGATTTTATTTATTTATTTGAGAGAGAGAGCAAGAGCACAAGTGGGGTGAGGGTCAAAGGGAGAAGTAGACTTCCTGCTGAGCAGGGAGCCTGATGTGGGACTCGATTCTGGGACTCCAGGATCATGACCTGAGCCAAAGGTAGACACTTAACGACTGAGCCACCCAGGCACCCAGAAAATTTTAAACTATAAATTCCATTTACTTAACAGATAGAAGGTTTTATCAGGTTACATATTACCATTTGCATGAGCTTTGGTAGTTTGGGTCTTTTAAAGAGTTTCTCCAGGGGCACCTGGGTGGCTCACTTGGTTGAGCATCCAACTCTTGATTTTGGCTCAGGTCATGATCTCAGGGTGGTGGGACTGAGCTCTGTATTGGGCTCCATGCTGGGTGTGGAGCCTGCTTGAGATTCTCTCTCTCCCTCTCTGCCCTTCCCACACTGCTCTCTGTCTCTAAAAAAAAAATTAAAGAATTTCTCCATTGCATCTAGGTTGCTGAATTTATTGCCATTAAGGACATTAAGGACATTCCTTTTAAAAGGAAAACCATATTTCCCCTGTTCACAACACTTCTGACACCAAATATGTGGGTTTTTTTTTCCATTCCAACCAATTCTTCAACTCTTTGGACACCAATCGAATGTCCTATAATTCAGTTATGACACTAACTGCCCGGAGGTAGCACAAAGTTCACCATTTAAGGACTCAGTCCCACAAGACTGCCCCCCACCCTTACTACAGATGCCAGTCCCAAGTACCAAGTTGTCTCTTATATTTCTTGCAATATATTCGGGGTTCCAACATCCCACTCCTCAGGTTTGATAATTTGCTATAAACGCTCTCAGAACTTACAATTAGCAGTTCATTATAAAGAACAGGATAAAGGATTCACATAAGCAGCCAGATGAAAAGATATGTAGGGAGTGACCCAGAAGGGGCCTGAGCAAAGGAGTTTCTGTTCCTATGGAGTTGGAGTGTGCCACTCTCTCAGCATGTAGATGTTTTCACCAACGCAGAAGTCCGAACCCCATAGTTTAGGGACTTTTACGTAGGCTTCCTCACACATGAATAATTATATTATTAACAACCAGCCCCTCTCCCCTCCCTGGAAGACAGGGATAGGACTGCAAGTTCTAATCTTCTAATCATGGCTTGGTCTTTCTGATGACTAGTCCCCATCACAAAGCTATCTAGAGGTCCCCAACCCCCAGTCATCTCATTAACATACAAAAAACACTACTATCACTCCAAAGAGTCCAAGGGTCTTAGATGTTCTTGTGTCAGGAAACATGATCAAAAATCAAATATTAGAACAAAACATGCTCCTAGCTGCCTATACTAAAGAAACTGTAAGGGTTTTAGGTGCTCTGTGCCAGGAACTGGGGACAAGACCCAATATATTTCTTATTACTCTATACTAATATTTATAGAATTTATAGAGTAGGGAGATCATTTTTCTCATTCCTGGTACTGGTAATTTGTGTCTTTTTCTTTTGGTCTTGATGAATCTCACTAGACATTTACCAATTTTATTGATCTCAAGGAAAAATAAATTGTTAATTATTAACTTTTCTATCAATTTTCTACTTTCTATTCAATTTATTTTTTTCTTATATATGTTATATCCTTTTATTCTATTTACCTTGAGTTTAATTTGCTGTTTTTTCTAGTTTCTTAATTTGGAAGTTTAGATCATTAATTTTCTCTATAGTTTTCTTTACTTGTAACATCTTTACATCTGGTTATGGCATTAGGACAATGCGGATCTCATATGATTTAGAAAGCATTTCCTCAGCCTCTATTTTCTGTAACAGATTGTAAACAATTGGTATAATTTCCTCCTTACCTGTTTGGTGAATTCACGGGAGAACCCATCTAAGTCTAGTGCTTTCTGTTTTGGAAGGTTATTAATTATTGATTTAACTTCTTTAATAGATAAAGGTCTTATTCAGATGGTATTTTTCTTCCAGTGTGAGTTTTCATACACTGTATGTTTTCAAGGACCTGGTCTAGATTTTATCTAGATTATCAATTTATGACCACAGAGTTGTTTGTAATATTACTTTATTATCCTTTCAATGTTCACACGGTCAGTAGCAATGGCTCCATTTTTTCATTTCTGATATTAGTAATTTGTGTCTACTCTCCCTTTTCCTTAGTTACCACAACTAGAAGTAAACAGCTTTTGAATTTATTGATTTTCCCTGTTTCGTTTTCAATTTCATTACTATTTACTTTATTTTTCTTCTGTTTATTTTAGATTTAATGTGCTCTTCTTTTTCTAGTTTCCTAAGAAACAAAATTAGTAGATCATTGATTTTAGATCTTTCCTCTTCTCAAATTTATTCATACATTCCTATAAATTTCCCTCTAAGCATCACTTTTGCAACATTGCACAAATTTGGTAAGTTTTATTTCATTTTCACTGAGTCCAAAATATTTTTAAATTTCTCTTAAAAACTCTTTGACCCATGTGTTAATTAGAAGTGAGTTGTTTAATTTCCAGATATTTAGAAATTTCTGGCTATCTTTGTTATTGATTTCTAGCTTAATTCCACTGTGGTCTGAGCACATAACACTTGTTAAAGTATGTTTTATATCCCAGAGTTAGTTTATCTTGATGAATGGTCCATGTGAGCTTGAGAAGAATTTGTATTCTGCTGTTTTTGGACGTAATAGTTAATAGATGTCCCTTATATCCGGTTTATTGATGTTGTTCAACTATATCCTTATTGATTTTCTGTCTACTAGATACCTCCATTACTGATAGAGGGGTGCCGAAGTCTCCAAATATAAAAGTTGATTCATGTATTTCTCCTTGCAGTCCTACCAATTTTGCCTCACATATTTTGATGCTTTCTTGTTAGGCATGTAAACATTAGGTATTAAGTCTCTTTGAGAATTAGTTTCATTACCATTACATAATGCCCCTCTTTTTTCTGATAATTTTCCTTGCTGAAGTTGGCTTTGTCTGAAATAGATATAGCTACTCCAGCTTTTTCTTCAGTGTTATCATAGTATATCATCCTCTCTCCCTTTATTTTAAATCTGGGTCTTTTATTTAAAGAGTGTTCTTATAGACAACATATAGCTGGTCTTTTTCAACCCTCTATGATGTCTGATAATATCTGTCTTTTGATTGGTATAGTTAGACTATTCACATTTACAGTGATTATTGATATAGTTGAATTTATTTTACCATATTTGTTGCTGTTTTCTATTATTTGCCCTTCTTTGCTTGTTTCTGTTTTGCTTTTTTTTTTGGTCTCCTACTCTTTTTCTACCTTCTCTGGTTTTAGTGGAGCATTTTATATGCTGCTATTTTATCTCTTCTCTTAGCATATCATTTATACTTCTTTAAAAAATTATTTTTAGTGATTGCATTAGAGTTTGCAGTATACATTTATAACTAATCTAACTCCACTTTCAGATAACACTATACCATTTTATTGCTAGTACAAGTACCTTATAACAAGGTATTTTTAGTTTCTCCCTTCTATCTGTTAAAATATTACCACCATTCATTTCACTTATCCAATAAGCTACAATTACTGAATATATTGCTGTTGTTACAACTTTTAACAAATTTTTATCTGTTAGATCAATAGGAGTAAAAAAAGTAAAGATTTTATTTTATATTCATTTATTCCTTTTCTAATGCTCTTCTTTTCTTTATACAGATCTGAGTTTCTGACATACATCATTTCTTTCTCTCTGAAGAATTTTTTTTAACATTTCTTGCAAAGTAGGTCTATTAGTGACAAATCCTTCAATTTTTGTTTGAGAAAGTCTTAATTTCTCTTACATTTTTGAAGAATAATTTCACCAGATACAGATTTCTAGCTTTGACAATGGTTATTTTCTTCAACACTAAATATTTCATTTCACTTTTGCTTGCATGATCTCTTAAGAGAAGTCTAACACGACTCTTATCCTTTCTTTCCTATAGGTACAGTGTTGTTCCCCCTACACCTGACTTCCTTAAAGATTTTCTGAAGTTTAATCATGATATGCCTAAGTGTATTTTTTTTTTTTTTTGGTATTTATCCTACTTGATGTTCTGTGAGCATCTTGGGTCTGCATTTTGATGTTTGCCATTAATATAAAAAAAATTCTCAGCCATTGTTCTTAAAATATTTCTTCTGTTCCTTTCTGTCTTTCTTCCCCTTCTGGTATTCCCATTTGACATTCATTTTGCCCTTTGTAACTGTCTAACAATTCTTGAATATTCTGTTACATCTATTTAAAATTTAACTTCATTGAGGAATAATTGACAAATATACATATATATATGTATATATATATATATATATATATATACATATACATATTGTATGTGATGACTTGATATACAAACACAATGTAGAACAATTGCCAAGATCAAGATAGTTAACATATCCATCACTTTTCTTAGTCAACATTAGCTAACTTGTATGTGTGAATAATTACAATCTGCTCTTAGCAACATTCAATAACAATACCATATTGTAAACTATAGCCTCCATGCTATATGCTAGATGTTCAGAACTTATCCTTCTTCTAACTGAAAATCTGTACTCTTTGAACTACATCTCCCCATTCCCTCCCATCCCGCAGGATGGGCAACCACCACCTTATTTTATTCTATTCTCTGAAAATTGGATTTTTAATTCCACAAAGAAGTGACAGCATATAGTATTTGTGTTTCTCTTTCTGTCTTACTTATCATAATGCCATCCAGATTAATCCATGTTGTTACTAATGGCAAATTTTCTTCTTTTTCATGGCAGTCTATTTAATTTTTGTTTCTGTTTGCATTTCAGTTTTGGAAGTTTCTATTGACCTCTCTTCAAATTCACTGATTCTTTTCTCAGTTGTTGTTCTTTGTTGCTGTGTCCATCAAAGGCATTTTTCATTTCCATTAATGTGTTGATTCTTTCTTAGAGTTTCAATCTCTGCTTGCATTGCCCATTGTTCTTATATGTTGTCTACATTTTTATTAGATGCCTTAGCATATTAAACATATTAATCGTAGTTATTTTTCTGGGGCGCCTGAGTGGCTCAGTAGGTTGTGCGTCTGACTCTTCATTTTAGCTCAGGTCATGATCTCAGGCTTGTGGGATCAAGCCCTACATTGTGCTCCACACTGGGCATGGAGCCTGCTTAAGATTCTCTCTCTCCCTCTGCCCCTCCCCTTCCTTTCCCCCTCTAAAAAATAAAAAATAAAATAAAACAAAATAAAATAAGATATTGGTCTGATAATTCCTAGATCTCCACCATATGTGAATCTAGTTTTGAGGCTTGCTCTGTTTCTTTAAATGGCATTTTGTTTTTAGTATCTCTTATAATTTTTGTTGAAAGCTGGACATGGTATCCTGGGTAAAAGGAGTCTATTACTGGCTCTAATGGTGGACTTCTGTTTCTGTATGTTGCTCTAGCAAGCTGCAATTCCCTGTATTCACCAGTCTCTTGATTTTGAAGGCAGACATTTGCCCAGTGACCCCACTTCTCTAGTGAATATAAGACTTGTTGATTTTCATCTTATTTAGCTCTTTTTTTGTTTTGAGGATTGTAGTGACTTCCAACCTCATTATGTATCGGACCAGAAAAAATCTGGTTCTGTTTTGATTGATTTATTTTTATGTTCATTATGCATCATATTATTTTGCTTTTCATTGCTTGTTACTTTTTTAATATATGGCAGACATTGTGAATTTTTAATTATTGGCTTCCAGATAATTTTGTATTAAAAATATTATTAGACATTCATAATAACTTGGAAACAGCTTGATCTTTTTGCTGTTTTCTTTTAAGCTTTTTCAGATGAAATCAGAGAAGATATTAGTCTAAGGCTAATTTTATCCCCTCAACAAGTCACAATTTTAAAGAATACTACCTAGTGCTCTGTGTATTATGTGGTTTTTAAACTTTTGACTGCGATCCAGTGTAAACTCTTTTGTGAAAGCCTACTCCTTTCAGATGCTTCTTATCCCATCCTAATATAGCTTCCTTACAAACATACACTAACCATCACTATCTGAACACTTGGGGTTGATCCAATGCAGATCTCTGGTGATCTTTCTACAGTTCTCTCCTCTCTGTGACTATGCCTTGCAATCTCTAGCTGCCTTGGCCAACCTTAATTCCCACTTTTACATCTTCAACTCAGGGAGGGTGCTGAGATCTGCTTCAGTCCTCCTTCCTTGTGCTGATTCCTGGAAACTCTCAAGGCAGTAAGCTCACCTCATTTCTCCCCTTCTCTTAGGAATTATTAATCCTGATAATTTCCATAATGTTCCTCTTTAGGGAACTCGACACTTTGCTTCTGCCCTCTCAATCTGTCATCTTTTTAATGATTTTTCTTGTCCTATAGTACTAACTGGATTTTTCTCCAGTATAATGTTGAAAAGCAATGGTGATAGTAGGCATCTTTTTATTAACCAGTTTTTAAAGAGAAGGTTTCTAATGCTTCACTGTTAAATGTGATGTGTATTGTAAATTTTTCATATTGATCATTACTAATTTAAGTAATTTCTTTTCCATTCTGTACTTGCTAAGAAATCTTAACACATATGTGTTGACTTTTATATACATATTTGCATTACTAGGATCATATAATTTTACCCTTCAGTCTCTTAATATTAAACTCTTCCAATATTCCTTTTGATGGAATCTACCTAGTAATGATATAGTATTATTACTATTTATAATGCTGACTGTAGGCAAGGATTTCATCACTGTTATCTCTTCATGCCTCATAATACCTATGAGCATGCCTTGCAAATAATGGATACCAAAAGAATTTAGTGAATTAAATCCATTTGAATTCATGTTATTTGAAATCTCTGAAGTAGCCCATAAAATTAAAAACAATTGTTCAAGCTCTTCCAATTCCGTTCTCTAACTTACTTAATTACAGTCTAGAGTATCTACCATATGTCAGGTAGGAAAAAAGAACATTTTGAATGAAGGAAGCTAACGGAAGATAAATAATTTTCATAGAATCACTGAAGTGTATACAAGATGGCATTCCAGCTGCTAAGTTTTGGTTCAACAAATATAATTTTCATGGGTCAGTAGGTTGGGCCTAACTAGAAACTACTGCAACTATGAAGCATTTCATCAGTTTCATTGGCACGCATGTAGGTGACTCCATGATGAGGCTTTTAGCACTTAACTTTTATACAGTAACATGATTGCTTTCACAAGAACTCAAACAGGCACACACACCACAGGTTTTCGAGAACAAGTAATTCATTGTGGTGCCATATCTTTATGTATAGACCTTGAAAGTCAACATGTGTGCTTGTTGATCTCTTTCTGTTTTATTTTGTTTGGTTGATTTTGCATCCTAGATGGATTCTTCTTCAATTGGCACCACCTTGTTCCCGAATGATAAAATCTTTCTATATTCTTGACTAACTAATGGAGATATTGGATGAGGTGGTGTGGGAGATGTGATGGAAGGTAGCGGGGAGAAGATTTGCAGGAAATGAAACAGATTGCTAAAGAAACCAGTCTATTACATTTTTATGAGGCCTGGTCTCTAAGCTTGAGCTAAACTTAAGAAGTCATAGAGAAAATCAGTTGGACTGTAGCATATTTAATAAATTAACACATTGTTAAATATTCAAATAAAACTCTCTTAACAAAGCACGACTTAGAAGTATTTACAAAAAGTCATAATGTACAGAAATTACTGAAGGCTTGCTTCTGGACAAGCTCTGTGCTTGACACTATCCAAGTCATCTCACTGAACTTTCAAGGACTGTGACTGGTAGGAAGCACTACTTGTATTTTACCAACACAGACAATGAAAATAGGGAAGTTTAAGTAACTTCCCCATAATCACAAAGACCGAAGGTGACTGAACAGTGATTGAAATAAAGAACAGGGGCGGAGCAAGATGGCGGAGGAGTAGGAGACCTGGATTTCGTCTCCTCTCAGGAATTCAGCTGGATAGGGATCAAACCATTCTGAACACCTACAAACTCAACAGGAGATCGAAGAAAAGAATAGCAACAACTCTCTGAACAGAAAAGCGACCACTTTCTGGAAGGTAGGACGTGCGGAGAAGTGAATCCGAGGCGTTATTCGGGAGGATAGACGGCGGGGGAGGGGCCTCCATCGGCCGCTTCTGGCAAGTGATAGAGCCGCGGAGCACAAAATCGGAACTTTTAGAAGTCTGCTCCGCTGAGGGACGTCACTCTGGTGGCGAAGTGGGGGGTGGAACCCTCGCGGGACAGTGTGGTCTCAGGACCCTCGGGGTCACAGAAAGACCGGGGGTGCCTGAGTGCGGCAGAGCTCCCAGGTATCGGAGCTGGGAAGCCGGCTGCAGAGACGGAGCCCAGGCGCGGGCTCTCAGCTCGGGGTTGCTATAAACCGTGATCCGCGGCACAGTCGGGCCACTGCTCCTCCAGCAGGGACCCAACAAGCGGCAGATCCGGGGAGACTCACCTTCTTCCCCCGGGAGGAAAGGTGCGGGAGCGCACTGCAGGGATCTGCTGGGTCTGGAGACTCCACCCGGGGTCGGGTACCAGATAGAAAGGCGCGGTCACAGGCCGGGTGAGCGCGGAGTGTGGCCGGAGACCGGGGAGACGGGAGTGACTGACTGCTTTTCTCTGGGGGCTCGCTGAGGAGCGGGACCCCGAGTTCTCGGCTCCGCCGGGGCGGAGACTGGGAGGCTGCCATTTTCACTCTCCGCCTCCAAAGCTGTACGGAAAGCTTGCAGGGAACAAAAGCTCCGGAGAGCAAACCCGAGCAGATTACCTAGCCCGGACCGGCAAGGGCGGGGCAATATTGCCTCCGGCAAAGACATTTGGGAACCACGGCAACAGGCCCCTCCCCCAGAAGATCAGCGAGAACAGCCAGCCAAGACCAAGTTTACCGATCAATGAGAACGGCAGAACTCCAGCGCTAGGGGAATACTGCACATAGAATTCATGGCTTTTTTACCATGATTCTTTAGTCTTTCAAAGTTAATTATTTTTTTTAACTGTCTTTTTTTTTTTCCTTTTTTCTTTTTTTTTGAATTTTTCTTTTTCCCTTTTTCAACCAATATCTTATCAATCCCTTTTTTAAAAAAAAAAATTTATTTTTCATTTTTAAAGTCATATTCTATCCCTTCATAGTAGTTACCCGTATTTTTGCAATATATATATAAGTTGTTCTCTCTTTAAAATCTTGAGATAGTTTCTTCTAACAGATCAAAATATACTCTAAATCTCTAGTGTATGGTTTTTTTCTACTCCCCTGCCTGATCACATTCTCTCCCTTTTTTCTTTCTTTTTTTTTTTTAATCCTCTTCTTTCTTTTTTCAAACAACTTATCAAATCCTTTTTAAAAATTTTTTATAATTTCCATCTTTACAGTCATATTCCATCCCTTCATCATATCAACCCTTATTTTTGTACATATATAAGTTTTTCTTTCTTTAAAATTTTGGGAGGGACTTTCTTTTAACAGACCAAAATACACCCCAAATCTAGTGTGTGGCACTGATCTATAATCCAGCCTGATCATATTTGATCACATTCTGTTTTTGTTTTGTTTTGTTTTGTTCTGCTTTTGTTTGTTTTTATCTTTATCTTTTTCTTTTTTCTTTTTTTCTTTCCTTTTCTTTTTTCTCTCTTTCCCTTTCTTTTCCCACTGCTTCAGGTCTTTTCTGATTTGTTTAGAGTATATTTTCTGGGGACGTTGTTACCCTGCTAGCATTTTGTTCTCTCATTAATCTATTCTCCTCTGCACAAAATGACAAGACGGAAAAAATCACCTCAACAAAAAGAACAAGAGGTAGTACCGACTGCCAGGGACCTACTCAATACGGACATTAGTACGATGTCAGATCTAGAGTTCAGAATCATCACTTTAAAGATACTAGCTGGGCTTGAAAAAAACATGGAAGTTATTAGAGAAACCCTTTCTGGAGAAGTAAAAGAACTAAAATCTAACCAAGTAGAAATCAAAAAGGCTATCAATGAGGTGCAATCAAATATGGGGGCGCTAACTGCTAGGATAAATGAGGCAGAAGAAAGAATCAGTGAGATAGAAGACCAAATGATGGAAAATAAAGAAGCTGAGAAAAAGAGAGATAAACAACTACTGGATCACGAGGGCAGAATTCGAGAGATAAACGATACCATAAGACGAAACAACATTAGAATAATTGGGATCCCAGAAGAAGAAGAAAGAGAGAGAGGGGCAGAAGGTATAATGGAGCAAATTATAGCAGAGAACTTCCCTAATTTGGGGAAGGAAACAGGCATCAAAATCCAGGAAGCACAGAGAACCCCTCTCAAAATCAATAAAAATAGGTCAACACCCCGACATCTAATAGTAAAACTTACGAGTCTCAGAGACAAAGAGAAAATCCTGAAAGCAGCTCGGGAGAAGAGCTATGTAACCTACAATGGTAGAAACATTAGATTGGCAACAGACTTATCCACAGAGACCTGGCAGGCCAGAAAGGACTGGCAGGACATATTCAGAGCACTAAATGAGAAAAATATGCAGCCAAGAATACTATATCCAGCTAGGCTGTCATTGAAAATTGAAGGAGAGATAAAAAGCTTCCAGGACAAACAAAAACTAAAGGAATTTGCAAACACGAAACCAGCCCTACAAGAAATCTTGAAAGGGGTCCTCTAAGCAAAGAGAGAGCCTAAAAGCAACATAGACCAGAAAGGAACACAAACAATATACAGTAACAGTCACTTTACAGGCAATACAATGGCACTAAATTCCTATCTTTCAATAGTTACCCTGAATGTAAATGGGCTAAATGCCCCAATCAAAAGACACAGGCTATCAGATTGGATTAAAAAACAAGACCCATCGATATGCTGTCTGCAAGAGACTCATTTTAGACCCAAAGACACCCCCAGATTGAAAGTGAGAGGGTGGAAAACCATTTACCATGCTAATGGACACCAAAACAAAGCTGGGGTGGCAATCCTTATATCAGACAAATTAGATTTTAAACCAAAGACTGTAATAAGAGATGAGGAAGGACACTATATCCTACTTAAAGGGTCTATCCAACAAGAAGATCTAACAATTGTAAATATCTATGCCCCTAACATGGGAGCAGCCAATTATATAAGGCAATTAATAACAAAAGCAAAGAAACACATCGACAACAATACAATAATAGTGGGGGACTTTAACACCCCCCTCACTGAAATGGACAGATCGTCTAAGCAAAAGATCAACAAGGAAATAAAGACTTTAAATGACACACTGGACCAAATGGACTTCACAGACATATTCAGAACATTCCATCCCAAAGCAACGGAATACACATTCTTCTCTAGTGCCCATGGAACATTCTCCAGAATAGATCACATCCTAGGTCATAAATCAGGTCTCAACCGGTACCAGAAGATTGGGATCATCCCCTGCCTATTTTCAGACCACAATGCTTTGAAACTAGAACTCAATCACAAGAGGAAAGTCGGAAAGAACTCAAATACATGGAGGCTAAAGAGCATCCTACTGAAGAATGAATGGGTCAACCAGGAAATTAAAGAAGAATTAAAAAAATTCATGGAAACCAATGAAAATGAAAACACAACTATTCAAAATCTTTGGGATACAGCAAAGGCAGTCCTAAGAGGAAAGTATATAGCGATACAAGCCTTTCTCAAGAAACAAGAAAGGTCTCAAGTACACAACCTAACCCTACACCTAAAGGAGCTGGAGAAAGAACAGCAAATAAAGCCTAAACCCAGCAGGAGAAGAGAAATAATAAAGATCAGAGCAGAAATCAATGAAATAGAAACCAAAAGAACAGTAGAACAGATCAACGAAACTAGGAGCTGGTTCTTTGAAAGAATTAACAAGATTGATAAGCCCCTGGCCAGACTTATCAAAAAGAAAAGAGAAATGACCCAAATCAACAAAATCATGAATGAAAGAGGAGAAATCACAACCAACACCAAAGAAATACAAACAATCATAAGAACACATTATGAGCAACTCTATGCCAGCAAATTAGATAACCTGGAAGTAATGGATGCATTCCTAGAGATGTATCAACTACCAAAACTGAACCAGGAAGAAATTGAAAACCTGAACAGACCTATAACCACTAAGGAAATAGAAGCAGTCATCAAAAATCTCCCAAAACACAAAAGCCCAGGGCCAGATGGCTTCCCAGGGGAATTCTACCAAACATTTAAAGAAGAATTAATACCTATCCTTCTGAAACTGTTCCAAAAAATAGAAATGGAAGGAAAACTTCCAAACTCATTTTATGAGGCCAGCATTACCTTGATCCCAAAACCAGACAAAGACCCCATCCAAAAGGAGAATTACAGACCAATATCCCTGATGAACATGGATGCAAAAATTCTCACCAAAATACTAGCCAATAGGATCCAACAGTACATTAAAAGGATTATTCACCACGACCAAGTCGGATTTATCCCTGGGCTGCAAGGTTGGTTCAACATCCGCAAATCAATCAACGTGATACAATACATTAACAAAAGAAAGAACAAGAATCATATGATCCTCTCAATAGATGCAGAAAAAGCATTTGACAAAGTACAGCATCCTTTCTTGATCAAAACTCTTCAGAGTATAGGGATAGAGGGTACATACCTCAATATCATAAAAGCCATCTATGAAAAACCTACAGCGAATATCATTCTCAATGGGGAAAAACTGAGAGCTTTCCCCCTAAGGTCAGGAATGCAGCAGGGATGTCCACTATCACCACTGCTATTCAACCTAGTATTGGAAGTCCTAGCCACAGCAATCAGACAACAAAAAGAAATCAAAGGCATCCAAATTGGCAAAGAAGAAGTCAAACTCTCACTCTTTGCAGATGATATGATACTTTATATGGAAAATCCCAAAGACTCCACCCCAAAACTGCTAGAACTCATACAGGAATTCAGTCAAGTGGCAGGATATAAAATCAATGCACAGAAGTCAGTGGCATTCCTATACACCAACAACAAGTCAGAAGAAAGAGAAATTAAGGAGTCGATCCCATTTCCAATTGCACCCAAAACCATAAGATACCTAGGAATAAATCTAACTAAAGACGCAAAGGATCTGTACTCAGAAAACTATAAAATACTCATGAAAGAAATTGAGGAAGACACAAAGAAATGGAAAAACGTTCCATGCTCATGGATTGGAAGAACAAATATTGTGAAGATGTCAATCCTACCTAGAGCAATCTACACATTCAATGCAATCCCCATCAAAATACCATCCACTTTCTTCAAAGAAATGGAACAAATAATCCTAAAATTTGTATGGAACCAGAAAAGACCCCGCATAGCCAGAGGAATGTTGAAAAAGAAAAGCAAAGCTGGCGGCATCACAATTCCAGACTTCCAGCTCTACTACAAAGCTGTCATCATCAAGACAGTATGGTACTGGCACAAAAACAGACACATAGATCAATGGAACAGAATAGAGAGCCCAGAAATGGACCCTCAACTCTATGGTCAACTAATCTTTGACAAAGCAGGAAAGAATGTCCAATGGAAAAAAGACAGTCTCTTCAACATATGGTGTTGGGAAAATTGGACAGCCACATGCAGAAGAATGAAACTGGACCATTTCCTTACACCACACACAAAAATAGACTCCAAATGGTTGAAAGACCTCAATGTGAGACAGGAGTCCATCAAAATCCTAAAGGAGAACACAGGCAGCAACCTCTTCGACCTCAGCCGCAGCAACTTCTTCCTAGAAACATCGCCAAAGGCAAGGGAAGCAAGGGCAAAAATGAACTATTGGGACTTCATCAAGATAAAAAGCTTTTGCAAAGCAAAGGAAACAGTCAACAAAACCAAAAGACAACTGACAGAATGGGAGAAGATATTTGCAAATGACATATCAGATAAAGGGCTAGTATCCAAAATCTATAAAGAACTCATCAAACTCAACACCAAAAGAACAAAGAATCCAATCAAGAAATGGGCAGAAGACATGAACAGACATTTTTCCAAAGAAGACATCCAAATGGCCAACAGACACATGAAAAAGTGTTCAATATCGCTCGGCATCAGGGAAATCCAAATC
Organism: Halichoerus grypus; assembly: GCF_964656455.1. NCBI lineage: Eukaryota > Metazoa > Chordata > Mammalia > Carnivora > Phocidae > Halichoerus > Halichoerus grypus. Next base: position 49,969,687 of record NC_135717.1, on the reverse strand, counting down.
AAAACCTCAATGAGATACCACCTCACACCAGTCAGAATGGCTAAAATTAACAAGTCAGGAAATGACAGATGTTGGCGGGGATGCGGAGAAAGGGGAACCCTCCTACACTGTTGGTGGGAATGCAAGCTGGTGCAGCCACTCTGGAAAACAGTATGGAGGTTCCTCAAAAAGTTGAAATAGAGCTACCATATGATCCAGCAATTGCACTCCTGGGTATTTACCCCAAAGATACAAAAGTAGGGACCCGAAAGGCTACGTGCCCCCCGATGTTTATAGCAGCAATGTCCACAATAGCCAAACTGTGGAAAGAGCCAAGATGTCCATCGACAGATGAATGGATAAAGAAGAAGTGGTATATATATACAATGGAATATTATGCAGCCATCAAAAGGAATGAGATCTTGCCATTTGCAACGACGTGGATGGAACTGGAGGGTATTATGCTGAGCGAAATAAGTCAAACAGAGAAAGACATGTATCATATGACCTCACTGATATGAGGAATTCTTAATCTCAGGAAACAAACTGAGGGTTGCTGGAGTGGGGGGTGGGGTGGGAGGGATGGGGTGACTGGGTGATGGACACTGGGGAGGGTATGTGTTCTGGTAAGCGCTGTGAATTGTGCAAGACTGTTGAATCTCAGATCTGTACCTCTGAAACAAATAATGCAATATATGTTAAGAAAGAAAAAAAGAAGAAGAAGAATGTAGCAGGAGGGGAAGAATGAAGGGGGGGAAATCGGAGGGGGAGAAGAACTATGAGAGACAATGGACTCTGAAAAACAAACTGAGGGTTCTAGAGGGGAGGGGGTTGGGAGGATGGGTTAGCCTGGTGATGGGTATTGAGGAGGGCACGTTCTGCATGGAGCACTGGGTGTTATGCACAAACAATGAATCATGGAACACTATATCTAAAACTAATGATGTAATGTATGGGGATTAACATAACAATAAAAAAATTAAAAAAAAAAAGAAATAAAGAACAGTCTTATTCTAACATTAATGTCAATATTTAATTGCTAAAACAAATTCTTAAATACACTCTTAACAATATAAAAACTTTAAAAAACTATATTGGATAGATGTGTTCTTTGGTCCTCAGAAGGCTTAAAGAATTTTCTCAGTGGAGAGGCCTAAAATTTTAGCCTTTTTTTTTTTTTTTTTAAATCATTCCTAGGATTTTGTTTCCCTAGTGCTACGGTTCTTACTTTAAAGCTGTTTTTGCACAATAGTAGCTTAAATCCATGGCTCTTACAATAACTTTGCCTCCCTTTGTGTTGATTGTGATGCCCTGTTGGCATTTCCTATTTGTCCTTCCATCTACAAAGGTCAACATACTGAGATGACTGTTCAAGATCCAAGGCCCACCCTTCATTCTGCAATGAATCATTCTCTACGTGTGATTGTTCACATTTTTATTAAGGGAATTTTATTTTTTGTAACTGAATATGATTTTTTTTCTCTTTTCATTCCTATGTACTTGAAATGCTTTACTGTAAAATCACACATTTCTTCCACTCAATTCATGTAATTTTTTCTCTAATTCATTCTACCAGCACCCGCCTGTGTTTCACATATAATTCAAGCTTCTTAAGCTTAGCATTAGTAATTTACTTCACTAATTAATTTATTTCTACAAACTTTTTTTTCCATTATTCCATCTAGCCTGCCATGTTAGTGCTTCCTTACTGTTTTTCCCCCCCCTTCCAAATTTTCCTTCATGCCCCTTTTCTTGTGTTTTCTGGTCATTCACACAATATTCTCTAAATTCCCATCACAAAAATCACTAGTTAGTCCTGATTAACCTAAAACCTAAAACAAAACAAAAATACCCTCTTTTCTCCCTGTGTTCTCCAGCTCAGTGTGAAACATTTAAAATATGTAAAAATAGTTGCCCCAAAATGTCTGTCATTGTATCTGAACAGATTCAGTTTAACACTGTGTGTGTGCACATAAGAAAGGCTTTTCTAATTTCTGTTCTAGCTGTTCTTTCTGTTTCTTTTAAAATCTGTGTCTATAACCCAAGGCAATTCAAAAGCTAAGTGATACTGTATATAATATAATAAGTCCTGTTTATGCTAGATCAATAGTTTCTTGTTTGATAAATAGGAGGAAGACAGATGCAGATGTAGTGAGTTCTACTGGAATAAAGGAAACAGATAATTAGCTTGGTCTATGTTATGTTTTCAGTTTAACACAAAATAAAACAGGACTATAAAAATAATTACAATACTGGGATATATGTAAGTGCCATAAGAAATGCACAAACTGATATAAGCATTCAAGTGAGGAAAGAATCCCAAACAGTAGTGGGTGTTAGGGAAGGCTACCTGTTGGTGGTAACATCTGGGTTGTACCTGAAATAACGGTGAGATTCTGAATGTCAGAAAAAGTATGGAATATACAGACATGATAAATGTATGGGGTCTGGAAAATATGGGTTTATTTGGAAGGCAGCAACCGGAGCTATATTTAATTGGCACATATATATATTGCCGTGTAGGAGGTAAGTTTGAAAGACTAAAACAAAATCATAGGATAAGGGGCCCCAGATGAGAGACCAAATTTCTCCTTTGGTAAGTAGTAGCTGTAAAGTTTTAAATTGTTTGAAAATTTGAATGATTTGTTTTATCTTGTTTAATCTTTTCTCTTTCTGGCATTTAAAGAAAGAAAAAAAAAAAAAGGAAAGTTTTAACAAGAATCCAGGAAGTATTAGTAATTTTAAACTGAGAGGAAAAATAGAGGCCAATCTTTTGACATGTAAGGGTCTCCCTGATAGCGAAACAAGACAAAATGATGCATACATGAATTGTGTGCCTCAGGAGACTAGGAAAGAGAACATACAAAAAACTGGGTTTGTAGGAATAGAAGAGAGTCTCACTTTCAACCTGGGTTTAGGATCCTTGTGTACTTCCAGAATTTAGAACAGAAAGTAGTTAAAAAAGAATCTGAAATTACATGTGTATATGTTTGTGTAATATTGCTGCATGTTCAAGTATGTTTGTGATTTACCATCTGGAATTGCTCGAACTATGCACCACTGTGACTTTGTCACCACCTGGTGACAGGTTGCTAAAATTTTAGATTTGTTTATTACCCATTCATTTAAAAATTGTGTGTAAAACTATAAAACAGCATTACATACATGATAATGGAATCTGAAATCTGTGAACCAGGCATTTCTGTTGCCAATGGAACGGGAAGAGGAAGCATAATTTATCATGACATCCTTTCTGTATTCTCTGATTCTATTTTCCATTGTTCAAATCCCTTCTATTGTTAAAAATTTGCAAGGCAAAAATTGGGGTTACAGGGAAGCAGAAGGTATTATTTCTTCTTGTACTTAATTAATCATCAATTGTAAAGATAGAGTCTATACATAAAAGATAAAATAATACAGAACAGGGTGATACTAAAAACAATAATTGTTGAAAAGAGGAAGAGATCACTATGACTGGCACAGTTAAGAAAAATGACACAGAAACAGTGAGTCTTGAGTTGGCACTTGAAGCAGTAGAGCTTAGGGACGTCCAGGCTATGTCAAGGGAACATGCATGAGAAACTCACAAATGTAGAGGTAGACATTTGTCACAGGGATGATGTGAGATAAACGAACAAGTTGAGGAAGCATGGCTGTTTTCCATGATAGAGAGAAAAGAGCTCACATAAATAGCCACCCCAAAAAATGACTTTCTAAATCTTGTTTAAATCTTACTTAATCATACCCTGTGTCCTATTTTAACTACATGCATATGTATTTTCCTCATCACAAGAATATACATTATTATAGAAAAGATTCTTTTTATTTTTTTTTTGTATTTCTTTAATGTCAAATGCAGTGTTTTGTATTTATTAGCTAATTGAGCAATCTTTCTTAAATTCAAGAAGGAAGGCAGCAAGGAAAAGAATGAAGAAGAATAAATGAGATCGGTCATATTTTAGAGGGTCTGGAACAGCAAAATGAGAAATATTGACTCACCTATCCTTTCCTTGTCAAGGATGGAAAATCTTGCTTTTGGTAATAAGGATGTGGTGTAAATGATAGTTATGCCTTTATTCAGATTTTTAATAGCTATGAGTTAGCACTGATTAGATAATGCCATTCTGATGACTAAAACATCCCTTACAATTCTGCACTATTTATATGTTCATTAATATATGTGATTGTGTCAACAGTTGTATGCAAAAACATCTTACAAATTCCCCATGCATGATTTGCAACCCACATTAACTCGAAGCCTGCCAGGCAAAAGCCATCTTTAAAGAGGAGAAACATCAAAAAATGTAGTGGGTTTGCATGAATACTTTAGGATCAAGGGTGAATGAGACTAAGTTTCCACTCAAAAGTCCTGTAAGTCAGAATGAAAGTAGTTTCTCCTTTCCTCTCTTCTTAACGATTCCTGTTGTCACATGTATGCTGGTCAAGGCTAGGGATAGCTAAAAAGGACCTTGTGAGCCTTCTCACAAAGGTTCTAAGCCCTCATTCTAAGGTTACAAGTAGTTAAGTCTTACTTTCCATAGTTTAACTTTTATTAAAGAGTAGTACTTACTAAGGAGGGCACTTAAGCATAATTCCTTCATAAGTAGGACATTTATCCGTTTTGGTTAGGACCAAAATGTTACTACATGTTGGAACAGTCAGCCTGACCAGTCAAGCCCTAAACCCCATCTGAGATGGATCTACCAGAAAGATCTAATTACACTGGACCCTGCTTACCTCCTTCTACCCTCTCAGGGGAGGAGAAGGTGAGGAAGAGAGGCAACTCATACATTTTATATAAACTACATATGGGCATGTGACATTCTTGAGGAGGAAAGATATTCTGCTAGTCGGTCTCCATGTTTCTAGAACACTAAACTTCCAAAATAATTCAAACCACAAAGAGAAGAAAAGCCCGTTGTTTCAAAACAAATTTGCTCTTCAACAGAATGTTTCTGCACCCCCATTACTTGAACACTGAGGATTTGAAAGCCTTTATTAAGCTTAATTCACTGAGATTCAAACCATTCACTCGAAGCACAGTTGCTTATTTTAAAGTCCCAAGACAAGTCTAATCATTATTCTTTTAGAAGTATTCTACCACAGTGATATAAAGTAAGGGAAGGCAGTCTTTCAACTTACAAAGGTTGGGTTCTTAAAGTTATTTTGTGCATTTTGCTTCAAATTGGCACAGATTTTCTCACAAAATATATTTTTTCCATAGAAAATAATTAGAAAGAATAATACAATTGTCTATAATTATTATCTTTTTTTTTTTTAAAGATTTTATTTATTTATTTGAGAGAGAGAGCACATGAGAGGGGGGAGGGTCAGAGGGAGAAGCAGACTCCCTGCTGAGCAGGGAGCCCGATGCGGGACTCGATCCTGGGTCTCCAGGATCATGACCTGAGCCGAAGGCAGTCGCTTAACCAACTGAGCCACCCAGGCGCCCTATAATTATTATCTTTTAAGGGTAAAACAAACAAATAATAGACACCAAAACTAAGTGGAAAAATCATGTGGGACATTTTTTGGGGCATTTTTCACATAGCTACCGTCTCTACAAAACGTGAAAAACAATCAAGATTTGGCATTAGATATTGGGTGTGTGACATTAAAAGTCACATATCATAAATATGTCATTTTTTTAAGTTTAAACTTTCTTTGCATGAGTCACAGAGTCAAAATAGAACAGTAGTATTTTTGAAAGGACAGTAAAAAAGCTAAAGGTAGCCAAGGACCTAGCAGATAGTAGTTGTTGGACACCCTAAATGTACAGACCAAGAGAATATAGGGATTTCCATTCCCAATTTTTTCCCACATCATAGATATGCCTTTCCTATCAAGAAACAATGTTAATAAAAATGAGGCTTTGATGGGGCACCTGGTTAACTCAGTTGGTTAAGCACCTGACTCTGATTGCGGCTCTAGTCATGATCTCAGGACCGTGAGATCGAGCCCCACGTGGGGCTCCATACGCAGCAGGAAGTCTGCTCTCTCTCCCTCTCCCCCTGCCCCCGCCAAACCCCTGCTCATGCATGCTCTCTCTCTCTCTCTCAAATAAATAAATAAATCTTTAAAAAATGAGGCTTTGACTAATAATATAAATGGCAATATCCTTCTCGATTATTATTAATAGAATCCACATGCTTATTTCAGCTCATGATTAATGGGAAAAGACAGGAACAATATAATAGTGGTTCATCCATATAAAGAGATTTCTGTTTCCTATTGAGAATGACACATTGGGTACATGATACAGAAACCATGTTTCTTTTTTTTAAGACTTTATTTATTTATTTGAGAAAGAGAGGGAGGGAGCACAAACAGGGACAGTGGCAGAGGGAGAGGGAGGAGGAGGCTCCCCACTGAGCAGGGAGTACAATGCGGGGCTCGATCCCAGGACCCTGAGATCATGCCTGAGCTGAAGGCAGACAGATACTTAACCTACTGAGCCACCCAGGTGCCCCTGAAACCATGTTTCTTTTAAAATAAATGTAGAGTTGATGCCTTCATTTATTTTAAAATTGATTGTTGTTTAGTTATATCTGTGGAATGGAAGACCATCCAGAAGCTCCAGACTGAGGTTCCATTATACAACTTTAGCTTCATATATAAATTTAAAACAATTACAAGAAACAAAGACAATTGTGGCACAATCTTGAGAAGCATAAATTGTGCAATAGAATGGAGAGAAAATAAGAGTTTTTATAGCATTAATGTATAAAATATAAAACCAGCCTCTGTAAACAGGCACTAATTAAAAACTTGAGGAATTGTTAATGAAAGTACATTCCATTTATTAAGACTCTATTATCTAATAATCCTAACTATATTTTTCTTTAACATATAAGAGTGAGCTATAGCCATTATCAAAAACATATTTTAACCCTATAAACAAATTCATCTACAGCTCTGCTTTGTCACAATTATCATGTTAATGGATTAATATAAATTTCCTCTTCTAAGAGTAAGTGAAAGAAATTGAATGAACCGACTGTATATTACAAGCACATGTATTGAAATGTTTGTGATTATACACCAACAAAACAAGCAAACTCTACTGATCCAGTGTCTTGTCTAATTAACTTCCCTGAGCCCTTCCAATGTATTCAGCTATATCAACATAGACCTGCCTTTGTCCCTCCCTCTCTCCCCATCTATTGACCCACACCTAAAGATTCAGATTATCTTAGTTTTGGTAATGAATTTGGCCCTTGACAAAGGAAATATAAAGACTTTAACCTTACAGTGGGGAATTGTCCTTCAAAATTTTTAGCTCAGTTCTTGGCCAGATTGACTCCAGTCAATTGTGTTTTGATCTTTATTTAATACTTCTTTGATTCCCTTGCAAGTGATAGCCATAGCCTAGAAGTAATATCACTGCTTCTTACTTCTTCCCCAGCCTTTTCAAAGTCTGAAATCTGAGCTGGATCTCTCCTAGATGATGCTAACTCTCGGACTGGCTTAGCCTGGACAATGTGAGGACAGCCAATTGTCCATATTATTAAATCTGATACAGATGTGCCCACTTGAGCCTCCACCTATTATTCCTCACACACCATTCTCTTCCCTTCTCTTTGCTACTAATACTATGGTTACAGGAGGGTATGTTCTGTGAATTTCAGGGGACCCTTCTTGTCCCCGAATCTCAGTCACCCTTAATCTGGCACATTTAGCTCTGATAAAATACCTATGCTAATGGCTAGTATGATCATGAAATATGGCCAGAAACTGAAAACAACACTATGACAGTCTCTGAATAGATTCTTTGACCAATTTGGTTTTCATAACGATTACAAAGAATAGCCCATTCCATACTATTTAGAACATCAGGATCTTGATATTCAACATGTTCTTAACTTTTCTTTCAGCAGTAATATAATTAGCATTAGTAATTTGGGTGGCATTTCTAAAAAAAATGTCAAAAGACATATTGAATTATTACAAGAAGTTGTGTTATAAATGTACTTCTCTGAATTTCAGATGAAGAAAATAAAAGGTTTTAAATCAGACAGCATACAAATTTCCACTCATCCAAATGTAGTATGTTAATGAAGAAACTCAATTTTCATGTTTATTAAGGCTGTACTCCTTTTGTTATGTCTGTGGATGAAGTAATCACATCCACGGATGCTACATTTTTTAATGGATTTGAGTTTTACTACAGATAAAAAGGAAAAATCTCTACCATAGAATAACAGTGTACATATTTCCTGGAGCCAGATAGGGTGATATTTTATTTTATTTATTTTATTTTTTTTAAAGATTTTATTTATGTATTTGACAGAGAGAGACACAGCGATAGAGGGAAAACAAGCAGGGGGAGTGGGAGAGGGAGAAGCAGGCTTCCTGACAAGCAGGGATCCCGATGTGGGGCTTGATCCCAGGACCCTGGGATCATGACCTGAGCCGAAGGCAGACACTTAATGACTGAGCCATCCAGGCGCCCCGACAGGGTGATATTTTAAAAGATGAGATGACTAATGGGGATATCAGTCTATTAAAAGCTAAATATGTAAGAGTAATATTAGCATATGCTTAATAAATGATATATTCTTATTTATGATGATGTGTTACACTTTAATTACAAAGCAAAAAGAAGACATGAATAAATATAACAAATATTAAGAAGCATATTTAAGCTCCCATAAACTTAAGGGGAAACTACTGGGGTAAAAAAAAAGAGGAGTAGCAAAATGGGTTGACCAAGAGGTTTCTCAGGAAGATTCCAGATCTTGATAACCAATGAGAGTCTGAAAGGCTATCAGGAACATAAGAGTACTTGGACCTAGGTTAGTTAAGTTGACATTTAGACTGCCCACATAAAGCCAAGGTTTTGATGGCTACATCTTCATTGAAAAGACAGACCACAAAAGCTGTCCCCCAGTCCAGCAGATATAGACAACAGGGAAACTTGATTATATTGGCCTGCTCTTTTGGTGGGAATAATATGGTATGTCTTGAGAATTCATAGTCTTAGAGCTACCATCAAAAAGTTTATGGTTCCAATGTATACTACCTGCAACATAAAGACTTTATTCTTACATCAGGGAATTATACATCAAAATTAACAGTAAAAAGTGGTCCTAGTGGGAGAATATCTCTGAATTAATTGGTAAGAGCAAATAATTTTTATAAGGGAAATACTTTAAACCAAAACCTCATAGTTAGCTAAAATTGATCTCACATAGGAAACAACATGATTATACCCCAAGAACCTCATACATACAATTAAAGATCATAAATATAAAAATAATAAATAAATTTTTAAATGGCAAAGACATAAACAAAGTATTACAATATGAGGAAAAACAAGCCACATATCAAAAGACCAAAGTTATTTCAGAAAAGAACACACAGACACAAAAAATGAAAATAGATCTGATGAAACCAGAATATATACAGTAACAATGTTAGAGTATACAGAGGGAAAAACATATCATTTACTGAAGGAATAAGAATCCTATTCATCAAAATTATAGACTGCCTAGTCGCATCATCATATACCTATCTCTAAGTTCAAATGTCCCCAGCTCTAGTAATATGCAGTAAATTGTTCAGTATAGGATGCCAAAACACTGAGAGTATTAAATCTAAAACTATCTGATAGTGACATTTGTTTCTGAAGTGACGTTTAACATCAGGAGATATCTACTTAATAATTATCAATTATCACTCCAATTTTTATACCTATAACTGAGATTCTAGACAGACATAAGAGGTAAGAAAAAAAATGTATGAGATTGGAAACACCATTTTTTAGGAACTTGGGGTCATTATGCGACATAAGAGGTAACTTGCAAGGCCTCTGTGTCTAAATATCTATCCACAATTTAGCAAATGGCATGTTAGTCTACCTTAGTATAAATGTCATTTAACACTTTTAACCAATAAATAGAGCAAATATATATGTTCTTATTTATCATAATGGCAGTAATGCTGAAGTAGCAAATCTCACAGTGGTGCTATAATTTCTTTAGTTTAAAAGGAAGAAAATGAACCTATGAAAACAAACTATTATTCTTTACCTGTTTGACATAAATTACCAATTCCCCAGAGGGGAAGCCTCACTGCCTTATGGGATAAAAGAGGATATAAGTCATTTGTTACAAATCTGTGATAAATATGTTCTCCTCTGGCCCAGTTATTCACTGAGGCATACATTGGTATACATTCCTTTAACTTATTCCATTAGAATAGACATTTCCCAAAAAATAATGACCAAAGGCTAATCTTCTTAATGCAATCATGTCTTTCATGTCAAAATTTAAAACAAGTCTAATTTCCGAGGAAGCTTTTAATTACAAAGAAATACCCTGACCCTCCTCACCCTCTATGATCTAGCCAAAGTAATGCCATTGTCTTTTTTTCTCCAGGTTTACTGAGATACAAATGACAAATTAAATTGTAAGACATTTAAAGAGTTCAATGTGATGATTTGATATATGTATACATTGTGAAGGGATTTCCCACACTGAGTTAAATAATACATCCAATACCTCACATGTTTACCTTCATGTGAGAGAGAACATTTGAGTTCTACTCTCTTAGTAGGTTTTAATTATACAAATATAGTATTATAAACTATAGTTACCAGGTTGTACATTAGATCCTCAGATCTTATGTATCACATAACTGAAAGTTTGTACCTTTTTACCAGCATCTCCCTATTTTTCCAACTACTTAGGCTGTGGAAACCTCCATTCCACTCTCTGTTTCTATATGTTCAACTACACGATATATGACTACATATATATGATTATATAATACCACAGAGTATTTGTCTTTCTCTGTTTGGCTTATTTAACTTAGCATAGTATCCTACAGGTTCATCAATATTGTTGCAAATGACATGAGTTCCTTTTTTTTTAAGAATGAATAATATCCAGTGGTACCCAATTTAGACATACCAAATAGAAATTTTTCTAAAGAAGACATATAAATGGCTAACAAGAATATAAAAAGATGCTGAACATCATTCATCATCAGGGAAATGCAAATCAAAACCACAATGAGATATCACCTCACACCTGTTAGATTGTCCAATATCAAAAAGAGATGATAAATGTCGTTGAGGTTGTGGAGAAAGGGGAACCCTTGTGCACTGTTGGTGGGAATGCAAACTGGTGCAATCACTCTGGAGAACAGTATGGAGGTTCCTCAAGAATTAAAAACACAGAACTACCATATGATCCAGTAATTCCACTGCTGGATACATATCCAAAGGAAATGAAATCTTTATCTCAAAGAGATATTTGCACTCTCATGCTCATAGCAACATTTTTCACAATGGCCAAGGTATGGAAACAACCAAAGTGTCTGTCAAGGAATGAAAGAATAAAGAGAACTGTCCAATTTTGATAGAGCTACTCGATTTCAGGCATTCAGAGAAATGAATCAGCGATGTTATTACGATGAACTTTGTAAATTATGTTAGTATTTTGTAAATGAAAGAACTAGTATAGAGATATTACATGTCCTGCCTCATAAGGCTCCTCCTAATAAATGAGATAGGGTAAAATTACTAATAGAAAGTGCTAGAAGCCTACCTGTGCTCATCAAAACTGAACTCTGATTTCTTGGTTTCTTCTCCTTCCTTACCAGTTATGTTGCTTGGGCTTAAATGCTACAATTTTTTTTTAAGTTTCTTTATATATATAATAAAGTGTTCAGGGAAAAATGATATGTTGGACAGGCCTGGGAAGGTTGGATTTCAGGGAGACAGAAGAGAGAGATTTCAGGTTGCTTGTTCTAGGTTGCACAGTATCTTCTGAGTGTTTGGAAAACATAATTAATTCTGTGTTTACAGAACTGCATCAAATCTGAGCGGCCTCTGATTAAAAGATATAATATTTATTATATGTCATGAAGAAAAGTAAATGCTGCTCTCTAAACTATGACACAATATTAATTGATTTCAAGAGATGTATGAGTGTGAGGAAATGTGTGTCTTAGAGTAAATAAAATTCAGTAAGTTAATTAGAACTTGTTTCTGATTGTCATATTGTTTTTCTTTTTTAAGAACATTATTTTGAAACTTGGACACTCAGGAAGTGGCTTCATTTTCTATATTCCATAACCTTTGAGAGATCCCTCCTCTTCCGAAAATGCAGAATTGCTATGGGAAGGGGTGAAATGAACTAAAGACGCCCAAGAGGAATTCTCAAAAGAAAACCAAGACACAAAAAGGGGAATACTCCCTATGAAGCCACAATGAGGACTCTGGAAAAGCATGGTGAGTGGACAGCATTTTGCCTAAAGGCAGAGTGCCAAGTAGGCAGTGATGAATGGGAAAGAAATATTTTAGGTTTTGGTGAGTCACGGGGTCCATGGAGTATGGGGGTAAGGCAGGAACAGACCGGAGAAAAACTGTTAGGTATTATGACTTGGAACCCCTTAATATCATTCAGGAAAAGGCATGAATTGTGGAATCCTTTTAAATTATTTTGTATGTGTTTTGGACTGTGCTTTTTAAAATGTGATCTGAGTTGTCATTTCAAAATCATATTAAAAAACATGTAACCTATTGCCTCTACCAACATATATATATTTTAATGGCAGAAATGGGACAAAGTCAAAGAAAAACAAACCAAAAAAACCCCCCTAGAAATAAAAAAGAACTTGTAGAATAATTTACACTGTTTAGTTCCTTTTTAATTTTAATGCCCCCTTTCTGTCTTGTCAAGTTCCCTTTTCCAGAACAGCTTTTTGGAGAAAGGGCCACATGTGCACACAACCCTACCGGTTTCAGGTTCAGCTACGACATCACATCCTGGAGATGCGATTTTTTTTATTGTTGTTTTATTTTGTTTTGTTTTGTTTTGTTTTGTTTCTTATATTTCCTGTGCACGGTTGGAGCTGGGCTCCATCCTGAGGATCAGAAGGGAGTGAGTAGATGGGTGGGGAGAATCCAACACCAGAGAGGGAAGGTTGATTTTACGCAAGACCAGGGCCTGATCGACACAAATCCCAGGATCATGAAGGCGTTGTCCTCAAACAATTTTCTCACACAGCTCATCCTTCATTTGTTTTTCCTTCCTATCCTCTTTCTTCCTCCTCCTACTCTTCCTCCTTCCCCTCTTCCTCTTTCTTTTCAAAAGGTTTATTGAGATATAATTGATAGAAAAATTCACTCTTTTTAGTGTAAGGTTTATGAATTTTGACATACAATCATATAACCACCACCACTATGACAATCATAACGCAGAGCATTTCCATCTCCCCAAAAAGTTCTCCTGTGTCCCTTTGTAGTCATTCTCTTCATCAGGCCCAGCCTCAGGAAATCACTAATCTGTTTTCCATTCCCTTAGTTTTTGCTCTTGCCAGACTGTCATATAAACAAAATCACACAGAGTTTATACAACTTTTGGAAATTGGCTTCTTTATCATATCAGTATGCATTTAAGATTTATCCTTGTTACTGAATGCCATTTTTATTGTTAAGTAGTATTTCATTATATAGATAAACTATTTGCTAGCTCATAAATATTTGAGTTGCTTCTAGTTTTAGGCAAATAAACAAATCCACTCTCAATGTTTGCATGAATGTTTTTGTGTGGCCATATATTTTTATCTCTCTTGGGCAAATATCTGTAGGATTGCTAGGTATTATTGGTAGGTGTCTGTTTAACTTTATAAGAAACTGTCAAACTGTTTTCCAGAGTGGCTACACCATTTTACATTCCCCACCAGTAATCTATGGGAATTCCTATTGCTCTGCATCTTCTCCAGCACTTGGCATTGTCAATTTTTTTTGTAAGCTCTTCTGGTAATTCTAATAGGTATGCAATGTTAACAGGTTTTTGAAGATTATCTTGAGGAACATTGCAGGAAAGCAAAATTTTATCAACAAATATATGTTCTGATGAGGCCTGTGCTGTTGACTTACTTTATTTCATAATCATTTTAAAAGATTACAAAGAAAGAAGTAGCAATGAGATGTGGCAAATGGGTTATTATTGGAAGATACTGAGTGAGTGTTTCCATAAAAGGAGAAGAAAAAAATTGGAGATTGTTTGTATTCCATTAGAGTTACAAGATCTTCGTGTTCTATCATGAACTTGGTTGTACTTTTAAATGTCACTGACTTTAAAAATAATAAGAAAGGAGTAGTTAGTTCTCTTGAAACTGTTACTTGAAATAATTTTCTGGGTTATTGATGGTGACAATAATAGCAGTAATGTTCAAGGTTAACTAGACATTTAGGTAGTCAGGGCCAGGGTCACCAACAAGAAAACAGGGAGCCAGGACAGCTAAGACAAAACCACACTAGCATCCTGTTTTACAGCTTAGACAAGAACGCAATAGCATCCTGTCTAGCAGCTTCTGCAGGAGTGACTTTTCCAAAACATCCTGAAATAAAACAATTAACCATAAAACATTGGTCACTATCACAAGTTGAGACCGTCTCCAGGTATCAGCCCAAAAGACCAGCAACACAGGATCTATCTTTCAGAAGAGATTGTAGAGAATTAGTATAATTGCTTCCCTAGATGTTTGATAGAATTCACCAGGGAACTCATCTGGGCTTAGTGTTTTCTGTTCTGGGAGGTTATTATCAACTCAATTTCTTTAATAGTTATGGGCATATTCAGATTGTCTATTTCTTCTTGTGTGATTTTTAGCAGATTGTCTTTCAAGGAATTGGTCCATCTCATCTAGTGTTTCCAATTTGTGGGCATAGAGTTGTTTATAATATTGCCTTTTTAGCCTTTTGATATCCATGGGATCTGTAGTGATGTCCTTTCCTTCATTTCTGATGTGAGTAATTTGTGTCTTTTCATCTTTTTTCTTAGTTTGCCGAGCATATTGATTTTATTGATTTTTTTCATAGAACCGGCTTTTAGTTTTGTTGATTTTCTCTATTGATTTCATTGATTTTGGCTCTAATTTTTATTATTTCTTTCTCCTATTTCTTTTTTCTAGTGTCCTAAGGTAGAGGCTTAGATGATTAATTTTAGATCTTTCTTCTTTTTCAATATATGCAGTAAGTGCTACATATTTCCCCTAAGCACTGCTTTTTCTGCATCCCACATATGTTGATGTTTTATTTTCAATTTCATTCAGTTCAAACTATTTTTTAAATTTCTCTTTGACTCATGTGTTATTTAGAACTGTATTGTTTAATCTGTAAGTATTTGGGGATTTTCCAGCTATCTTGTTGTTACTGATTTCTACTTTAATTCCACTGTGTCTAAGAGCAGACACTGCATACTTTCCATCCTTCTAAATTTGTGAAGGTGTGTTTTATGGTCCAAAACGTGGTCTATCTTGGTGAATGTTCCATATGAGCATGAGAAGAATATATATTCTTCTGTTGCTGGATGAACTAGTTGATACATGCCCATTATATCCAGTTGATTTATGGCACTTCAAGTTCTACTATGTTCTTACTGATCTTCTGCCTGTCTATATCTGATATAGGGGTATTGAAGTTTCCAACTATAGTAGTGGATTCACCTATTTCTCTTTCTGACACTGTTTTTAGGTGGATAACACATAAAGAATTGCCATGTCTTCTTGGCAATTTATTCTTGAGGACTTTCCTTACTATGAGGTCTAAAGGAGATTCTCCTGCTTTCTTCTGATTAGCATTAGCATGGTATATCTTTCTCCATCTCTTTACTTTAGAACTATATGTGTCTTTATATTTAAAGTGGGTTACTTATAGACAACATATTGTTGGGTCTTCTTTTTTGGTCCACTCTGACAATCTCTACCTTTTAATAGACGAATTCAAACCATTGACATTCAAAGTGATTACTGATTACTGAAACAGTTGAATCAATATCTACCATATTGGTTACCATTTTCTATTTTTGGCCCTTGTTCTTTCTTTTTATTTTTGTCTTCCGCATGTTTCCTGCATTTGTGGTTTTAATTAAATGTTTTATATGACTCCCGTTTTTTTTACTTGTGTATTTTTTTTGCTTGTGGTTGTCCTAGAGTTTGAAACATGCACTTACAACTACTTTAAGTCCACTTTCAAATAACAAGATAGTACAAGTACCTTATAATTACAAAATATTTCTAATTCTTCACTCATATCCCTTGTATCATTGCTGTCATTCATTATACATAGGTATTCATAACCATATGTGTATGCTTTACACACACACACACAAGTATACATAATTGAATATGTTGTTATTTTAAACAAAATGTTGTCTATTAGCTTAATTAAAAATATGAAAAAAATAATAAGTTTCCTTTTACCCTCTCTTATTCCTTCTCCAATGCTCGCTTTCTATATAGATCTAAGTTCAGATCTACATCATTGTCCTTCTCCATTGGCAACACATTTTCCTGGTTTTTGTTTGTTTAAGAAAGTCTTTATTTCTCCTTCACTTCTGAAGGATAATTTTGGAGGATACAGCATTTAGGGTGGTGGATTTTTTTCTCTCAATATTTCAAGCATTTCATGCCAGTCTCTTCTTGCTTGCATGCTTTCTGAAGAGAAGGCAGATGTAACTCTTATCTTTTCTCTTCTATAGGTAAGGTGATTTTGTTCTTCTGGCTTCTTTAGGACTTTATCTTTGATTTTTTTTCCAGTTTGAATACAATATGCCTAGGTGTAGTTTTTATTGAAGTTTATACTGGTTGGTGTTCTTTGAGCATCCTAGATCTGTGGTGTGGTGTCTAATTTAATTTAAGGGAAATTCTCAGTCATTATTGCTTTAAATATTTTTTTTTGTTCTTTTTTTTGTTCTCCTTCTGGTATTCCCATTACACATATGTCATACCCTTTGTAGTCACCTCACAGTTCTTGGATATTCTGTTTCTTTTTTTTTCTTTTGTGTTTTTACCTTTTTGTTTTTCCATTTTGGAAGTTTCTATTCACATGTCTTGAAGTTCAGAGATTTTTTTCTTCCCTCAGCCACACTCAGTCTACTAATTAATCTATCAGAGACATTTTTCATTTCTGTTACCATTTTTGGTCTCTAGCATTTCTTTTTGATATTTCCTCAGAATTGTCATCTCTTTGTTTACATTGTCCATCTGTTTTTATATGCTGTGTACTTTATTGAGTAGAGCTCTTAAGATATTAATCATAGCTGTTTTAAATTCCTGGTCTGTTAGTCCCATATTCCTATCATTTCTGAATCTAGTTCTGATATTTGCTGTCTTTTCAAAGTGTGTGTGTGTGTGTGTGTGTGTGTGCGCGCGTGTGTTTTGCCTTTAGTCTGCCTTGTGATTTTTTTCTTGACAGCCAGACTTGAGGCACTTGTTGAAGGAACTGCTGTAAACAGGACTTTGGTAAAGCGAAGCAAGGGGTGGGGGGAAGCACAAGCATTTCAATGTCCAGAGATCAGCTCTTTGACTTCAGGTGAGCCTGTGCATCGAAGATGTAAACATCACAAGTGCTTCTTAGCTCCCCAGTCCCCTTCAGATAGGACTGGATGGCTAGAAGGGGTTAGAGTTGGGTATTTACCTCCCTAGGTCAGTTAAGCTCTGGTAAAACCTCAGTGGTTTAGGTTCTGTTAAAAAAAAATTCTCTTGAAGGCAGGCCTCTTTAAGAACAGAATATGCTGATATATTTCAAAGTTGTTCCTTACACCCTCCCTTTGCTATATGCAGATGTTTTTCTGGTATATACTATGAAAAGCTGGTCAAGTTCATGGAGGTAAAACTCACAGTATTGCAGGGCCCCCCAGTGACTGAGCTCCCCTGGAGTCTTTAACCTTCAGACTTGTCCACTGTGTCTCCAGAAATTTGTCAAATATAATTCAGGCTTTTCCACCTTAAGAATGGTTCCCTTGGAGGTTTCTGCTCCAGTAAACTGTAATTCTTTGAATTCACCTGTCTCCGAATTGAGGGCAGTGGTTTGTTCCTGTGACCTCACTTCCTTGATGGGGCTAAGAAGAGTTCTTGATTTTTCCAATTTGTCCAGATTTTTACTTTTTTCTAGGAGGGAGTGGCAACTTCTAAGCTTCTTACATGCTGGACCAGAAATGAGATAGAGCCCCTGTCAGGCTGCACGCTCAGCAGGGAATCTGCTTAAGGATTCTCTTTCCCTTTCCCTCTGCCTCTTCCCCAAATCGTGCGTGCATGTGTGTGTGTGTTTGTGTGTGTGTGCTCTCTTTAAAATAAATGAAAAGACCTTTTAAAAAATAATAATAATAAATAAAATAGGGGAGTCTGGGTGGCTCAGTTGGTTAAGCGAATGCCTTCGGCTCAGGTCATGATCCCAGGGTCCTGGGATGGAGCCCTGCATTGGGCTCCCTGCTCAACGGGAGTCTGCTTCTTCCTCTGCCCCTCACCCCACTTGTGCTCTCTTTCTCTCTCTCTCTCTCTCAAATAAATAAAATCTTAAATAATAATAATAATAATAATGAATTAATTAACCTACATTTTTAATCAACTCCTCCGTATCATCAATTCTTAAGACCCATGCCTTCCAATTTGTTAACTCTTCTTTCTCAGATAATTCTTTAATAATCCTTTTACTGAGGGATTGATGTTTGATAAACTCTCTTACAAATTTTTGAAAATATCTTTATTATTGTGTAATTTGGCTGAGTTTAAAAATTCTTTGTTTCAGGTATTTTCCTCACAGGACTTTATATCTATCTCTTCATTGTTTTCTGGCCTCTGTTGTTGCTGATAATTAAATCTCCCGCTGCTTCTCCAATTGCCATTTTTATTAGGTGACCTGAATTCTCACCCTGGTTGCTTGCTTGCTTTCTTGTGTCCCCTCCTCCCTCTCTCCCTTGTCCCTCCACCCTCCCTTTCTTCCTTCCTCTCTCTCTCTCTCTTTTTTTCTTCTTTCTTTCTCAAGATTATTATTTTGTATTTTCAATAAATATGTTTGGATTTTTCTGTATTTATCCTACTCAGATTTTGGAATCCACTTTCCTTTAACCTGAGGACTCTGTTTTTGTTTGGCTCTAGAAAAACGCCATACCTAAGTTTTTTAAATATTGGTTTCATTCCATCGTTTCCATTCTATTTATATCAGTTAGGGTTCTCCAGAGAAGCAGACCAATAGTTTATATCCAGAGAGAGACGGATATTTGTTTTAAGGAATTGACTAATGCAATTTAGGGGGCTGGCAAGTCAGAAATTTATAGAGCAAGGTGGCAGGCCTGGAATTCAGTAAGAGTTGATATTGCAAGACTGAGTCTGCAATCCATAGAGTAGGACAGTAGCCTGGAAACTCAGGTAGAATTTCTTTATTACAGTCTTAGGACAGAATTCCTTCTTTCCTGGAAAACTTCTGCTCTTAAAGGCCTTCGACTGATTGGATGAGGCCCACCCATGTTATGGAGGTAATCTGCTTTACTTAAAGTCATCTGATTGTGATTAATCACATCTACAAAATACCTTCACAGCCACATTTAAACTGGTGTTTGACCAAAAACTGGACACTACAGCCTAGACAGTTGACACAGAAAATTAACCATCATCCCTTTATGCAAACCAATAAAAATGTGCTAGAATCTCTCAATCTATTCTCCATAGAAATTGATTACTCTTTCATGTTTATTTTTACTCTTTCATATTTCTAATGCCATTTTATTTCTGCTACATTTTGGGTGAATCTTCCAATTCATGAATCTTTTGGCAGATATTTTTGTATTTTGTATTATCATATATATATATTTTAATTTCAAAGACTATGCTTTTCATTTTTTTTTTAAGATTTTATTTATTTATTTGAGAGAGAGAGTGAGCACGTGCACAGGAGCAGGGGGATGGGGGAGGGGCAGAGAGAGAGGGAGAAGCAGATTCCCCACTGAGCAGCAGGGAGCTAGATGCAGGACTCAATCCCAGCACCCTGGGATCATGACCTGAGCTGAAGGCAGATGCTTAACCGACCGAGCCACCCAGGTAACCTATGCTTTTCATTTTTAATACATGAATAGGTTTTAAAATATATCTTTCAGTTTTTGTATCATTTCTGTTTTTGTTTCATAATCTTTGCTTACTTTGAAAAACAAAAACGGGACACCTGGGTGGCTCAGTCGCTAAGCATCTGCCTTCGGCTCAGGTCATGATCCCAGGGTCATGGGATCGAGCCCCACATCGGGCTCCCTGCTCAGTGGGAAGCCTGCTTCTCCCTCTCCTACTCCCCCTGGTTGTGCTCCTGCTCTCGCTCTCTCTCTCTGTCAAATAAATAAATAAAATCTTCTAAAAAAATAAAAAAATAAAAACCAAAAACATTATTCTATACATAATTATTTCTTTTAAGGAATTATTGTATTTATCATTTTGAGCATTAAAATTCTATTTAAAGTTTTTTTTCAAATTCTGTAAATAAATACTGTATCTGAAATTAAATCTGTATCTATGGTTCATTTTGTAGTGTTCTATTTTTTTTTCATACTTTTGAAATTTTGACTTAATGACTCATTTTAAGCAGAAAAATTTATATTTTGAATTTTATTTGTCTTTTTTTTTCCACTCTCCCTTTCTTATCTAAAAATTTGGATATTGCCTCCACCTGATTGTTTATAGCTCCCAGGCAAAAACTAGGTTTGGGATCCTTCTCTGCAATGATATTGGGATATTTACACATTTATTCACAAAATAGATGCTATTTTGTTCCACTCTCTTGTCATCAGAATTCATCTGTCTTCTGGCCTACCTGGGCCCAGAGTTTCTCAGGAAGTCATGAACCCATGCAGTGGCAGGTTCCCAGGTTCTCCTGTGTATTGTTAAGGATCACTCTAAACCCCTGGCTTTAAGTGTAGGTCTCTATCTTGTTAGGTCACCTTCTATGAAACACTTAGGCTTTGTTCCCTGGCAGGAGCCAAGCTCTCAGCTGCCACTGCCTGCCATTTTTATAGCTCTCAGTTTTCTGTACTCTTTGCGTATGCAGAAATATCTTTCCTGGTTATGAGGCTAGAGATAGCCTACTGATTATCTTATTTAGATTGTATCTTTTATTGTTCTACATTTGTATCATTTGGGAGAGAGAGTATGACAAAGCATTAATTTATTGTGCTATATTTTTAAGAAATATTTCTTGATGATTCATTAGTCTTACAATACTCTCTAACGTCCCAAAATTTTGTAAGCTGATAAATTGATTGATTTAAATTCCTTTGCCACAAATTCACACATTTTCCTCTTTATGGTTACCTAACACCCACATGTCTTTCAGAAAGAATGTATTATCAATAAAAGAATTATAAATGCCATACTGGATGGCAACAACTTTCCATTTCCTTTAGAAAAATACTCTTTAGGGGTAAAAAAAAAAGAAAAGAAAAAGAAGAAAAAGCCCCAATTCCTAAATGTAGCAATTTTGAAAAACCATCTAGCTTGTTAAAATGGGATCATAGCAATGCTATTCATTTTCCAGACTTGTAACTTTTATTGTCATCATCCTCATTAAATAGCATACAATTGAGTGTTCCTTTGGTATTTGGCACTGTTCTAGGTGTTTTAGTATTTAGCTAAGGAATTAATGAACAGTGGAAGCAAATCAGTACATGAGGTTTTTATCTCTCCAACAAATAGCCAAAATACACCCAGGGCAGCTTTTTGGAATTCAGATAGCCCAATACAATATAAAATGTTGTTACTCCATCACCTCTGTGGTGATTACTGCAGCCCTATAATAGTGCATGTTCCAATGTTCATGATCATTTATTGAATAATTAATTCAACAAACACTTAATGAGCACCTACTTTGGGACAAGCACTCCACCAGATGGAGAGACAAATTATTCCATGTCAATATCTCTGGTATGTGTCTCTTTATAATCTCTCTTAATATAATGCCTAGCTTATATTAGGCTCTCAGTGTATGCTTATGGAAATTAATGAGTGAATCAATCAATAAATAAACTTAAACACCTTTAGTAGAGAAAAGCAATATAATTGTAATACGTAGTTTTGTTCTTCTGATACAGTATATTAACCCTTTAAATTTTTAGCACAAAGTCATCACATGGAATGAATTAATTTACCCATTAATTGTCCCCTGTGCCCTGGCTTATTTGCTGTTCACCAAACTCACTTTCTGTTTTTCCAGGACTCATAAGGCAACCACAGTCCCAGACCTCCCTTGCCCTTAGGAAGTTCCAACCAAAGGAATATGAGCAGAAATGATTTAGTGCATAGAAGTGCAAGTTTGGTATGTTCTTTCCTTTCTCCAACCAACTAGAATAGTGAAAAAGTACCTGGGAACATGTTGAAAAAGATAGAGCTACAGGATAAATGGAGATATCACCAAATCAGTACTTGAAGAAGAAACACTCAAGTGGAAAGGCTCACATGTCCTGTCAGGTCCACTAGAAACACACTTTCATTGTGCTAAGCAATTGAGGTTTTAGACTTGATCTGCTACAGCTGTTAGTGACACCTTAATGAATCAACTCTTCTCACAAGGACAAGTTCCCATGATAGTGTAAGAACGGAACCATATGATCTCTTCATTATTATGTGTAGATACTACATCATTGCATAGTTTAGCAAATAAGGATTAATTTTTATATATATTTTCTTATTTTCTTATACTTACACCCACTAGAGATTAAATTCCACAAAGAATTAGGAGGAAGAATGCAAAAAAAAAAAAGGAGCGGTCGATCATTTTGTCAGGATACATGAGCTGATCATTTTGTGTTTTATTTTTCCAAAAAAAAAAAACCACTAAAATGAAGTATTACTAATAGCCCTGTCATAGGGAAGACTGCGGTATTATAAAAATGTTTGCCACCAAATCAAATCTGAGGGCATTTTAGTCAAATTGCCATTCATCTCTATAAAGTCTGGTCATTGACTGAACGCACATTCAGCAGCAGCAAACTGCTTGTAGGCATTAAACCTAGCATGGTGTTTCTTGTCTTTCTGCTTTTGCTGTTCATTTCTTCTTTCTCAGTTGACCTTGCCTGCTTCTTCGCTGGGTTACTCACTCTTCATTTTGCTTCAGGCATTACCTTCTAAAAGGCTGCCCCCTCAAGGTTGGGCTAAGTGACCTTTGTATACTGTTATTATCTTTTTCTGTCTGTTTCACACATCAGTAGGTCCATCAATGGCATGGACTTTGTCCTCTCATCATTCAATTCCTGATACCCAGCACAGTGCTTGTTATATATACCCGGGCCTTAGTGAAATTTGTGCATGACCAAAAGAGCTACAGGATGGGAGGGCTCACTTTTGGCTAGAGAGGGATAAGATAATATGAGTATGGAGGTACACATCATCAGCTTTTAAAAAAGTAGGCTGTCTTTTCACATGCTGTGGAGAGGCAAAGTACCCCAGAAGAAGCAGTGCTATAGTTAAGGGTGTTAAGGAGTTATATAAATATTTAGGGAGACTCTTGAGAAATACTATGTGAACTAGATAAAATATATATGTATGTTAGTGGGGACAGTGAAGCCTAGAAAGATAGATTATGAACAGATTGTGAAGGACCTTGAATTATTTGCCATTTTACACCACTTGACCTTCATTGATTAGAAATAAAAGATAATTTTTAAAAAAGATTTATTTATTTGAGAGAGAGAGCACGAGTGAGGAGAGGGGCCAAGGAAAAGGGCAGAAAAAGAGAAGCAGACTCACTGCTGAGTGCTGGGCTCAATCTCACGACCCTGAGATCATGACCTGAGCTGAACTCAAGAGCTGGAAACTGAACCTATGAAGCCAAGCAGGCACCCCAGAAATAAAAGATCATTTTAAAAGGTTTGAAGAGGAAAGTGGCATCTGTCATATCATCTAGGAATTACATAACAAAGGATTTTACTATGACGAGAAGAATGAGATTGAAAAGATAGGAGTGCATGGGACAGATAACAAAGTAGATTAAGTTGTAGGGTCCAGTAATAAATTTTAGTTTTTGGTAAAAAGGAGGCAGTCAATGATGGCACCAAGTTTCCAAATCTGAACACTCGGGGAATAGCTGCTTCAATTTATCATTTGGGAGTACATTCAGCTGCACGTAACAGGAATCCTAATTTACAGCTGCTGACATGGCTAGCAGATTACTTTTGCAGTTACAAGAGGTCTGAAGTTGAGTGACGGTTGACATGGATTCAGCAGCTCAACAAAGAGACAGACACAGATTTATGTGATTCTCTTGGCCTGGCCTTCCTAGACACAAGTTGGAGGCTGAAGTGTTAGGAACACGTCTGCATTGGAGAGAAAAAATAGTGAGGAGTGGGAGGCTTCAGGAGTGGCAGCTATCCTTTTTTTTTGCCAGAGAAACAAAAACCTTTACAAGAATTATACCTCGGCAGGCTTCAGCTATGTTTCATTGGCTAAAGCTGTGTTATTTGGGCATATCAAGCTATGTGAGGAGACTAAGTAAGAAAGTTTTTAAAATGTGTAGCCTTCAAAGTGTAAAGCATCAAGGAAGAGAGTTGAGAATGAGTGTCTGTAGTTAGATAGTCTATAGTGTCTACCAGAGTAAGGGGATTCAACTTTGAGATATTTCCATGAGATGGAAATAATTTAAGCAGAATTGACTAAGAGATTTTCAAGGACTCTTATAGATTAGTTAGGAGGATCTCCAAGTCTACACTAAAATAATACTAGATATTTTTCTGTAAACTATCCTTGGCTTTCCAGTCAATCAGCTAGGAAGAGCATTAGTGGACAGAGCAGAAAACAGTTGCATTTCCAGGCTCTCTAAAACCTTTCTGTCCAATATAAATATAATGTGAACCACATAGGCAATTTTATATTTTCGTGGAGCTTTATTTTTTAAAAAAGCTGAAGTAGAAAAATTAATTTTAATAATATATTTATCATATCGACATACACCAAATATAGTCATTTCAACATGTAATCAATATAAAACAATTAATACATTTTCACTATTTTTTATATTTGGTCTTCAACATCCTGTGTGTATTTTACACTTACAGCATATCTCAATTTGGACCAGCTATATTTCAAGGACTCACTCAAGAACTTGTGGCTACTGGTTACTATATTAGACAGTGCAGTTTTAATCACTGTAAAAATCACTAGAAATCTTGGGGCACCTGGGTGACTCAGTTGGTTAAGTGATCAACTCTTGATTTCGGCTTAGGTCATGATCTTAGGGTCATAAGATCGAGCCCCATGTCAGGCTCTGTGCTCAGCCCTGAGTCTGCTTGAAATTTTCTCCCTTTCCCTCTGCGCTCTCTCTCTCTCTAAAAAAAAAAAAAATCACTACAACTCTCGATCAAAATACCAGCAAATTATTTTATGGATGCCAACAAACTGATTCTAATGTTTATTTTGAGACTCAACAGACACAGAATAGCCAACACAATATTGAAGGAGAACAAATTTGGAAGACTGACACTACCTGACTTCAAGACTTACTATAAAGCCACCGTAATCAAGACACAGTGGTATCCGTGAAAGAACAGATAGATCAATGGGCCAGAATACAGAGTCTAGAAATAGATCCCTATAAATTTAGGCAACTGATCTTTGACAAAGGCAATACAATGGAGCCAAGATGGTCTCTTTAACAAATGGCTCCTAGAACAACTGGACATCCACATGCCAAAAAAATGAATCTAGTTATAGACCTTACATCCTTCATGAAAATTAACTCAAAGTGGATCATAGACATAAATATAAAACACAAAACCGTAAAACTCCTCGAAGATAGCATAGGAGAAAATCTACATGACCTTGGGTATGGTGATGCCTTTTTGGATACAAGACCAAAGACATGATCCATGAAAGAAATAATGAATAAGCAGGACTTCATTAAAATTAAAAACTCCTGTTTTACAAAAGACAACATCAAGAGGATGAGAAGAAAAGCCAGGGACTGGGAAAAAATATTTGCAAAAAAACAAAACAAAACAAAGCAAAACCAAAACCCAAAAACATAAAAAAGGACTGTTATCTAAAATATACAAAGAATTCTTAAAAATCAAGAATAAGAAAACAAACAACCCTTGGGGTGCCTGGGTGGCTCAGTTGGTTAAGTGTCTGACTTCAGCTCAGGTCATGATCTCAAGGTCCTGGGACTGAGCCCCGCGTAGGGCTCTGTGCTGGGTGTGGAGCCTGCTTAAGATTCTCTCTTTCCTTCTCCCTCTGCCCCTTCCCCCCCCCCACTCACACGTGCTTGCTCTCTCTCTCTCTCTCTTTGCTCTTCTTCTGCCTTTACAGTTTTCTATGATTAGGCTTCAGTTTAATTAAACAGGAACTAAGTAAAAATGTGGAGAAGTTGGTAACAGAATTCAAAACATAAATTTTTCTGCTTAAAATGAGTTGTTAATTGGGGCACTTGGGTGGCTCAGCCAGTTGGGCCTCCGACTCCTGAGTTCAGCTCTGTTTTGATCTCAGGGTCATGGGATCGAGCCCCACGTCCAGCTCCATGCTCAGTGGAGAGTCTGCTTGTCCCTCTCCTTCTCCCTCTGCCTTTCCCCTCCCTTGTGCTCTTTCTCTCTCAAATAAATAAATAAAAGAAAAGAAAACAAACAACCCAATTAAAAATTGGGCTAAAGACCTTAACAGATACCTCACCAAAGAAGATACACAGATAGCAAATAAGCATATAAAAAGATGCTCCACATCCTATGTCATCAAGGAAATGCAAAGTAAAACAACAATTAGATATCACTATATAAATGTTAGAATGGTCAAAATTCAGGCCACTGACAAAACCAAATGTTGATGAGAGAGAGAGAGAGAGAGAGAGCAAGCACGTGTTGATAAGAATGTGGACCAACAATAACTCTCATTCATTGCTGGTGTGAATGCAAAATGGTGCAGCCACTTTGGAAG
The DNA here is from genome assembly GCF_964656455.1 of Halichoerus grypus. Classification (NCBI taxonomy): domain Eukaryota; kingdom Metazoa; phylum Chordata; class Mammalia; order Carnivora; family Phocidae; genus Halichoerus; species Halichoerus grypus. Next base: position 49,943,020 of record NC_135717.1, on the reverse strand, counting down.
ATAGTTTGGTGGTTTCTTACAAAATTAAATATACTTTTACCATCCAATCCAGCAATAATGGTCCTTGGTATTTACCCAAATGAGTTGAAAACATGTCTACACAAACACCTGCACATGGATGTTCATAGCAGCTTTATTCATAATTGCCAAAACCTGGAAATGACCAAGATGCCCATTAGTAAGAGGATGGATATAAAAATTTTGTACATCTGGACATTGGAATATTTTTCACCACTAAAAAGAAATGATCTATGAAGCCATGAAAAGACATGGAGCTTAAGTGCATATTAGTAAGTAAAAGAAACCAGTCTGAGAAGGCTACATACTGTGTGATTCCAACCATATGACATTATACAAAAAGCATGACTATAGAGACAGTAAAATGATCAGTGGTTGCTAAGTGTTGTTGGGGGTGGAAGATGAACAGGCAAAGCAAAGAGGATTTTTAGGGCAGTGAAATTATTCTGCATGATTATATAAGGGTAGATATGTCGTTATACATTTATCCAAACCCAGAGAACATCAAGAGTGAACCCTAAGGTAAACTATGGACTTTGAGTGATTATGATGTATCAATTTAGGTTCGTCTCTGGTAAAAAATGTGCCACTCTGGTGAGGGATGTTGATAATGGGGGAAGCTATGCATGTGTGGGGTCAGGGGTATGTGGGAAATCTCTATGCCTTCCCCTCAATTGTGCTGTAAACCTACAACTGTTCTAAAAAATAATAACTTCTAAAAAAAAAATCACCACAGAACAAGAGAAAAGATAGAGGAAGGCACTCTCCTTGTTGAAGCATTTCCATACCAACGATACAGTCAGAGAGTGGACTGAATCTATTATAAAGAAATCCGATCTTCACCTTTCTTATGCAATGATATCTCATAAAAACAGAAAGTCGGGAGGGTGACAATTTTGTTGTTATTTTAAAAACAGTTCCAAAATGATCTTACTTTGTTTCCTGCCTGCTGGAGAAGGCAGAGTGGAATGCAGCTTTGGAAACCACGAAGGGCAGGGGGTCACAGGGACACATATTACTCCTTACCAGGCAACAGGGTTAACTGCCACTAGTATTCTTTTGCATGATCAGGTGAATTCAAATACTTTAGGCTGATGATAAATACAGAAGGACCCTCACTGATACTAAGAAGGAGATAATGAAACCAACTACTTGGTAGTTGTTATATTTTCTCTTGCCACAAAGCATTAGATGGGGCTACTGTAATGAATGTTGCTGCTTCCTTAAGAGATAGGGCTCTGCATTCATGGAGGCTTCAGAACCCTGTGACTGGGGCACTAAGAGAGCAGGCTCTGAGGCTCTATTTGTCTGGGACTTGATGTCAGTATTCCCAGAGCTGACAGTCATTATTCTGATGAGAATCAACTAGTCATGAGAGGAAATCTAGCTAGAAGTCACCAAACATGTCCTCCCAGAATCACCATTGCTCCTTTCTTCTTCTGGAGAAGAAGACCACCCCAAAATATCACCTCCTCTGTGAAGCCTTCCCCAATTTCTCCAGGCAAAAGTCTTCTCTCTCTCCTACACCACCATAGCTATAGTAAATAACTGATACATCACATGGATTTTAATAAGATATCCACTTACATTATATATTCCTAATTAAATATACAAAACTCCTCAGAGCATAAACTTAAGAATAGCCTCTTCAGATATTGTCTTTCTACTGGTGACTACGTCTGACCAGCTGTAGGCACTCAATACATATGAATACTGGTATAATTTTCTTACTTGTATCTAACTTCATAGCTTACAGTTAGGAATATCAAGCTTTTCGTTGGTAACATGGAGCAAAATTATCTTTCCTACTTCACTGAGTTGTGGTACAAATGGAGTGAAATGTCTATTCATGACAGACTTTATATAAAATATTAATTCAAAAGTCACTCTGTCTTTAAGAATTACTAACTTATGCAAAGTGTTGTGTATGACATAATAGTAACAGCAAACACCTCTATAGTGCTTACCATGTACCTGGCTCTGTTCTCAGCACTTTCATGTTTTGACCAACTTAATCCTTACCCCAGCTTGGAGGCAGTTTCTCTCATTATCACGTCCGCTGTGTACTTTAGAAAACTATCACAAAGCGTTCAAGTCACCTGCCCAAGCCGGTAGAATTAGGCAGCAGAGTTAGAATCAAACCAGGCCTCCAGTGTTCGACGCTAAGTGCTTACCTACCACAGTGGACCATCTTTTTGGGAGCCTAACAGGATGGCGGGGAGGTGGCCATGCCTCCCAGCAGTAACACTAGCAAAGCTACCAGCCCTTCATGTCATCACCACTGAACGGGGTTCCCGAGGGACCATCCAAATCCAATGGACTCTACACTTCCCTCCCTGGAGAAGCATTCTTTTTATCAGCACATAAAGGACAATTCAGATAAATATCATAAGGACACGTCTGAGAGAGAATAGACTGTCACAGGCTTCCGGGGCGGGTGTGGCCTCATCTGAACACTGCGAGTCACAGGGAGTAAAAGGAGCGGAGGTGAGTCAGTGTCTCCTTGAAGAATCTGTGGTGCCTGTAGGTGGCACCAGGAAGCTTGAGTTTTGTTTGTGTTTCCGCAGCAAGTTGAATAGATTTTTAAATTGCGGTTTGTTTTGTGGAAAAGATGTATAATCATAGAATACTAATGCTGGCAATGACCTTAGCTTCGAGTTGAACAGCTTCATCATATAGTCCATGCCTGGAGGGACAATGTATGTTTTTATGTTTGTTTAGGTTTTTGTTTTTACAATAACAGCATGTGGTAGAAATTTACACTATCTCTGGGATTCACCATTTTGAAAACTTTGCGGCATGGAAATTAACTGCAACAATACTTCATGTGCCCCCACTGAAATGGCCATGTGACGTATGTTCACTGAATTTGACGATTTTAATCAAATAATTATAAATACTGGGAGTGGATACAGGGAATCACAGGTCACAGATCCCAGTGAAGTGAATAGGAGTTAGGGTAGGAAGAGATATGAGGGAGATTTGGCTTTGGAGGGGCTAATTTTTACCCTGGATATATTGCTATGTTTCTATCTTTATGATTTCCCTTTGAGATAATGTGGGATTTAGGGATAAAAATATCCTATGCCATATGTGAGAGACATGTTGTACTTTAGAAATCTCAAATGATATAGGTTTGCCTGTCAAATGAATGATATAAGGACTTCTAATTGGCACAAGAAAGCAGTCTTCCCCTTAAATCTTCTCCTCTGGCTTGAGCACATATGCTCAGAACTAGTCACATGTGTCTTATGCCTTTCTCTGCCTTCGCAATTTTAGAGACTCTGAGTTTTCTGCTTGGATGGTACACAGTTCTCTGTTCCTTATCAGTTTGGCAGCTGAGCCCAGCTGCCTTCCCCTTAAAGCAAAACCAGAGCTGCTCTGCCCTCATCCCTCTCTTCATGGAAGCTTAATCAACTAAAGCTGATCAGGAGCTTCTTACAGTGACATCAGGGGCTTACGTCGTAATCAATGATAAAGCAAAGTAATAAAAATGGAGATGATTTTCTGCAGAGCTAACAAAAAGAGAAGGAATTTCTAAAGATGATGGCAAGTCTCCCCTGTGTCAGAGCTAAATGAGGCAGTGATCAGAAGGGGATTTCAAAAGTCATTGCTTGAGTTCATAATATTGGCTACTTGTAAATGGACAAAGACAGTCCTAGAATGGAAATCTAAAATATTTACCTGGTTTTAGTTAATAGACAATACTTCTCTAAAGGGGAAACCTCCTTGAAAGAGATTGCTTTATAATCCACAGAAAGGAATGTTTAAAAAGAGCATTTAGACATGATGTTTTTGAAATCAAACTAAGCTTCATCTCAGAATCATGAAGAAGTTCCCACCAACATGGCCACAAAGGCAATGGAGAGGTCACCTCCTGGCGTTCAAAGAGCAGAAATATTAGCACCATGTGACCTTAGAGTTTGTCTTATCCGATATTCTATAGTTCACAGTGGTAAAGTAACTTGCCCAAGGTCATAATTTAGGTAATGACAAAATAAGAAGAGTGTCATTTCAGGACTGCAGTCCTGGGTGTTTGACCAATACACTTCTGCCTCTTGGTCAAACTCAGAATCCAAAGCCAAGATATAATTTTTCAAACAAATTATGATTTACTCAATGAATGTGTGTAAACTGTATTTTATGCCATTTTAGAAGGAGGATGTGTCTGGAGGTGTCCTCTCCAGATACCCCTGGAAATTTTGTCTGGTGTCCCAGAATCACCAGGACTTGCTTTTAGGATGTTTTCATGTTTTCTGACCCTTTCAGAGACACCAGGACATGGATTTAATTCCCCAAGGTGAATGGTAAAAACCCCAGACACGAACATTTATAACATTGCCCAGAAAATGTCAAATGCACATACCATAGAGGCATGCAGAGTTCATCAATTCAACAAAAAATTGCCATAAATCAGTATAACTTAAATGGCGATTTACTCAGTAGGACCTCTACATCACATAGAATGTGGACTTTGGCCAGAAAGTGGAGCCTTTGGAACAATTCACATGCATTGAGAATAAGACTTGGAATTGATGTGGTCTGTTATATTTTCAAAGTCTCTCAAAATCATGCATTATTTAGATTCAGGCTGAGTTTGGGAGCTGACACCCCATGCTGAGCACTCTGGGGAAGAATGAAAGCCAAAAATAATACACACCAGAGTTATGGGAGGTCCTGGCATCCCAGCCCTATCTAGACCTCAGACTGCACAGGAGTTTTTGCCCAGCCCTGACTGGGATCTTGATTAATTTATTTAGTCCCCACATACCATTTGAACTCTGATATGTGACGACTACTATGCTTGATGCTGGGATTCAGTGGTGAAAGCACAACGAATAAGGTCACAGACAAGGTCTTTGACCTCATGATGCTTATGTTCTAGATGGGAAGGGCAGGTAATAAGCACTTAAACACCTAAATGAGATCATTTCAGATAGTGAGGAGGGATGCAAACAAGAAATCTGAGTAATGGGGTAGAGTGAGATTGACGGAAATGGGTGAGAGCAGCCACTTTCCTTTAGACAGTGTAGCGGGGGAAAGCCACTCTGAGACAACATTTAATGTGGAACCTGAGTGATGAGAAAGCCAGCTAGAGGAAGATCAAGAGAAGAGAGTCCCCAGTGGGTGTCTTAGGAAGAGAAGGAGCTTGGAATGTTCCAGGTCAGGAAGAAGGTGGCCACTGTGACTGCTGCAGAGAATGAAGGTATAATGAACATTGGCTAGTTTCCACAGTCCTTTTCTCAATGGTTAGACAATTTCTCACCCAAGACATTCTGGTGGGAAGCAGAATTTGCTTCTTGCATGGAAACTAAGAACCTGAATTTCTTGCTTCTGTAGTTTTTCTACACCAATGCTAAAGAAGGTAGTAAAGGCCATGAGCATGTGTCTCAGGTCAGACCAATTGGCCATACCTTATATTTGGAGCTAGAAATGTATGACAAGATCTAGTAGTGACAGGGGTACCAGCAGAGGCCTCTAAAGTCTAAGATAGCACCCACAGAGCAAGCTCATGGAAGGCAGCAGCTATGTCCCATGAGAATGGACCTGGATATTTCTGTCTTAAAGTCCCTCTGCTCTTTCCAATTTTCATTGCCTGGTTCTCTAGAGTTCCCAGTAAATCTATGGACATCTTAATGGCCTTCCACACATTTTTTTAAAGATTTATTTATTTATTTGACACAGAGAGAGAGAGAGAGAGTGTGCACAGCAGAGGGAGAGAGAGAAGCAGACTCCCTGCTGAGTGGAGAGCCCAACGCAGGGCTCAATCCCAGGACCCTGAGATAATGACCTAAGCTGAAGGTAAATGCTTAACTGACTGAGCCACCCAGGCACCCCACAAGTTTTATTTTATGCTTGAATCATTGAGCTGGCTTGGTTACTAGCAAATAAAACCCTTTTCAGATTGACATAGAAATTGGTTCCAGGAATGGTTGCACATAACATCATGGAGGAGAGTGGAAATTGTTTTCTGCCTTGGTTGGATGGAAGGCAATAAAAATCAGGTAGTATTAGGGAATCTGACCTTAGCACTTCAAGGCAAGCAGTGGTGCAGAAACTAATTTAATATCACCTGTAGTTGTCAGAAATGAAGTGACATCAAAGGCAGAAATTTGGGGAACTGAGTGGACTCTCCCAGGAAGGGGGGGCTGAATTCAAAGACTATGGATATGAGTGGTTGTTTCTTCTTCTTCTTCTTTTTTTTTGAGAGAGAGAAACAGTGAGAGAGAGCATGCACTAGAGTGGTGGGAGGGGCAGAGGGAGAGGGAGAGAGAGAATCTTAAGCAGGCTCCACTCCCAGTACAGAGCCCAATGCGGGGCTCAATCTCACAACCCTGAGTTTATTACCTGAGTGGAAACCAAGAGTTGGATGCTTAACCAACTGAGCCCCCCAGGTGCCCCATGTGTGGTTGTTTCTAACAATGCTGGGAAGCTAAAGAAAAAGGACCACCAATCTGAAGTTTCTATATCTTCCAAACAAGTTATAGACTGATTCTCTGTGTCTATGCTAAAAGGGATTTTTATGACCGTGTTAAGAAGAATCTCTCTCATTCTTGCCACATGGAGGCTGAAATATCTTTTTTCTTATTGCACCAGAAAGCGGATCTAATGGGCTCCATGATTATAAGCTCACTTAAATTTATGGTTTCACAAGGTCTCCTATGAGAATTTTAGGACATTTACTGGGAAAGTATAGATGACCTTGAGTATTGGAATGATATCTTAAGGAAAGCTTGAGGAGATTCAGAGTTCTTTGAACTATTCTTGTCCCCACTCTTGGCAGCACCCAAATACTCCTTAATTCTCTTTGTGAAATGAGCAGCCTCCTTCTATTATCTGGAGTGATTTACCAACCTTCCAAAGACGTTATTCAAGGTCACCTGCAAGGGGAAGCCAATTGTCCTCGTGCCCCAGTGGCAACCAGTTCCCATTGTTTCAAAACTATTGATGAGAACCAAATCCCAGTGTGCCCCAGGACTGGTGCAAATGCAAACTTCACCTTGGGAGGACAAAGCTCACAATTCCCCCAGAGTAATAAAATTTTATTTATTTATTTTTTATTTTTAAAGAATACCTGAGCAATATACATGGAAATAGACTCAAGCAAAGAGGGTGGAATAGTATTTTGGATCAGAGTGAATTTACCAATATAGATTCATTGATCAAGGATTTTTTTTTTTTTAAAGATTTTATTTATTTATTTGACAGAGAGAGACACAGCGAGAGAGGGAACGCAAGCAGGGGGAGTGGAAGAGGGAGAAGCAGGCTCCCCGCAGAGCAGGGAGCCTGATGTGGGACTCGATCCCAGGACCCCGGGATCATGACCTGAGCCGAAGGCAGTCGCTTAACCGACTGAGCCACCCAGGCGCCCTGATCAAGGATTTTTGACTGAGGGTGCTAACTGGGATAGACAGAGCTGATTCTACATTTTCACAGGGTTAGTTAATCGAATCCTAGATATAATTGTGACTGTATTTCTGAAGGGCCCCTAATACACAGCACCAGATTCCCTGCCTAATTGAAGAATAATCCTAGAAAGGATTTACAAAGAGTAAAGATGGAGGCAAATATCACCTATTTAGTTGGGTGGCCTACTGATAGAGACCCCTAGGAAAATACAGTTTTAGGTCTGTTAGCCAGGTATGCTTGCTAACAGTGAGCCCCAGACTTGGGAAACTATTTCATAGAATCATAAGAGTGCTGGATCAGCAAAACCTCCACAAATTTCCTTCTGTCCAATTTTCTCCATTGGCTAGTAATTAACCATTTAAACCTGTAACTCTACTCATTTTCACTATGGTGCACACAATCTAGCCACATAAACTAACTTAAGTATAGCAAATCTTTTTTCTCATTCCAAATGCTTCAAAGGCTTATAAAATGTTTACTTTCCCAATATGGAGCTGTTGCCTAACCAGACATACCAAGAGCAGGCTGGTGGGGCCAGTCAGCCTGGTTTCAAACAATAAGAAGATGCTTTAAGAAAATGAAGAACTATACTAATACTTACTAAAAGCTGGTCTAATTTTTATTACCATTCATCAGTAATCCTAAAATGCCAGTGATAAAATATTCCTTTCTGATAAAACCTTTTGTTGGTTTAAGTTTGAAACAATTGCTGCCATTAAATTTTAACAATGAATAAGCTTTAAATTTACACACTTTTACCTACCCTTTAATAAACATTGTGTTTTTATCCGGAAAGTAATTCTGAGCACCCCCATAAATAGTCAGCCCCTGACATATGCAGACTTCTCTATATACATTTGTTCAAAAGCCAGTGTATAAATGTTTAGAATTGTTCAAGTTTGTTTCAAGTGCAACTTGTATCCCCAGCCCTTGCTGTATTACATATCCCTGCATTTAAACCATAGATTCAAATAAACATCATGGCACAAGTGATTGCAAAGGCAAAGAAACTAACTTTAGTCTCTTTGATTCTGCCTGTGCAAACACTGAAGTTTTCATTTGCGTTTACTCTTTGCAAGAATGAAACAGAATGCTAACTGTGAGATGTAGTACTTTTGTGTAGTTGGTCTAAATTTCAGTTCATACATGAAGCATTTTGCTGAACTTCAATAATATCTTTAAAACACAAATTTATTCTTCCTTTTGACTTATTTTACAACTAAAGAACAAGCAAAAATAATTATATCATTACATGGTTATTATGGGAAATAATTTTATCATACAGAGGAGGGGTTAGTAAAAAATTCACTCTCGGGGTGCCTTGGTGGCTCAGTCAGTTAAACATCTGACTCTTGATATTGGCTCAGGTCTTGATCTCAGGGTTGTGAGATAGAGCCCCACATCTGGCTCCACACTTAGCAGGAAGTCTACTGGACATTCTCTCTCTCCTTCTCCCTCTGGCCCTCCCCCCTGTTCATGCTCTCTCTATTTCTCTCTCTAAAGTAAATAAATAAATCTTTAAAAATTCATTCTGGGTACCAAATACCTATTAGCCATAATCATATCTCCTTAGCGAAAACTAAGGTAGTAAACTGAGGTGGACTTCATTTTTACATCCTGACACTGAAGAAAGGGTACAAACCTGCTAACAATGCATGTAGCTGGCCTTTCTTGCTAGCCCCCAAATTTTGACTAAAGCCTGCAAGACTATCTTGTTCTTTATCCACTTTTTGACTTAGGACACCTGCCTTTTGGCTCTAATCTGTGACCTGTGCTTTGTAGAGCTCCAAGAGCCTTTGCTTGATTCTCTCCTTGTGCAGAAATAAGCACTGGGGTGCCTGGGGGTGGCTCAGTTGGTTCTGTGACCTGTGCTTTGTAGAGGTCCAAGAGCCTTTGCTTGATTCTCTCCTTGTGCAGAAATAAGCACTGGGGTGCCTGGGGGTGGCTCAGTTGGTTCTGTGACCTGTGCTTTGTAGAGGTCCAAGAGCCTTTGCTTGATTCTCTTCTTGTGCAGAAATAAGCACTGGGGTGCCTGGGGGTGGCTCAGTTGGTTAAGCGTCTGCCTCCAGCTCAGGTCATGATCTTGGGGTCCTGGGATCGAGTCCTGCATTGGGTTTCCTGTTCGGTGGGGAGTCTGCTTCTCTGCCTCCCTCTGACCCTCCCCCCTGCTTGTGTTCTCGCTCTCTCTCAGATGAATAAATTTTAAAAACTTAAAAACAAAAAAAGAAAGAAGCACTTACTTGTAGAGTCAAGTGCAGTCAGCCCCTGAGGTCAAAATACCCATGGCTGATTTAAAGCCTCTTACTCAAACTAAAACAATTTAAAGCCAAGTTCACAACTATAAAAAGCTGCCCAGATCAATCAACACAGGCTCATTAAGGTACCCTGCCCACACCCAAAGCACAAGCAAGGCCCAACATCACAGACCCTGGCTCCACCAAAACTGTACCCAGTTTGTGAACCCAAATTCCATTCTCTTAAAAAAAAAAAAAAAGTCTCAGTGAAGACACTATGTCAGAAATCTTCTGGAATATGATATGAGAAATAATCAAAACAACCACAAAGAGAAGAGTGCTAGAATGGATTTATGGTGGCCTATCCCAACACACACCTGAGACCAATCTGTGGTCCCTGAGAGAACCCAAAAGATGGAACCACTCCAAAGTCTTGAGAAAATACTTGTGGGGATTGAGGGTAGTGAGCCAGCTCTTTGGGAAGAAACATATGACTATTTGGTAGCTCAGATCTGTAGCAGAGTGGAAGAGTTTGCTGATGAAGTGGGCCCCCTGACTTTCGGAGGAGACCGTAAGATCTTGAGGGGGTGGAGGCTGACAACAAGCACTATACCAGCAGAAGCAAGGGGTGGTGGCGACCATGAGAGGCAGCAGCCCAGCACTTCCCCATCTGTGAATGCCTGCTCATGAGATCACAGGATCAGATAGATGTATAACCCCAAGACATATAATGGGAAAATTCCACATTGGCCAAAGAACAGCCTGATTGAAGAGACCTCATTGGAGTCACAACTTCTCTCTTAATTCCCTGAAGTGAGTCACTTTATAAACCCAGAATCAAAGAAGAGGGTGTAGCAACTTTGAGTAAGAGCTCTGTAACATCTGAGTGATATCTAGGATACGTGGATCCTGGGATGAGGGAAATATCCCTGCAGAGCTTTCAGTGTGTCTCTGGGGATCCTGCCTACTATTACCATCTACACGCTAGGGTGAGACTCAAGGGAATCATTTGATCAATACAGTTTGGGGCGGAGTCAACTGCACAAGATGGTCCAGGGTATCTCAAACCCTTACCGTGCTTATTTCCTGAGTTTCTAAGTGTGGTTGGAAGGGCTACCCTCAGTGATAGCTTTTTGATCTCTTCAGCAAGGAGTTCTGATAGGAAGAGACAGATAAACACAAAACAATCCCTGTTGCTGAGGAAACTCTGAGGGTTGTGTCCTCACCAAGGTCTTGATAGAGGCAGGGTAGCTAACACTATACCAGCTGCACTTTCTTTTTTCTTTCTTTCTTTCTTTGAGAGAGAGAGAGCAGGGGAGGGCAGAGGGAGAGGGAGAATCTTGAGCCAGCTCCATGCCCACCATGGAGCCCCACTCAGGGCTTGACCTCACAACCCTGAGATCATGACCTGAGCTGGAATCAAGAGCTGGGCACTTTAACCAACTGAGCTACCCAGGCGCCCTCCCCACCAACTGTATTTGATTCTGGTTTGATTAGTGCATATAATAAAATGACATAGAGTTATGGTTCATTTATTTGGGTCATTATTATAATCCTAGGTTCTTTTCCAGATATATCTCTTGTTACGATAAATCAAGAAGAGCCCTGGAATTTAGGATGCATTCCTCATGTCAGTTCAGGTCCGTCTTTGCTGCCAAATGATCTACTAAATCTTAATTTTCAGAATTTTTTTTTTTTAATTTCTTGATTGCAGACAAAAACTCCCTTCCAATGTACCCAGTTATCAGGTTATTTTTTTCTCATCTTGTTCAAAGGCATTACCTCCTGCCTATGCCTTAGATGCTGTCATTTTGCAGCACTGAATTCTAAATCCACTTCTCTTCTAACTCAATGCACTCCCTTTGGGTATCTTTATCCATTCCTCTGGATTCAATTTCTATCTGACTTTCATGAATTCCAAGTCTATAACTGCCGTCCAAGTATCTCCCATGAACACTAGTTTCCATATACCTGATGGACTTCCATTTAACTCCACTACAGACAGATCAACCTCATCATATTCAAAATGAAACCTGTAATCTTCCACTCCAAACCTTCCTTATCTCAGTAAACAATACCCATATTCACACCAGAACAATCCCTTCAGCCAGAATACAGAAAAGCATGGCTGCCTGTCCAGGATCCGGAAGCCCAGGGGTCTGGTGCCACTTTGCCTATGAATTTCGGCACAAGATCTTGTGCAAGTCATTAACATTCTGGAACCTAGACTCTATCACTTATAAAATGGGATATTTCTTTTTTTTTTTTTTTTTTAAAGATTTTATTTATTTGAGAGAGAGAGACACAGTGAGAGAGGGAACACAACCAGGGGGAGTGGGAGAGGGAGAAGCAGGCTTCCCGCGGAGCAGGGAGCCCGATGCGGGGCTCGATCCTAGGACCCTGGGATCATGACCTGAGCTGAAGGCAGACGCTTAACGACTGAGCCACCCAGGTGCCCTAAAATGGGATATTTCTAATTGGAAGGCCTAGGTTTCAGACCGGGTGTTACCACTTAACTAACTGTGAGACTTTGATCAGGAAGACTTTGATTGTGACTGACAACTCAGAGCTGATGGCCATTCAGGCCGGAAGGACAGCATCCTTGGGTCTCAACTTGCTCAGCCCCACAGTGAAGCTTTGTTTGGACCCGGTTTAATTCAGCACCAGTGCCCTGGAAAATGATGAGAGGCATTTTTGAAAGTTAAATGTGCAAGGGGAGAGCTTCCTGAGCAGGGTAACCCCTTCATCTACTTCCTTCCTCCTTTTAAAGGCTTTCAAAGAGTGTAGCGATTTAGCAATTCCTTTTTTTTTTTTTTAAACTTAGAGTCTTTTCAGTTCCAGCACATCTAACTCTTGTCTCATTATAATTTCACATATTTCTATGAAAGAAACCTGACAGTGACAGAACATTTGAGGGAAGAATGGAAGGAGGGTGGGCATGTGGGGGAGTGAAGAAGCAGAGAAAGGAGAGGAAAAGAAATGTGCCCATGGCTGAGAGTCCTCAGTGGGCTCCTTTGGGTGCTGCTTTCAGAGAGGCTGGCATCTCAGCCATATGGTTACACAGTCTCTTGGCATTATCTTCAGCAGGCATCCGGAGCATTAATAGAAATGGGATGAAATCATCTCAGCTTAAATAACAGAGAAGTAGCCCAATTTCACCCTAAATCCACAAAACACTTAGATCCTTTACAGGGAGCTTTAGCTGATGCTGAACATCTGTATCTCCACCTATGTTCACTGCAATCCACGATGTATGTTCTTGCTAGAGGCACCAAGTTCATACTAATTCATTCGTTCATTTATTTCTGACTTCATTCCAAAGAGTAAATTGAAGGGTGCTATTAATGGACTGGGTGTCTGTGTCTCCCCCCAACCCCAATCATAGGTTGAAACCTAACCCCCAAAGCGACGGCATTCGGAGGTCTGGCCTTTGGGAGGTGATTAGGTCATGAGAGTGGAGCCCTCACAAACGGGACTAGTGTCCTTATAAGAAGAGGCCAGAAAGTAGCTCTCTCTTTTCATAGTCTGAGGATATGATAAGACATCAGCAGTCTGTGAGGGGAAGAGGATTCTCACCAGAACCCGACAACGCTGGTACCTGGATCACAGACTTCTGCCTCCAGAACTGTGAGAGATAAAGTTCTGTTGTTTATAAGCCATCCGGACTGTGGTACTTTGTTATAGCAGCCTCAATTGACTAAGTCAAAGGGCTACGCATCTCACTGTTTTCACATAACCTATCCTCTCTAATGAAGAGTTTCTAGCACAGCAGTTTCATCAAACCATCTGAAAAAGATTAGTTGTTTTCCTATGGAAATAAAGAACAAAGGACAAGAAGAAAAAATCAGTCCTGATAATATATTCCACTGCTTCCACAAGCTTAGCTTAGTCTTCATATTCTCTGTAATCCTACCTACCATTTAGACTCTAGTGCAATATTGACTGATGAATCTTTTTGCAGCCTCAGTATGTTGTAAATTAAACCCAACCCTGTTTTGATCATTGTAACTGACCTGAAATATGGAGTACAATTTTGAAATAAAAAGTGTTGCTTACTGATTTATCAAATTTGAGGAACAGATTAAAAGTATAATCTAGATGATTCTCCTTCTGTTACTATTACTAATGTAGCATAAGACAAATTTCCCCTGTGCTTAAAGTAAAACAGAAAGAAACATGTTTTTGTGCATTTGTGGATAAAGGCATCTGCCCATGACTCATGGTTTCTCTGTAACTTTTACTAACTTCCATAAAGTTACCTAAAGATAAACTCTCTTGAAGGAACAATATATTTCCTTTTATAACTTTCATTTCCTTAGAGTTGCTGCTGATTTTTTTTTTTTATATATACATTTTGGAGTGGGAAGGAGATGGGGTTTGACAGCTTGCTACAAACAGGAAGCTGGCGGTCCTCAGGAGTGGGACTAGGGTATGAAGATGCAATTGATAGCTCACCCACATTTGATAGATTTAACAGGGATCATTTGATTCTTTCATACATTTTTAATTGTTATTCTTTCCAAAAGGAAAAGTCTACACAGGTTCAGGTTTATAACATTTAAAATCACTCTTTTTTTTCTACCTTGTCTTTGTGAGTCTTACCTGTACTCTTGTCTCCTCAGTTCTTTTAAGAATCATAATTGGTGTGATTATCGCTGCTCTGAGAATAATTAGCCATAGCTTTTTGACACTCTAAATTGGGAATACAGAATCTTCAAGCAGCAGGGACTGAACAGCTAAACCTTTCCACTTTGAAACTGAAATGGGTGCTGCCAATTGGATTCAGGTGCAATGATTCTGAGTCTTTTGCAGTTTTTACTTAATAAGGTAGAGGGGAGAGATAAAGCAGTTCACATTTCCACATGAGAAACTGAACAGAAATCTCCTTAATGGGCTAATTGCCTGTTATGACCAATAAATAAAAAGAAGTGAGAGATCAGTATATTGAGAACCAGACTTTTCCTCATTGACTTATTCCATTGCCTCAGAAAATGACTGCAATGTTTTAAAAATTCAGACAAGAAAGCTATAATCATGATAGCAGACTTAAACATTCGCATTACCCATTCTCCCTTCTACCATTAGAATGTTCTAATATTTGAATGAAATGGGATTTTTGTTCTGAGTATAGATAAGTTGAGGAAGCTCTGAAATACCTAGAGGGGATAGCATATTCATTTACATAATCATAGGGTTATATTTTATGTTTATTTTGATAATCTAGTGTAGTCAATTTTACTTTTCCTAACATTTATATAGCTCTTTTATCTGAATCCAAAAATGATTCAGGCACATTGCAAAAATAATCAAACAATGAAGAAAACATAAAGAGGAAAATAGAATTTATCTGAAATTCTTCCTTCCAGAGATTACTGAAATTTGCACTATGGTTAATATTCTTCCTCATAAATGAGGTCATGTTATACATCATTTATAAATCATTTTTGCTTTCAAGAATGAGTGGCAGTTAATACATACTGTATAGTCACTAAAAATAGCATGTTTATTCCATCATAATAATATACCATAATTTATTTAGCCAATTTTCTATTGATGGATACTTAATGTTTGGCCATATAAACAATTCTTGAGAGAACATATTCCGAACACACTGAATTGTTTGGGGAATTTTTCTGATTATCTTCCTCCAGTGCGATCATAGACCTATAGGGCTACATGGTAGTTTATAGAAGACCTAATCCAACAAAGGTTCAAGAGTTTAAAATATTTGCTCAAGGTTATGAACTTAATTAGTGACACAACCAAAATGATCTATTTACTGAATGCATAAGGAGAGCATAGTATCATGACAAATGATGTGGTGAACAAAAATGTATTTTTCAAGGCAAGAGCACCAAATGTGCCATTTGGAACCCATCAAGGCTGTTGTATGTAAACTGTGGGCCATGTAGAAGGTGCTTAATAACTATGTGGTTATTATATTAAAAAACTCACTCGATACCAGAGCTTTTACAACAGCATCCTAACTCCTGCTCAGTCTCTCATTATGTCCATCCAAACTTGCATCTTGCTATTAGTTAATGAGTTTAAGAACCAAAGCTCTTTATGGCATAGCTCTTATAATCCTTTATCTTTGCAACTCTTGCTGAACATAAAATGATGCTGGACATAAAATTGCCATACCTTGCTGGTAGAACAATGAACGGGTAAAGAGTTTAGATACCATTCCATAGAGAATTGGAAGCTGTTAATTTTATTGAACAGATTATTAATAAATTAGAACTAGTGTGCCTTTAGAAGTTATAAATAGGATGATTTACAAGGTAAACCTGGAAGCAATCTTGGATGTGGCTAATGGCTACAGGACTGGTGAGAAGAGGCCACCTCAGAAAGACAGTGTGAGGAACAACTGGAAAGACCAGAGCTTTGGTCTAGTATGCCAGGACTCACCGGGGAGTTAAGGAGAAGGAAGAGTTTGAAACAATGCTACAGCGATGAGTCTGGGGACCGAAAAGAGTGACCTTTTCTTTTTTCTTTTTTTTTTTCTTTTACAAATTATGAAAGCTGAGCATGGGAAGTGCTTAGGTAAAAATAGATGATTTCATTTTAGATTTGTGGAATATTATTCCACTCTTGCTTAGTAACTAATTCAACCCATTAATTGGGTAAAGGATGACCTTACTTAGGCTGATGAACGTAGGATGCCAGGAGGGTCTTTCACAAGCTTATGGACAAAATCATATTTTCTGGAATTCTAAGACTCTAGAGACCATCAAAAATAGACAAAAGCACTTGACAATCATATAAATAAATACATATTTAGGCTATTGGCTGTTTAATAAATATTATCATTCTATCAGTTTAATAATTTATATTATTTTAATGATGACAGGTTGTTGCTCACCAATCTATATTTTTTGGATTTATATGTGCTATTATGTAAAATATGTTTAGAATTGTATTGAGCATATTAAGGGCTCAATAAATTATAACTATGTATAAATTCATTCAATAAATATTTATTGAACACCTGCAAGTGAGCACATATGATAAGTGCCCAGTATACTGTAGCTGCTTCTGAATTAAGTATTTTCCTTTAAAAAAAAAAATCCTGGGCACCTGGGTGGCTTAGTCGTTAAGCGTCTGCCTTAGGCTCAGGTCATGATCCCAGGGTCCTGTGATTGAGCCCTGAGTTGGGCTTCCTGCTCAGCAGGAAGCCTGCTTCTCCCTCTTCCTCTCCCCCTGCTTGTGTTCCCTCTCTCACTGTGTCCCTCTCTGTCAAATAAATAAATAAAATCTTTAAAAAAAATCCTTTCGGGTGCCTGGGTGGCTCAGTTGGTTAAGCGACTGCCTTCGGCTCAGGTCATGATCCTGGAGTCCCTGGATTGAGCCCCACATTGGGCTCCCTGCTCGGTAGGGGGTCTGCCTCTCCCTCTGATCCTCCCCCCCTCATGTGCTCTCTCTCATTCTCTCTCTCTCAAATAAATAAATAAAATCTTAAAAAAAAAAAATCTTTCTTTCCTCTTTCCTCCTTCTTGCCTTTGACTTGGATGTGACTTTGACTTGAACTGTTCACCTTCTGGGGTGCATCCTATCCTTACCTGGCTGGACTGTTCTTCCCCAGACTTCAATAGTGAAGTCCCCCTGCCCCATTCTTCAAGTCTCTGCTTAACTGTCACTGTCACGGAGAGAGCCTCTCTAACCACCTATACAAACAGCAATGTGTCTCTTCTACCACCACCTAGCTTTCCAATTCCCTTATTTTGCCTTAGATTTTACTGTCATGACATTTTCACCACCTGACTTATTGCATGTATTTTTACTTATTTTGTTTATGGCCCCCACCCCCTTCCCACCTATAGAGCATGGATTCTGTCTACTGTAGTCGATGTTGTTTGCCTGGCACCCACCATCCAAACACTTAATAATTATCTGTTGAAGGAATGAATAAAGGAGAAGAAGAATGACAACCATCTATTAACTGTTGTGCTGTGTCAGACAGTATGCTAAACACTTTGTATACCTGTTTCACTAATACTCAGGATAACCCTATGATAAAGACTTTATTATGGCCACTTTAAAATTTGAAGAAATGACAGTTATAGCTCCCTAAAACATGGGGAGAGTTCCTCTTTGTCTCTGCTAAGGAGGCAGGAATAAATGCCCATGGAGAATGAGTTCTTAGTAGAAATTCAAACACTGAGAACTCTACAATTTGTATGGGTTTGATTTCAATGCAAAGAGATCTGTGCCACTGTCCCTTGGGATGCTTTTGTGCTGAAGCCCACACAGGTTCCCCTAATGTGATTTGGCTTGAATTATGTACTTGTTAGTCAACTGGAACTTTTACATTTCATCTGGTGCTTTGCCATATAAATTACCTTGTCTTTACTGGACACAAGATTATGTACTAGCCTGACTGCCCTTTTAAATTAAGCATTACAAAATCAATGAGGTATCATTAGGGTACACTTCCTGAATGAAAAAAAGCCTAAGCAAAAGCCTTTTATGGTTCTTTCTGGGTTGGGGGTTGGGATGGGGACTTAATCTTTGGAGCTACCAGATTGCACAGGCTGTTTTTATTTCTCCCTACACTGTTTTGACATATTGATGAATCACCCCAGAATGGCAAACAGTGGGTCTGATATGAATATCCCAGCTTTCCCTATTACTACAAAAACATCCATTAAAATATGTCAAAACCAATCAATGATAGGGAAGTTAAGCAAGGGTAGGAGGTTAGAAGAACAGAAAAAAACAGAAAACCCAGATCTGTTTTACAACTGAAATCAAGATAAATTATAGACATAGTATGCTTATTTTGTAAATTACATGCACACTGAATTGGATTCTCTTTGTCCACGTGGAAGTGACAGAGGGCAGGATCTTCCTCTATAGGGTTTGGATATTTGATTTTATAATGTCAGAAGAAAGATCTCTGGTTAAAGCAATTATCTATGCAAGTTCACTCTAATGAAAAGACCCTCATGGGGCATATTGTGTCACCCAACAGGTCTGACCCTTGGAATTCTTTGTATGGTTGAAAAAGTACTGGATTAGGAGTCAGTGGTAGAATTGAGACTGTGATCTAATTTCCTTATAGTGTGTCCTTAACATCATACATATGTACACATACATATACAGGTTTATATATATATATATATATATATTTATATGCATACATATATACATGTACATACATTTGTATGCATCTACTGTGAATGGAGAGCTATATGCTATCATTTTTGATTCTCAAACATTGTACACTAAAATACATTTACTTCTCTTGATTCTGAAATTAAGAAGTAATTATCTTAATGTTTAATTTCCACATCATATGATCACTCCCAAGGATTGTGGGCCAGGTGGGTAGAGGAAAGAGATCATGATATGAAAGAAATGAGGGAAATAAGTCAACAGAAGTTTTTGTAGTAGCAAAACCCTGTAAATGGCTAGAAAGCAAATCATTTTGATTTTGTTTTGATATAATTTATAAGTAATTACCAACACCAACAAAGAAAGTACAACCAATTCTGGCTAAAATACATTATGAATGAATGCTAAAAAGATGTTGTGCACTAAGAGATACAAAGTTATGCAAGGGTTGGACAGGATCATACCTGTATGTGGGTAGGTCTACCAGACACCAGTGCGGTAGAGATTCCAGGGCCAAAGTCTCAGATTTAGTGGAGTTGTAGCCATGTGCTAAAAGTTTTATGTGTTTTTATATTCCATAATTATTACAATATTATTGTGAGTTTTTCATTGCGGCATAAATAAAACTATGCATTTCATACATGTGGCTAAAATATGAATCCATCCACTAAAAAAGAACCCTGAATTTTTCCACTTGAAATTCTGCCTACAACTGGGGCACACTGTGTAATTTCTGGATTCACTCTCTTTGACTCTAAAATGAAGGTAATCTCTAAAGACCCTTCCACCTTTCACATTCTTTGATCCAATAATTCTGTTTCTGTGCACTTGGTCGAGCTGAGAGGCAAAGCATAAGAAACATTATATGGAAGGGAAAATGATGTGGAAGAAAGAAAATGCAGACATCCCAGGAAGAATAACTTCCAGAATGTGGGTTTAAGGATGAATAACCATATTAAATATTTCCTGGATCCAACCATATTCATCTCTGCCCCACTCATATTATGTCCCTGGAACAGATTAATAACAGGTATTACCACTCCCCAGAAAGAGTATAGGAATTTGTGGAGATTTTTTTACTGTCCTAATGTTTGTGGTGCTAATTACATTGAATAGGCCATGCAGTAATGCTAGATGTCTTCAAAGACATGGTTTCCCATATCACTACTAATTACATTGAATAGTGCTAATTACATTGAATAGGCCATGTAGTAACGCTAGATGTCTTCAAAGACATGGTTTCCCACATCACAGAAAACCTTCTCAGGCTTGGGGCACCTGGGTGGCTCAGTCATTAAGCATCTGCCCTTGGCTCAGGTCATGATCCCAGGTCCTGGGATCGAGCCCCGCACTGGGCTCCCTGCTCTGCGAGAAGCCTGCTTCTCCCTCTCCCACTCCCCCTGCTCGTGTTCCCTCTCTCACTGTATCTCTCTCTGTTAAATAAATAAATAAAATCTTAAAAAAAACAAAAAACAAAAAACAAAAAACCCTTTTCAGGCTCTTCTAGATATTTATCTAGATGCAAAGCCCATTTATAATTGAGAACCTAACTCTACATGTAAATGCTATATTATTATATGCTTTTCATGCACACTAAAGTTTACAAGAACACAACTCACGTGTAAATTGAGAAAAAAGATGTATTTCCTTTGGAACTCAATCAAGAATTGTTCTCCATTTTCAGAAAAGTGTCCCAGTTATGACAATTACATTCATGGCACTGAAGTAACCAAAATAATGTACCTGTATTTACTTGCATGAGCCTACCACATTCCTGGTTATTCCACACATAGATGCAAGCAACCCGAATACTTCCCTGTATCTTCTACAGAAGTCAGACCAAACATTTACATGTGGAAACACATGTTATTTTATTATATTTTATTATTTCTCTTAATTGTTACCTTGTATGATAGTCATATTAATTTTAAGGTGGGCATCAGTGGGTTCTATAATCAATGAATTTCACTTCAGGATGGTAAATAGGCATTACAAAAGAGTGTGTATAAAGAAGGGAGCATTGGGAAAAATAGGGTTGAGAATCACCATTCTGGAATATTCTCTTTCCATCTGCCTATCACAGTATTTTCCTTCTATTATTTCTTCCAACTTTCAGGACAAGTGTAAATAGTGACACTTAGAAATCCTGCTATCATCTAAACTCTCCAAGTTAACGTGTATAAATCTAAAGGCAGGGCCCTCATCCTTCAACCAACTGTAGATGTAACTTGCCTGTTTCATTCTTTTTTTTTTTTTTTTAAAGATTTTATTTATTTATTTGACAGAGAGAGACATAGCAAGAGAGGGAACACAAGCAAGGGGAATCAGAGAGGGAGAAGCAGGCTTCCCGCTGAGCAGGGAGCCCGATGCGGGGCTTGATCCCAGGACCCTGGGATCATGACCTGAGCCGAAGGCAGACGCTTAACGACTGAGCCACCCAGGCGCCCCTTGTCTGTTTCATTCTTATCTAGACTGAGACTCTTTGGTACATCTTTGCTATGTCCCTTTTCCCCTTTGATTTCCATCGCTGAGTACCTAATAGGGGTTGTGGTTGAGATCCTCTGTGTGTCCTATCTTTTGTGCTAGTAAACATGATACTGATGATGGTGGAGCTCTGGCTGGGAATCCTTAAGGACAGAAGGAAGAGTCCATCAGGGACTGTAGAGCTACTCAGGCTAAAAGGACATCACAGAAACTGGTAATATAGCCATTATGGCAATAAAGAACCAACATTACAATAACTGTCAGACGCCAGATCCTGAAGTCATAAATTTCTTGGATATGCGTTGGACACTTAGACTAGGACAAATGTCTGTTTTTGTCCTTCTTTTTGCCCACCTTCCCACTGCACATTTTATTCTCTATCACAGCATCCCTGGAGCTCTGGGTGCCTGACCCACCCTAGATGGTTATGTCTCTCTCCTACCTTAGAGTTTAACCCCTTTTAAATGAAACCAAAAACTGTGGTATAGCTGACATCGGTGCCAGTTGAGAGGCTAAACCAGTTTTCTCAAAATGCACTCTTATCATGCCTTCTGCTCTGAATGATAATCCTCAACTTTCATTTCTTATAAAAATATTTTTGGCCTGGTTTCTGAGGCTATCAGTAATCTCGTGCTTGTATATCTAACTAACCTATCTTTTACTTCTCATTCCATCTTATTCTTACTGCTTCTAACTTGCTACAATTATTTCTAGTTCCAAGTATCTGATCTCATTTTTTTCCTCAATGCATGCCCTTCCTTCTCTCCACCTATCCCCAAAGTACTTTTACTAAGGGCCCAGCTTGAGTCACACCTGCCCTCTGCAGTTTCCCCGGGCTGTGTATTGAGCACACTGATTTCCCCTTTCTCCATAAATCCCTTTGGCACTTATTGAAATTGTTACTTGAACTATTATATTAACTATTTATTCTATCTGAGACTTAATTAACACATTCAGTGCTGGAAGGCTTTATACTTTTTTTGTATGCTCTCTTAGTTGGCACAGAGCTGGTATTCAGTTGGTTAACTGAATAAATTGAGTTGAATAAATAAATCAGTTGAATAAATAAGTCGTTGCTAAAATGAATAATTTTTAAAAGGTTGAGGACCAGAAAAATGAACTCAGTCTTTGATGAAATTAGGAATTATTTCTAAAAACAAAGCATAATACATGAAATAGATAGGGTTGAAAAACTGAGAAATGATTTACCAAACAGAAAGTAGTTTATATTTTTGATGCTGGGAGAGATTTAATAGAAAGAATGAGGGGTTCAAAATGTTTGAAAGTCTAGGGAAGTGAAGGTCAGGGAAATCAGAGAATTGCAACAATTAAGGAAAATTAGTAATCAACTGCCTTTAGCACTGAAGTGCTTGATAGTAATAGAATGCCAGGAAACAACTGGCTAACCTTCGTATCTTTCATATGCAAAACACAGGTATCTGCTGTGATGACTTTTGTTTCTCTTCCACTACCAAAACTTGAACATATGGCTCTTATTGGTGGAATCTAAACTGGAATATGGCTACTACAAAATTCTGGAACATGCATGCAGCTTCCAGCCAACTACCAGCCTCTGGTAGCAGAGGAGAATACTCGAAGGGAATGGACATGAATGTTGGTTTCCAGTGTGTGTGTGTGTGTGTGTGTGTGTGTGTGTGTGCATGCATCACAGCAGTCAACCCTGAGCATCTGCAAGTAGAGGATTCTGAAGAAGAAAAAACACAACCACTATCCCTGAAGCCACCCAGAGATGTTCAGAAAATTGAAAAACTGAAATGTAACGGAGTGAGTTTGGAAGCTGAAGAGAAGGAAATGAAAGTCTGTGTAAGTAGAAATGCAAAAATGAGACAATAATTTACTACAGTAAAAAATTACAAATATGGGGCACCTGGGTGGGTCAGTTGGTTAAATCAGACATCGTCTGGGATCATGATCTGAGAGTCCTGGGAGCGAGTCCCGTGTCAGGCTCCACCTTCAGCTGGGAATCTGCTTCTCCCTCTGCCCCTCCCTCCACTCATGCTCTCTTGCTTACACACTCTCAAATTAATAAATAAAATCTTTAAAAATAAATTATAAATATATAAATAGTATAATACAGGAAGAAATCAGGGGTGTATGACAAAATATTCAGCCATAAAAAGAGGAAGTAAGTTGATATTTACTAACTAGTGAATATGTCATATCAATATACCAATTACTTAGAAATTTGGCAGTTTATTTTTTTCACAAAAGTAACTGTTGAAGAGTTAAAAGATTTTGTATTAGGGGATTAGAAAGATGGGATAGGAAATTGGAAACAAGAGACTAATTTTTTTTCAATTTGATCTTTTGCTGTTAAATGGCATTTTAGCTTTTATTTAATGTTACATTTGTAGGGCAATACTTTGACAAAACAAAAGTAAATCTTAAATAAGAAAATAGGTGAAATAAGTCAAAATCATATCAAAATATAGAAAAAATAAATAATGATTTATGTAAGTTTTGGAAATTTAAAAGGCAAAGAATCAGGAAAACATTATTTGAAGATATATCAGTAAATAGAAAATACCTTGTCAGGAAAGAGTAAGGACAAGCTCATGTGTCTGCATATGGCAGGTTCTCAAGACTTACCCTTTCTGAATCTAATTATTCTACCCATCAGAACTTCACTGAGAGTCAGATAATGGGGAGTAAGGTCAATTCATTATCTGCAGTAGAATTTAGTTTAGAAAGCTCATGTTCTATAGCCATCATGGAGCAATTCTGTAGTAAGATTTTCCAAGCCATCCACACTCTAGCAAACAGTGAACGTTGTCATTTTTTTTTTGTCCTAAGTCATTATTCATTTATAGAAAGATAGCATTTTACTCCAAGATGGGATATATACTCTTCCATGTTCAATATTGAAAAGTTACAGCCAAAAGGAATATTTCTTCTAGCTTGTGGGGTAATTCACCTTACAAGAAAAAAAAAAGTCTAAATATTTATTCAGTGTCAGTTAGCTATAATCCTTCAGTGGTTTTCCAATGCTCTTGGGGTAGAGGCTCTAACACCCAGAATGACCTCAGAGTTCTAGCTAGTCTGGCTTCTACTTTTCTTGGCTGTTTCATGTGGTTCTGTCTTTCCTTCAAAAGCAGCAATGCTCTTTTTCACCTCAGGGACTTTTGCTTGTGCTGATTCTTATTTTGAATTACTGTTTCTCTTCTTTGCCTAATTAATTTTTACATATATATTTTTTAAAGATTTATTTATTTTAGAGAGAGAGAGAGAAAGACCATAAACAGGGTGAGGTGCAGAGGGACAAGGAGAGAATGAATCCTCAAGCAGACTCCCTGCTGAGCAAGGAGCCCAGTGCAGGGCTTGATCCCAGGACCCTGAGATCATGACCTGAGCTGAAGTCAAGAGTTGGATGCTTAACCAAGTGAGCCACCCAGGGACCCCTACATATCCCTTTAAAAAAAAAATCAGTTTTAACATTGTTTTCAGGGAAGACTTTCCCAGCCAAATTCCCCATCCCACACCAGACCAGACCAGGCCTCCTGATATTTATAGAACACTCTATCTTTTTTCTTCAAAGCACCTGACATAACTTACCATAATACATTTCTATCAGTATTTGATTAATATCTTCCAAGCCAACCCACTATAACACACTGCTAAGTCTGTATCTGCTTTGTTCCACCATTGTATCCATAGAATCTAGCACCAGAGGTGGCATATAGTAGTTATTCAATAATATTTTTAAAAATGAATGAATAAATGAAAATCTAGTTTTAAGGCTGAAAACTGTTGAATAAGAAATGCCTGAGCAAATAAGTCTAATAATTATTTCATTATTTGAAAGGCATTATTATTTCTAAGATATGTATTTGATTTAAAAAGAAAAGATTCAAGAGCTGTAAGATTCAAAAGAAATCACTCAGTTCTTTTTCTTTTCTTATAAGGGATGATATTTGATCATCATATTCAGGACACAAAAATAAGCACTTGAAATAGTCAAAGTACTTGTTAGTAATGTAGTTAGCTTCCTTTATTTGCTCTAGGTGAGACCAAATTTTAAGAAAGCAATGATGGGATTTCAATTAAGGCACTCTGATATATAATAGAAAATAAAAGCAAATTATTTTACTAAAATCTCAGTGCAAAGTTGCAATTGATGGTGGATATTTAAATGACACTTCTCATAAAAATAATCCAAATGTCTTTTAGTTGTTGATTTCTGAAAATGCATGGCAATTTGTCAAACACTGTGGCTTGAAAATGACTCTAAAATAGAATGGGTTCATGACATTGGTGCATAGGGTACTTAATGATCATTATTACGAACTTTTACATTAGTTTTATTTTCCTACAATGATACACTATTAAATACTTACAGCAAGAAAGGCAAAGGGAGAAAGATAATAGACAAACTTTACGAAGAAATGTATCTTGATGTTTCCTGATGTATCTTGATGTTTAATTTATTCATCCATGATTTTTTTTTTAATGGTGAATATGTGCCAGGGAATATCTGAATCCCTGGTTGTTTCTTTTTTACAATCTACCAAATTAAAGTACTCATTATTTCATCACCCTCTGCTACTTAACTGAGAGTATATTGTGTAATTAATAAAAAACGACTTTTTTAATAGGAAAGTCTTAGTTCAAATGTCAACTGTAAACATTTGGTCAATATACTGATTCTACCCAAATTTAGTTTTCTCATTAGTACAACAGTGCTAAGATTATCTACCTCCTGGATATTTTTTTGTGGAGATTAAATAATACATTAAAAGTGCTAGACGCATAGTAAAGGAAAAAAGTTTGGAAAAACCTTGAGATTACAGTGATGCTTTGAATGTGAAAGGTCAGAAATAAGAATCACCTAACCTCCTCTAGTCTCCTGAGTGGTATAATTCTATAACCTCTTCTTGCAATGTTTAAATTTAAAGATTTCTTCACAGGGTCAGATATAATAACTATGACATTTCTTAATTAATTGCCATTTAAATCCAATAAGAAAGTTGAGAACATCTGCATTTTTCTTCTATAAACAGTACCTTATTTTAATGAATAATACATATTGTACCCAAGTTTTCTGATTTTCTTGAATGTTGTTTTGAAAGCTGTTTTAAAGCTGTGATCAATAACAGAAGAAATGGTTTGTCACCAGCTGTGTTCAATACCTACAGGCCATTAAAATTCTCCTGATAAAATTCTCCTTTGGTGTATAAGGTAATACATTTGTCAGACTGACGGATATAGATATAATTTATAGATTTCTAAGGAAGCAAACAGGGAACACGCATAAATATAGATCTCTGCAAAAAGAAGACAATACAAGAACCAATAAGCATATATATTTCCAATAGACTCTTGTAATATTCTGATGTCTTCTTGACCACATTTAATTTGACAAAGCTTTTAGCTTTTAGAGTTAATGTTTCCCATTGACTTCTAAAATTAACAACAACTGAGGGGAAGACAAAGACATAATAAATAGCATCTGTTTCACAAAGCTGCTTAGTGGACAAAAACTTGAAAGAAAGTATAAAATGAGACGATATAAATGTATTAATGCACACACACACATGCACACATATACACACACCAATTTTAGGTCTAGCTAAATCCACAAGTCTGTTTCAGCTCAGCCACAATTCAAGAGGGAAAAGTTTATATTTGTCATTTGTCAAAGTTTATTTTAGTACTTGATAATTGTCTGGGTGTAAATGTGTAAATACAGTTGTGAGATAACCAGTCAAATCAATTAAAAAACTGAAACCTGGCTGGAGTGAAAGAGGACCCTGAGAAATAGTCAGGATATATTTGCATGCAAAGAGCAAAGTGCAGATGAGGCATGTATCTAGATAATTTAAGTAAAAACAATTTTTGAACTGTTTTTCATTATCTTGAAATATCAGACATAGTGGGAATTTTAAGGCCTCACTTATCTGAATAATTGCTTTGAATTTTTTTCATTGTGTGTGTATGTGTGAGACATGCACATGCAAGAATTTAAAACTATTCTTTGCATCATCAGTTAAAAAAATGAAAAGGATAGGGAAGCATCTAAAGTCAATCCTTTCCACTTTTATTTCTGTTAGAATGAAAATCTACTAGGTATGGCTTATCATCATCATTTATCATTATAACTCAGCACCATTGTCCTAATATTGCCCTATACAATATCATGGAGGAAAGAAAGGAAAGAAAGGAAAGGAAGGAAAGGAAGGGAAGGAAGGAAGGAAGGAAGGAAGGAAGGAAGGAAGGAAGGAAGGAAGGAAGAAAGAAAGGAAGGAAGGAAGGAAGGAAGGAAGAAAGAAAGAAAGAAAGAAAGAAAGAAAGAAAGAAAGAAAGAAAGAAAGAAAGAAAGAAAGAAAGAAAGAAAAAAAGAAAGAAAGAAAGAAAGAAAGAAAGAAAGAAAGAAAGAAAAAAAGAAAGAGAAAGAGAAAGAGAGAAAGAGAGAAGGAGAGAGAGAAAGAAAGAGAGAAAGAGAAAGAAAGGAAAAGGAAGGAAGGAAGGAAAGAAAGAAAGAAAGGAAGGAAGAAAAAGGAAGGAAGGAAGGAAAGAAGGAAAGAAAGAAAGAAAAAGAAAGAAAGAAAGAAAGAAAGAAAAAGAAAGAAAGAAAGAAAAGAAAAAGGAAGAGAGAAAGGAAGGAAGAAAGAAAGGAAAAGGAAGGAAGGAATAAGAGCAAAAAATGGATCATTGAAGCTGACTTGGTTGGAAGTAGAGCTGCTTGGCAATTGAATTACTCTTAGGAGTTAATTGTTACTCTGTATTAATCTAATATCTATTAAATGGAAAGTGTTTTGGTTTGTTTTTTGTATTTTAATTATTGGGAGATACTTCTGGATATTGACTTTCTGATTGCTGAATTCTCCCCTATCTTTACTATATTTATAAGTCCAGTGACAATGTGAATATTGACAAAAAAGTTTAATAATTTAACATAAAGTTTGGGAATTGTTTCATATAGACTCAGGCAAAACTTAAAAACATACTACAGTTGTTATGGCAAAGAAAATTATATGTGCGGTGGATAAAAATTTGCAATGAAGGCAAGTTCTAGTATTACAGAGTGTGAAAGATCCAGGAAAGGGTCTCAAAAATCATTACTTTGTCTTGAGAGAAGAATTCATCAAAATTGTTCCAACCAAAGAAAGAGCAACTAACATATCCTTCAGTTAAACCTAGCACTCACAATCCTACTGAAAAATTATTTTTTCAAAATCTTTTATGTAAAAAGAGAAAACCGAGTGCTTGAATTTTTTTGCTTTAAATAATTGTTTTAATGCACATATAAAGTGCTCATTTAAAAAAGAATAGGTGACTGGATTGTGGCTGTTAACATTTAAAAGTAAAGTATATTCAGATGATGCATTTTTAGAATTTCAGTATTTTTTCTTTACATCAATATTCAAACTCAACAAAACCTTAATCAAAACAATTAGCATGGAATGTTAGAAACACAGTACAAATTGGCCTTAAAATTAAAGAGAGACATTTTGTTTCCAACCCAGAGGGAGTCACAGGTCAGAATTTACCTTCACATTAGAGACTAAGAAAAACAAAAGACGAAATATAAGAAAAAAGTGATTCTAAAGAAACTGGACATCAGGCAAGAGAAGACAATGATTTCTGAGACAAGAAACAAATGAGATGCTCTTGCATTTCTCATTTATTGCCAAGTGAGAATTTCCAGGCCATGGCATCCAATGGGAACTATGGCAGTGCCCAGTGGTCTCTTTGAGATGAGATAAAACTAAAATTCTGATTAGGAAAGACACCTAAAATTTACAGGACAGGATGAGAGAGAAAACTCTGGAGAATCCACTCAATTCTTAAGCTGAGTACTGATCAGTGAATGGATGTGAGAACATGAACTGTGGCTGGGATAAGTACCATTAAAAGGATGAGAAGGAATAATCCCTAGGGTTCAAACATGGCTAAGAATGATTCCTTTTCCTACCAGCCAGAGTGAGAAACCTCATAATTCACATGGTGTCACATGGAACATTCAGAAAAGCTTTGCCTCAATAGTGGGACAAAGTTAACCCCAGGTGAGCACTGCTCTGGTTCCCCATAACAAACATGAAAAAGCAAGACCTGAAAGGATCAATTTACTAGCAACTTAACTGAATCACATCTTGTTCCCACAAGTCAAGAACATTTATAGGAATGAAAAAATGTCCAGTACATAATGAGTAAAATCTAATAAAAAAAATTACTAGACATGCAAAGAAGGTGAAAATTATTTTTTGTAATTTGTAGAAATGTCAGTCCATCAAAACCAACTCAGAAATGACACAGATAACAAGATTAGTAGATAAGAATACAAAAAAAATAGTTATTATAACCTTATTTAATATGGTCAAACCTAGGAGAACGATTGAGAATGTTATATAGAGGTATGAACGATAATGGGGAAAAGATTCAAAGTTGACTTCTAGAGATGAAAATTACAATGTCAGAAATGAAAAATATGCAGGAGGAATTAACAGTACATTATATATTACAGTGGATAAGATTAAATACATAGCGAAAAAACTAAAAATTAAGAAACAAAAAAGACAAAAAATAAACCAACCCAGAACATCATGATTTGTGAAACAACCTCAAGCATTTTAATTAGAATCTGTGAAGGAAAATGGGCCCCAAGAAAAGTATTTTAATAAATAATGCACCAGGGGTGCCTGGGTGGCTTGCTTGGTTGAGTGACCAACTCTTGATTTTGGGTCATGTTCTCAGGGTTGTGAGATATAGTCCCATGTCAGGCTCCATGCTTAGCAGTCTGCTTGAGATTCTCTCCCTCTCCCTCTGCACCTCCCTGCCCCCAACCTCCACACACTCTCTCTCTCTAAAAAAAAAAAAAAATAATAATAATCTTTAAAAAAATAATGCCCCAAATTTCCAAATTTAATAAAACAATCATCCCACAGATTCAAAAACTCAATGACCCAATAAATAAATATCAGAATAAAAGCAGATTTCTTATCAGAAACAATGCATGTCAATCGACAATGGGATAACAAATTCGAAGTACTGAATTGATTAAAGCAACAACAAAACAGCTTAGATTTCTAAATCCAAAGGAAATGTCTTTTAGAAATAAAAACAAAATGGGGTGCCTGGGTGGCTCAGTTGGTTAAGCAGCTGCCTTTGGCTCAGGTCATGATCTCAGGGTCCTGGGATTGAGCCCTACATCAGGCTCCCTGCTCAGCCGGGAGTCTGCTTCTCCCTCTCCCTCTGCCCCTCCTCCCAGTTGTGCATTCTCTCTCTCTCAAATAAATAAATAAAATCTTTTAAAAAATAAATAAAAGCAAAATAAGTGCCTTTTAGACATAGAAGAGTTGAAATAATTCAACACCAATAGAGGTACCCTGTATGAAAGGTTAAAGGCAGAAGGACAATGGTAAGATGAAAATATAGATCTATACAAAGGAATGAAGAACAGCAGAATTAACAATTACATTGGTAAGTATACAAGGCTATATTTATGATTATTTAATCTCTTTAAAAGAAAATGGACAAAGAGAATGAGAAGACAAGCTACAGACTGAAAAAAAAGGAAAAGAAAAGAAATAGGAAAAAGATCTAAACAGACATTTCACTAAAGAGATGACAAATAACCATATGAAAAGATGATCCATATTATATAT
Source organism: Halichoerus grypus (assembly GCF_964656455.1). Lineage (NCBI taxonomy): Eukaryota > Metazoa > Chordata > Mammalia > Carnivora > Phocidae > Halichoerus > Halichoerus grypus. Next base: position 49,912,134 of record NC_135717.1, on the reverse strand, counting down.
CATAAGAAATTTTAAATTAAAACAACAATGAGATACCCATTATCGTTCATACCTCTATATAACATTCTAATACACCTATTAGAATGGCTAAAATCTAAAACACTGACAACACCAAATTCTGGCAAGGGTGTAGAGCAACAGGAACTTCCATTCATTGCTGTTGAAAGTGCAAAATTGTACAACCACTTTGGAAGGCTGGCAATTTCTTACAAAATCAAAAACATACTCTTACCGTATGATCTAGCAATCACTCTCCTTGGTATTTACCCAAATGCATTGAAAACTTATGTTCACAGAAAACCCTGCACATGGATGTTTATAGCTGCTTTATTTATTACTGCCAAAATTTGGAAATTACCAAAATGTCCTTCAGTAAGTAAATGGATATATAAACTGTGGCATATTCAAACAATTGAATATTATTCATTGCTAAAAAGTAATGAGCTATCAAACCATGAAAAGACATGAAGGGAATTTAAATAAGTATTTCTAGGTGAAAGAAGCCAATCTGAAAAGTCTACGTACTATATGATCTCAGCAATATGGCATTCTGAAAAAGAACCATGGAGACAGTAAAAAGATCAATAGTCCTGGGGGTAATGGGGAGGGAAGGATGAATAGGCAGAACATAGAAGATTTTTAGAACAGTGGAACTATTCTGTATGATACTACAGTGGTACATACCTGTCATAAGACATTTAGCAAAACCCATAGAATGTACAATCCTAAGGTAAACTATAAACTATGATGATAATGATATGTCATTGTAGGTTCATTGATTCTAACAACTGTACAATCTGGTACAGGATGTTGATAGTTGGGGAAGCTATATATGTGCAGAAAAAGGGATATATGGGAACTCTCTCAACTCTCTGATTTTGCCATGCACTTACAACTTCTCTAAAAAACAAAGTCTATTAACAATGAGAATAAATTGTTTAAGGCAAAAATAATAATTGTCTGTTATATAACATGTGTATAAGTAATTATATGGTGAGATTAGTTCAAAGATTGGGAGGACAAAAATAGAAGTATATGGTCATAGGATTATTCTATGTGAAGTAATTATTCACTTAAATATAGAATGTGATGAGTAAATGACATATAATACAAATCCACTTTAGTAATTACTAAAATAGCATAACAAATAGTTACAGCCAATGTAGCAACAAATTAAATAAAATGCAATTATAAGAAATACTCAATTAAAAATGAGGCCAAAAAAGAAGGGGTGTAGGAATGCTCACAATATTTACTCAACCTTTAACACTCTATCTTGTCCATGCCCATGCAATGATCTCCCTCAGGGCAGTGCATTCCAGGCCGCATGGAGGTTACTGTGTGCCCTGACTGGAATGAGGGAAGACTTGTTCTGATATCCCTAAGGTGTCACTTCAGATACCTAGTAGAGATGACTAGTGTGCAGATAGTGCCACTTTGGATAACTACCCTGTGACCTCACCACCATGCCCTTCACTGTATAAAAGCTGGGGATCAGGCTCAGGACTGGGCAGAGAATGGCTGTGTACTGCCTGGATCATCCATCCACCCGATCCTCCCCATCAGTAAGTTACCCTGAATAAAACTCTGTGTAAGAGGTATGGAATGGCTTGTTTCATTCTTTAGTCTTAAACTACCTTTTCAGTTTGAAAGATAGTTTACAGACACTCCTCCATTCTTCTAAGTAAGGAAAAACTGGGGAAATTTTTAAAAAATCCAACTTTATCAATAATCATAATATGTGATATATCCGTATATCCCAAATTAAAATGCAGAAGTGACCATTTGCTGAAAAAATCAAGGCCCTATTAAAAATTGACCTAAATATAAAGACACAAATAGGTTAAAAATTAAAGAATAAAAAAAAATACCAGTAGGAAAACTAATGAAAACTCTATTAATATCAGAGAAAGTAGATTTCAGAGTAAATAATATTACTGAGGATAAATATGGCCATTTCAATATGATAAAGGAGTCAATACATCTACAACAATTCTAAATAATTATGAACCTGATTACAGAGCTTCACAAGTCATAAAGTGAAAATAGAAAGAACCACAAGGAGAAATAGACAAATCTACAACTATACTGAGAAATTTTAATAACTGACTCTCAATTATTGATAAAATAAATATAGAGGACATAAGTAAGACTATAAAAGGCTTGAACAATACTCAACTAAGTTGACCTAGTTGATGTTTTCAGAATATTCTATCCCAAAACAACAGAATCAATGAATACAAGATTCTATGTACTTTTTCAAGTGCATATGGAACATTTACTAAAAACAAAATAGTCTGGTCCATAAGACAAGTCTCAGTAAACATAAATGTACTCAAATCACATAAAATATGTTATCTATCCACAAGGAATTTAAATTCAAAATAAGTAACAGAAAAAAAGACTTAAAAATTTGAAATGTTTGGAAGCTAAATAAAACACTTCTAAATAATTTTGAAGTTAAAAAAGTAAAAATAGAAATTAGAAAATATTTTGAACCCAATAAAGAGAAAACAAAACAGATATATTTAAAAACAAAGAGATTCAAAGCAATATCCTCAGCTTCTACCTGAAGGGAAATTTTAGAACCAATTAAGTCCCAAATAATAATAAGGAGATTGTACATAGTAGGACAGAAGTCAAATAGAAAACAGAAAAATAGAGAAAATGAATGAACCCAAAAGCTAGTTCTTTGATAAAATCAATAAAAATAATCAACTTCTTTGTGGGAAACACAGAAGGAATAGACACATGATCTGTATTAGCAGTGAGAGTGGTGGCATCATTAAAGGCTATAGAAACAAAAAAGATAATTATAAAATATTATGAACAACTCCACGGTAATAACTTTGAGAACATAAATGAAATGGAAAAATTCCTTGAAAGCCTTCAACTACAAAAGCTCAATCAAGAAGAAACAGACATCCACAATAGCCCCGTATGTATTAAAGGGAGTTGAGTTTATAGCTCCACACTTGCTGCTTCACCTTGCATTTTTATGTTATGGAGATGGTTTCTTTCCTTAAAGCTTATGAACCAACCTCTGCTTGCTTTAAACTTTTCTTCTTCAGCTTCCTTACCTCTCTCAGCCTTCACAGAATTGAAGAGAGTCAGGACCTTGTTCTGGATGAGGCTTTGGCTGAAGGGAAAGTTGTGGCTGGTTTGCTCTTCTATCCAGACCCCTAAACCTTTCTCCATATCAGCAAGAAGGTAGTTTTGCTTTCTTATCATTTGTGTGTTTGCTCTAAGTAGCACCTTTAATGTCCTTCAAGGACTTTTCCTTTGAATTCACAACTTAACTAACTGGTACAAGATGCCTGGATTTTGGCCTATCTTGGCTTTCAACGTGCCTTCCTCACTAAGCTTAATTACTTCTAGCTTTTGATTTAAAGTAAGAGACCTGCAACTCTTCCTTTCACTTGAACACTTAGAAGCCATTGTAGGGTTATTAATTGGCCTAATTTTGATATTGTTGTGTCTTGGGGAATAGGGAGGTCCAAGGAGAGAAAGAGAGAGACAGAGAGAGAGACAGGGGAAGGAACAGTCAGAACACACACAATGTTTATTGTTAAGTTCACTGTCTTACCTGGGCATGGTTCAGGGTGCCCCGAAACAATAACAATAGTAACATCAAAGATCATTGACTAGCATAAAAAATGTAATGACAAAAAAGTTTGAAATATTGCACGAACTACCAAAATGTGACGCAGATACACAAAATGAGCAAATGCTGTTGGGAAAATGATGCTGATAGACTTGCTCCATGCAGGGCTGTCACAGACCTTCAATTTGTAAAATATGCAGTATCTGTGGTGCACAATACTGTGAAGCACAATCAAATAAGGTATGCCCATACCTACTTCTGCATCATTCCTGGGTTCACTTACATTAATTTGCACAACAAAGTAGGTAAGTCCGCATCACTAGAACTGGAGGTCAATCGTGAGCTATGTTTTGTATAGCCAGTACCAAGAGTTAGACTGAGATGGGAAGAACTGGAAGATACAGAAAGTTCGAGTAGGTAAGGATCAGGAAGTTGACTGGGGATCTAACCATGCATTTAGTGTTTTCAGGTACTTTGTCAGTTTGTCATAGAAAATTGAAAAGCAATAAAAAACCTAATTCATGCCTCCAACTATTAGAGTCTACAGTTAGTTAGGCTTTAACAGGGTGCCTGAAGACCAACCAAGGGGGAGTCAAAGCCCCTTATCAGGAAACTGAGAACCCTGCCCCAGCAGCATTCCACAAATTGGGCCACAAGAAGCCAGATCAAATCAGAAAGGCCCAAGACTAAGAAGGTTGGAGACCTTGACCAAGTAAGGAAGAAAAAACATGAAACCCTGCTCCCACACAAATCCCCTCCCCAAATAATAAATATTCCATCCCTTAGTTCATAGCTGCCAATAAAAAATAAAGACCCAAACCCTGGGGAAATGCCCACCATTCATGGCCAAATGCCCACTGGTCTTCAGTGGTACTAACAGCAGATTCCCCCAAAATACCATCAACATAATCTGCTGATAAAGCAAAGCTAAGTTTATTACTGACTGCTGCATAAGGTACCATTTCTTCCATAAGAGGAGAGAAGAAACAGGCAGTATATTAATGAAGTTTTATCTAGAAAAGGGGGGGGGGTCCTATTAGTGGTTTGGGAAGCTACTGATAAGGCTTGAATATAGTTTATGACCTAATGGTGTGGCACTGATAAACAAAGCCAGTTGAGGGTTTTAAAGCAGTGTTGGCTATCTTAGGTAAAAAATCTCTTGGTCTAAGGGCTTTTGAAAGTCCTCTATTGCTTGAATAAATGGATTTGGGGGAGATTTCTGAAACATAGTTACTTGCAACCCTTCATCTACCTGGGTAAGTGTTTCCTGAAATTTTTTTATCATTATAGCTTTATTAGATATATTAATACATGCAGTTGGATAGCATATTATGTAAGTGTTGACAGTAAATGATGTAAGTGCAGACAGTTTTGCTCTCAGTAGTGGCAATGGTTGACTTAAGGAAAGGACTGCCTAAGAAGCAGTAAGATCTAGTGGCCAATGATATACAGGGTACAAAGAAAAGGACAAATTAGGATGGTCTGAGGGTTGATATTTTGAAAACATTGACCTAATTGTAATATTAGAATTATAATTTAAAGGTAAAGAGAATTTACAATAAGCATTGAGGACAGAAACTGTTGACTTAAGTATTATTAAATTTAGGTAATCATTAACCATTCAGAATTCAATGTGTATTCACTAATATAATTACAAGGCATGATAGTCACTACAAATCATTTTGGAATCATCATAGGTATATATGATGAGATAAAAATAAATGAATTGTGATGCATTAAAATTCAGGTTGATAATAGAGGCTATATGTTCATTTTAAGTGTTTGTGATGTGGTTTTGGAATATAGGTGAGGTTCCGTGGAGGGAGGTCCAGAGCCCACGGCCAAGAAAGAATTCTTGAGATGTCTTTGGTGCAAAATGGTGGTTTTATTAAAGCACGGGGACAGGACCAATGGGCAGAAAGAGCTGCTGCCCTAGGGTTGTGAGGGGTGGCTGTTTATATACTTGGGAGTTGGGGGAAGTAAGCAAAAGGGAGGTCTCAAAAGAACTTTCACATGCTAAAGAGGACCTACAACATAATGGAGGCCTTGCCATTGTCAAGTTAAGGTTGTTTACCCTCTAGCAAGGCATTAACATTAAGAAGTTTGAGAGATTACTGGAAGAATGTCACAAATATCCCACCCAGGAGAGGGGGTGGGGGGGGGGAGGTTGCATGGGGTCAGTTTATGCTTTGTCTTCATCTAGCCTTCTGCTCCCTCATCATTTGTATATGTAATTACAAAGCAAAATCTCTCTTTTAAGAATGTCTGGTGACTTTTCCTGTACTAATTTACAAGACTTTGGTTTTGTATTAAATGAACTATACACATGATATTACTCCCATACATTTTGTATTCCTTGTGGGTATCAAAGAAAAACTACTGGACAGAATTAAACAGGCAAGGAAGACCTTATTTAAGAATATTGCAATAAGGGAAATCCAAATCAAAACCTCAATGAGATACCACCTCACACCAGTCAGAATGGCTAAAATTAACAAGTCAGGAAATGACAGATGTTGGCAGGGATGCGGAGAAAGGGGAACCCTCCTACACTGTTGGTGGGAATGCAAGCTGATGCAACCACTCTGGAAAACAGTATGGAGGTTCCTCAAAAAGTTGAAAATAGAGCTACCGTATGATCCCAGCAATTGCACTACTGGGTATTTACCCCAAAGATACAAATGTAGGGATCCGAAGGGGTATGTGCACCCCGATGTTTATAGCAGCAATGTCCACAATAGCCAAACTGTGGAAAGAGCCAAGATGTCCATCGACAGATGAATGGATAAAGAAGATGTGGTATATATATACAATGGAATATTATGCAGCCATCAAAAGGAATGAGATATTGCCATTTGTAATGACGTGGATGGAACGGGAGGGTGTTATGCTGAGTGAAATAAGTCAATCAGAGAAAGACAGGTATCACATGACCTCACTGATATGAGGAATTCTTAATCTCAGGAAACAAACTGAGGGTTGCTGGAGTGGGGGGGGTGTTGGGAGGGATGGGGTGGCTGGCTGATAGACATTGGGGAGGGTATGTGCTATGGTGAGCACTGTGAATTGTGCAAGACTGTTGAATCACAGATCTGTACCTCTGAAACAAATAATGCAATATATGTTAAGAAAAAAAAAAGAAGATAGCAGGAGGGGAAGAATGAAGCGGGGGAAATCGGAGGGGGAGATGAACCATGAGAGATGATGGACTCTGAAAAACAAACTGAGGGTTCTAGAGGGAAGGGGGGTGGGAGGATGGGTTAGCCTGGTGATGGGTGTTAAAGAGGGCACGTTCTGCATGGAGCAGTGGGTGTTATGCACAAACAATGAATCATGGAACACTACATCAAAAACTAATGATGTAATGTATGGTGATTAACATAACAATAAAAAATTAAAAAAAAAGAATATTGTAATAAGGGATTGAGATTGAATGCAACCCCACTAAGACAAAAGGCAGGATGATTTTTAAGCCTTGGGAAAAGTGGAAAGGGTATACTGGAGAATGTTATGGAGGAAGTTAGTCAACATGAGTAGGCTATCTGTTTGCCAATTGTCATTTATTTGTCTAAAGTTTAGGCAACCTCTTGGTCAATGGTTGAAACATTTGTATCCATTATGCACTTACCCCTTTACAAAGACCAATGCCTTGTGCAAATTAAACATTTCCTAGAACTATAAAATGTTAAAAATGGAAAAGATTTTACATCTAATCTGATCTCCTCATATATATATATATATATATATATATATATATATATATGAATTACAAATTGCTGTAAATAAATTACTACACATATACTAAAAATATCTATATGACAATTTCTATACAAGGTCTTTGTGCTAAGAAAAGTCTGTTTTAGTTACTCGAGTATTTTTTAAAATGAGAACATAGGCTTTGATCCTACTGGATTTTCCTTAGATCTTGAAAGGCTTAGTAGTTGCTAAAAGTTTAAATCAGCTTGAAAGATAAACATCTTCAAGGGTCTGGCTCATCCAACATCTATTCTCAAACTTACTGCACTTTGTAACACAAAAATTCATTCTTCTTTCTTAAATTCTGTCTTCTTTCAGAAATGATATTTTCAGTTGGTTACTTCTAAGACAAATCAATCTAACCCTGTTAAGAACAGAAACATTGCCAACACCTTCTTTAAAAAAAAAAAAAAGGAATATATAATTTCCCTCGTTTCTTTCTCCCAATTGCATTACCTCTTCCCATCAGTGAATTCTAACCATTACAAAGTCATGCCATATGAACCTAACAATTCTATGTTAAAAACTGTTTCCAAATCTATACAAAGGCCCTTAAACTATTTTGTTTATCAAGCATTTTTTAATGTGAGAAGATAAGTCAATATTATTTTAAAGTCAATATTATTTTATTTTATTAAAGCCTTAAAAAAACTGCATCCTCAAGATTTACATAAAAAATGAATCATGCAAATGAACTCAACTTTGCAATATTTGTAACACAAAGATTTCTGTCAAAAAAACAGTTGGAAATAACATGCTGTTTGTAATGTAATTGTTACCATTCACTATAGCAGAAAAGGCAAATGCAAAGAACTAAAAGGCTGACAGCCTAGTCATTTAAAACTACAGGTTGTCTCAGGAATGACAATGGTTTTGAAATTCAGCTCAACCCAGGCCGAGAAGTTTGCTAGCTCTAGAAATCAGAGAATATTTAACACTTTAGTTGAAGCAGTGTTTCTCCTTATTTTTTCCTCAGAACATCTCAACTAAACAAGGAAATCTTAGCCTTAAAAAAAACAAAACAAAACCTAAATGAAATATTAAAATGGGCACTGGTTTTCTCTGCTGCTAGCTTCTGGAATCTGAATTTTTAATGAGGACATTTGTTTAAATGTGTATGATCAACAGAGCTGTAAAACCCACAAACAATTTGTTTCTTCTTCTAGGGGGAAAAAAAACCAACAAACCAAGCCAAAACATTAATACACTGCATATAATTGTTCATAGACCCGCATATTTGCTTAACTTTTTTTTTTTCTTCTTTCCTTCTTAAAACAATTTCAGTTGCTATTCTGAAGCTGATGTCTCACCTAAGAGATTCTTGCACTTCCGTGTGTCCTTCTGGGTGCACTGCTTGTCACTGACAAGGACTCTCTTCCTGACCAAGCTTTTGTCAGGCTCTGGGGAGGCCCCTTCTCCAGGATGCCTAGACCTTTACCCTTCCCTCTCCCGCCCCCAGCCTTGCTGGGCCTGCAGAGCACCAGTAACACTGGTAAGTCATTTTAGGGATACTCACCCACCATTGATACCTACCTGATCACCTTCCATATCTGACTGAATATGCCCCAAGTGATGTCTTATCATGGTCTGCCCTCACAAGAATCTCATTAGGTCAGCTTGGCAAGATTAACCCCAACCCTTGTTCTCTCCCCTTAGTGATTTCCCATCAACTGACCCTCTCATTCTGTTCCTTCACCATAATTCCCCACTTGAGCTCAGTTCTACACCGACATCTCCTTTCTTCTATGTAATAGTTTGTGACTGAAATTTGTTTTTACCACTCTAACTACTATGTCTGGTTTTCTGTAACACCCCCACTGGCAGCATTACCTTGAGTGAATTCAGCTTCTTTGGAGGCCCTTCGTTGTGTTGCAGCTGCTACAATGGTCTTCACAGACAAGAAGGTCCAAGAGGTTGGCTAGTCAGTCTTCAGCTCCCATCTTTGTGACTGCTGTCTTCTGATTGCACAAAGGGAAAAGACTGAGGTTATGACTCTGCTGTCTTCTGATTGCACAAAGGGAAAAGACTGAGGTGTCATAGTTCACTCTCTGTTGAACTCTTCCTTCTGTGGCCCTTTTTCTTTCCCAGCCTTTGAGCTCACAGCTACTCAATGATCAGAGAGATTAAGCCCACTGACTACTTCCCTCCTCCCACCCTCATAATTTATATTAGCCTAAATTTAAAGGCTATCCATCCAATCCATCCTCCAATCGACCACCATTTTACAAATGAGGAAACTGCAGCTCAAGACTTTGTATTTCTACTAAATGGCAGACTTAGGATTAGAAACTGACACCTTTTAGCTTCAATTTAGGGTTCTTTCTACTAGAATATATTGCTCCATGAAATTGACATTTTCTAATGGTTTGTACTCTTTTTCATTTTATTGGCATTTTATCCATTGGCAATAGACTGAATTGCCTTCAACAACATAACATTGCTCATGCTTAGTATCCCTTTTTCAGAGATGCTAAAATAGGACCTATGATGTCAGACTCATGTGAATGAATTCAAGACCTGTTCTCCCAATTACATGTGACCTCTCACCCTCTCAATTTTAAATATGTTAAAGAGAGATTGGAGTTATTAATAGAATTTAATTTTCATCACAAGTTATAAATGTGATATTGTAATATCCTTGCATGAGTTGTTATACAAAGTTTCGAATGATTGCTTTGTATTTTAAATTTCAGACCTCATCAAAATGCTTATAAAACAAAATTATAAAGGAAATTACCAATATATACTTTGTAGATGAAAGAGCCTGACTAGCACAATATATGTTGGTTGATTGCTCCCAGGAAAATCTGCATCTGTGATTGGATTTGCAAATGTCAGAGTTCAAAGTTAATAGAACATGGTACTTAAAATATCTGTTACACAAAAAATGCTCAGCATCCTAGCTATCAAATCAAAGATAATGCAAGCTGGACTTTATCCTTATTTTCTCTATGTACACAGCAGTTTATCTGGTACTGGATTTTGGTCCATTACTAAGACAGGGTGTTTTTGGATTTTTGTAGTGACAGATTGTGGTGTATGATGAAACTCTTGTTACATTCTTTTTTCTTTTTGGTTTCCAGGAAAAACTCATCTTTAAATAACACTCAAAATGATTGGCATTATTTTACAGAATATAAATGAGTAACTACTACTGTAAGGAATTTATTTGAAAAGTAAAGTTCATCTCTTATTACAAGCACTGTTATTTCTTCTTTTTCTTTTCTTTTTTTTTTTTTTGTATACATCTTCTTGCCTTCAGCTAGTAATCCTCCTTTGAAATACCATGGAAACAAGCAAATATGCCTCATTAAACTTTCCTTGCAGGAGAAAAATTGAAAGAATTTTTAAATCGTAGAGTAGATAAAAATAAAACAGATTTCTTTTAAGGGTGATTAGACTGTCCTTTTAAATTCTTTAAAGAAAGGTACCAGAGTTGGCAGGGAAAGAAAAGAGACCACGTGTTTTCAAATTTGTGAAATTGTGACAATTTTAAAGAATGGACAATTTGCTCTATTGCTTAAATAAATACAGAAAATAATCACTTTCAATTATATTTCATATTTGGTCCTAAAGGACATTTCAGGTATATTATGAAAGTAAAGCGACCATTTCTGATTATGCACACACATAATTATGAGTGACATTAAAGAACTTCTCTATTAACAAGCTGCGTTTGCATAATGCTTTTTGTTAAGAAAAACAGCCTTATTTATTCTTGTTCTGCAGTACTCCATGAGTTAGGCAATGGGTATGCTTCTTTGACAGATGAGACCTGAAACAGCTGGGTAGTGAGTTGTTTCACAAAGTGAGTGAAACTCCCAAGGAGGCAGGGGCTACTGAATTCTCCAATTCTCAAGTCTTTCAATGGTCAAATAATAAAAGAAAACTCTTTTGTCTTAAGGAAATTTTAGCTCTCCTCCAAAATTGAAACTAAAATTGACAAATTCATTTAATATTAAGGGTTGATACTCTCACATAGCTTAGAACTTGGGAATGAAATAAAATATTAGCTTTCAGTAGTCTTAATTTATTCCCCCACTATCAGAATAAGCCTAATGAATGGATCTGAGAAGGTACTTTAACAGTTCCTTAGAATCTCCCACTCTTTATTCTGCCAACTTGTATTGTGTACTCTTAACTGAGGCAGCAACTATTAGGAATGTGCCTTGAATTAAACATCCAATCTTTGAAAAATGGAATGATGTTTTTAATGGCACACTATGAAGTGAAAGAAATTATTGATTTTTGTTGAGTTAGTATTTTGTACATTGAAATCCACTTTAACAATAAGAATCAATATATAACTCTTTCATCTCACTGTTTTGAGTTTTTTTTGGTTTTATTTTTCCTTTTTTTACTAAACCATGGCTATAATTCATTTAGCAACATGTTAATTTCCTATCTGTCTGGATTGAAAGGCTTCTATGTTAGTGATGTATTAATTCAGGCACCTAAAAGGTATACAGAAACCTCCAACAGATTAAGCAAACACAAGTGCTTTGAGCTGTATTACATGACAAGCCCAAAATGTGATCTGTATACAGCAATCCATCCACTAAATCTAAACAATGTTGTTATGCTTCAGCAATTGGTGGCTATTTGGGAGTTGCAGATCTGATTTTTATTCTGTTTCTTATAAAAAGGGCATGAGGGAGTAGGGAGTCATTATTAGATTTGCAGAGTTTAGGTATCAGATCTATCTAAACCCTTAACTGATGGTTATGGTCCCAGTCCACATTGTTGGCAGGTATCTCAATAACCTAAATCTCAGTCTAGATTAAGTTGAATAAGGTAGGGGGTGGCTGGAGGGCTCAGTCCGTTAAGCATCTGACTCTTGGTTTCAGTTCACGTCGTGATCTCAGGGGCATGAGATGGAGCCCCAAGTCAGGTTTGTGCTCAGTGTGGTGTCTACTTGAGATTCTCTCTCTCTCTCCCTCTGCCCCTCTCCCTCATGTTCTCTGTCTCTCTCTAAAATAAATAAATAAATCTTTAAAAAATAAACTGAATAAGGTAATGGAAAGTTACTGGTAATGCCTGAATAAATAAGCCATTTCAATATTGTCAAATTTTCTTCTTTCTCTTACATATTTTTCTAGTTTGCCTTCTCATCCATAGTTTCAATTCACTTGTGCTCTGAAATCCTTTTGCTTGGTAATGACATTCCTGTAGGGACCAAGGGCAGGCCACTCCAAGATGGACCACTTTGGCCTGAAGATTATTTTGAGTTATACAGCCATCAAAACCCAACAGATTCAGGAAAAGCTCTTTACCTTCCCTACAACTCATAAAAAGAATTTAGATAGAGGACCTGCTCCAGGAAGAGAGCTATTACCATAGCTACTACATTATGATATGAACCAGGTATGGTGGACAGGGAGGACCTAGCAAGGCTACTTTTATCAAAGTCCTCCCTTTGTTCCATGGTTTCTGAGTAGCCACTTACTTTTTTTCATCTTCCTGTGAATTGCATTCCTTCCCTTTGAAATCCCAGACCCATACCCCTATCTCCTTAGTTCAGGATGACATATATACCACATTTTGCCTGACTTTGAAATTTCCATATTTGTGTGGATTCCCTGTATGTACACTATTAAATTTTACTTTCTCCTATTAATCTGTCACATATTAATTTGATTCTTAGTCCAGCTAGAAGGACCTAGAAGGCGACAGGAATTTCTTGCTCCCCAACACTCCTTACTAAATGACAATACAATAATATAACAATTATAGTATGTCTATTATCATACATGAAGAATATTTTTTTTCACTGATGATCAAAGTTATGTTGCTTTTCTGTTTTTTTATAAACTCAGAAATAGATTTCACTTCTTTTCAAGTATTGATAACATGAGAAAAAAATATACTGACTCTGCTTGTCATTTATTTAAATCTTGCAGGACATTTTCATCCCCAATTTTATAATCTAATGCCGAAAGGAGCACATAGTGTTTTTTAAATTGTTGTGCTTGACATTGAAAATCTGTAAGTTTTACCTTATAAATTTACTTACTTTCATTTGTTTTGACATTTGTAAATGTAACAAGAGAAAGAGACATTAGCAGCCTATGAAGATTTCCAGAAGAGGGAAAAAAAAACTCTTTACATCTATGTGTATATATCAAGGAAATGTGCCTTTATGTGGACTTCAAGTAAGAAGTTACATGGTAGATAACATCCTATACTAATTTTGACATGGCATCATTTGCATAATTAACCTAAGTTTTACAGAATTGTTCAAGTTCTTTTATTGGTATTTCACTTTCTATAATTTATTCATTGAAACACACACCCATGCTCATGCTGCATGTGAGTTCAAATCATTTTTATTATCAGTATTTTACGGACTTAAAAAAAAAATCAATCTCTTTAATCCGTTCTGATTCTGAATCTCAAACATTAGAGCAAATTCTATGGTAAAAGAAGCATGAGGAACTAGGACAGCTCAAACAGAGAATATCAGGATCAGGAAGGGCTTTATGAAGAAAGTGGTGCCCTAGCTAGGTGTAGAAGCCACTAGCCAGGCAAATGGAAAGAGACTGTCAGAGAACAGAGGGATATACTTAGTGGAGGAAAATAGAGGGGTACAAGGCAGGGAGGCATAAAAGAGCATAAGCTGGGAGAGGATACTGGTTGGGGGCTGATTTCAGATGACCTGGCAGGACTTTAACAGGGAAGACTGGAGAAGCAATTGTAAGGAGCTTGGATTCAGAGTATGGCCTCTTCCTAGAAGTCCCATTCACTATATTTCTATCAAATATTAACTTATATTTTAGCAATTGGCTATGGGGTCCTATCTTCTGCTGTTCTCTAATGTCCCTCCTCTGAGCTCCTGCCTTTTTTTGTTCATACCTCCAGTATAATATAGTGAAAAAAATCATTCAGAATATAATGAATCTGACCGGTCATGATTTAAGTTATTTGCCCTTGAGATCTTTTTATGTTTGTATGTATGGAACTATTTCACTCTTTAAAACAGCTTCACAGCATTCCACAGTGTGGATTCAGTTCCACAAAACTTCATTTACTCTCAATTTTTTGTAAATATTTATTTGTGAGTTGATGCTTTTTCTTGTTCTTACATTTCCTTAGAAATCAGTTAGGTTAAAAATTCTTTTTGACATTTTTATTATGTTTTCTGTTATTTGCCTTCATATGTATACTCTATTCTCTACTGTGTTGTTTATATGCCTTTTATACATAATTAATATACATTTATTAATTTATATATCCACAGTATTTCATCTCTGTTTTATATGTTGTATTTTCTCCCAGATTGTTCCTTATACTTTCACTTTATTTATGGCATATTTTGTTACAAAAGGTGTTCATATTTTGATATCATTGAATGTATCAGATTAATTAGGGATGATTAGGAATGAAAATATTATCAATCTTTTCCATATGAATCCATGTTGTGGATAACCTGTATTTTCTTCATAATAATTTCTTAGTTTTATTTTTCTTATTTGTTTTAGTTTCCTTATTTTTACATTTAGATCTAACTGGAATTTATTTTTCTTTGTAAAAAAAACCCCATAAAATTAGATCTTTATCTCACATCAAATAGTCAATTGTCCTAATACCCTTTACTGACTAGGCCATTCTTTCCCAATAATTTGTAATGCCATCATTTTCATACTCTAAATTCCCAGATACATACTGCATTTACTTGTGAACTACCTGCTTTGGTGATATATTTGTCTATTTATGTACAAATATTATACAGTTAGCTGGTTTTCACATTTAATATCTCAAATAAATTTTTTAGTTAGCTTTTCAAGTTCATGAAAAATTCCTTTTGAAATTTTTGAATTGAATTGCACTATATTCCCAGATTAAAATCTTTTAAATATCAAGTCTACCAATCCATGAGCATTGTCTTTTTCCACATATTCAGATATTGTTTCATACCCTCTACTTATATGGTGTTTTTTATAAAGGTCTTGCACATTTCTTGATATGCTCATCCTTATGTATTTTATAATTTTATTACTATTATGAATGAAGTGCTCTTTACTATTATATTTGTAATTGATTTACTGAAATATAGAGAGCTATTTGGTTATTTTATATTAATCTTGTATCTAGTCAACTTACGAAATTCTCTTTGCAAGTAGTTTGTTTGATAGAGCATTTTATATATGTATATAATCATAAAAATGCCACTTAAAATCTAAAATTACCATTTAAAATCTCACTTCCATGCTTTTTAAATTTTGTAAATTACAAGTATAATATGTAGTAACTATGGTGAAAATAGACATCCTTTTCTTGTTCCTGACTGTAATGTGAACATTACAGTGACTACATTTAGAATGCTGTTTCTGTACATTTCTGTTAAGGCCATTTTGCTGTTGACTGTTTATGCTTCTCATTCTGTGGCACAGTCAAGAAAAAAATGCTTACAACTTTTAATCATTCTTTCCCAAATGAATGGGTGCTTCTTGGATGCTGGGATAAAAAAGCCAGTCTCAGAGATGGAGGCTGGTGTCTTCCATGGCTATTGCAGAAGGCTCAGGATGGTTTATAGGTATATTAAAAGAAGGAACATTTTCTGATTATTTTCAGCATCTGATACTTTTGATATCTCCTTCTTCATGATCTTAAAAGTCCCCGTAAGAGAGATAAGGATTAATGGTTTAGAAGATAGTGAATAGCTAGCACATTTTTAAACACTATAACAGAAACTATGCTTAATAGGTTTTATTATGCAATGTAAAAAGGAAATAGGAAGACTTCTGTAACTGAAGAAAGGACTGTTGAAGCATTTTTATTTCCAAATTCAACCTAGAAACATATGTATATAGCTCACTAAATGTAACATGACCATAAATTGGAATCTATTGGTACGATTCAAGCTATCATTTATGTTTTAATTCACTTTGTCCACTAACATGTTATCTGATATTTCCAGGTTGGATTAATTTTTGATAAATAATAAGAAAAATACTTGTGTATTTATATCTAGGGTTAGAATGAAAAAGCAAATGAATGAGGACCATTCCAACATATGGATAAATACAGCTCTGCAAGAAACTCTTTCTTTGGTTCCTGTGATGGTAGGGAAAGAGCCTGAAAGAATGTAATGCTAGAAGAGTGACAAAACTAACAAGAACAAAGGAACGACTTGTGTAGAAAAAAATTTAAAAAATTCAGAATTTCATTTAATGGCTTGAGTTGTTGGGAAATAAAATATCCATTTTTTTTTTTTTTTTTTTTTATGACACATGGCCCAGTAAAGACCTGGACTCAAGAGAAACAGAAGCGTGCATTCATGGGCACCAGGAATTTGAGTAAGTAACCACTGCTGGTCAGGGAGCAGCAATCTGTCAAGAGAACATGCTCTGAGTCAAGTTGCTTAAGAATTTATTTTTCAGAACCCTCTGGTAAGTTAATAATATTTTAGATGGAATTTGACTTCAAAATTCTCCCAGGGAAATGAACTGCTTGACCTGAAACAAAAGATGAGTACCTGGTTTCTTAAGTCCAAGGAACTATAAATATTGTGTTTGTTACTCCACGCATAGGTCTGACTGCTAAGCAAATAATTCAGAAAAGGACTTTATGTTTTTGTCCTTGGACCAATGGAAAATTAACAGGACACAGTACTCTAGTGGAAAGGGCATGGAATTTTTATCTCATTCCCATACAAGCTGGTGTAATGACTTGGATATTTGCAACTCCCTTTCCTTCTGTGTCCCTTAGTTTTCTTCACTACAAAATGAATTAATGGACACACAAGAATTTTGTAGTGCAAGCTAGGCATCAAACAAATCAAATGCTCAATATATATAAACTCCTAGTTGGTCTTGGTGATAGAGGGATGAAGGACCTACCTGCTAGTCCTCTTGGCCTTCCCCCAACTTTGAGGCATTTCTAAATAAAATACAGGTCTCTGTAGTTCTCACCTTCTAAGATTTTATGTGTCCTGTTGAGAGTTGTCTCTTTTCTCCAGCGTTCTCTTACATGGTTGTGCTGTATAAGCAACAGTTCAGGACCAAGCTTTCATTGATGCTGCCCCGTTAGGTCAGGTGATCCTGGGATTACCCTTCCTACCAGCACTGCAATTCAGGCTGCTTCAGGCTTCCTGATGTTGGATACTGGCTGGAAATTTTTTAGTGGAGACTTGAAATTTAGCCCGTTTTTAGATTCCTTTGGGGGAAAACAACACAAAAATTATTCAAGTTAATATTGAACCAGAAATATTTCAGGATGTCTCTGATACCTCACCACCCTCTGGAGGAATCTCTGCCCCTAGTATTAATAAGAGAGACAAAGTTATCTAAATTTAAAGCTAGACTATATACTCCCTGAGGGAAGATAACATAAGTATCTTCCTTATCATTTTAAAAATTATTTATTTATTTTAAAAATCATTTTATAGAGGCATAATTCATATAAAAAAGCTGTAAATATTTAATGTATGCAACTTAATGAGTCTGGAGATAAGTATACATCCATGAAACCATCTCCATAATCTATGTCATAAAATAGCCATCACCTCCAAAAGTTTCCTCCCACTTTCTTTTCCTCATCCTTCTATTTCTTCTTGCTGTTATTCCTGTTATTTTGTGATAGGTATACATAAGATCTACCTTCTTAGCAAATTTTAAAGATTACAATGCAGTATACTATGGGAACTGTGCTGTATAGTATGTCTCTAGGACTTATACATCTTGCCGCCTAAAACTTTATACCCTTTGATAAATACATCCCGATTTCTCCTTCCTCTGATCTCCTGGCAACCACCATTCTACTCTATATTTTTATGAGTTTGACTATTTTATATTCCTCATATAAATGGTATCATATAGTATTTGTCTTTCTGTATCTTGTTTATTTTATTTAGCATAATGTCCTCCAGGTTCATCCATGTTGTTGCAAATGCAGGACAAAATAGAGTTTAAGTCAAAACTATCATAAGAGATAAATAAAGTCAGGGTGCCTGGGTGGCTCAGTCAGTTAAGCATCTGCCTTCAGCTCAGGTAATGATCCCAGGGTTATGGGATTGAGCCCCATGTCTGGAGCCCTGCATCCTTGAGCAGGGATCCTGCTTCTCCTTCTTCCTCTGCCCCCCTCCCCCTGCCCATGCTCTCTCTCTGGCTCTGCATGCTCTCTTTCTCTCTCAGATAAATAAATAAATAAATAAAATCTTAAAAAAGAGAGAGGTAAAGAAGGTCATTACCTAATAATAAAAGGGTCAATTCACCAGGATGATATCACAATTATAAACATATTTGCACCCAACATATCAGCACTTAAGTATATAAAGCAAATAATTGACAAATCTGAAGGGAGAAATAGACAGTAGTATAATAATAGTAGGAGACTTCACTATCCCATTTTCAATAATGAATAAATCATCCAGACAGAAAATCGATAAAGAAACAGCAGACCTGAACAATATAGACCAAATGAACCTAACAGACATCTACATTACATTCCACCCAACAGCAGCAGAATACGCGTTTTTCTCAAGGGCACATGGAACATTCTTTAGGATAGATCCTATGCTACATCACAAAACAAGTTTCAATAAATTCAAGAAGACTGAAATAATTCCAAGTATCTCCTCCAACCACAATAAAATAAAACTAGAAATAACAACAAAAGGACTGTGGGAAATTAAACAACATCCTGTTGAACAACCACTGGATCAAAGAAGAAATTGAGAGAGAAATTAGAAAATGTCTTGTGATAAATAGAAATAGAATGCAATTTACTAAACTTATGGGATACAGCAAAAGCAGTACTAGTAAAGAAGTTCCTAGTGATAAATGCCTACATTAAAAAAGAAGGAGGGGCACCTGGGTGGCTCAGTCGGTTAAGTGTCCGACTCTTGGTTTTGGCTTGGGTCATGATCTCAGGGTGGTGAGACTGAGCCCCGCATGGGGCTCTGCACTCAGCGTGGAATCTGCTTGTCCCTCTCCCTCTATTCCTGCCCCCTGTCTCTCTCTCTCCCTCATAAATATATAAAATCTTAAAAAATATATAAAATGAAATAAAATAAAATAAAATAATAAAGACAGACAGAAAGAAAGATCTCTAATACCTCAAGAAACTAGAAAAGAAGAACAAAGTAAGCCCAAAGTTATCAAAGAGGAGAAAATAGTAAAGATTAGAGCAGAAATTTAAAAAAATACAGAAAATAGAAAATAACAGATAAATCTATCAAACTAAGAGTTGTTTTTTTTTAAAGGTAAACAAAGTTGACAAACCCTTAGCTAGACTAACCATGCAAAAAAGAGAAAAGACTCAAATAAATAAAATAAACAAAGAGGAGATATTACAACTGATGCCACAGAAGTTTAAAAACAAGTATATATATGGGTGAATATGACTAATATATGCCAAAAAATGGGAAAATCTAGAAGAAATGAATAAATTCCTAGAAACATCCAATGTTCCAGGACTGAAACAAGAAGTGAAAGCATGAACAGACCATTAGCAAATACAGACATAGAATCAGTAATCAAAAATCTCCCCCCAAAATAAAGCTCAAAACCAGATGGCTTCACAGGTGAATTCTAACAAACATTTAAAGAATTAATATCAATCCTTCTCAAACTCTTCCAAAAAATTGAGTAAGACAGAGAGTAGTTCCAACCTCACTCTGTGAGGCCCATAGCACTTTGATACCAAAGCCAGACAAAGCACCACATGAAAAGAAAACTATCCTTTCCCAGTACTTTAATTTAATCCCAGTATTATCTTGCTCTTTGTTTGAAGGGCTCACCTATTCTAAAGGCCATAGTATAGGTCTCCTGTGATGCAAACTCATTATTCTCTCTAGTTATAAGAAACTACAGTATGCAGTGTGTGCAAGTGGTGTTTGAAATTACTGAACATGGCATCTATTCTCCTGATCTCCAACACAGATGATTGGACCAGGAATGATAGAGAGCTGTCCAGAGGTATCAAATGCAGAGCCCTGGGGAACCTGATTTGGAAAGTTGATTCATGCTAAGGAAATTCTCTCCTTCAGGAATGGAAACTCAGAGAGAACACACTTATAAGCTATGGGATGTCTGGCCCCACTCAGTCATTGGTATGTGTAGTGACAGAAAGTCTGTCATTAAAAAGAGGTGAGAAGAAAAACAAGGGAGATTATTGAAAGGCAGACAGAGATACTTTTTTTTCTTTTTACATTGGGAAAAACCCCACAAAAACATTTCCTATTTGTGAAGAGTTCACAGTGTGATCTGGAAGAAAAAAATAACATAAAAATGACACTGCAAGAATGAAGCTGGATCCTTACTTAACATCACACACAAAAATTAACTAAAAATCAAAGACCAAAATGTAAAGCTTAAAACTATAAAACTCTTAGAAGAAAACATAAGGAAAAACTTCATAGCATTGGATTTGACAATGATTTCATATACATGACAGCAAAGCATAGGCAACAACAAAAAACAGACAAGTTAGACTTCATGAAAATTTTTAAAAAGAAGTACATTAAAAAACAATATTGATAGAATAATAAGGCAACCCACAGAATGGGAGAACATATTTTTAAACCATATTTCTACAAGAAATTAATATCTGGAATATACAGAGAACTCTTAAAATTCAACAAAAGAAAACAAACAACCCAGTTCAAAAATTGGCACAGGACTTGAATAGACATTTTCTCCAAAGATATACAAATGTCCAATAAGCACATGAAAATATGTTCAACATCCCTAACCCTTAGGGAAATGCAAATCAAAACCACAAGGACATATTACCTCATACCCATTAAAAAACAGAAACAAGTGTTGGCAAGGATGTGGAAAAATCAGAAACCTTGTGTATTGTTGGTAGGATTGTAAAAATGGTACAGCCATTATAGAAAATAGGATGGTGATTCCTTAACAATCTAAACATAAAATTACCATATGATCCAGCAATTCCACTTCTAGATATATATCCAAAATAACCAAAACCAAGGTCTCCAAGAGATATATGCACATTCATGTTCATAATGGCATTATTCACAATAGCTAAAATGTGAAAGTTGCCCAAGTGTCCATTGATGGATGAATGGATAAACAAAATGTGGTATAAACATGCAGTGGAATATTATTCAGCCTTAAAAAGAAAGTTCTACTATATGCTACAACATGAATGAAACTTGAGAACATTATGTTAATTGAAATAAGCCAGTCAGAAAAGAACTAATACTATATTTTTCCACTTGTATAAGGTGCTTATAGTAGCCAAATTCATGGAAACCCAAATGTAGAATACTGGTTGACAGGGTCTGGTGGGGGAGGGAAAATGGGGAGTTAGTGTTTTATGGGGATAGTTTCAGTTTTACAAGATGAAAAGAGTTCTGGAGGTGGATGGTGGTGATAGATGCATAGTTGCACAACATTATTTTTATATATTCTTAGTGGGGGGAGGGGGAGAGGGAGAGGGGGAGAGAGACTCTTAAGCAGGTTCCATGCCCATCGAGAAGCCCCACACAGGGCTTGATCCCACAACCCTGAGATCATGACCTGAGCCAAAATCAAGAGTCGGATGCTTAACCGACTGAGCCACCCAGGTGCCCCTACACATTATTGACGGATTTAATACCACTGAACTGTATACTTAAAAATGGTTAAGATGGTAAATTTTATGTTATGGTTATTATAGCACAATAAAAAAGTTGGAAAGAGAATATTACACTGTAGTGTGACTAATACTAAGATTGAATGATTTGTGGTTTAGGAGTATGTAGATGGGACATTTTAATCAAAAGGGAGGGGTAGGATGGGGTTGATTGCTGACCTTGGAAAATCCATAGAGAAGAGCTGTTGTCCTACACCCCACTGCAGGCTAAATCTGCGAAGGTTTGCATTTGCTGTGTTTCTATGAAATGCTATATGACAATTATTATTGTCGACTTCAGGAGGATTGTCACTGAGAAGAATATGCTTTCTAATCCTTATCTCATTCACCAGAGAATAATGGGATCAGATCCCATGTGATCTGCCTTGAGGCCCTCAGCACAGACTTTCCTCAAACAAAAGGGACAGCTAGAAGAAACCTTAGCAATCACCTAGTCTAAGTGGAAAACTAAATAATTTAGCCAAAGTCACTGAGTTATCTGAGAGCTGGATGTGTGAAGCCAATTCTGTAGCCCTAGGTCTACATAGATCTCACAGATATGGCACACACAGCTCGTGGACAGGTGGTAAGATGTTACTTTTAGACAAAGGCTATTCTTGCAGATGATATTTGAGAGCAAATCTTGATGACATATGGGACTCTGCCATTGACATATCTAGGAATTAGCAAATTAATGGGCCAAGTCTGATAAAAGTAAAGTGTTGTTTTTGATGGGGTAATGTTAAATAAGTGTAGGAGTTAAGCCAGTGGTAAAGAAGTGGTAAAAAAAAAAATAAGGGCTGTCTGAACAGTGACTTAGGACATCAATGGCACACATGGAATGACATAACCAATTTCTCTACTCACTAGGCCATAGGGAGCCTCCCAATCTATCGCTGAATGATATGTTCTGCTCTCGGATTTCATCTACTTCTCAAACTGTTACTGACATCAAAGTAAGCCCCTAGCTTTTCATGAGACACCTCTGCAAAAACTATTCACTCTTACTCACATATGAGCAAATATTCTATTCTTTTGGAAGAGACAAGTCATTTAAAAATCTTAAATAGATTCTACTGTAAAAACCAGAATTGCTGCTTCAGGATATATTAGACTCTTTGATATTACTTGTGTAGAGAATGCATTTTTCATAAAATATCATAGAATGGAGCTGGTTTTTATCTATCCCTGGAATAACACAGAGCATATGAGTATGATACATATATTAATATATGAGTGCATGATACACTGTAATATGCTTGATCAAAATTTAGCCATTCTTTCAAAACCTGACCAAAGCAAATGGGAAATAGGGACAATTTAGAGAAAAAGAATAAAAGAAAAAAATTACCAAGGACATTGTTTCTGGATGATTCTATCAGTTACTAAATTAAAAAAAAAAAGTGATATTATTCCTCTTTATCTCTGCTTCATCTTTTCTTTATTCTCCATATGATTCTGATAGACTATATATCCTATTACTACTATACTCAGAGATAGAGTGTATTTGAGTAATCCAGGTTTGAGGAATAAAGAAATACATTGGTAAATCATACAAGAGATGAATGGACAGAGCGCATACATAGGATGAATGGAAGGGGTCTGGTAGGAGTGAAGAGAACAAGGAAGGAAAGGGGATGGAGGGAGAGACAAAAGAGAGACAGGAAGAAAGGGAGAGAAGGAGAGGGAGAGAAAAGAGAATATGCAATTGGTAAAATTTATCTTTTACCACCCAGTCCCCAGTGTAAGTCTCTGAAGAATCTTAATTACCAGAAACTGAGATGTATAGAGAGGGTTGAAAATGTTCTTCTCCAGGGACACTGACATTATTTTAAGTTATTTACTTTGAGACCACTTTCATTTTTTTTTAAAGATTTTATTTATTTGAGAGAGAGAGAGTGAAAGAGAGAGAGAGAGCACAAGCGGGGGTAGAGTCAGAGGGAGAAGAAGACTCCCTGCTGAGCAGGGAGCCTGATGCAGGACTCAATCCCGGGACTCTGGGATCATGACCTGAGCAGAAAGCAGTCGCTTAACCAACTGAGCCACCCAGGTGTCCAGGACCACTTTTTATTTAAATAGTAGCTGTTTGAATTTATAAGCTGAACAAAGATTCAAATTCAAGTGAGGGATACTAATGTATAACGATGAGTTTACAGTCATTTTGTACCTGAAAAAAAAAAAAAAAAAGAAAAAACCCATTCATTATTTCTGTGACTTCAGGAGAGAAAGCACTGCTATAAGCCTTTGAGAAATGCCAAAAAATACACTAAACATATATTTGCGTTTCATGTTTATGCAATACCTTTTGCAGATGTAGTAAAATATTTTGCAATACAATATCTGAGCATTTGTGTTGAGTGTCAATCTAAAATTCCTCTTGTTGAAACAGAGGTATATTCCCCGTCATTTTAGCTTCAACTCCATGATTTTTAATAGTCATGAATTCATTTTTTCAACAAATATGTATTTGCCTATCATTTGTCTACCACCTACCATGTATTTTTCTATGTGCTGGCATAGAGTAGATTTTAATACAGACACTGTCCTTACTCTCATGGAGTTTACAGTGTTAGAAGATGCAGGTCATCTAAGCCCCACTATATACAATACATCCCACATGGTATAAGAACTAAAAATGAATCTTAAAATCATATAATATAGTTTAACAGTCATTTCTTTGAACCCTCCATTAGAAATAAAAAGAGAATTGGTTTTAGATTATCCTTTGCAAATGGTTATCATGTTTCTGCTTAAATATACTAATAATAAGTAGCTCACTAATTTGTCGTTGACATACTGTTTTTTATTCAGTTCTATTTAGAAGATATTTACTATATATTTATGGTAGACTGTTGGTTGCCCTGATATCCATTCTCCTCTGATTTTATAGGAATAGAGACTTAACTGACATATGGCCATATAGCTGAATCCTATATATCTTAGTCTCTGTTTTAGCAAGGTGTCCATGTGACTAAGTTCTAGGCAAATAAATGAAGAATAAATGATACATGCTATGTCCATGTTTTGCCATTAAAACAGTTAGATGTGGGGCACCTGGGTGGCTCAGTTGGTTAAGCGGCTGCATTCGGCTCAGGTCATGATCCTGGAGTCCCTGGATCAAGTCCCGCATCGGGCTCCCTGCTCGGCGGGGAGTCTGCTTCTCCCTCTGACCCTCCCCCCTCTCATGTGCTCTCATTCTCTCTCAAATAAATAAAAAATCTTTAAAAAAAAAAACAGTTAGATGTGCACTGCCCTGTACCCTTTATTCCTTGCTATTGGTTAGAGATATCAAGAACTGAAGGAGTTATTTTGACTCTGGAATTCAAGCCATGTATTCAAGATAGCAGGACTATCCCTTCAGTCTTGGAGCCTTTACTATAGCTGACAGAGAAATAAACTTCTTTCTTGTTCAATCTACTATGTTTTATGATGTCTCTGTTACAGTAATTTAGAGTATACCCCAATAAATACAACAAACACTTTGTAATAGTATAGGGAGACTGATTTCCCTTCACTGGCTAGCCTTTTAAATATTTTACAACAGTTATAAAATCCCCTCTTTATTTAAAGCATTTAACAAGTATTCATTGAGTGCCCACTACCGTAGGGAATCATGTTAGGAACTGAGAAGAGTGGTGGGATGGAGGGAGGGGGAAGAAGAGGGAGGTTTAGGTAATAAGAGCCTCAGATTGTAGCTCTGAGAAAGTCTCAGCCAGGTCAAATAGAGCCCCAGAGCAAAGATGGCCCATTAGAGGAGTCTTACATTGGATAGGAATGGCCAGGCTCTAGTACTTCTGACATGCTCACTCATTTGCTGGGAGCTTGACTTCAATGGGAACAGCCTGACCTCATTGTGAATGTTGTGGTGGATTTCAAAGCTGTCAGCTAACTAGTTCTTCATAGCAGTTTTTTTTTTTTTTCCCCACAGAAGGAGATCTGAAGAGCTTCCACATGTGGAAACACGTTAAAAATGTACGTAGCACGTAGGATATTCTCTGACACTCAAAAAGTTTGAATACTAGTTTCCCTAGAATTTTTATTTTATTATAATCAAATAGTAAATATTAATTAACTACTATAAGAAGAGAGCTATGGAAGGATGAGACATAGTCTCTTGCCTTAAGCTTATATTTTAGACAGTAAAAAACTGTCACATAAACATATAATTTTAAAGTTATAAGATTTGTATCTACTTACGGGCAGACATACCCTATTTTGGGTATGACAATGAAAGAAAGATTCATAAATGAAAAGGAGGTTAAGAAATGATAAAAATACAGTGAGCTTAAGTATGGAAATCAAAATTGCAAGAAAATTTGTGGAACAATGAATAGACCAGAACTTACAGCAACAGTGGAATGGTTCCTTCCCCACTATAGACACAGATAAAGGATGGATGAATTTATGACCACAGTGATTGTAAATATAGCCAAGAAATAAGAAAAGTCAAAGACAGGAACAAAGAGGGAACTCAAATACAATGTAATGAGCTTTAATTGAAGCTTTGGCAGTCTAGTGGTGCATAAGATTTAGATATAGGTTGAAGGAATTGGTGGCTGGGGTGTTGGGACAAAGTCCTTAAGGTTTTAGGAGATAGAGTTGTAACTAAGCACTTCATGAAGCTAGAATCCACTTGACACTGAAAAGCAAGCTAGAAAATACCTCTCACTAGCCCAGAGAAGTAGTTGTAATACTTGCTACCTGCCTTTGGATTTGCACAAAAAATAAAGATGAATGAATAATTTTTTTTTTTAAAGATTTTATTTGACAGAGAGAGAGAGATAGCAAGAGAGGGAACACAAGCAGGGGGAGTGGGAGAGGGAGAAGCAGGCTTCCCGCAGAGCAGGGAGCCCAATGCGGGGCTCGATCCCAGGACCCTGGGATTATGACCTGAGCTGAAGGCAGACGCTTAACAACTGAGCCACCCAGGCGCCCCAAGATGAATGAATAATTTTACAAAATGATTTCATGTGAATTAAAAACCCCCAGCCTGGGGGGGGGCGCTACAATTATGACACCTTCATGATATTGACATCAGCATGGGAATCCCAAGCTAACAGTCAACATACCATCAAATCTGAAGCAATGTCATATGTAAAGTTGTATCAGGAATAAGCCAAAATTATTCTGAGGAGATACGTTAATACCCTAGAGCACATAGAACTCCCAAAGAAAAATGTGAATCCCTATTGAAACTAAACTTAGCGTTAAATTATACACCATGTAAGAAAAACATCTACCAGGAAGGAGAATGGACAGATAAAATAAATAAGAAATTTTAAACCCGAAGATCTAGAAATAATAGAATATCTGAAAGAGAATTTTAGAAGCTCAAGTTTGTTAGCTCTAAAAGGGATAGAAATTATAATAAAAGAATGAGAGACTGGGGCACCTGGGTGGCTCAGTTAGTTAAGCATCTGCCTTCAGCTTAGGTCATGATCCTAGGGTTCTAGGATCGAGCCCCACGTCAGGCTCCCTGCTTAGCAGGGAGTCTGCTTCTCCCTCTCTGCCCCACTCATGCTCTCTGTCACTATTTCTGTCTCTCTCTCCCTCTCTCTCTCTCAAATTAATAAATAAAATCTTTTAAAAAAATAAAAGAATGAGAGATGTAAAAGAAGGTCATATATGAAAAAAAACAACCAAAAAAGGCATCAAGAAATTAAAAGTAGTCATTGTAGTTTTAAAATAAATGGATTATTAAAAAATAAAATAAAATAAAATAAATGGATGATTCGAAGATCAGAGTAGACATAGCAGAAGACATTTGTGTGCTTGGAGACAGATATAAGCAAAATACTGTGGAAAATATAAAAATGTCATTAAGAAACAGACAGGATGAACTCAGAAGGCCAGGTGTCTAGATACAGAAGAGTTCTGATGGGGTAAATATAAAATAGATAATATTCAAAGGGATGAGATTTTCCCAGTACTGAATCCAGCAAAAATATTTTCTTTCATTCAACATGAAAATGTAGTTTTTATGGAAGTACATTCAAATATTAGAAAACTATATAATGTAATTCACTACATTAACAGGTTAAATGGGAAATATTTAATCATGTAAACAGATACAGAAAGATCATTTGATAAATTAATAATCAATTCATGAGAATCAGACAGTGCACTAGAATAAAAGAGAACTTTTTTACCCTGATAGAGTATATCTATCAAAATCAACCTTAATTATGAAACATTAGAAGTCATCTGATCAAATGAATACAAAAATAAGCCAAAGATGATTCCTATCACTACATTTATTCAACATTGTGCTGAAAGTCTCAGATAATACAATGAGACAAAAAAGTAAAGGAAGTAAAAGGCTGAAGAATTTAAAAGGAAAAATCTAAACTTATTATTAATAAAGCACTATCTAGATAGCAAATTCAAAAGAATATATGTAAAATACAGAGGTAATAAGAATTCAATAAGCTTGCTGGGTAAAGATCAGCCTACACGGATCAATATTGTTCTAATATATCAGCACAGTCAATTTAAAAATGGAGTTTAAGAAATCCCCTTCCCAATAAGAACACAAATGCATAAAGCATAAATCTAACCTTAATATTCCAGATGTTTATGAAAAAGACCCAAAATATTATGTTCAAGGATGGAAAGATTCTATATCATAAAGATGATGTTTCTTTCCAGATTTATAAATGTGATGCAATACCAATTACTATTAGTTATACTTTTCTGGAACTTGGCAAACTGATTAAAATGTATGTGAAAGATTGGCCCATAAAAATGTAAGGTTTATCATGAGTTACCTGACATATGATTTATTGTAAAGCTATGGTATTTAAAATAGTCTGATGTTGCTCTAGGGATAGATAAATAGACTAGTGGAGCAGAAATGTAGGCTCAGGAACAGACTCAAACATATAAGGTACCTTGAAATATTACCACACTAGACATAAATCTTGTTTGCCTTCACAGAATTCCTTGACCTCTCTCTCTTTTCTCTCTTGATTGGCTGATGGGCACCCTCTCCCCACCAGTTGGTCGCTTTTGAACTGGAGTAATACACCCTACTGTGCTGCGTGGAATATAGCTTTCTGAGAAATGGCTGAGATTTGGAGATGTAGCCAAGCGGTGCAGGAGGAGCTAGCTCCCTGCACCGTGCACTTCGACCAATGGAACCATAGAGGAGGGAAGCAGACAGGCAGATACCTTTCCTCCTGTCCTCCCTCCGGGGGACAACTCGAAGGTAATCCACATGGAAGTCTTGCCAGAGGAGCCTGGAGGGAGGTGTGTGTCTGAGCAGTGGGTTCCCTTGGAAGCAGCATAGCTGGAACAGCAATGCAGGGTATGGTCTCCTTTCACATCTTACCTTACCTCACTTTTCTTTTTTTCCCACCCTCATTACCTCCGCTTGCATTTTACAAATGCAGTGTTAGCCCTTAATCCCGGCCCAGAATTTGCTTCCTTGTAAACCTTGGCTAAGAAGTTGCAGGTGGTATTACAATAAATCATTTTAAGAATCAAACAATTCAATAAATGTGTTTCAGAGGAAAGTGGATTCTTATTTCACACCAAACCAAAAAAAAAGAAAAGAGAAGTTCTAAGTAGTTTAGAGACATAATTATGAAAAGCAAACATTTAAATCTGGAAAATAAAACACAGGAAATTATCTTTTATTAAATCAGATTAAGGAATATTTCCTGAATGAGCCATAAAAGGCAAAGCTTAGGGGTACCTGGGTGGCTCAGTTGGTTAAGCGGCTGCCTTCAGTTCAGGTCATGATCCCAGCGTCCTGGGATCGAGTCCCGCATCAGGCTCTCTGTTCAGCGGGGAGCCTGCTTCTCCCTCTCCCTCTGCTGCTCCCCCTGATTGTGTGCTCGCTCGCTCTCTCTGTCAAATAAATAAATAAATAAATAAATAAATAAATAAATAAATAAAATCTTTAAATAAAAAGGCAAAGCTTAAAGAAAAATATAGACACATTTGAATCCATTAAAATTAAAAATGTAAATATAGGTATAATATTTAGTTTTTAAAAAGATTAGACAAATAATTGTTATTACATAGGATATATAGAGAAGTTCTTTAAATCAAATGAAGGAAATAAGTGTCCATCTATTGTGTTAGCATTGGAAATATTGAGAAGAGGCCAGATTCTGCATGTATTCTGAAGGCAGTGTTGAAAAGATGTCCTAAAGGACTGGATGGGGTATAAAATAAAGGAAGAAATTAAAGATGGTTGTGAGATTTTTGGCCTGAGTAAATGAAAATATGGTTGCCATTAATTGATTCTGAAGCCTCTCAGTGGACCAAATGTATGGGAGATCAACATTACAGGTTTGGACATGTCAAATTATAGATGTCCATTAAATACCTAAGAGGAGAAGAAGTATACACTGGGGTATTTGAGTTGGAACTACAGTGAAGTCTGAGCCCTACCTATCCATCTGACGTTAAATGACTGGTATTTAAAAGCATGTGATGAGATGAGCTCACCTAAGGTGGGAATGTTTGCAGAGCAGAGAAGAGGGACAAGTGTAGGGACTGAGCATTATGATACTGCAACACTATGAGGCTGGAAATAAGCAGAAAAATATCAAAAGAAACTAAGAAGGCATGAACAGTTTGGGTAGGAGGAAAGTAAGAGTATAGCATCCTGGAAGCTAAGCTACAAAAGTGTATCTGGGAGGAAATGATTAGCTGTGTCCAGTCTTGTTGATTTATTAAGAAAAAGTGAGCAGTGAGAAATGACCTCTGTATCTAGTGGAGTAGAAATCACTGATGATCTTGATAAGAACACTTGTAGTATTGTGACTGGTGCGAAAGTATAACTGGAGTGGATTGAAAAGAGAATCAGAGAAGATGAAACAGAAAAAATGGACAACTCTTTCAGGAATTTTGGTAGCAAGCAAATGGAGGAAGTAGATGAGGCTAAAACTAGACTCAAGAGAAGTGTGTTTTGCGAAATAAGTCAAACAGAGAAAGACATGTATCATATGACCTCACTGATATGAGGAATTCTTAATCTCAGGAAACAAACTGAGGGTTGCTGGAGTGGGGGGTGGGGTGGGAGGGATGGGGTGACTGGGTGATGGACACTGGGGAGGGTATGTGCTCTGGTAAGTGCTGTGAATTGTGCAAGACTGTTGAATCTCAGATCTGTACCTCTGAAACAAATAATGCAATATATGTTAAGAAAGAAAAAAAAGAAGAAGAATGTAGCAGGAGGGGAAGAATGAAGGGGAGGAAATCGGAGGGGGAGAAGAACCATGAGAGACGATGGACTCTGAAAAACAAACTGAGGGTTCTAGAGGGGAGGGGGGTGGGCGGATGGGTTAGCCTGGTGATGGGTATTGAGGAGGGCACGTTCTGCATGGAGCACTGGGTGTTATGCACAAACAATGAATCATGGAACACTATATCTAAAACTAATGATGTAATGTATGGGGATTAACATAACAATAAAAAAATTTAAAAAAAAAGAGAAGTGTGTTTTAATGTGAGGAAATAATGCTATGGTTATATTACATATACATACACATATGGAAAGAGGGGAAGAGAGAAAAATTTTTATGTGGTTTATTTTTTAGATGGTGAGAGGCACAGATGAATAATTTAAAAATATATGGATATCCAATTTTTCCAGTATTATTTGTTGAAAACATTATACTTTCTCCACTACATTGTGTATCCCCTTGTAAAAAATAAATCGAATCCATGTGTAAGTATATTTCTGTTTCATTGATCTATTTATCAATCTTTACATCAAGAGTACATAACAACCCTTGAAGTTTAGATGGTATCTTCTTTTTACAAGTAATTTGGGCCATTTTAGGTCCTTTGCATTTTCATATGAATATTAGATTAAGCTTGTCAATTTGGATTTTTTTTTTTTAAGATTTTATTTATTTGACACAGAGAGAGAGAGCACAAGCAGGGGGAGTGGCAGGCAGAGGCAGAGGGAGAGGCAGGCTCCCCGCAGAGCAGGGGGAGCTCGATGTGGGACTTGAGCCCAGGACCCCGGGATCATGACCTGAGCCTAAGGCAGTCACTCAACCAACTGAGCCGCCCAGGCACCCTCAATTTGGATTTTTATTGGGATTGTACTGAATGAATAGATCAATGTGGGAAATTGATATCTAAATAATATTGAGTCTTTTCAATCCATAGACATGATATTTTGCTCAGTTTATTTATAACTTCTTTGATTTCCTTCAGCAATGCTCTGTAAATTTGTGTGTAGGTCTTGCATATCTTTGAACAATTTTTTCTCAAAGCACTTTATATTTTTGGTGTTATCATAAGTGGGTTTTTTATGCAATATAAATTTTATTTTAAAAATGAAATCCTACCACTTAAAAATTAAGCCATAGATTCTTTTTTCATACAAGGAGAGGAATATATCCATTTAAAATAGACCTCAAGTGCATTAATCATTTTTTTTTTAAATATGGTAAGAATACTTAACATGAGATCTACCTTATAAGTGGTAATGTTTTTCATTACTGGTATACAGAAATACAGTTCATTACTGTATTTCAGAAATACAATTGTTCATTACTGGTATACAGAAATACAGTTGGGCTTTGTATACTGATCTTGAATCCTGCAATCTTTCTAAGCCCACTAGTTAGTTCTGATACTATATTTCTAGATTACATAGAATATTGCACATAGACAATCATGTGTCTCAGAAAAAAAAACAAAACACATTTTTTTGTTCCTTACCAATCTGAATGCCTTTTGTTTTTTCTTCTTGCCTTATTACACATGCTAGAAACTTACTATAAGTGAACAGAAGTAGTAAGAGTATGCATCTTTTCCTTATTTCTCATTCTAGTAGGAAAATGTTCAGGTTGTGGCCATTAAGTATGTTGTTAAGCAGATGCCTTTTTAGATTAAGAAAGTTCCTATCTATTCCTAGTTTGCTGAAGGATTTTATTAGAAATTAGTGTTGGATTTTATCAAATGTTTTTACTGCCCCTTTGAGATGTGCATGTGTATACAAAGTTTTTTAATCTCTTAATATTATTAATTACATTGATTTTTTAAATATATTAAATAAATCTTGTACTGAGATAAATCACACTCATAATATATTATTTTTATATATTCTTGGATTCCATTCACTAAAATTTTGTTAGGAATTTTGCTATCTATTTGCACAAGGGATATTGGCCTGTAGTTTTTTTTTTAATGTCTTGGTCTCATTTTGGTCTCAGAGAAACACAGACCTCATAGAATGAATGGATAATGATTCCTTCTTCAATTTTCTGGAAGAGTTTGTGTAGAATTGATATCATTTCTTCCTTATAAGTTTGTTAGAATTTACCATTGTTGCCCTCCGGGACCGGAGTTTAGCTGTGGGAAGGTTTTTAAAAACACATTCCATTTCTTTGATAGAAGAAGGGTTAATCAGGTTAGCTATTTTTCCTTCAATAAGTAGTTCACATCTTTCAAGGAATTTGTTCTTGTCATCTAATTTGTGGAATTTATTGGCAAAATAATTAATAATAAATGTTCATAATATTCCTTATTATCCTTTTAATCTTTGTAGAAGCTTTTGTCATGTCTAGTTCCTGATATTAATCATTTGTATTTTCACCTTTATTGTCTTGATTAGTCTGACAAGTTGTTCATCAATTTGATTTTTTCAGTTTTTGTTTATCTTTTCTATTGTTATCTGTTTTCCCTTTCATTTATTTCTCCCCTGATCTTCATCATTTCCATTATTCTGATCATTTCAGAGTTCATTGTTTTTTTTCTTTCTAATTTTTAAGGTAAAATGGAGATAAGTGATTTGAGAACTTTCTCTTTTTCTAATACAGATTTTTTAAAGTTACAAATTTCCCTCCAAGCTCTTCTATAGCTGCATCTCACAAATTTTATGTTTTGTTTTCATTTTCATTCAGTTTGAAATAATTTATAATTTTCTTTTGAATTTTATCTTCGATCTAGGAGTTATTTAGAAGTGTGTTATTTAGTTATTGTGTTATTTGAGGGATTTTCCAAATATCTTTCTGTAAGTTATTTCTAATTTATTTGCACTGTGGTCAGAGAACATACATTTTGTGACTTGAGTCCTCTTAAATTTGAGATTTGTTTATGGTGCAAACAATGGTTGATCATTATAAATTTTCCTTGTGCCCTTGAAGAAAATGTGTATTCCGATATGATTAGTTGGGGTCTTCTATGAATGTCATTGATAAGTTCATTGAAAGCACTGTTCAATTCTCCTACAACCTTACTGATTTACTGTCTGCTTGTTTTATAAATTATTGAAAGAGGGATGCAAATTTATTTCTTCTTGGTGTTCTACATCTTTTTTTCTGCATGGGATTTGCTTTATTATCAAGTTCATGCAACTTTAGGATTATTACTTACTGTTGGTAAATTGATACTTCTTTTATTATCAAATGACCTTTTTTCCTGTTAATATTCTTTGCTCTGAAAACTGGTACCAATATAGTCACTTCTACTTTCTTTTGAACACTGTTAGCTTAGTATATTTTTTTCTATTCTTTACTTTTAACCTTTTTGTATCTTTATATTTAAGTGAATTTCTTATAGAAAGAATATAGTTGGGTCTGGGTTTTTCTTTTTTTTAATCCAATCTCTCAATGTTTAACTCTCTCTGGCATATTTAGATAATTTTCATTTAATGTGGTTGTTGATCTGAGTTCAACTTTCATCTTGCTCTTTGATTTCTATTTGTCCCATCTGTCCTTTGTTCCTTTCCTTCCTTTTGTGCTTTCTTTTATACCATTTGAGTATTTGTGATTCCCTCAATAAAGAAGAGATGTAAATAAACTTCTGTTGTTTTATTAGCTACAACTTTCTTTTGTGTCATATTAGTAGTTATTACAGGGTATATAGTATGCATCTTTAGCTTATGAAAGTCTATCTAAAATGGTATTATATCACCTCATACGTGTCCTATATAGAGACACTTCAACCACATATTTTTATTTTCCCCTAGTTAACCTTTGTGTTACCATTGTACTGCATTTTACTAAGAAGTATTTTAAAACCTCATAGCATATTGTTATTTCTACTTGAAACCATAAATTTTACCTTTAAAATCTTCACTTAATAAGAAAGACAACTTTACATGTTTATCTTTGAAGTTACCATTTCTAGTTCTTTACATTCCTTTATACAGTTTTATGTTTCCCTTTGGTATGATTTTTTTCCTTTAATTTTTCTTATAATGCAGTTTAGCTGGTAATTAAATCTTTCAGTTTTTTCTATGTCTGAGGAAGTTTACATTTCAGCCTCATTTCTGAAAAAACTTTGCTGGATATAGAATTCTTTTTTTTTTTTAAGATTTTATTTATTTATTTGAGAGAGAGAGACACAGCGAGAGAGGGAACACAAGCAGGGGGAGTGGGAGAGGGAGAAGCAGGCTTCCCACAGAGTAGGGAGCCCGATGCGGGGCTCGATCCCAGGACTCTGGGATCATGACCTGAGCCTAAGACAGACGCTTAACGACTGAGCCACCCAGGTGCCCCTGGATATAGAATTCTAGACTGATTATTTCTCTTAGTAATTTACTGATGATCTACTATTTTCCTATGTGCATTGTTCCCAAGAGAAATCTGCTATCATCTTTTTCTTCATTCTTTTTTATACAATGTATCCATTTTCTCTTGCTGCTTTTAAGATGTTTGTTTTTTTGTTTGTTTGCTTGTTTGTTTTTGTTGTTGTTTTTACCACTGGCTGCAAGTAATTTTATTTTGGTGTGTCTTGTGGCAGTTTTCTTCAGGTTTGAAGAGCTTGAAGTTTGCTGAGCTTCTAGATCAGTGATTTTACGTTTTTCTTTTTTTAGTCCATTCTATTTATCTTAAGTAACCTTATTATTTCAAATACAGAATCAGAATTAAGATATAGTGAAACTATTTTAATATTTTATTCCTTTAGGTCCTCAGTCCCTTTAAAGATGCTTGGCATCTTTTATACAAAATGATTCCCCTGAATAATACTTAGCTTTAAGTCCCACCATTTCTATCTCTCCTCATGTCAAAATTTAGAATATTGTGAAGGTATATTTCACAGGACAGATATAATGAAATATCTTGCTACTAATACCATTTCATGCAAACTTCTGTTGTTAGGTGAAAATAAATTGTATATTTTATGCCTGTTAGCAACATCTGAAAGTGAGCATGGAACTCCTAGATACACAATGATTTAACCTATCTGAACGGGATAATCCTAAA
This sequence comes from Halichoerus grypus, assembly GCF_964656455.1. Lineage (NCBI taxonomy): Eukaryota > Metazoa > Chordata > Mammalia > Carnivora > Phocidae > Halichoerus > Halichoerus grypus. Next base: position 49,876,014 of record NC_135717.1, on the reverse strand, counting down.
AATAGGATTACCAGGCAGAAAACATAACTGGTATAGAATATTTCCATGGGCAGAAAAGCTTCTATAATATAAGTGAATACTAGGTCTATGTGTAAGACTTGCCCTGTACAACATAAGTGAACTATCTGAAAATCTTCATTTATTATGACATACTTCTAAAGGCCAGAAAGTGAAAACTCTTTGGATACTACCAGTTTATGTCTTTGATTTTTTTGTGAATGGATGTTGGGGTGGGACAGGGAATAAGAATGCCTGGCAATAGTTTGTAGAAAAGGGTTTAATGAACTTCCATCCCTACCTTTAATGAAATTGCCTCAAGGGGCTCAATAATAGTCGTTTTCAGTTTCCAGTCCCTGAAAAAGTGCTCATTTTATTCCCCTTATGTTTTTTTTTTCTTCTTCTCCTTTATGACCTTATTAGTAATGAGGCTTAATTGAACACATCCTCTTTTAAAATGATAAGCATTTCCAAGTATATTACATTACCTCTAGGATTGATGGAGCAAAGGATTCAGTGGAATGCACTGTATTTCCAGGTGAACAAAAACTAAGGCTCCATGATATTTTCTCCTACTGAAAATGAACATGCTGTCATTGCTCACTCATAATTTAAAAATATCAAACCAAATTCTCAGATGATAATTCTATGCTTTTTTTCCCTTAAGCTTGTAGTAATGAGTCTATAAAATGTACCCTTTGGCTCACATATGTACTTAGAGGCTAAATTATATCATAATCACATTATAATAAAGCTTTATAAGCAGCTCTCGTGGGAAGTCCAACTGAACTCTTAGGTCAGAGCTCGAACATTGTTGAATAATGATCTCATGTATTTAGATAATACAGTCAGTATTCAGGTACTAAATCTATAGGAAATAACATGTTAAGTGCACCTTTCCCATACCTTTCTCTCATGGAATTCTTTGGTAAGTTTCTTTTAAACTCAGTTATTTCTCACTCCAAATGATCAATGGCCTGTTATATGATGGTACCAAATATAACTCAAGATACCAGAGAGTTTAGATGTTTTCTATGTCTTGGCCACTCAATCCATCCTACAATTGTCCAGTTTGGCTTCACTTAAATATACACTTAATCTCAAGAGAGTGGATTTCACCAGATTCGGTAAAGTGTACTTATAATATAGCACGGTGTACTGGCTGGACTATCTGAGTATGATTCTAGTTATTATCTTATTATCCTTATTACCACTTACTCAGTAATAACTAGGTATCTAATATGGTAATATGCACTTTATAGTAATACCTCATTTAATTCTCTAAAGAATATGAGTTAGATATTATTGTTCTACACAAATACAAGAAAATTGAAGTGTTTAAAAATTAACTTCTTTAGGCATATTAGATATAAATCATGTTCCTCAAAAATATACTATATTGCTTCTGGCCAAACCTGCTTCCATAAATCCACTTTACAATAATATACAACATATAATCAGGAAGAAGAAATTTCAGTATATTTTGGTAGTTTCTATCAACTTCTGAAGTCATGCATTCAAAGGGACATGCTGTCCTCTGAATCTGGGTTAAGTCTCCAAAAAAATTTTTTTTTTATTTTTTATTTATTTCTTTTTTAAATTTTATTTTATTATGTTATGTTATCACCATACAATACGTCATTAGTTTTTGATGTAGTTCCATGATTCATTGTTTTTGATAAGTCTCCAAAAAATTTATAGAGTGAGGCTATGAAATTTTTCTAAGACTCAGAAGCAGAATATTGGGCCCACATATCTACACAATTATATTGACTCATTATTTAATAAAGTGAAAAACTTTAGAGAATATTTTGTAATTGATTAAGACATGATTCGTTTTGAGCTAACTGGGTTCCCAAACATGTGCAAACTAATCTGGCTGCTTGCAAATAAATTTAATGTCAAATGATGTACTAAACAGGTATGGGGGAGATAAATAGAAAAAGAAAATTATAGGGGCGCCTGGGTGGCTCAGTCGTTAAGTGTCTGCCTTAGGCTCAGGTCATGATCCTGGCGTCCTGGGATTGAGCCCCGCATCGGGCTCCCTGCTCTGCGGGAAGCCTGCTTCTCCCTCTCCCACTCCGCTTGCTTGTGTTCCCTCTCTCGCTGTGTCTCTGTCAAATAAATAAAATCTTAAAAAAAAAAAAGAAAATTATAAAATGCTAAGTATGAGTAAAATGAATATATTATGCCAAATCTTCTTTACAGTATTGGAAGATAACTAAAAATATATTGGGGCAGAATGTACAATAGTGACTTTATATAGAATTCATAATATAGAGTCAAGTCTGTCACTATATCCACCTGCTTGTTTCATAAGATTGATCACACACACACACACACACACACCCCAATTCTCCAGGAAAGTAAACTTCACCTAATGGTTATAAAAATAATAAGTGTGGAAAATTTTTTTTTTGCATATATGTAATTGGAATTAAATCTTTTGAGAGAAGGTGGGGGGAAAGAAAAAAATGTTAGCTGATGGGGAAGAAAGTGGAAAGACATTTAAATTTGAGTATAATCATTGCCAAAAAAAAAAAAAAGATAAAAAAAGAAAAGAAAAAAGCTGTCATCCAGGACAGTATGCATAAATCTTCCAAGTTGCAGAGAATGAAGAATAGTTGCTTCTGGATCAATGCACAGTCATTTAGTGGGCCTATCAAGCTGACAGTGAGAGTACCAAACCTGATACACATGAATGCCCAAGAAGAGTGTCTCTGGATGTCAGCCTTGTGTATGTCAATGAAAAAAGAGTACAGGAGTATCAAAGCACACTAACACACCACTGGTAAGCTTATTTCTGTTACAAATACAAAACCAAAGGTTAACTACAATCTACTCTTTGAAATGTAGGCTATAGCACCAGTGGCCTTTAAGGCACTGACCCACACCTACTGGTATGGCAGGAAAATAATAGAATCTGAGACATGAGTGAGAACTTGCATTGCATCTGAAAAATGTAAAACTCATTTGAATGGTCACAATGACCTAACTTTTGGATTAGTTTTGTGTATCTAGTCTCCATCAGCGCTAATGAATTTGTTATGATGGCCATTTGATATGTAAATGACCTAAACTTTATCGTGTGGCACTTAGTCATCTTTATAGTAAAGTCCTACAAAGGGTTGTGCTGTCCATAGTGCTGATTTTTACAGGTACAAACTAAATGCTTTAGTTCAGTGGTTTCAGCAAAACATAGGATACTGACTTTACAAAATCCTTTCATTTACACCAAGAAATGATCCTTTTGTGTCTTAGTTTAAAATATATATATACTGATAAAAGCCAGCACTGTTAGGAAACTAGTTTGTATGTTGTGGCTGTGTAATGAATGGGGTTTTCATTTTCATAGCATTCTTAGGTATTTGATAACTAATGTATTCTACTTTAAATCACAGACCAAACATAGCATTCCATCCTATAGCATTTAAATATATATCTATGTATTCCAAAGATTACACTGTTTCCTCTGAACCATAGCAAGTACCCATATAAAAAATATCTGCTGTAACATGGTCTACCTGCAAGATAATGATCATTATCCTTTTTCCTTAATACTAGAATGGTGAAAGGTTAATTGTTTTTTTAGAGGGGCTTATTACTAATATGAAACATATTACTTAGCTATCTGGACTTTTTATCAACAAATATTCCAACAGTTTGTCAATGGTCTTGGCAATGTTATGAATACACTGTTAGTGCCTGAGAAAAACGTGACATAAATCCTTAGGCTATAAGGGTCTGGGAAATGTATATGGTTCTTCCTATGTTAAAGCCACATTTGTTCTTGCATAGCAATTGACCTATCTGAGAATAATTACTAAAATATTGAATTACCTCATACACACTAGTGATCTGAGTGGAAATAACTTGCTCTTCAGCAGATGGCATAACCTTTACTTCCCACCCATTATATAAACCAGCTGACGGCTCTTTGCTTGTCTCTATAGTTGACAAATATATAAGATATGGTAGAATCCATAAAAATAGTCATATCTTTATGCTAATAATCCCAATTCTGAGAATTTTAAAAACATAAATCAGCTTGATCAAAACCTCTTTGGTATAAAGATACATATATATACACACACACACATATATATGTTTGGTCTGTGATTTAAAGTAGAATACATATATCTATACTATATATATATATATAGTGATTATATATAGTGAATACTATGTATGTATGTGTGTATGTATGCTATATATGCACACATATATATAATCTAATAATGTCTAATAATGAGGGAATTTATGTAATCAGTGAAGATATACAAACCAAGTAATTATTAGGTATCCATTAAAATTATTCTTATGAAAATCATAGAAATTTGAGGTATGTTTACGCCAGTTTAAGTAAAAACAGCAGAGTGTGAGCTGTTATGCAGAATACCTATGCACATATTTTTCTTTAAAATTCTTGAGCTCTGAATTTAGGCTACTTGGATGTGAATCCTGGGTTGTAAATTTACTCCCTATGGGATCTTGGACAAATTACCTATACTCCTTGTACTCCACTTTCTTCAACTATTAAAGGGAAGCTAGTATTAAATAACATAATATGTTGTTATGAGGGTTAAATAAGATGATTCCTATAAAGCACTCTGTGCAATAACTCTAATAAAGCCAACATATAATAAACATTTACTTACTACCTTTTCAATAATGAGGAATGTTTATAGTAGAAGATATGCTCTCCCATACCTCGCTGAGATAGTATGAGAGGAAATAAAAAGGAGTGACAAAGTCTGAATTCTATACAGAGAAGGTGTCAAGTACATGAATGTTACCATCTTCATAGCTGGACTCATTGCTTTTACTCAGGAACCTTGTTTCATAGGGTTCTATTGCTTGAAGGAAACACGATTGAGTAATTGAGTGCTACAGTAAATCTAAGCAAAAGAAATAACTAACTCCTATCATTAAGATGAGAATATGACCCCCATATACTCTGTTTACTTGTATAATGCTAGCATCCAACAACAAAATTTATGTAGAAAGAACCATTAGTTTTATCTCAAACATAAAAGTTTGGAGGTAATAAACTCAGAATTGTCTACCCTGACTATTGCTGAGTGTCCACTATAAACAAGAGTGACATCTCTCATCTTGAAGAAGTACATGGTTTTAAAGGTTAGTTAAGCATGACAAAGAGAAAATGTCTTAGTTTGGGAGGCTTTCAAGAGATGCCAATAAATTTCCACATCTGCTCTATTATCTCAATTGCAACCAAGAAACATTCTCCCAATTAGTTAATTAACTTTAAGAACAAACCAAATTAGTTTAAAATGCAATTTAAATTCAAGTCTATAAATGGTAATTAAAACTGCATGCTATTGGTATAAATTTTTCAAAATATTTAAGGAGAGTGAATTTCAAAAAGATGCACATTTTATGGGAGACTAAGAGAGGCAAATTTATTCAAATGGTAGACTTTAAAAATAATATTTTAATTAGCCCTTTACTCACAATGATTTAGAATTCTAGATAAGAAAATAGTATCCACTCATTGTAGATGATTAATATTAGATTTATTTGTCTCTATGTCAATGATAATAAAGCAGGGTTTTCCTAATAAACCAATTCATTGATTAACAAAACTAAAATATAAATTGAGTAAGAATTAAAGACTCTTAAAAATTGCCAACAACACTAGTTTATAAACTCCTATGAGGCTACTAATAATGTGTTACTCGAACATCATTATTAATATCAATATTTAGAATTCACAAATAGCACTGTAATGTTAAAATTTCTCTGGATTGATCTTACGCATGTATAGAGAACAGGAACTTATTTAAATGTATTTATTGTAAATCAAATTAATGGTTTTATTCTCACTAGTCATTTGTCACTAATAAGAAAAAGCCTCATTAATCAAATAAAACCTGGAAGAGTAGGCTTTTCTTTTTTTCTTAAAGGAGGGAATATAATTCCAAAAAAAATAGGACTATTTTTTTTTTAAATGTCTAGAGTGGAATGCTTATAATTTTAGGCAAGGCATGAACTAAGTTGGGTCTTTTCAACAAATGGTACTCTAGGTGGATCAAACTTTTTGACTGATCTCATTATCCTTTAGAGGGAGAAGGGACATCTAAGGGATTTGGGCACTGGTGGAATTTGATATTTTAAATATTTATTTTATCAAAATGTTTTTCCTTATGTCTTTGCTGATTCTCTTCCTTTTACCACATTGATCTGTTTTTTTTTTTCTTGTCCTGTCATCAACATCATCAGAGAACAGATGGAGACCCACATATTCAACTTAGGCATGAAGTAATTTCTTAAGTAATCACTCAGATTTTCTTCCTTTGGATAAAATTTCTCTCTTTTTATAGATAAGTCATAAGATTTCTAAGATTCTGAATGTGATAAAACTCAGTTGAAATCTCTGAAGGTTCTGGTTAATTCCCTCTTTCAAATTTTGTTCACAGGCGTTGTTATTCATAGGCTTTGTCATTAAGGGGTATAGATTTCTTTAATCTGATAGGTTTTATTTGAACTACAAGTATCAATTTCCTTCTAGATAATTAATATTCTTTTATATATCACATAAGTTACATATTCCCTCTAAACTACATTAAAGAACTAATGGGAATAGAGATTTATAAAAGTAAAAGTAAAAACATGGGGCTCTTAGGTGGCTCAGTCAATTAAGTGCCTCACTTTTGATATATATATATAATACATATATACATATAATATATATATAAATTAAACCCGCATAGCCTTTTTTTTTTTTTACAAACTTCTTTTACAACAGTTTTAGGTTCACAGCAAAATTGAGTGGAAGACACAGAGAGTTCACATATATCCTTGCCTCTACACTTGCAGAGCCTCCCCATTATTAACATCCTCCACCAGAGGGGTACATCTGTTACAGTTGACAAACCTGCATTGACACATCATTATCACCCCAAGTACATGGTTTATATTAAAGTTCACTCTTGGTGTTGTACATTCTATGGGTATGGCAAATTATTAATGACATGTATCCACCATTACAGTGTAATACAAAGTAGTTTCACTGCCTAAAAAATCCTCTATGCTCTATCTATCCATCCCTTGCTGCTCCCTAATCATAGTCTTTTTCTAATTCCTGATGAATTGAGCTTAATTAGGTGTGAGAGTACAAAACCTCTTTCCTCTTTCCCACTCAGCACTGTCTGACTGTGGGGCGGGCACCCATCACCATTCCTGCCCTGCAGTATGACAAACAGAGGAGGCTTCACTCCCCACACCCAAGAGTCACTACATAGTGGGCCTAGCTTTATGAGGCCCCTGCTTGTCAAGATGTCAGATCAGACACAAAAGACCCCTTTATAGAAAGTTATAGGTGCCCCTAAAGTTTTATAATTACTGAATCTCTCCCCCCTTCTGTCACAATTTAGGTTGTGACAGAAAGTTAGGTATTTTCTGCTATAGGAATGTTTTTGTTTTTGGAATTCTTTTGCAACTGTTTCCAACTCATAATATATAAAGTTCTTTCCCATTTGCCACATCAGACATACTTCTAGTTAGTTTAGGGCTTAACGATTTCATTTTTGTTGTTGTTTGTTTTGTTTTTTAAGAATTGGAATTGGAGCTCTAGTTAATTATTTTCTGCCTGATATACTGACTGGATCTCATGAGAAGATATTCCTTTTCAGAAAAAAAATCCAAACAAATCCACCATGTATTTAGGCAAACAACCAAGACATGTTCAAAAATATAAACACAAGCATTACATATTATGTAAAAATTGGTATGAAGTATCGAATAAAGCCATCACATGGACCGTTCGTGAATCTAAAAGTAGTTCATCTTGAGTAGAGTTGAGTTATGGGGTGAAGAGGTAGGCAAACACAAGCCCCCCAAAAGGGCTACATACGGCCAAATTGCTCTCTGAAAAAACTGTATCACTTACAGAAGCTGCATGTAAGAGAATCCTAGTTCCTGTTTGTTCCTTGTTTGGAACATCTCCTCATTTATCTATACAACTAATGGGTATTTCTCAAAATCAAGAAGCTATATATGCCCTCCAGAAAATCATTCCATGGTACCTTATCCCAAACTCACTCCTAATGATTAGCAATAGTATTTATTTTGGAATTTATCCAATATTGCTTGGTGTTGTTTGTTAGGTTATTTATTCTTATATATGAACCTATTACATACATACACTTACAGATTAAAAAAAAAAATGACATGTAACACTTGAGTACAATGGTTTTGCCTGCCCAGAGTAGATTTTTCTTCTTCTGATAACAGCATCCATATCATTCTTGGGAAATCATTGAGTCCCAATTGCCCCCCCCTTTTTTTAAAGTAATCCTTTATAGAAATATAACATGCATACAGAAAGCACACAAGTAATGAGTATATAACTTGATAAATTTTCATAAATTGAACACAAATATGTAGCCATAATCTAAACCAAAAAATAAAACATAGCCAGCACCTCAGAAGTCCCGTTGGTCACAGGCACTACCTTCCCCTCAACTATAAATGCTATTCTGACACATGGAGTAGTTTTGCCTATTTTTTTGAACCTTATATGAATAGAATTATCATATAATATGTTCATTTCTGTGTATGGTTTCTCTTACTCCACATTAACCTTGTGCAATTTACCCATATCATTGCTCATAGCAGTAGTTTGTTTATTCTCCTTGCTGTATTGTATTCCAAATTGTGAACATACCTTAGGGCAAGCAGAATCATGACCTTCCAGATATGTCTATGTCCTAATCCCCAAAAGCTGTGAATAGGTTACATTACTTGGCGAAGGGGGATTAAGGTTACAGATGTAATTAAATTTGCTAATCAACTGACTTTATAATAAGGAGATTACCCTGGATTATCCAGGTGGGCCTAGTGTAACCCCAAGGGGCCCTAAATACAGAAGAGAGAGGCAGAAAAATCAGTGTCAGAGGGATGGGATGTGAAAAAGCCTGACTGACCATTATTGGTTTTGAAGAAGGAAGAGTGCCATAAACCAAGAATGAGGGTGGCCTCTTCAAGTTGGAAAAGACAAGACAATGGGTTGTCCTTTAAAGTTTTCAGGAAGGAATGTGGCCCTGCCAACATGTTCATTTTAGTCCAGTGAGGTTCATTTCAGACCTCTAATTTCCAGAACTATAAGATAATAAATTTTGACTCTTATGAAAATGCTGTTAATCAATATATTTGAAACTCCTCTGGTGAAAATTTGTACATGATTCTGTTAAGTATATAAAGGCATTATAAGAGAAAGATGTTCAATAACACAATATTTTTATCTTTAGCTTTAGGAGATGGTGTCAAATATTTTTCCAAACTGGTTTGGCAAATTTACATTTTTACCAGCAGTGGATGATAGTTCCAATTGTTCCAAACCGGTCCCAGCACTTGTTATTGTCAGGGTTAATTTTCCTTATTCTGTGGGTCTACAGTGATAACTCATTGTGATTTTAACCTTTATTTCCTGGATGCCTGATGAAGCTAGACACTTTTCTATATTATATAATTTATTTGATCTGAATATCCTTATTTTTGTAAAGTAACTGTTCATGTATATTGCTCATTTTTATAAATTGCTTGTCTATTTCCTTTTTGATTTTATGAGGTTTTTCATATTCTGGGTACAAATGATTTAAAAATATGTGTATAAAAAGCTATTTCCACTTCATAGCTTGTATTTTCTCTGTTAATGGTGTCATTTCATTAACAGAAGTTCTGACCTTTAAATTAGTACTTTTTTTTCTTCATAGTTTCTTTCGGTAATTTTTTTTCATACAGTGTGATATTAGTTTCAGGTATATAATATAGTGATTCAACACTTCTATACATCACCTGGTGCTCAACATGACAAGTGCGCTCCTTAATCCCTATCACCTATTTAACCTCTCCCTTCCCCCACCTCACCTCTGGTAACTATCAGTTTGTTCTCCAGAGTTAAGAGTCTGTTTCTTGGTTTGCTTCTCTCTCTCTCTCTCTCTCTTTTGCCCCTTAACTTGTTTGTTCTGTTTCTTAAATTCCACATATAAGTGAAATCATATGGTATTTGCCTTTCTTTGACGGACTTATTTCACTTAGCAAAATACTCTAGTTCCATCCATGTCATTACAAAAGGCAAGACTTCATTCTTTTTTATGGCTGAATAATATATATATATGTGTGTGTGTGTGTATGTATATTCCATCTATATATCCATTCCAATACACACACACACACACACACACACAAACACACAAACACCCCCCACATCTTCCTTATCCATTCATCAGTCAATGGACATGGGCTGTTTCCATAATTTGGCTATTGTAGATAATGCTGCTATAAACATTGGGGTGCATGTATCCCTTGGAATTAGTATTTTTGTATTCTTTGGGTAAATACCTTGTAGTGCAATTGCTGGATCATAGGATAGTTCTATTTTTAACTTTTTGAGGAACCTCCATACTGTTTTCCAGAGTGGCTGCACCAGTTTGCATTCCCACCAACAGTGCAAGACAGTTCCCCTTTTTCACATCCTCACAAATACTTATTGTTTCTTGTGTTGTGTTGTTCATTTTAGCCACTCTGACAGGTGTGAGGTTATATCTCACTGCAGTGTTGATTTGTATTTCCCTGATGATCAGTTGAGCATTTTTTCATGTGTCTGTTGGCCATCTGTATGTCTTCTTTGGAAAAATGTCTATCCATGTCTTCTGCCCATTTTTAATTGGATTATTCGGATTTTGGGTGTTTAGTTTTCAAGTTCTTTATGTATATTGGATACTAACCTTTTATCTGATATGTCATTTGTAAATATCTTCTCCCATTCTGTAGGTTGTCTTTTAGTTCTGTTGATTGTTTCCTTCACTGCTAGAACCGATGAACGAATTCACTGAGGTCACAGGATACAAAATCGATGTATAGAAATCTGTTGCTTTTCTATACACCAATAATGAAGCAGCAGAAAAAGAAATTAAGAAAACAATCCCATTTACAACTGCATCAAAAATAAAAAGATACCTGGGAATAAATCTAACCAAAGAGGTGAAAGACCTGTACTCTGAAAACTAGGGAACACTGATGAAAGAAATTGAAGATAACACAAAGAAATAGGAAGACATTCTATGCTCATGATTGGAAGAACAAATATTGTTAAAATGTCTATACTACCCAACGCAATGTACACACTTAGTGCAATTCCTGTCAAAATACCAACACCAGTTTTCATAGAGCTAGAACAAACAATGCCAAAATTTGTATGGAACCACAAAAGACCCCGAATAGCCAAAGAAACCTTGAAAAAGAAAAGCAAAACTGGAGGCATCACAATTCTGGACTTCAAGTTATTTTACAAAGCTGTAGTGATCAAAAGATTATGGTAAAGGCATAAAAATAGACACACTGATGAATAGAACAGAATAGAAAACCCAGAAATGAGCCCACAACTATATGGTCAAACTAATCTTCAACAAAGCAGGAAAGAATATCCAATGGGGAAAAGAAAAGTCTCTTCTAACAAATGGTGTTGGGCAAACTGGACAGCAACATGCAAGAAAATGAAACTGAACTACTTTCTTATACCATAACCAAAATAAATTCAAAATGTATTAAGGACCTAAATGTGAGACCTGAAGTCATAAAAATCCTAGAAGAGAACTCAGGCAGTATCCTCTTTGACATGGTGGTAGCAGCTTCTTTCTAGATATGTCTCCTGAGGCAAGGGAAACAAAAGCAAAAATAAACTATTGGGACCTCATGAAAATATTGTGTAATGTTTCTTACTTCTGGCCAATAATTTCCTTCAAGTGCTTTACTGCTTTATCTTCCAAATTTAGATGTATGGTATACCTGGAATTGAAAATTTTGTGTGCAGTGAAGTAGAGATGAAAATTATTTTTTTTCATACACAGATCTAATTAATCAGTATTATTTATTAATAAAATCCTTACCCTCACCATACTGCAGTGCCATTTTTTTTCTCAGTGCCATGTTTTAAATGTAGCCAATTACTGTCTGCAACAAGGCCATACCTTCTGATGGCTGCTCCTGGTCAATTACTGAGCATCACAGGGATACTGAGGTGAACACAGGACTCCTCTAGCAGGCAACTTTGTCTTGAAGATTCCCCTGCATCTTTGCCCATATCTTTTTCCTGAGACCACCTGCATTCTAGGTCACTTCCATTCAAACTCTTGTCCCTCTCTCTTTTACAAAGGGTCAGGATTACAGTCTGGCCTAACAACTTCCCAAATTTCTCCAGCACTCTCCCAATTTCTCTTGCATAGGTATTTTCTCTAATAAAATACTTGCATGTTTAATTTCATTTCGAAGTCTGCTTCTCAGAGGATCTGGGCTAACATAAGTGGTGCCAAGGGATCTGAGAAAACAGGCAGTAAGATGGGTATTTGGGATTGCCTCAAAGATGGGATGTGGCATGGATATAGATAGGATAAAGTAGTGGCTTGATTGTTAAAGGTTTCACCAGTAGTGACTTGGGAAAGTATCCCAGTGGAGCAGGGATGCTGTTGCAGGCTCAGTGATATAGGCATTTGAAAGATATGAAACAAAGCCTACAGATACAGCAGAGTTGGCTGGTAACTGCCAAGTTCTGTTGACTCCCCGCAGAAGGATAATGAGAGGCTAGGGGCTGTTAACAAGCAGCTGTTAATGGCTGAGTGTGAGAGCCAGGGAGCCCCAATGGTGGCTATAAAAGGCCCTTATCACCTGTAGTGGAAGGGCAGACACAGACAAACAGCAGGTTGAAGACTTAATTGTGAGAACAGAGCTCCAGAGATGCTTTAATTTTCAGTTAAGGCAAGTCTGTTATGTGAAGGTCATGGCCATATAGAGGAAATCTGGGATCCTCAAAATTGAATGGATGTCCCTAAGAGGGTTGACTCTATCCATCCCCCCAGACTTTCTGGATATACAGAAGTGGTCCACCCTTCTCTAGTAATAGTTAGCACTTAATATTGTGCTGGAACATACTGCAGATGTCTCTTTCCCACAAAGCAACCAATGTCCCCTCAGGAGCTGCCCCACCTTCCATCCTAGAGGCTAGGCTAATACCTGGGTTCAAATCCCAGTATAAATGCACTGCCGCCTCCCCCCCTCCAATGCTGGGCCTGTAAAAAGAACATTAAAATAAAGAAATATAAGAATTAGACAGCATGTACCAGCAGGACCTAGGGGAGTATTCCTGGGATTGTATTTGTATCTAGTAATTCAAGACTGGATAAAGGGGTGTTTCCTCAGGACACATGATTTGCCACTCCACAAGAACACTAGGGAATGAGGTATCTTTGCTACTAGGGTGGCTCCTAGAAACCTGTAAGAAAAAAATGACCAACTCTCAGCAAAGTAAAAATGTCTGAATTACTGTAGAAGATGGTCAAGGAAGGAATAAAGAGTCTAAGAGAAGTGGATGTAATGTTAGTTTTGTGTGTCAACTTGACTGTCAACTTGACTGTCAACTTGACAGAGTGCCCAGATATTTGGATAAACATTATTTCTCAGTATGTTTGTGAGGGTGTTTCTGGATGAGATTAATATTTAAATTGATAAGACTGAATAGAGCAGATGGCCCTCCCTAATGTGGGTGGCCTCATCCAAACCACTGAAGGCCTCAATAGAATAAAAGGCTAAGTAAGAAATAATTCTCTCTCTGTCTGACTCTTTAAGCTGGGACATCCATCTTCTGCCTTCAGGCTTGGACTCAGACTGGAACTATACCATCAGCTCTCCTGGGTCTGGACTTCTCAACTTCTATAATTGTGTGGCCAATACCTTTTAATAAATATATTTTATACCTACACACCCTATTGGTTCTGTTTCTCTGGAGAACCCTGACTGATACAGATTTTGGTACTGAGAGTACTTCTAGAGGAACAGAGTTTTAAGGATAAGTTTTCTGAATTGTTTCTGGCATTTCTGGAATTGGCTCTAATCTGACTAATCTAATCTTTCTAATCTAACTAGATTTAAAAATGCTGATGAGGGATCACCTGGGTGGCTCAGTTAAGTGTCAGATTCTTGATTTCAGTTAAGGTCATGATCTCAGGGTCCTGAGATTGAGCCCTGTGTCCAGCTCCACGCTCAGCGGGGAGTCTGCTGGAGATTCTCTCTCCCTCTCCCTCTGCCCCTCCTCTCTCTCTTTCTCTCTCTCTCAAAATAAATAAATAAATCTTTTTAAAAATGCTAATGAGTCTATTTCCAGTGGTGAAGAGAGCACTGATGGTCCATGGTGTGATCTGGCCGCCAACAGATGCAAAATATCCCCCTGGATACTCCCAATCAACCACTTGCAAGAAGCAAGGAGCTGTGTAATTGTGTATCTGATACTTTCAGACATTTTTGGAAATCTAATGGATATAATGAGGTTGACTGGTTACTCCTGATGCTGCTGGAATGAGAAAAGGATGAATTTAGGAAATCGAATTCCCAGCTCAAGCTCCCCATAAATTACCCAAAAGCTTCTCACGGAGCCTGAAGCAGATCCTTATTTCCCATAGCCTCAGGGATGAGGTTGCTGAGGATAGAATGCAGGATCTTATCCTGTGAGTGGCAGCTGAGTTACACAAGTTGAACTTTCAGCCTCACAGGGTATCTGAAGGAACTGACTGGGAAAGAATGGGATTCTGTAAATTGGAATAAGAATGTGTGGAAAGATCTTGAAGCTGGGGACCTTGAGTCCCTAAATGCTAATGATTCTTCTTTGCCAGTAGAACAGGCCTCTACACTCTCTACCTGGGTCTGAGGAGATTAACACTGCTTTTTGCTTGAGGAAACTAATGGTTTTCCCTGAAGCAGTTGCTATTCAAGACAATGGTGATTCTACTAAGGACTCACCCTTACTACCCTTTTGCTTCTAAACTTATAACTGACTCAAGTTCTAAGAGACTCCTAAAGGTGACATGCACAAAATGTGACTCATGAGGAGGTATACTACACTCCAAGAACTACTTGCATTTTCTAATTTACACAGAAATCTGGGAAATATGTGTGACGGTGGGTATTTAGATATGGGATAATGGTGGAAGGAACACCATTTTGGATCAGGCTGAATTTATTTACATGGGCTTACTGAGCAGAGATTTTTGTATTTAATATTACCACTCTGGGAGTTTGAAAGGGCTCTGAAAGTTTGTCTGAAAAGTGGACCAAAAAGTGGCCCACAGTGAGTGAAATGGAAATTCTGAACCTGCCTTGGCTTAACATAGAGGAATGGATTCAAAGGCTTGGGGATTTTGGATTAGAGTGGATTTGTCATTTAAGACCTACTCATCTACTCTGGGAGGGTCCAGAAGGCATACCTTTTATCACTACTATGAAAAATAAATTTGTGAGGAGAAATCTGGCATCTTTGAAGAGCTCTGTGATCACTCTTCTCTATAGGCCAGACCTTGCAGTGGACACTTCAGTCAGTGGTTTGGGAAACCACTTCAGTTAGTGGTTTGGGAGTAATTGGATCCTAGGATGGCAGGGGCCAGGTGGTGGCACTCAACCAACAAAGGCAAGGTGAGCATAATTACCTTAATGGACAGCAGAGTCAAAGCAGCAATCAGAACAGTCTGACTTGCACAGACCTATGGCATTGGCTAGTTGATCGGGGTGTTCCAAAAAGTGAAAGTTGGCTAAGCATCTGCCTTTGGCTCAGGTCATGATCCCAGGGTCCTAAGATCAAGCCCTATCTCGGGCTCCCTGCTTAGCAGGGAGTCTGCTTCTTCCTCTGCCCCTCCTCCTGCTTATGCGCTCTCTCTCTCAAATAAATAAATAAAATCTTAAAAAAAAAAAAAAAAACCACCTAGCAATCTTAGAAAATACTCTGTATATGGATTAGAGAAGTGCACCTTCCCCAAAAATATATAATCCATCAAAAATTCTCATTAGGCATTGCACTTCTTTTTTTAGTGATAAGATACGCCAAATGTATTAATTTGTTCTTTACTTTGGAGAGGTCTTAACATGCCCAAGACCAGTGGACCTCTAGAAATCTCACCAAGGTGGTAGAACCCTGAACTTTTGTATTTTATTTTATCTCTTGGAATGAATGTTTTTGTTTTTGTTTTACCAAAGTATCAAGGATAGCTTCTAGCTTTTGATCAATAGGTATCATCATGATATCAACAATCATAATGAAAACATTGATGTAGTAGGCCAGACTGATTTCCTGTCGAATGGTTAGATGATCATTTCTTCTACAGATTAAATTGTGGTAGAGTGCCAGACTGTTGGTGAGTTAAATCTGTTAAGGTATCCTGCTGCATTTTTCAGGTGAAAACAAACTGCTCCTAAAATAAATATATAGGGAAAAAAAATTGACAGATAGATACCTGCATGTCACGTATCCATGTTTTCTGCTCCCCAAGAGTAACTGCATCTGCAATAGTAGCTGCATCGTTGCAATCCTTCTAAGCATGTGACATTGCTTTTACTATTTTGGCAGATAGAGGCAGTTGCAGGTGTTTAAACTTGGCCTTTCCTAAAATAACAATTTTCATTTCATATGTGAGAGAATCAATATGAAAATTTTACCAGTTGCTGAGTGTATCTATTCCAATTGTATTTCAGAAGTGGGTGAATAAACATGGGATTTGTTCTGGCATCCACCAGGCTGGCTGTGAGATAACCAAAGTTAAAACTCTATTAATTGCCTGAATCCAAAAGCCCCCACTCGTACTGGTAAATCACAATGCTTTTTGGTTCATGAGGACTTAACATTAGTTCAGAGTGAGTGTCCAATAATGCCCCCAAAGCCTTCATATTTTCCTTTTTCTAACACTTGTTTACCTGGATGAATAGCTGTACATTCCTCTGAGGCAAGTCCACAAGGATGACTTACAGTATAAAGTTTAGGCACTGTTTTAAGGTTCTTCAAGGGGACCTCAGTCTTCCTTAAGGCTTCCTTTCATTCAAGGGATTCTGGGACTAAAGTTTGGGATTAGGGAGAGAGCCATGACTAAATAATGATGACTCTGGTCAGATCGCAGTTAACTGAAGCAACAGACTTTTGCTTATACAAATTATGTAAGACATTAGTATAGTAGTCTCCTCTCATTGGCAATTTTGCTTTCCATGGTTTTAGTTATTCCTGGTCAACTGCCGTCTGGAAGCAGATAATCCTCCCTCTGATATATTGGCAGTAGGTAAATAGTAGCCTACAGATACATTCACCTACCATCACATAGGAATTTTATCATCTCACTTCATCTTAAGAAGAAGATGAGTATGGTACAATAAGGTATCTTGAAAGAGAGAGAGAGAGACCTAGAGAGACAGAGAGTATATTACAGTATACCATTATAATTGTCTTATTTTGTTATTGTTATTATTTTTAATCTCTTACTGTGCCTAATTTAGAAATTAAATTTTATCATACATATATATGTATAGGAAAAATACATGGTATATATAGGGTTCAGTACTATCTATGATTTCAGGTGTCCACTGAGGGTTGTGAAACACATCCCCTGCATATAAGGGGGGCTACTGGAATAACCATTTTTATTGCCAAAGATCACCAAGGATGGAATTATTCTGATAATTCTTTCAGTATTCATTCTCATTACAATAATGCCCATTGTATCTTTGTTGACTGAATGCTGCCATTTGGATTCTGTCCCTCTGGGATCCCATCATTGCCGCTGATTTCAGGAAGCCCATTTTGACGGCAGCATCTCCCACTATAACTTCTAGCCTGTGGAGAACAGCCACTGGAGATATTTTTAAAAACTAGCGCTCGCTTCATCACTGTAGTTTTCAAAGCCCTGTCTCAAGAGGTATCCTATAGACCTTTCCATGACAAATAGTTAAGGAAAGGAGTAGGTTGCTTATGATAAATCCATCTCCGTGTCCCTATCTAAACCTTCAGATACTTTCCTATACAGTTTATAAATGAAGTTCTGCCATTATTGTTTCATTAAATGCAGGCCACTTTTGGGTTCAGTTTCATTCAACCCATTAAGCCAAATGCTGGAACCACTATCAAATGTTCAAGCTAACAAACTGAATCTAGACTATCTACTTAGTGCATTCATAGCAATACATTTGTCTCGTCTCCCAATGTTATATTCCTTGAGAATTCATTCTCATACACATTCCTAAGATTTCTGTGAATCTTAATTGGAAAAATCTTGCAATTCTTTGAGTGTGCCTATAATATCTTTCCAGGTCATACTTGGAATCCATACCTCTAGGGTCTGCTGAGATTTAAATCTGGTTACAAGTTTGGCAGCACTGAGTGTTGATTGGTGAGAGAGGGAGAGCTTGAGGAATAGGGTTTTTGTTTGTTGGTTGGTTGGTTGGTTGGTTGGTTTTTAACTATAACCATTCATAGAAAGTGAAAATGGCTATCACTACTGATAATGGAAGATGGGCAGATCTGGGGAGTTTCACAGAATTTCCCCATATGTTCTGATTACATTTTTCAATCACTGCTGTAACTATTTGAAGAGACCCTACAAGGCTGTGAATACTGTGAATTCCATATGTGCTGAAATTCAGCAACTGGAAAGATCTAACTTGGGGTTGGTGTTTTTTGTTTGTTTGTTTAAAGATTTTATTTATTTATTTGAGAGAGAGAGAGAGAATGAGCAGAGGGAAGAGGCAGAGGGAGAGGGAAAAGCAGATTCCCTGCTCAGCGGGGAGCCCGATGCAGGACTCAATGCCAGGACCCTGGGATCACGACCTGAGTCAAAGGCAGACGCTGAACTGACTGAGCCACCCAGGCGCCCCTGGGGTTGGTTTTTAGGAATCTTTTCTTTGCAGCTACAGGGATGAAAGATTCTTTCAAAATGACCATGGAAACTTTCTGGTTTCTTAACTAGGCTTTGAGTTAGGAGTTTAAAGCCCTGGGCTCATTATTTTTCTATGAGTTTACTAGCATAATTAGAAGAAATCAAGCAACCTCACTGTCTTTATAATTTTTATTTCCACTATAATGTTTTACTGTAGCAGCTATGTGATCGCCCAAAGCTTTGCATGGTGACTGGACTCTTCCAGGGGACTTCAGGAGACAACTTAAGAAAGTGTTTTGACATAGTATGCCATTTGCTACCCATGTTCAATTTGCCACTAGAAATGAAGTCATGAATGCCTTTAAGGCAAAACAGAACAGAGACTCAGTTCTAAATTTCTCTCCTTAAGGTTATGTTCCCCTGAAGCACCTCCATTACCAAAACCTTTGTAAGTCTGGGTTTCATTGGAAAAACAGAACTACTACATGTATGTTTTAGATTGATTTCCATGGACTTAGAGTCTGAGACAAGGATTCTCTTGCAAGTGACTGAGAGTGTTCTCAGGAGAAACTGCTAAGAGAGAGAGAAGCACGATAGGAGCTGGGGGGTAGGGGACAAACAAAGGTGTTATTTTAGCTCAAGGCTAGCCTTAGTTTAACACCCAGACGAGTTCTTGAGCATGAAGGGCACCATGGAATTGCTTCACCTTGATGAAAGGGGCTCAAGTAGATAAAGGTCACCCCAGGAATTTTGGGGTGAGGTGGCATCTACAGGTGATGGCAGTGCTTCAGAGAAGAGAGAAGCCATGTACCATTAGCTGTCAATGGTCACAGAACATGGGGAATGGGTGCATTGACCAGTAAAGGGGATCTGGGCAGATCACCAGCAGTGTCTACTAAAAAGTATAATGGGAATGAGGAAATTAATAAGGGGAAAAGAATTTATATAAATGTGGGAGTAGTTGGCTAAGTATAGGAAAAACAGTGGTAAAGTCTCAGTCTGATGCCCTAGAGCAGGAAAGAATGCTCTAATATCAGAAAAATCTGTGATCTGTTGTGTAGTGAAGTGTGAACTACTGTAAAGTCTGAAAATCTGCTACACCTGACTGCCAAGATCTTCCAAAGACTGGCTTGCTTCATTTCTGACTTTCAAATCTCCAAAGTCCCTGTCCTTATAATCTGGAACTCCACAGGGAATTGTATTCTGGAAAATGGGATTGTTGGTAATCCCAGCTGATAACAATCAACCAAGTACATATGTCAATTAGGTCAAAGTTGATATTCATATTTTCCAATCTTATATATCATTATTAATTTTTGTCATCTTTCTCTATTAAGTCATTCTGAGAGGTGTGTTAATGTTTCCCACTTCTGTTAGGACTTGGATATTTCTTCTTTGGGTTATATCAACTCTTTTATATATATCAAGGCTATGTTATTAGGTACTTAAAATTCAGAACTGTATTATCTTCTTGGTATGCTGATACAATTTTATTATAAAATATTCCTTTTTATCTCTAGTAATGCTTCTTGCATTTAAGTCTATTGTGTCTGTTATAATTGTGACACCAGCCATCCTTGATTATTGTTCACATGGTATATCTTTTTCCATCCTTGTTCTTACATTTGAGGTGTGTCTTTAATAAACAACATTAAGGAAATGCATTCTAATAATCTTTGTTAATTGCATCATTTGTCCCATTTATACAAAATGTTAGTACTGTGCTTTTATGGTTATTTCTACCTATTTGCTTTTCATTCATCTCATTTGTTCCACTTGCTTTCTCTCTGACTTCTTTGTTCATTAATTTATTGTTATGATTCTACTTCCCCTCCATAAACTTATTGATTTTAAATTATTTTACTATTCCTTTACATTGCACCCTA
Organism: Halichoerus grypus; assembly: GCF_964656455.1. Taxonomy (NCBI): domain Eukaryota; kingdom Metazoa; phylum Chordata; class Mammalia; order Carnivora; family Phocidae; genus Halichoerus; species Halichoerus grypus. Next base: position 49,855,433 of record NC_135717.1, on the reverse strand, counting down.
GAGATTACAATATGTATCTTTAATTTAATGAAACTTAATACAAACTGGTATTTTTATCATTTTTCAGGCAATGTGAGAACCTCAGAACTCTATGTGTCCTCTCCCACATTTTTTCTTATAAAAAATAAGCTTTGCTTATGTAGCTTTTACCTGAAAAATCCTCATGTAGTCATTATATTAATTTTGTTTTTAGTGGTTTTTCTTGTTTATTTATTTTTGTTTTGTTTTGTTTTGTTTTGTTGTACAAATCTACAGGTTTTAACACAGGCATAGATTCATGGAACTGTCACCCACTCAGTATAGAACTGTTCTGTAACATAAAAATCTTCCTCAAACTACCCCTTCATCACACCTTCCTCTGAACAATGCCATAATCATGTTGCATTCTCCATCACCATAGTTTTAAAACTCACAAGACATTCTTTTTTTTTTTTTTTTAAGATTTTATTTATTTATTTGAGAGAGAGAGAGAGTGTGTGAGCATGAATGGGGTGAGGGGCAGAGGGAGAAGCAGACTCCCTGCTGAGCAGGGAGCCCGTGTGGAGCTCCATCCCAGGACCCTGAGATCATGACCTGAGCCAAAGGCAGATGCTTAACCAACTGAGCCACCCAGGCGCCCCACAAGACATTCTTGTTATTGCTTACACAGTTAATTTTTGTTTACACTTAGCCAGATATTGACCCTTTCTATTATACTTTTTTCTTTCATTATCATTTTTCTAAGATATTTACATTCTGCATAAACTGATTTTAGCATTTTTTTAAAATACATGCAGAGCTGATTTTTTTTTTCAGTTTTAATTTGGCAAAAGTTGGTTTTTAAAATTTTTTATTTTATTTTGCCTTCACTTCTAAAGGATATTGTTGTTGGGTATAGAATTAGAAGCTGGTGGTCATTTGTTTTTAGCACTCTATTTTTCAATTTTTTAAAAGATTTTAAAGATTTTATTTATTTGACAGAGAGAGGGAACACAAGCAGGGGGAGTGGGAGTCTCTCTCTTATTTATTTGAGAGAGAGAGCACAAGCAAGGGGAGCAGCAGAGGGAGAGGGAGAAGCATGACCTGAGCCGAAGGCAGACGCTTAACGACTGAGCCACCCAGGTGCCCCGTTTTTAGCACTTTAAAGACAACATGTAATTTTTTTAAATTTTATTTTTAAGTAATCTCTCCCAACGTGGGCTTGAACTCAGAACTCCGAGATCAAGAGTCGTGCCGTACTCTACCGACTGAGCCAGCCAAGGGTCCCCCTTTAAAGATAGCAGTTTATTATCTTCTGGTTTTCATTCCTTTGGCTGAGTAGTCAGATGTCATCTAAGTGGTGTTCCTTTGAAAGCAATGTGTCCTTTTTACTCTGGTTGTTTCTAAGATTTCTCTTAGTGTTTGGTTTTCATAAGGTTAAATGAAATGTGCATATAGGTAATTTCCTTTTCTATATTTTCCTTCTTTCGTGGTCTCTTTGCTTCAACTCATACAATTTTTGTTGATCTATCTTCAGTACACTAATTCTCTTCTGATTTTTATCTGCTTTAAGGTAATGTATTTAATTTTTACTTTCAATATATTGCATTTTTATTTAATTTTTTTCTTTTTAATTAATTACTTGGCATTCTCATTCTCTGGAGAAATGAACCATCTTATCAATTTTTGTGTTTAGATCAACTGTAGGTTTGTTTCCCTTAATTGGGCTTTTTTCTTTTTATTTTTTTAAAGGTGAGGCACATCTTTTATTACAAGAGTTTTTATTTATTTTTTTTAAGTAAGCTCTATGCCCAATGTGGGGCTTGAACTCATGACCCCTAGATCAAAAGTCACATGCTCTGCTCACTGAGCCAGCCAGGCCCCCTGTTACTAGAGTTTACAAACAAGAAGGATAGGTGGAGGTGCCTGGGTGGCTCCGTCAGTTAAGCATCTGCCTTCAGCTCAGTTCATGATCCCAGGGTCCTGGGATCCAGCCTTGCACTGGGCTCCCTACTCAGTGGAGAGTCTGCTTTTCCTTCTTCCTCTGCTGCTCCCCCTGCTTGTGCTCTCTCTTTCTCTCTTAAATAAATAAGTAAAAAAAAAAAAAAAAAGATGGGTGAACAGAAGGAAGGAGAGGAAAGAAAGAAAAGTCTTTTTGTTGTTATTGTTCCTGGTTCTAGGTACACCAGGTAATTTCAATTGTGTGACAGATACCATATTTGATGAATTGTGGGTTGTAATGATTTTACCTCCTCTAAAGAGAGTTTATTTTATCTTGTGGTAGTATTTAGGTTCAGGATATACCACCTTATATAACCAGGGACTAACCAGATTTGGGGCCAGATTATAGTTTTGGGGGCGTCTGGTTCATCACTACATTCAGCACATAGCTCTCCAAGAATCTCAAATGAGAGCCTCAAGAGATTATTAGGCTCATCCAGGTCTTCAGAATAGGTTCTGAACTCAATTCTTTGTCTCCTTTATATCATGAAACTATGAAAAATCTCTAATCTGGTTTCTAGTGTCTTTCCTTTTAGCATCTTAGTCTCTTACTCTATGCATTTTAGGAATATGGCAACTTCCTTGTGCAAAAATCTACCATATATGGAATTCACTTTTTTACTCTTCCTTTCTTACAGGATTTTAGTGTCTTACATCCTAGCAGTCCTGGCAATGATGAACTCCAAAATCATCTTTCTACCTCTTTGAGATGGTCAGAAATACTGCTGGCTCTTTGTATCTTCATAGTATACAGTTAATCTTTGACTTCTGTCTTCTAGCCACCTGCATCTCCACCAATAATCAGCAAATGCCCTCATAGACAATATGGCTCTGAGAATGTAGAGAGAATGTATTTGTCAGTTCTCTTCCTAAATTCATGTTTCTGAGACTTGTCGTGTCTCACTTGACTTTTATGCCCATCATTGGCCAAATAAAGTCAGAACCCCTTATGGAAAGTTCCAAAAAGGGCACAGCAGGACTTCAACTACAGAATAATGTGGCTCCTCGAGTCCTATTGCCTCAATAGTTCTCAATGATGCTTTAACATTTCTTGTATGTTGTTTGGCTTCTTCACTTTATAGCTTATATCTTATATTTCCTGTCTTACTAAGAATGTGAGTCTCCGTACGATATTACACCTTGTCAAAAGTGTAAGTCCAGCTTGCACTGCTGTTGAGATTATCAGTATTGGGCCCTGACTTTCTTGGCTAATGACGGGCAAAGAAATCATGCGAAACACAGCAAGTCCAAGAAATATAAATGTGATCAGGATATTAGAATGAATAAAGAAAGTTTAAACTGGACAGCTGTTTGAAAAGATGGCTCACTAATGGGGCACCTGGGTGGCACAACTGGTTAAGCCTCAGACTCTTGGTTTGGGCTCAGGTCGTAATCTCAGGGTCATGAGATAGAGCCCCGTGTCAAGCTCTGTGCTAAGCGGGGAGTCTATTTGAGATTCTCTCTCCCTCTCCCTCTTCCCCTCCCACTTGTGCTCTCTCTCTAAAATAAATAAATAAATCTTAAAAAAAAAAAAAAAGACAGCTCACTAATTACTGCTACTCTAAACAGCCAACCCACTTCTGTGAATTCTACAGTTTTGTGGTTGTGGTTTATCCCTTTAATCAATAATGAAAGTTATCCTTAAATTATTAATATATGTGCTTATAGTCAGTTTCTACTGCTGACATCCAAGAAACCTAACCAATTTACTCAAATATGTACACTTATATGTATGTATCATATGTCTCCACAAGATTATGAGGCTATAAAGACAGAAAATATTTTTTATTTGTTTGTAACACATTTCTGAAGATTGCATATTATGTTAACTGTATCTGTGTTGAATTAAAGTGAATTTTATATTTCATTTCAGATTCCCAAATTAATAAAATATTATATCATCCAAAATAAAACAAAACTGCAATTCAAATAATTCTATAATGTAAACCATGAAAATAAATCAAAAGCATTGACATATGTGTTTACTTATGAAGATGATTATGGTTCATTCTAAAACATTGCCTTTCTGATCCTAGTAGTCAAATCTAATCATAGTATGAAGAATACAGGAACTAGTCAATATGTGTTCAAAATATATTTTTACCAAAGAGCATGAATAAAGCAGGGAAAGGAGAATGACCACTTACTTTAAGATTAGTAGCAACTTGGAAATTAAAATTTGCTCCTAATGCTGTGTATATTTCATGCACACAGAACTAGAACAGACTGCTGAAATAAAAGTAGAGATTTCTATAAACATAATAGGCTGTATTAAGCCAGCCATTATGTTGGATACAATTTCCATTTAATGTCAGAAATTGGCTTTTGAAGATGGCACTCTAAAAATCAAAGCTTTCAATTTTTGCAGCTTCTAAATTGATTAAAATAGAAAAAGAAGTAAGTGTTAAAGAAACATTTTGAGAATATCATCATTCAAATCTCATTTTTGAGGGGTGGGGGCAGGTAGTGCTTTGTTTTTATTACATAAAGAAAGGAAAAGGAATGATTGGGACCAGCAATAAAAAGATAACTATGTCAGGGAGGGAAAAGTATTCACACTGGAGCTCTCTAAGCCCTTCGCTATTAGAATATAAATGCTACATCTTGAAATAAACTAGAAAATGAAGGAATCTATCTTTCTCTTTAAAGTGCCAGATCAGAAGAGGCGAGCTTTTTCTGAGAATCAGGAAAGCTGCCTTCTGAGGTTTCTGTGATCAAAAATGGGGAAAGCACTGATGTGGAAAGACTGATATTTGAATCTCACAAAACTGGTTTTCAGCACCAGTAGTGTTAACAGAAAGAATATCAGAGGCTCCAGGACCATCTAACCCATTCACACAATAAATTTTTGCATGGGCAGCTGGGGAAATCTAATTCTAAACTTACACGGGAACTCTGTTCGATTATATTTCTAGTACATGAATATGCTTTGCTCATGTAATTTTTTGGTTTTATTAAGTCAATAAGGGAGGATTGTTATTTGTAGTAAATTGGGGGTGGGAAAAGTAACACTTTGTGCCCCTGGACTCCTGCAGCTTATTCAAGGGGAGTGCTTCTTCTGTGGGCATTACTATTATCTCTTAAAGAGAGTATCTCAGTGGTATGAACTCGGTTTTATTTCAACTGAGTCACTGAAGAAAAGAAATAATGAATTACAGATCTTAGGTGAAAAATTAGTAAAGCCCTTTCTTCCAAACTCTGGTTGTTGCTTGACACATCTCTGGTAATTTTTCATAAATGAATTCATCTGAACTGTGGTTGCCCCAATTACATACAGGATTTTACTGAGAAACTGCTTTAGTCTCTGCATCATATTGTTCATTTTAAAAAGTCTTAGTGAGAGGGGCACCTGGGTAGCTCAGATGGTTAAGCGTCTGCCTTCCGCTCAGGTCATGATCCCAGGGTCCTGGGATCAAGCCCCACATTGGGCTTCTGGCTCAGCAGGGAGCCTGCTTCTCCCTCTCCCTCTGCCTCTCTCCCTGCTCATGCTCTCTCTCTCTCTCTCTCTCTCTCTGTATCTCTGTGTCTCAAATGAATAAATAAAATCTTAAAAAAAAACCAAAAAAAAAGTCTTAGTGAGGGGCGCCTGGGTGGCTCAGTCAGTTAAGCATCCAACTCTGGTTTTCGTCTCAGGTCATGATCTCGGGGTCCTGATATTGAGCCCCACATCAGGCTCCACACTGAGCACAGAGTCTGCTTGTCCCTCTCCCTCTGCTCCTTCCCCTGCTCTCTCTCTCTCTCATAAATAAATAAAATCTTTAAAAATAAAAAAAAATAAAGAACTCCTAGTGATTAGCGCTTAGCATAAATTTGATGCTCAAAAATATTCATTAAGTAACCATTTTAGTCCTAATCTGAATACCAATAAACTAGCATAAATTTAGACCAGGTACACAATTCTATAGATCAGTTAGGAACATCATTTACTGGGTATGTGACATTTACAACGAAAAATTTATTTAACTTCTCTTAATTCCAGCTTTCTTGTCTATGAACCTTTATATGCTTGTCCTGCACATTATAACATCATATTTATAAAGGGCCTTCCACAAAGCCTAATATATCATCTAGGCTATTATTATTTTTATTGCTATTAGAGACATTTGCAAATGACCAATGAGCCTTCATCTCCTAGATTTGTGAAACCGTTTTTCCTCTTCATTCAGTAACTCAATAAATGATTATTTATGGGAAGCAAAATTTCAAAGCCCTACATAATCATGGGTTAATTACAAATAGCATTTTGTTTCATTTGCCATTTTTTTCCAGGACATACATACAACTTCACCACTCCATTATGTAATTGTATAGAGTTTTCTGTAATTTCTATTAGAAATGTTATTCTTTCTCTTGTCATCCATCTATCATAAATTCTGAGGGCAGGGACCTGATTTTCAAACTTCTTTCTTATTAACCAGGGCTTCTATTCACTCCCCTTAAATGGAATACTCAAGCGCTCTGAAATGGCACTGAATGTTACAGTGGTGGTTGTTTTACTACTTCCAGGAATTGACAGGACAGGATATTTCCAAGAGGGGCTATTCGGGATCACACTTTTTAATTTTTATTTATACTATTTGGCTGAAGTCTCTAAATACAAAGAGCAGGCAACTGAGGCTCACTGTACACTGATAAGGGGCAAGGTGTTCATTTTAGAGTGTGAGATTAGGACAAAGCTGTACTTAGTTTTGGATGATAATCTATTTGTTCAATGGAAAATACTATTGCTGGAAGCTGATCCTCTTTCAATGAGAAAAGCCCTGCACACATTCAGCCCATAAATGGAACAATGGTTGGATTAATCCATTAATCAGAATAAGGAGGTATTTGCTCTAAACCACGTTTTACTGATGCCTTTACATGACTTACTGGTCACAAAGTGAGGGAAGCAACACTCACGCATGGAAAGGAAGTGAGGATGGGATAAAAAGATGGTACTGCCTTCAAATAAACACTGGCTTTCTTCAACCTTTACCGGTATGATTACTTATTTAGATGAAGTTACATTTACATAAAATTCATGTTAAAAGTGGGAGCACCATGAAGTCTTTCCTCTCTCACTCCCCACTTTTAACCATCTGCCATACTTCATGATCTCTACCTACTTCAAAGCACTCATCTCTGTCGACACTGGCAATGAACCATGTCTAGCCTCCAATCCGGCCTTTGTTTCTGATTTTGCTTCATTCCAACCCATAGAAAGTCATCTTTCTAAGCTAAAAATCCCCCCCCTTTTTTTTTTTTGTTCTTTCACCTACCTGTTAGACTCCTTCAACTATTCCCTATATCTTTTGGGAAGACACTCAAATGTCTTATGATAGCCTCTCACAATCTCCCAACATGGCCATGTCGTGATTTTTTTCTCCCTTTTAGAGAACAAATGAAATCAACAGATTGTAACTTTTCAAAAGCCAGATAAGCCAGAGTCTGCATATCAGTTCTGAAGAGAAGGAATTTTCAGAATCTGAAAGCCTGAGTGTCTTCTACCAAAAGTTTCTTAGCTAATAACGTATCTGTGTCTGAAAGTTTCTTTGCCAATGTCTCTCCTCATTCGGAAATTATGCTTGCTTTTTTGAAAATGAGATAAGTGTATTACATATTTGTGTGTATTTCATTCATTTTTCATATTTCACTCACAGCTAGGCCTTGGTGTTCTCTTGTTGAACATAAACCATTTTGCAGAACAACTCAGACAAGGCTGCCATGGGAGCATGATGAAAATGAGGCCAGAAGCAAGACCACTTCATATTTCTGTCTATTCACAGACATAAACAAGGTCACTGTGCACACCACAAAACATCCCCCACCTCCCGGCAAATATGAGTGCCTGCTGCTTTTTTAAATTAATTATGGCTTGATCCTTGCTTTAGTCTGTCCTTGTTCTAGATAAGATTAACATATCCAGTCATAGAATTTTTCCATTTCCTGATATTACCCAATGCAGAGAAAAATCCCTACTTCCTTGAGTCCTCCCCTAAATCACCTAACCAAAGCCCATATTCTTTAAATTCTTTCTCCCACCTTCTTACTGAGATGCCCCATAGTTTCCCACATTGCATGGTCTCCCTAGTTGTTGCAACAGGAATGAAATGTAATTTATTCACAACTATAGATGTGTTCCTAGTGATCTTTGATGAGTGGTCTTTGACTAATATATACATATACATATATATATATATATATAGACTATATTATCACACATATATACATACATACACACAAACACACTGAATGGTTGAAAACACCCACTGGTTAAATCCAGAGTCCTTAAGCTCTGTAAAGCAACAGGTCCCTAACCCTGATGATACTGATATAAAACTCTCTGAAATGGAGAAATTTACAAATATGAGCAGAATAGAACTCTCCTCCCAAAGTATTCCAGAACACCCCTTATCCCCCCCCCATACACAAGATAAGAGAAAAAGAAAGAAAGGAACCTGGAAACATGGATACAAGGGAAGGGAACACAACAACAAAATTAAATAGAGCACCATAGTTTGACCCAATTATTAATTCAAAATTTATTAAAATTAGTTACCAACAAAAAAGTAAAAGGGCTCTGATTGACTCTCATACATGACCAATGCAGGTTCTGAGTTAATCTAATAATCTTCTGAAATGCACCAATGGCAAAACTTCATGCCCTTAATCAATACTTGGGCTCAAATTACAATCACATGTGGGCATCCCACTAATTTAAACAAGGTACACCTTATAATCATAGGAAAATTCCTGGACATAAATTAGTAGCCAGAAAAGTACATCTCATCATAACTATTGAAACTACATCTTAATGTGTTCAAACAGGGCCTTCAAGGATTGAAACACATTATATAAGACCAATTAGTGAAGGACTGATTTTTCCCACTGCACTTCCATGTAATAGCCTGATTTACTTGTTCTTATACATGGAAAGTACGGATGGCGCCTCAGTGTGGATTACCACAAGCTTAATGTTGTGGTTTCATGCGTTAAAGTTCCCATAGTCAATATTATTTAAATTACTGACTCCATCTAATTAGCAACTATTTTGGTAAGTATTTTACTATTATATAGATTTGACTAATATGCTCTGTTCTATGCCTATTTCAACAGTTTCTCAGCTGCACTTTGCCTTCACAAAGAGACATAGTATACCTTTCCCCAGCTACACACGAGGTACCCAAATAGCCTTGCCATACATACAATCTTTCAGGCAAGATCTTAACTGTATCTACCTTTCTTCAGAAGCATAGGTATTTCATTACATCGATGACATTCTCCTCTGAGGAGATTCATTTGACACACTCATTCAAGACATACAAATACAAAGGAGCTCCTGAAAAGGGAATGGGGCATTACTCTGCACATACTACAAGGTTTTGCCACTTTGATTAGCTTCCTGAGGATTAACTGGTAAACATAGGACAGCTCTAACCCTTCCACAGTCAAGAAACTGTTATTAACCTCTCAGCACCCAAAATGTAAAAACACGCTCCCAGTTTTTAGGCTTTTTGGGATCCGTAGGCAAAATATATTCACTGTTTATAGATTTTACTTAAACTCGTTTACACTGTCACTTGCAAATTGACCCATCTTGAATGGAAGCCCATCTAGAATCTGTCCAAAATTGTAATACAAGTGTGGCCTGCGAGGTACCTGCATTATAGAAACTTTAGCAAACTCCTTTCACACCTCTTAGAGTCTCTGAATCACTCATGATGCCCATTAGTTGTCCATGGGCTTCTGTTGCGAGAAATTACCCTGCACTATGTGCCAATAGAGTGGCAATTGTTGGTTATCATATACTGGGCTCTCTGGAAAATAGAGGCTCTCACCTAATGAGAGCTTATGACCCACTGCATCCAGCTGCCCTTTATACCTTAGATCACAGAAGCTCAAAATAGCCATAGAAACATCTTGCTGTAAGATAAAGCCAAATCTGAGCCCTCTGGCATATTGCTATCTGTGTGAGGTGGCAGCCTTCTTTATCTTCAGTCTCCTGACAACTGTCATGGTGCTAGAGGAGGTCACTCCTCTCTTGGATCCCTTGGCTAGCTGGGCAGCTCCACGGGATCAACTGAGTGAACAGCACCGGAAATTCATCATACCACTGCATGTGATGGAGCCTAAAGCAGAACTACTGCTTTTCATCACTTAACCAGGATGCCCCTACTCAAGGTTGGGACCCAAGGATCAGCCCAACTGGCCTAATTTGGGACAGTCATCTTAGTACTGGTTGCCCTGGCCAACAATCAGCCCCATCTGTATATATATTTTTTTTTTTATAGATTTTTGGGACATTACCAGTGGTTTGGCTGTCTGATACAGCCAATGTCAGCAACAGTTCCTTGTCCAAGTTGCCTCTTTTAGGGAAAAGAACTTGGGGAATCCCTTTTCTCATAGATACCTATAATTAAGTAAAAGTTATATGTACCTTCACATATACTAACCACAGTATAAGGCCTCACCAAAGGATTCCTTATCCCCTTCAGAGTTTCAGACATTATTGGATGCATTTAACTTCTCAGAATATACAAAGCTGGGCTCTTGAACATTTAAGACATTTAAGGAACCTTCATCTCCTGGATGGTCTCAGGCTGCAGGCCACAGAGAGAACCAGCATGGCTTACTTAAGCAAGTTCAAATTCAATTAAATGAAAAATGGCACATTTCAGTCATCAGTTAAATATCAAGGGTGAATTGTAATAGACTGCTTTTTTTGATGTTTGCTGACAGCCTTTAAGCTTCACTCCTCATCTTCCCCTTCTGCTCCATATCTGGGCAAGCTGACAAGAAAGACCAGCTGCCCCCTTCTTTGCTCTTGGCAGGAAGTTCAAACCATGCAAGCCCCTGCCCCTTGTGCAGGAGCCATCATACAGGCCCTATACCCTACCACCATAAAAATGCCAAGCTAGTATGCTTTTCTTCTTTTCTCAGGGTATTTTTGGTAAAGCAGGAAAGCCTCCTCTGCTCCTTGTCCATCCTCACCAAAACCTCGTATGTAAGTAACAAATACTTTCATATTCTCTTGGTATGTATCTGGCTTTATCAGTCATGACAGCTGAACCAAATTTTGAATAGGAGTCCATCCTGTGTCTTCAGAGTGTCCACAACATGGTCTTCAATCCATCTTGAGTTAATTTTTGTGAAAGGTGCAAGATTTTTGTGTACACTCATTTTTTATGCATATGAATGTTCCAGTACCATTCCTGAAAAATAGTCTTTTTCCATTGAATTGCCTTTGCCCCTTTTTCAGAGATCAGGTGACTACGTATGTGTGAGAATAGTTCTATGCTCTCTATTCTTTTCCACTGGTCTATGTTTCTCTTATTTTGCTGTACTACATTGTCTTCATTATTGTAGCTTTAAAATAAATCTTAAAGTCAAGTAGTATATCAATCCTCCAACTTGGTTCTTCAATATTTTATTGGCTATTCTGGATCTTTTGCCTTTCCATATAGAATATAGAACTGCAGAATAAGTGTCAATATCTACAGAATAGCTTCCTGCAATTCTGAATGGCATTTCATTGGCATCTTAGCAACACTAAGTCTTCCAATCCATGAACAGAGAATATTCTTCCATTTATCATTTTCACTATAGTTTTGTAGTTTTCCACATACAGATCCTGTATATAAGTATTTGTATCTAAATATTTGATTTTATTTGTGCTAATGTAAATGACATTTATTATAAATTATTCCATTTATTTAAACAAAAACAAAAAAACAATTCACTCGTTCTTCCTACCACCCATCCCCTGCCTCTGGCAACCACTAATCTGTTTCTGTATCTATGAAGTTTGGTTTATCTTACTTTTAAATTAGATTCCACATATAATATGAAAGATCATGCAGTATTTGTTTTCTCTGTCTGACTTATTTCACTAAACATGATGCTCTCAATCATGCAAATGGCAGTATCTCATTCTTTTTTATGGTTGAATCATATTCCATTGTTTATATATATATATCATGATTTCTTTACCCATTCATCCATCATTGGACACTTATTTCCATATCTTGGCTATTGTAAATAATGCTGAGATGAACATGGAGTTACATATATCTTTTCAGGTTAGTGTTTGTTTTCTTTGAATAAGTACCCAAAAGTGAAATTGCTGGATCATATGGTAGTTCTACTTTTTCAATTTTTGAGGAAACTCCATACTGTTTTAATAGTGGGTGCATCAATTTACATACCCACAAGTGTTTTCTTTTCTTGACATTCCCACCAACACTTGTTGTTTATTGTCTTTTTGATAATAGTCATTCAAGCAGGTGTGAAGTGATACTTCATTGTGGTTTTGTAATTCCCTGATGATTAATGATGTTGAGCTTCTTTTCATGTACCTATTGGCCACCTCTACATCTTCTTTGGAGAAATGTATATTCAGGTCCTTTGACCATTTCCTAACAAATTAATGTTGATTTTTGTGTAAAGCTGTATGAATTCTTTATCTATTTTGTATATCAGTCCCTTAACAGATATATTATTTGTAAATACCCTCTCCCATTCTCTAGATTGCCATTTCATTTTGTTGATGGTTTCCTTTGCTTTGCAAAACCTTTTTAGTTTGACGTAGTCCCACTTATTCATTTTTGCTTTTGTTGTTTTTGGTGACAGATTAAAAAAAACAATCATTGTCAAGATCTATGTCAAGGACCTTACCAACTATTTATTTTTTTTCTAGGAGTTTAATGGTTTCAAATCTTACATTCAAGTCTTAAATCCATTTTGAGTTAAATTTTGTGTATCTGTTCCAGTGATCTATGTGTCTGTTATTATAATACCACACTGTTTTAATTACTATTATTCTATAATATAGTTTGAAATCTGGTAGTGTGATGCCTCCAACTTTGGTTATTTGGGATCTTTTGTGATTCTGTACCAATTTTAGGCTCTTTTGTTCTATTTCTGTGAAACATGCTGTTGGAATTTTGATACGGATTGCACCGAATCTGTATATTGCTTTGGGTAGTATGGACATTTTAACAATATTAATTTTTCCAATTCATGAACATGAAATATTTTTCCATATATTTGCTTCTTCCTCCATTTCTTTGATTAACACCATGTAGTTTTCAATATACAGGTCTTTCAACTCTTTGATTAAATTTTATTCTTTTTTGATGCAATTGTAAATGGGATTGTTTTCTTAATTTTGATTTCTGATAGTTTATTATTATTGTACAGAAACAACAGATTTTAGTGTATTTATTTTGTAAAAGGCGAAAGATTTATGTGATCTGAAGAGAAACCAGAGTGTTAGTGTATTTATTTTGTATCCTCAAAATTTACTGAATTTTTTTTTATTAGTTCTAGCAGTTTTTTGATATAGTCTCTAAGGTTTCCTATATAATATCATGTCATCTGCACATAGTGACAGTTTTACTTCTTCCTTTCCAATTTGGATACTTTTTATTTCTTTGTCTTGCCTAATTTCTCTGGGTAGGACTTTTTTTTTTTTTAATGTTAGTCACCATACATTACATCATTAGTTTTTGATGTAGTGTTCCATGATTCATTGTTTGCATATAACACACAGTGCTCCATGCAATACCTTCCCTCCTTAATACCCATCACCAGGCTAACCCATCCCCCCACCCCCCTCTCCTCTAAAACCCTCTGTTTCTCAGAGTCCACAGTCTCTCATGGTTCATCTCCCCCTCTGATTTCCCCCCTTCATTTTTCCCTTCCTATTATCTTTTTTTTCTTTTTTTTAACATATAATGTATTATTTGTTTCAGAGGTACAGGTCTGTGATTCATCAGTCTTACACAATTCACAGCACTCACCATAGCACATACCCTTCCCAATGTTCTGGCTAGGACTTCTAATACTATGTTGAATAGAAGTGGTGAGAGTGGGCATTTTGTCTTGTTCCTGACCTTAGAAGAAAAGCTTTCAACTTTTCACCACTGACTATGATGTTAGCTGTGGGCTTGTCGTATATGGCCTTTATTATGTTTAAGGTACATATATACCTCATTTATCTTTATGTTCAAAGATAAATATATAAGAATATTAACTATAGGATTTATTATAAATATGAAACAATTTAAATATGTCAGTATAGGGAAATGAATGCACATACCCTTTCAGGTATACTAAGTGATGAAATATTACATGTCTTTCAAAATCTGATTTCAAAGAATAATTAAATGCATAAATTTGTCTTCAAAATAAAGATTGCAGGTAAAAATCTACACAGAAAATAAGATCAACCTTTAGAAAATAGGACTGAGAGGAAATGCCAATTGTGTTTTCCTGAATAGTGTGATTATAGGAGATTTTATGACAAATAGGTGCCCAGGTTGTGTTGGCTATTATTATTTTTATTAATATTTAGCTTTCTTTTAATTAATTTTCTTGAATTTCTAAATGCTATACATTAAGGGGCACCTGGATGGCTCAGCTGGTTGAGTGTCCTACTCTTGATTTCAGTTCAGGTGATGATCTCAGGGTTGTGAGATCAAGCACTGTGTTGAGCTCTGTGCTCAGGAGGGAGTTTGCTTGAATTTCTCTCTCCTTATCCCTCTACTCCTCTCCCCCCACTCTCTCTCTCTCTCAAATAAATAAATCTTAAATAAATAATGTTATAAATTAAGCATGCTTTACTTTTATAATGAGAAGATATTTAATAATATAAATGTAATATTCAATAATGTTCCTCTAAATTTACTTCTTTAGAAAATAACCCCCCACCCAAAAAAAGGAACGACTGTTGAGTTCTTAAGATTTTAAATACTCAGGCGTCTGGGTGGCTCAGTTGGTTGGGCGACTGCCTTCAGCTTGGGTCATGATCCTGGAGTCCCGGGATCGAGTCCAGCATTGGGCTCCCTGCTCGGTGGGGAGTCTGCTTCTCCCTCTGACCCTACCCTGTCTTGTGTTCGCTCTCTCTCTCTCTCTCAAATAAATTAAAAAAAAAAATTAAAATCTTTAAAAAAAAGATTTTAAATACTCATGATTAGAAATGAAGAGTTATGAACTATATATATCCCACATGGAGGAAAACCTTAGCCATAGAGAAGAAAATGGCAAGGATTAAGAATTTTTCCATTTCATATAAAATCTAACTGGCCTATTCAGCATTGACAAAGAGGAATCCTTAATAATAAAATAAACCAATCTTTACTGTATAAACACTGGAACGTGATTCATACAATTACCTTTATAAAAACTAGCTTGATGGTAAAGATACAATAAAGAATCTGCAAATTGGAGCATCTGCCCTTCTGACTTTTGATGTGGGGCTTTTATTTGAAATTACTACTTATCTTTTCTGTCCATGGTGTTTTAATATATTTTGGCAATGTCAAAATTCAGTACTTGTACCTCAATTTCAGGTGCTTAAGAGGGAAATGCCTCTATCTTTGAGATGCTAATGAGAGCCCTACAACAAGAATTTTAAGTATATCACATAGTCTGTAGTTTAAAACAGAATATTCCAAATACAACTTCCCAATGAAAAAATAATCACCATTTTAATATGATATGGCAACAAATACACATAAGCTTCATTTTATTTATGAAATATTATTTGTATGTTTGAAATGAAATGGGACTTTGTTAAAAGAAACTCACTCTAAAATCCTAAGGATTTGATGGAAACTTTCTTTATCATGATATGAAAAAAATAGTTTGGAATTGAAAAATTGCTTTCATCTGTTTAGAGTCCTGTAAGACACTCATTTTTTGTGTTTCTCTTTTGATAATGTGATTATGAAGTTTGACCTTCCACTTAGAGATGAGAAAATCAAATCATGAGTTTATATTCCTTTATATTTCTATTAGAATATTGCCTGAAGAGGGAGATGATGTAAGTGATTTCAAAATTATGGAATTTGACCTTTTTTTATTGCAATGCTTAAATGTTGAGGCAGCACCTATTTACACAATATTCAAAGTGCTACTTTTGGGACAAATAAGTCAGTATGTTTCATGTCCATATTCATTAGTCAGGATTGGCTGAGTTATCCTGCAATAATAAAGAATTCCAAATTTTCAAGATCTTAAGACAATGGTAGTTAATGTCTTATGCAGGCAAGATTTGCTGTGAGCTGAGGCCACATGCCAGGACAGCTGACTTCCATATGTAAGCTCAGCGTTACTCCTCCATGCTACCATAGGCATTCACAATAGTCATGACAGTAAAAGAGGAGAGGTGGAGATTTGTGTCCCAGTAATGAAATACCTCTGTCCCCAAGGGACACACATCATTTCCACTAACAGTCCCATGGCTGTGCCTAATTTCCAAGTCAGGATATGGAAAGGAACGTGGAAGTATAAACCTATGGTACACTAGAAAGAAGTAAATCCAAGGTGAACAGTTGTAATATCTGATATGCTATTTAACTGTGATTTGCCAAAACCAGAATTATTCATCATTAGTAAATAAAAATAGCTTTTCTTGATTCATTGTTTGCATCATATAGAGGTTAGACCTCTAGGTTTCATATGTGTGCTTTTATGTGTTAACACATTTCACTAACCTGGAGACAAACAGAAATAATTTACAAGCATTTTGTATGGTGATTATTTTTTTTCATCATATTGGGAAGTTGTATTTGGAATATTCTGTCTTAAACTACAGACTATGTGATATACTTAAAATGCTGTGGTATATGATTCCCCTAACTGTAAATATTACCTAGACTTTCTCCCCCATGAAAAAACATACACAGAAAGACTCTAAAAAACTGATTATTCCCTTCAGTTGACGAGTAGAAGTGAAAGCATTGATTTTGGAGAGAAACAATCCTGAGTTTTAATTCTAGCTTTTTGGAGTGACAGGTAGCTTTCCTATAGACTATATTGAAAAAGTCCCCATTTTATTGGTGGAGAAACTAAAGCACCAAACAACAGGTATAACCTTATTTGAGACATACAGTGGCTGAAATTAGAGCCCATATCTTGTTTATATTTAACTGAGGCTCTTGTTCATATTTTTAATTGAGGCTCTTCATTGTTTTTTAAAGTTTAATTCAAATTAAGAGCTCATCCTATGATACAAAATAATCCATGTAATAACATTAATAACATTTAGTATAAAACACACCATAAAAGCAGGAAATGTGGATGATTCAAATTCTTTAGAAAATACTTTATGTAATAAAAGTAGGTACCAAAAAATGTATTACGATAAAGCATATCTCTCACGAAACGCCAAGTTATAATTTTATACTGGTAGCAATTTCTATCATAAAAGTATTAAGACAACTTTTATCACAGCAGACAAATTACATGTCGAAATTGTGAGGTAGACTGGATACAATTAAATATGAGTTTCTATCACCCAATGAATCATTAAAGTCTTTACCTCACAGACAAAACAGCCACGTCTATGATTTCAAACAAAACAATTTTTCCACTGCCAATTTTTTTTATAAGTTATTAAATATTTTCTTTTGTAAAGTGATGAAACAGGGTCAAAAGGTGCTCTCCCACCCAAAGAGTTACAGATTAGAAAAAAACATGTTTCACATTGTGTTAATGGTCTTAGACCTGGAATTTTTCTACCCTGAGTCTACCCTGAACTATATTTACAAATTACATGTATTTACCTGTCTTTCATAATGGTGATGAGGTTGTTTTATCCGCTAAGTTTTTAATTTGGGGTCATGGCATCCTTTTCAGACTCACAAATTTGTTTTCATGTCACATTCTCTGAGGCTTAAATTATTTTTGTTGAATGAACTACCAATAGATGGTAAAAGATTGCCTCAGTAAATGGTCTAATAGTTTATATATAGTACAGGTGAAACACTTAAAATTTTCTTTCCATGCTGAAATCATCAAAAAAAGTTAATAAAAATATTTTATAAATACTCTCTAAGGATCATCCACCTTTGGAAACAGTTAAATTGGAATAAAGAGGGATGAGGGAAAGGAAGCTCATATTTATTGAGCTGTTAATTTTTATTCATACTAGCTTGGTGTTTTGTAAGCCTTTCCTAGCATACTTCTTACAAACAAATATGTACACAGTTGCATCCATAGGTAGAATTAAAATTCAGGATTGTTTCCCTTCTAAGTCCGTGTTCATTCCAGTGCATTCAGCAGTGGAAAGGAATAGTACACTAGTAATACCACAATTAATACAACCATGCTGCCGCCATTTTGACTACAGCAACCATGTAAACATCAGCATTAAAACTATTGAGCTCTTGCTATGGTCCAGGCAATAATCTTTAATGTGCATTATGTTAAATCTCATGAGTCTATGAACTTTGCCCATTTACAGAGTAGAAAATTAATTTAGAGAGTTTTGAGTTACTTGCCCAAAGTGACACAGCAAGTAACTAAGTTAATGGTGGATCAGGAATCAAAACCTAAGTCCATTTGACATCAAAGTTAAAATCTGAAACCAATGTTCAGCAAAACTCAGAATCAAAACTGACAAGGAGTCTTTGTTTCCTCATTTGTACAGTTACATGTGACTGACAAAATATTTGTCCAATTGAAGGGAGGCGGCTACTGTGGAGGCTTCTATGAATAGCAAGAAGGCGCAACCCTAAATTTTCACTATCTGTATGAAAAGCAGAAATACCTGATCATTGTAAATGACTATTTCAAGGAAAAAGGACCGTCAGACTCATTTGCAGGCTGTTACAGGATCTTTTATGGCTCATTAGCTTTTCTCATCCCTTTCATTTCTGTTTGACTTCTCTGTGACCATTTGTTCACAATTAATCAAGTTGTCCAGTGGCAAGGTCAGGGAGCGTGCCTGAGTTGACACAAATCTACCAGCTCTACTGTTAAAAACAGCTCAGTGCTCCTGTCCTGCTGACAAGTGGGTTAGGAGAATCTCTCCTATACAAAAAGGTTGGCATTTTTGCATTTCAGTATTGTGCACAGGTCTCTCTTCACTAGAGCGTGACACTTCAGCAGAGACACAAAACTCATTACCCATTCTTAACCAGAACACGGGTGGTTCAGTTCCTCTTCTGCACTTTTTCTAGCTGGTTGCTTGCTATGGTAATAACAACAACCATTTACTGAACATTTTAGCAAATGTTGGGTGTGTCCCACCCATGTCCCTCAGGCCCTACCAAGTCTATATACCTGGCTGATGTCAATGGCAGTATCTGCATCTCCTGCCTGAGGAATTTTTTTCCCATTACTACAGGTCCTTCTGCCCACAGATACTGTGGGCCAGAGGTGCCAGGGAACTCATACCCTAGAAGTAGCCCTCAATCAACCAATACTGGGAATTGCTATGTAAAATCCCAGCTCACACACCTCTGAGCTGGTATAATCTAAGGGGTGTGTTTTATACTATTTCCTAAAGATGCCCTGTAGGATTAAACTCCCATTGCCTGCTGTGGAAGTTGGCTTAACAACATACCCTTTATTGGCTGCCTTCCTGTTCCTGTATTTCTTCTCCACTCCCACACTGGTAATCCTCATGCCTTTTGAATGAAGAAATTGTACTTGAATCTCTGTTTCAATGTCTGCATTGGGGGAGTCCCACTTAAAAAAAATACCTAGAGTGTGCCAGCACTGTAATAGTAATTGAGCATGCAACAATGATGAAGACACTCCTCTACTTGGGAGACTTTACAGTAAGGACGAAAGGGCCAGATCTGAAAACATGGAGGAAATCTCATTTGATGAATAAGAGTGAATTTTGTGAATTCAGTGGAAAAGGGATTTCAGGCAGAGGGGCAGCGTGAATAAATGCATGGTTGTTCATCAGAGCAGGTTGCTTTATTTTTTTATTTATTTATTTTTTATTTTTAAATATTTTTAAAAATTATTTTAGAGAAAGAGAAAGAGAGAGAGAGCATGCACATGTATGGTTTGGGGGAGGGACAGATGGATAGAATCTTCAAGCAGACTTCCTGCTGAGCGTGGAGCCCAACACTAGGCTCCATTCCAGGACGCTGAGATCATGACCTGAGCTGAAACCAAGAGCTGGAGGCTTAACCAACTGAACCATCGAGGCACCCTGGAGCAGGTTGCTTTAAATGTTCCCCTCCCCCCCAGCATTCAACCCCAATTCATTCCTTACACTGCTGAGGAGTTAATTTTCTTAATGATTGGTCAAGGGAGGAGAAATTGTAACAAAAGAGGTTTGAAGGATAACAATGAGACCTGACAATTTATTAAAGTATTTCCTTGACATTCACCAGAAATTAATCTCAAGATCTTCCCTAATACCCAAATGCACACATTTTACTACAGCAAATATTCTCAGCTACTAAATGGAAACCATAATACTTACTTTCCAGAGTTGCTACAAAAACTAAATTAGACTATTACAGCTTTGTTGAGATGAGAATGATAAGAGATTGGTGTCCTTACCAGAGCCTACTTATCTGTGATTAAGATCAGTGCCTCATAAAAATCACAATTTACTAGAGGTCATGGATCATTGAGGTTTCCCCTAAAAACTATAAACAGAGAATTGTACGTCCTACCATTTTAAGGTCTGCTTGCTCTTACTATGGGCAATACTGAGCATGCTAATTCATCTCTCACTCTCACTTTTTCAAAATACGATATTGTAGAAGAGATGCCAGTGAAGTCTTAGCTAACATTACAGATTTTTGGATCTTTACTAAACTTTGGCAATCCTCCAGTGGGCCTCCAGTGCCAAATAAACTAGGTTTAAATGGCTTAGCCTGGCATTCAAGGCCATCCATCATACTCTCCCAATCTAATGATGTACATTCACAGCCATCATTTTCTATAAAGACAACCAAGATTCCAACCAATATAAGAAAACTGCTATTCTCTAACGACAGGCTGTGTTTTTCCCTCAAGCTTTTGCTCTCATCATTGCCTTCCTTTAGAATGACTCCACTCCCTCCCATGCTTCTCTCTTTCCTCAAAGCTTGGCTCATTCATCCCCATCTCTGCAATGGCCTTTATACTAGTCCCTCAAGTCAGGGGATGCTCCCTCCACTTTTTTTCTAATGTCCTTTACCACTTTTTATTCTGGTACACATATTTAGGTTCATGTTGAGTCTCTCCTACTAGAATGTAAATTCCTGAGGAAAGATAAGATTTTTACATGTCGCTGTATTCCCCAGAGCATCATGGCATACACCATTCACACAGTAAGTGCTCTTTACATATTAGTGAGGAAAAATTCAATACTACATTCATCCCCTGCCGTGGAATCTCAATGAAGTTCTGGAGACCTTCTAGTTCAGTCTTTATGAGGTCCTCCTAGAAGTATAATTAAGTCTTCTAGTAAGGGAAGGAAACAAATCTCAGGTTCCTCAGCAGATAATAATAGTACATACATTTTATGCTTTATTACCTTCAATAAAATCATCTTATAAAGAAGCAGCACAGAGATTAGTACAGGAAAATTGCTCAACACATATAAGTAGGTCTAATTATAATTATATTCATTTTTGTTTTTCACTTGAGTGTTGAGCAATATTTGGTATTTACATTAAAGTTATTTTTTTTAAATGCCATCTGGAATTCCTTTTTAATAAGTGCATTCTAGAAAGTGATTACCAGGGTCTTCTTGGCAGAACATTAGAAATAAAGGATGAGTTTAGGGTTTTCAGAGTATTTAAAGATCCACATTAAAAAGAAATACAAAACAACAACAACAAAAACAACAACTTTGTCAGACAATAAAAAAAACTGAGGGAATTTGTTTCCAATAGACCTGTCTTGAAAAAATGTTAAAAGAAATTCTTCGGGGAAGAGAAAGACAATAATTTAGGTTAGAAAGTCAGATCTATATTAAGAAAGAGCATTGGAGAATGAACAAGCAAAGGTAAACTAACAACTATTTTGATTATTCTTAATCTAACAGATGACAAAATAATAGTAGCAACAAACTATTTGACTTTGTATGCTTGCATACACACCCACACACAGACACATATATATACAACTATATATGGTTATATACAGTTATATATAAGTGAAATAAGTAACAGCAATGATACAAGGGATGTGAGGGAGGAATTAGAAATATTTTGTAAGTACTTGCACTACCTGTGAAGTGGTAGAGTGTTATTTGAAAGTGGACTGGAGTTATCTGTAATCATATATTGCAAATTCCAGGGCAACTGTAAGAAAAGTAAGGGGGAAAAAAAGTATATTAGATACGCTAGAAGGGGAAGAAAATGCAATCATATAAAATGCTCAATTAAAACCAGAAAGAGTAGAAAAATGTGTGAAAGACAAAAAAAGAACAAAGAAAAAGGATAAAAAATAAAATAAATAGTAGCAAATTTGGTAGATATTAATACTACTACATCTGCAAAGGGAATAGATGAATTCACTATTCTAGTTGGACACTTTAACTCCCTTTTATCAGAAATGGACAGATCCAGCAGGCAGAAAATGAGTAAGGACATAGTTGAACTCAATAATACCATCAATATACAGAATACAGTTCACATTTATAAACTACTTTATCCAAAAATGCAGAATATAGATTCTTCTCAAGCTGACATGAAACATTAAGATAGACCATGAAACACACCTTAACACATTTATAATAATAGAAATTATAAAATGTCTGCTCTTAGACCACAATGAAATTAAACTAGAAATCAAAAATAAAAAGAAAGCTGGAGAAATCCCCAAGTACTTGATGATTAAACAATGTATTTCCGAATAAAGTATGGTCAAGGAATAAATAACAAGAGAAACTTTAAAAATATTTTGAACTAAAGGAAAATAAAATTTATCAAAATGTGCGAGATGCAGCAAAAAGCAGTGCTTATAGAGGGGAATTTATAGCATTGAATGCAAATTTTAGAGAAGAAGGAAGATATAAAATCAATAATCTAAACTTCTGCTTTAGGAAACTACAAAAAGAAGAACAATTTAAATCAATATAAGCAGATGAAAAAAATAATAAAAATTAGAGAGGTCACCATGAAATTGAAAACAGAAAAGCAATAGAGAAAACTGATAAAACTAAAACCTCAATCTTTGAAAAGATTAATACAATTAAAGCCCCTGGCCAGAATAAATAGCAAAAAATAGAAGACACATACTATCAATATGAGAAATGACAAAAGGGTACAGCACTACAGATCTCAGGGACATTAAAATGATAAGAACGAGTATGACTATTAGCCTACAAATTTGATAGCCTAGGAGAAATGGGCTGTCTTTGAAAGATACAGTTTGCCAAAATTTATACCAGAAAAAACAGACCTTCTAAATAGGCCCATACTTATGAAAGAAATTAAATAAAAAAATTAATAACCTTTCAAAACAGAAAGTACTAATTCTAGCAAACATTTATGGAGGAATTATTCCAATTTTCTACAATATCTTTCAGAAAAAAGTAGAGGAAATACTACCTAACTAATTCTGTGAGGCCAGAAGTACCCTAATAACAAAGCCAGGCATAGAAATTACAAGAAAACTACCAACCAATATCTTTCATGTATGTAATCCTCAAAAAATTAGCAACTTGAATCCAATAACACATAAAAATAATCTTACACCACAACCAAGTGATATTTATCTCAGGTGTACAAGGCTGGTTAAATACTGTAAAACTGATTAATGTAACCCATCACATCAACAGTTTTAAAAAGGAAAATCATATGATCATGTCAGTAGATGCAGAAAAAGCATCTGACAAAACCTAACACCAATCCATGGTAAGAAAAAAAAAATCTCTTAGCACACTAGAACTAGAGGAAAACACTTGATAAAGAATATCTATAAAACAAACAAACAACAAAAAAGAAACCTACTTAACACCATATCCTAATGGTGAGAAACTCAAAGCTTTTCCACAAAGATTAAAAACAAGGCAAGAATGTTCCCTGTAACTACTGCTTTTCATCATTGTACTGGAAATTCCTAGGTAATGCAATGAGACAATAAAAGAAAATAAATGGCATACTGATTGGAAAGAAAGAAATAAAATCATCTTTGTTCACAGATACATGAACTTCTATGAAGAAAATCTGAAAGAAGTGACAAAGAGAAACTGCTGGAACTAATGCACAATTATAGCAAGGTTGCAGGATACAGATTGATATGCAAAAGTCAATCTCTTTACTATATACCAGCGATGAAAAAGTGGAATTGGAGGTTAAAAATTCATAACCATTTATAGTAGCACCCCCCCAAAATTAAACACTTAGCTATAAATCTAACAAAATATGTATAAGATCCATATGAGAAGAACTACAAAATAAGGATGAAAAACACCAAAAATGAACTAAATAATGGAGAGATGTTCCGTATTCAGGGAAAGACTCAATGTCATCAAGAAATCAGTTCTTGGGGCGGAGCAAGATGGCGGAGGAGTAGGAGACCTGGATTTCGTCTCCTCTCAGGAATTCAGCTGGATAGGGATCAAACCATTCTGAACACCTACGAACTCAACAGGAGATCGAAGAAAAGAATAGCAACTACTCTCTGAACAGAAAAGCAACCACTTTCGGGAAGGTAGGACATGCGGAGAAGTGAATCCGAGGCGATATTCGGGAGGATAGACGGCGGGGGGAGGGGGCCTCCGCCGTCCGCTTCTGGCAAGTGCCAGAGCAGCGGAGCATAAAATCGGAACTTTTAGAAGTTGGCTCCGCTGAGGGACGTCTCTCCAGTGGCTAAGCGGGGGGTGGAACCCTCGTGGGACAGTGTGGTCTCAGGACCCTCAGGGTCACAGAAAGACCGGGGGTGCCTGAGTACAGCAGAGCTCCCAGGTATCAGAGCGGGGAAGCCGGCTGCAGAGACGGAGCTGAGGTGCGGGCTCTCAGCTCGGGGCTGCCATAAACCATGATCTGCGGCACCATTGGGCCACTGCTCTTCCAGCAGGGACCCAACAAGCGGCAGATCCGGGGAGACTCCCCTTCCTCCCCCAGGAGGAGCGACGCAGGAGCGCACCGCAGGGATCTGATGGGTTTGGAGACTCCCCACCGGGTCCTGTGCCAGAGATAGAAATGCTCTGTCACAGGCTAGGTGAGCACGAGTGCGGCCGGAGACCAGGGAGACGGGAGCGATTGACTGCTTTTCTCTGGGGGTGCACTGAGGAGTGGGGCCCCGAGTTCTTGGCTCCTCCAGGGTGGAGACTGGGAGGCCATTTTCACTCTCGTCCTCCAAAGCTGTACCGAAAGTTTGCAGGGAACAAAAGCTCCCGAGAGAAAACCCAAGCAGATTACTTAGCCCGGACAGGCCAGGGCGGGGCAATTCCGCCTCCGGCAAAGACATTTGGGAATCACGGCAACAGGCCCCTCCCCCAGAAGATCAGCAAGAACAGCCAGCCAAGACCAAGTTTACCGATCAATGAGAACGGCAGAACTCCAGCGGTAGGGGAATACTACACATAGAATCCACGGCTTTTTTACCATGATTCTTTAGTCTTTCAAAGTTAATTTTTTTTAACTTTTTTTTTGAATTTTTCTTTTTCCCTTTTTCAACCAACATCTTATCAATCCCTTTTTTAAAAAACATTTTTTTTTTTCATTTTTAGAGTCATATTCTATCCCTTCATAGTAGTTACCCTTATTTTTGGCATATATATATAAGATGTTCTCTCTTTAAAATTTTGAGATACAGTTCCTTCTAACAGGTCAAAATATACCCTAAATCTCTAGTGTATGGCTTTGTTCTAGTCTCCTGCCTGATCACATTCTCTCCCTTTTTTTTCCTTTTTTTAAAAATCCTTTTCTTTCTTTTTTCAAACAACTTCTTATCAATTCCTTTTATAAAATTTTTTATAATTTTCATTTTACATTCATATTCCATCCCTTCATCATATTAACCCTTATTTTTGTACATATATAAGTTTTTCTTTCTTTAAAATTTTGGGAGACACTTTCTTCTAACAGACCAAAATACACCCAAAATCTAGTGTGTGGCACTGATCTATGTACTGGCCTGATCATATTTGATCATATTCGGTTTTGTTTTGTTTTGTTCTGTTTTTCTTTGTTTTTATCTTTTTCTTTTTCTTTTTTTCTCTTTCCCTTTCTTTTGCCCCGGTTTCAGGTCTTTTCTGATTTGTTTAGAGTATATTTTCTGGGGATGTTGTTACCCTGTTAGCATTTTGTTCTCTCATTAATCTATTCTCTTCTAGACACAATGACAAGATGGAAAAAATCACCTCAACAAAAAGAACAAGAGGCAGTACCGACTGCCAGGAACCTACTCAATATGGACATTAGTACGATGTCGGAACTAGAGTTCAGAATGATGCTTTTAAAGATACTAGCGGGGCTTGAATAAAGCATGGAAGTTATTAGAGAAACCCTTTCTGGAGAAATAAAAGAACTAAAATCTAACCAAGTCGAAATCAAAAAGGCTATTAATGAGGTGCAATAAAATATGGGGGTGCTAACTGCTAGGATAAATGAGGCAGAAGAGAGAATCAGTGATATAGAGGAGCAAATGATGGAAAATAAAGAAGCTGAGAAAAAGAGAGATAAACAACTACTGGATCACGAGGGCAAAATTCGAGAGATAAGTGATACCATAAGACGAAACAACATTAGAATAATTGGGATCCCAGAAGAAAAGAACAAGAGAGAGGGGCAGAAGGTATATTGGAGCAAATTATAGTAGAGAACTTCTCTAATTTGGGGAAGGTAACAGGCATGAAAATCCAGGAGGCACAGAGAACCCCTCTCAAAATAAATAAAAATAGGTCAACACCCGGACATCTAATAGTAAAACTTACAAGTCTCAGAGACAAAGAAAATCCTGAAAGCAGCTCGGGAGAAGAGATCTGTAACCTACAATGGTAGAAACATTAGATTGGCCACAGACCTATCCACAGAGACCTGGCAGGCCAGAAAGGACTGGCATATATTCAGAGCACTAAATGAGAAAAATATGCAGCCAAGAATACTATATCCAGCTAGGCTGTCATTGAAAATAGAAGGAGAGATAAAAAGATTCCAGGACAAACAAAAACTAAAGGAATTTGCAAACACGAAACCAGCCCTACAAGAAATCTTGAAAGGGGTCCTCTAAGCAAAGAGAGAGCCTAAAAGCAACATAGACCAGAAGGGAACACAGACAATATACAGTAACAGTCACCTTACAGGCAATACAATGGCACTAAATTCCTATCTTTCAGTAGTTACCCTGAGTGTAAATGGGCTAAATGCCCCAATCAAAAGACACAGGCTATCAGATTGGATAAAAAAACAAGACCCATTGATATGCTCTCTGCAAGAGACTCATTTTGACCCAAAGACACCCCCAGATTGAAAGTGAGGGGGTGGAAAACCATTCGTCATGCTAATGGACACCAAAAGAGAGCTGGGGTGGCAATCCTTATATCAGACAAATTAGATTTTAAACCAAAGACTGTAATAAGAGATGAGGAAGGACACTATATCCTACTTAAACGGTCTATCCAACAAGAAGATCTAACAATTGTAAATATCTATGCCCCTAACATGGGAGCAGCCATTTATAAGGGCCAATTAATAACAAAAGCAAAGAAACACATCGACAACAATACAATAATAGTGGGGGACTTTAACACCCCCCTCACTGAAATGATCATCCAAGCAAAAGATCAACAAGGAAATAAAGACTTTAAATGACACACTGGACCAAATGGACTTCACAGACATATTCAGAACATTCCATCCCAAAGCAACGGAATACACATTCTTCTCTAGTGCCCATGGAACATTCTCCAGAATCGATCACATCCTAGGTCACAAATCAGGTCTCAACTGGTACCAAAAGATTGGGATCATTCCCTGCATATTTTCAGACCACAATGCTTTGAAACTAGAACTCAATCACAAGAGGAAAGTTGGAAAGAACTCAAATACATGGAGGCTAAAGAGCATCCTACTAAAGAATATTCATTCTTTACCAGGAAATTAAAGAAGAATTAAAGAAGAATTTAAAAAAATTCATGGAAACAAATGAAAATGAAAACACAACTGTTCAAAATCTTTGGGATATAGCAAAGGCAGTCCTAAGAGGAAAGTATATAGCAACACAAGCCTTTCTCAAGAAACAAGAAAGGTCTCAAGTACACAACCTAACCCTACACCTAAAGGAGCTAGAGAAAAAACAGCAAATAAAGCCTAAACCCAGCAGGAGAAGAGACATAATAAAGATCAGAGCAGAAATCAATGAAATAGAAACCAAAAGAACAGTAGAATAGATCAACGAAACTAGGAGCTGGTTCTTTGAAAGAATTAACAAGACTGATAAACCCCTGGCCAGACTTATCAAAAAGAAAAGAGAAAGGACCCAAATAAATAAAATCATGAATGAAAGAGGAGAGATCACAACCAACACCAAAGAAATACAAACAATTATAAGAACTTATTATGAGCAACTCTATGCCAGCAAATTAGATAACCTGGAAGAAATGGATGCATTCCTAGAGACGTATCAACACCAAAACTGAACCAGGAAGAAATTGAAAACCTGAACAGACCTATAACCACTAAGGAAATTGAAGCAGTCATCAAAAATCTCCCAAAACACAAAAGCCCAGGGCCAGATGGCTTCCCAGGGCAATTCTACCAAACATTTCAAGAAGAATTAATACCTATTCTTCTGAAACTGTTCCAAAAAATAGAAATGGAAGGAAAACTTCCAGACTTGTTTTATGAGGCCACCATTACCTTGATCCCAAAACCAGACAAAGACTTCATCAAAAAGGAGAATTACAGACCAATATCCTTGATGAACATGGATGCAAAAATTCTCACCAAAATACTAGCCAGTAGGACCCAACAGTACATTAAAAGGATTATTCACCACGACCAAGTGGGATTTATCCCTGGGCTGCAAGGTTGGTTCAACATCCACAAATCAATCAATGTGATACAATACATTAATAAAAAAAGGAACAAGAACCATTTGATCCTCTCAATAGATGCAGAAAAAGCATTTGACAAAGTACAGCATCCTTTCTTGATCAAAACTCTTCAGAGTATAGGGATAGAGGGTACATACCTCAATATCATAAAAGCCATCTATGAAAAACCCACAGCGAATATCATTCTCAATGGGGAAAAACTGAGAGCTTTCCCCCTAAGGTCAGGAACATGGCAGGGATGTCCACTATCACCACTGCTATTCAACATAGTATTAGAAGTCCTAGCCACAGCAATCAGACAACAAAAAGAGAGAAAAGGCATCCAAATCTGCAAAGAAGTACTGAAACTCTCACTCCTTGCAGATGATATGATATTTGTTGTGGAAAACCCAGAAGACTCCACCCCAAAACTGCTAGAACTCATACAGGAATTCAGTCAAGTGGCAGGATATAAAATCAATGCACAGACATCAGTGACATTCCTATACACCAACAACAAGACAGAAGAAAGAGAAATTATGGAGTCGATCCCATTTACAATTGCACCCAAAACCATAAGATACCTAGGAATAAATCTAACCAAAGAGGCAAAGGATCTATACTCAGAAAACTAGAAAATACTCATGAAAGAAACTGAGGAAGACACAGAGAAATGGAAAAACATTCCATGCTCATGGATTGGAAGAACAAATACTGTGAAGATGTCAATGCTACCTAGAGCAATCTACACATTCAGTGCAATCCCCATCAAAATACCATCCACTTTTTTCAAAGAAATGGAACAAATAATCCTAAAATTTGTATGGAACCAGAAAAGACCCCGAATAGCCAGAGGAATGTTGAAAAAGAAAAGCAAAGCTGGCGGCATCACAATTCCGGACTTCCAGCTCTATTACAAAGCTGTCATCATCAAGACAGTATGGTATCGGCACAAAAACAGACACATCAATCAATGGAACAGAATAGAGAGCCCAGAAATGGACCTGCAACTCTATGGTCAACTAATCTTCGACAAAGCAGGAAAGAATGTCCAATGGAAAAAAGACAGTCTCTTCAACAAACGGTTTTGGGAAAATTGGTCAACCACAAGCAGAAGAATGAAACTGGACCATTTCCTTATACCACACACAAAAATAGACTCCAAATGGTTGAAAGACCTAAATGTGAGACAGGAGTCCATCAACATCCTAAGGGAGAACACAGGCAGCAACCTCTTTGACCTCAGCCACAGCAACTTCTTCCTAGAAACATCGCCAAAGGCAAGGGAAGCAAGGGCAAAAATGAACTACTGGGACTTCATCAAGACAAAAGGCTTTTGCACAGCAAAAGAAACAGTCAACCAAACCAAAAGACAACTGACAGAATGGGAGAAGATATTTACAAATGACATATCAGATAAAGGGCTAGTATTCAAAATCTATAAAGAACTGATCAAACTCAACACCCAAAGAACAAATAATCCAATCAAGAAATGGGCAGAAGACATGAACAGATTTTTCTGCAAAGAAGACATCCAAATGGCCAACAGACACATGAAAAAGTGCTCCACATCACTCGGCATCAGGGAAATACATATCAAAACCTCAATGAGATATCACCTCACACCAGTCAGAATGGCTAAAATTAATTAGTCAGGAAACGACAGATGTTGGCGGGGATGCGGAGAAAGGGGAACCCTCCTACATTGTTGGTGGGAATGCAAGCTGGTGCAGCCACTCTGGAAAACAGTATGGAGGTTCCTCAAAAAGTTGAAAATAGAGCTACCATACGATCCAGCAATTGCACTACTGGGTATTTACTCCAAAGTTACAAATGTAGGTATCCGAAGGGGTATGTGCACCCCGATGTTTATAGCAGCAATGTCCACAATAGCCAAACTGTGGAATAAGCCAGGATGTCCATCGACAGATGAATGGATAAAGAAGAAGTGGTATATATATATACAATGGAATATTATGCAGCCATCAAAAGGAATGAGATCTTGCCATTTGCAACAACGTGGATGGAACGGGAGGGTGTTATGCTGAGTGAAATAAGTCAATCAGAGAAAGACATGTATCATATGACCTCACTGATATGAGGAATTCTTAATCTCAGGAAACTAACTGAGGGTTGCTGGAGTTGTGGGGGGTGGGAGGGATGGGGTGGCTGGCTGATAGACATTGGGGAGGATATGTGCTATGGTGAGCGCTGTGAATTGTGCAAGACTGTTGAATCATAGATCTGTACCTCTGAAACAAATACAATACACGTTAAAAAAAAAAAAAGAAGAAGATAGCAGGAGGGGAAGAATGAAGGGGGAGAAATCGGAGGGGGCGACGAACCATGAGATACAATGGACTCTGAAAAACAAACTGAGGGTTCTAGAGGGGAGGGGGTTGGGAGGATGGGTTAGCCTGGTGATGGGTATTAAAGAGGGCACGTTCTGCATGGAGCACTGGGTGTTATACGCAAACAATGAATCATGGAACACTACATCAAAAACTAATGATGTAATGTGTGGTGATTAACATAACAATAAAAATTTTTTAAAAAAAGAATTGAGTTCTTCCTTGCTTGATCTATAGATTTAGTAGAATCCTAACCTGAATCCTAGCAAGTTATTTTGTAGATATTGTTAATTTGATACTTAAGAGTTTATATGGAGAAGCAAAATACCCAGAATGGCCATCACGATAATGAAGAAGAACAAAGTCAGAGAACTGACACTATCTGATGTTAAGGCCACTATAAAGATACAGTAGTAAGAGAGTGTGGTATCAATGAAAGAACAGACAAATTGGTCAGTAGAACAAAGTAGAGAAGACAGAAGCATCCCACATAAAGAGAGTCAGTTGACCTCTGATGAAGTAGCAAAAGCAATACAATGGAGAAGACTTTTCAATAAATGAATGCTGGAACAACTGCACAGCTACATGCAAAAAAAAAAAAAAAAAAAAAAGAATCTAGACACAGACCTTATGCTCATCACAAAAAATTAACCCAAAATAAAGACATAAAGGTAGAATGCAAAACTACAGAACTCATAGGTAACATAAAAAAATCTAGATGACATTAGGTATGACAGTGACTTTTTGGATAAAACACCAAAGACATGGTCCATGCAAGAAAGAAATAACTGATGAGCTGGACTTCATTAAAATTAAAAACTGCTCTAGGGGTGCCTGGGTGGCTCAGTCAGTTGAGCATCTGACACTTGATTTTAGCTTGGGTCATGGTCTCAGGGTCGTGAAATCAAGCCCTGCCTCAGGCTCCATGCTCAGCAGGGAGTCTGCTTGTCTCCCTCTACCTGTCTCTCTGCATCCCCCCAACTCACATGTACTCTCTCTCTCTAAAATAAATAAATAAATCTTTAAAAAATAAAATAAATTACTCTGTGAAAGGCAATGTCAAGAGAATGAAAAGGCAAGCTTCAGACTGGGAGAAAACATTTGCAAAAGGCACTTCTGATGAAGGCGGTTGTCCAAAATATACAAAGAACTCTTAAACTCAACAATAAGAAAACAAAGAACTCAGTTAAAAACAGTCAAAATAAGGGGCACCTGGGTGGCTCAGCTGGTTAAGCATCTATCTGACTCGATCTCAGCTCAGGTCTTGATCACAAAGTTGTAAGCTGGACAAAATACTTGAACAGATACTTCATCATGGAAAATACACAGATGGAAAATAAGCATATGAAAAGATGTTCAACACCATGTGTCATTCTACATATCAAAACAACAAGATACCGCATATTTAATAGATACCTTTTAGAATGGTCAAAATCCAAAACATTGACAAAACCACATGCTGTTGAGGAAGTGTAGCAACAAAAAATCTCATTCAATGATAATTGGAAGGCAAAATGGTACAGCCACTTGGAAAGACAGTTTAGTGGTTTCTTATAAAGCTCAACTTACTTTTACTATATGATCCAGCAGTCATGTTCTTTGGTATGTACCCAAATGAACGGAAACCATAAAATTTGCACACAGATATTTATAGCAGCTTTACTCATCACTGCCAAACTGTGACGCAGCCAAGATGTCCCTCAGTGGGTGAATGAATGGGTCCATCCAGACAATGGATTCATATTCAGTACAAAAAGAAATGAGCTATCCAGCCATGAAAATACATGGAAGAAACTTAAATACATATTGCTAAGTGAAGGAAGCCAGTCTGAAAAAGCTACATACTGTATGCTTCCAATTATTTAACATTCTGGAAAAAGCAATATAGACATTAAAAAGATTGGTTTTTGGCAGTGGTTAAGAAGGAAAGAGGGATGAATAAGCAGAGTACAGAGGATTTTTAGGGCAGTGAAACCATTCTACATGATATAACAACGGTGGAAATATGTCATTATACATTTGTCAAAACCCAGAGAATGTACAAAACCAAGAATGAACCCTCATACAAACTATGGATTTGGGGAAGTAGGATGTGTCAATGTAAGTTCATTGGTTGTAACAAAATAGATCATTCTGGTGGGGATGTTGATAGTGGGCAGAAGTTGGGCATGTGTGGGGAGAGGGAACTCTGTATTATGGGAACTCTGTACTTTCTAATCAGTTTTATTGTAACTTTAAAACTGCTCTAAAAGAAATTAAGTTCATGAATTAAAAAAAACTTTCTAGCACTCCAAATCCTTGCCATTAGTGGTGAAAATATTCCTTTAATTTAAATCTTTGTATCTTCACAATCTCAATAAAATAAAAATATGTTATTTGAGATAAAAGCCACTCATCACACAATTAACAATCTTCAACACATAAACAGAGATTGACTTTTACTATATCATATGACTTAATTGACTCCTATTCGGATTTAAGGGATTGGGAATAATAACCCCTAATGAAATCAGCTCCAGTTGCTCAAAAGGAAGAACAGACAGTAATTATAAGATTGCAACACAAGGTCATATAAATTTAAATTAGCATTAACTAAAATTTTAAAAAGATACTAAGTTTATGAAAATCCATAAATTCTTCACATTTAGAATTCTACGTATATGTCTCTTAGAGAATGGATGCTTTTAGTCTGATTACACACTTTTAAGTGACATGTCATGGCTTTCATGTCATATATTTTAGTGTAAGTTACTGAATAAAGGTGCTAGTTATTTTATTTTTTTTTTTTTTTTTTTTTTTTTTTAAAGATTTTTTTTTTATTTATTTATTTGACAGAGAGAGACACAGCGAGAGAGGGAATACAAGCAGGGGGAGTGGGAGAGGGAGAAGCAGGCTTCCCGCCGAGCAGGGAGCCCGATGCGGGGCTCGATCCCAGGACCTGGAATCATGACCTGAGCTGAAGGCAGACGCTTAACGACTGAGCCACCCAGGCGCCCCAAGGTGCTAGTTATTTTAAAAACTAGTTATTATCTTAATTGTTCCAACAACTCCATTTAGACTACTTTTACATCAAAGGAGCGGAATTAGTTAAAATCATCAACAGACGATTTCCAAGGACAAGTAGTTCTTTTCCTAGAGCTTAAATAGAATTGGACAATGGAAAAATTCAACCAAAATATTTTTTAAAATGCTTTGGTTTTAAATTTTCATTCTAAAAATTAATATTAAGGGTACATTTTAGTGTGTAGTGAATTCACAACTCCTTTAAAGTATGTGGCTTCAAATGACCCTGCTAACAGGTGTAAACTTAATATGTACATCAGTTATAATTTTATATGTGTACATTTAAGTAGTATGATTTTTAAAATGTGTTCAAATATTCAGTAAAGAGGTGCTGTTTTTACTAATGTATGATTTTTTTATTATTCAAATGGTGCTGAAAATAATTCATAGATGTGGGTTTAAAAGAGTGAAAAGTATGCCAGCAAGAAAATCTAACTTTCTGAGTAATAGCTAAAAGGTTACTGCGTGAACAATCACTTGATATTTGCATGGTCTAATACTGAAAAAAAAGCATCTGTTCCATGTCTCATCCAGGGAAAATTTAAGCTATGCTATTGACCAAAAGGGCAGAATTTTTTCAAGATAACTTGACACATCAAAATATCTCTTTACTGATAACATGTTAGTGGCAGAAAAAGTGAAAGTGTTTACTTAATTAGTGAGAGAATGAGAGGTGTTAGGTATAAGTCCAAATGTGTTGAAAGCCTGAGAAAACATATCACTTTGGGAGAAAAATCAAAGGATGAGAAATGTGTATAAAGAAGTTGAAAAGTGGAAAACACTAGGACTTGATGAAAACAGTAAAGAAAGCAAATAATAATAATAATAATAATAATAAAGTCTAAGATGCTGCAAAGACTGACCCCAATTTCCTCTCCAATTACCGAATTGTATCATTTCTGTATATCTGGATGACACACTCACTAGAGTGTTAAGGGATTAACTAATGAAGTTACTGGAACATTGGCAATTACTTTTGAAAAGTCTTCTAGAATCGGGAAGGTGATATGTTGGAAGACTATAAAAAAATAGAACCAATTTTATTCCTGGTATTCAGAAAAAACAAGAGCAATAATCCATAAACTCATAGGCCAGTTTTCCCAACCTCAATCTTATTTGAAAAAACAAACAAAGAAAAACCTTCCACTATATTATTCTGCAATTTAAAACAACAACAACAACAACAACAAAGGAATTTCTGATGAGGAGCAATCTGGATCCATTCAGAGAACTAAGGATTGGGGAATTTTTGTTTTTATTTGAATTTAACAGTGTCAGTGTGCCTGGGTGGCTCAGTTGGTTGAGCATCTGCCTTCTGCTCCGGTCATGATCCCAGGGTCCTGGGATACAGCCCCTCACCCTGACTCCCTGCTCAGCGGGGAGCCTGCTTCTCCCTCTCCCTCTGCTCCTCCCCTCCCCTGACCCTCCCTAATGCTCTTTCTCTCTCAGATAAATAAAACCTTAAAAAAAAAAAAAAAAAAGAATTTAATGGTGTCAAGGATAGGGACATGGGGGAGTGGATAATGCAGAGAAAACTTTTATTATTATAATGCAAGGAAGGACTGCTGTCTTGAAATCATTGAGGTATTATAGTTCACGTTTGTTTACGTACGTGCACTGCTTCATGAGTCTAGAATTGGCAAGGCATTCAGGACAAAGAAAAATGATAAATGACGTGACATCATTTCAAATGGGGAGGGTAAGACCAGAGGGACTGAAAAGATTGGTGTGAGGTTTGTTTAAATGTGATGTCCTCTCAAATGATCCAAGAGTGAGTAGGAGCCAAATATTAATAACAGCTGTTGATGATATGTGAAAAGGAGGTGTTATAAACACCAATCAGGACTAAGGCAAAATAATAATTCTTTTAAGGCCCATGGAGAATTGAAAAATAGGCAGGACATAACAAATGAGGTTCAACTTGGAAAATATATCAGGAGAAAAATATTCTGAGGTAGATAAGGACAGGAAGAAGTTGAAGTCAGAGCTGTGGGAGGGTTATTTCCTCTAAAGAACATTTTATTTTATTTATTTATTTATTTATTTATTTATTTTTTATTTAAATTCCAGTTAGTTAACACACAGTGTTTCAGGTGTACAATTTAGTGATTCAACACTTACATATCACACCCGGTGCTCATCACAAGTGCAGTTTTCAAAAGTTGCATGCCTCCAAAGAGGGTTTCTGGTTAGCCCAGTGGGAAATTCCCACTTTGCATACAGTCTATCTTATTCAAAACTTGATAATATTTTAACAGTTCTCTCCAGAAAAAGGTTAAGAGGCAAGTTTATTATATTAAAGATGAAGATATTATGCACAAACAAGTGAATTGGTTGTTTTAAGGCCTGGCACATTTCTCTGTTCCTGGAAAGATACCCCATGCTGTTAAGATCAATTCATAATTAAAAAATGATTGAGGTGAGTCATTTGACACACAGTTAACTGAGTACATATTAGTTGCTGATGATGGATGATTACAACACAGTCCCTAACCCCAAGAAGCTAAAAAAATCTACTACTACTCAGTGAAAATGGGGATGGGGGTAGAGAGCAGATAATCAGAGATATTCATCAACCCATAGCATGTCTTTGTCAATTGGCGGCCGACTCTTCAATTTAGATCCATGGATATGAAGGATCCCTACTGTATAGAGGCATGGGTTAATTTATGCAATCTGTGAGCATGAAATTAGCCAAATTAAAAAATCAAAATATAAGGTACAGACAATAGTTTCATATGATAATAAAATGGGTTAGGGTGAATATCTGCAGATCAGTTAGGGTAAAATAAAATCATACTCTATTCTCAATTCTAAGAAACTGTGATGTTTCTACCAATAGTTTCTAAATATGATCAAAGTACCTCATAAAGAATCATTATATTCATTTCT
Organism: Halichoerus grypus; assembly: GCF_964656455.1. Lineage (NCBI taxonomy): Eukaryota > Metazoa > Chordata > Mammalia > Carnivora > Phocidae > Halichoerus > Halichoerus grypus. Next base: position 49,818,458 of record NC_135717.1, on the reverse strand, counting down.
TAATATGGATTGAACAGAGAAGAAGTATTCAGACCTCCTCCTCCTCAGTAAGTAGTTGGGTGGGTGCAAAGACATACACTGTTAGAGTCTTAGATTTGAAGTTTAGATGTCCTCTGCAAAAAAGGGAATGACTCATGTTCATTTTGCCAGGGTCATCACTCTACTTCTGCAAACAAACCTGGCAATTTCCCAAAAACAAAATCACTGACTCTGGAAATCTGGCATAATCCAGAGTATGGGAGTCCATAAGGGCACCATCCTCCATTTGTCAGCAAATTGCCCTTCCTTCACAGGTACCTTGAAACATTTAATTAGCTAGTGATTTTCTGCCTTTATTAAATTGACTCCTGAGCATTTGGAAATTAGGGTCAGATACTTCCATGGGGGCAATCAGGCATCTCCTAGTGGTCCTTTGGCAACATTTTACTTCATGTCATCCATCCAGCATAGAATGGATTTTATATGTGCAAATGTCCCTTGATTTTTGTATTATTAAAAGAAGGCATTGTGGGGAAACAGGTACAAAGGGAATGAAGTTTAGGGGATGCGGATAGCTAGGACAGTATGTTGTATACAAAGTCAGGATGGCTAAGTATTGGATTTATGTCCCAGCACTAGAAGTGTTATGCTTAGTTTTCATGAGTATTACCAATTTGACCATTTCAATGTCGTTTTGATGCCATTTCCTTATTGTACTGACATGTATTTGTTGAGAATATCATTATGAATGCAGCTCTGTGTTAGGTGCCTGGGGTGAGAATAGAGTGAAAACAATCTAACTAGAGTAGAAACAATCTCTCAAGCTCATCATGTAGTGGGTAAGATAGGCATTACAAATAACAAAACACAGAAATAATAATAACTATTAACAATATTTATAACAATTATTATTAATAATAACAATATTATTATTTCTCTGAAGTTGCATAACAGAGTTAACTAGGCATTACAGGTACACAGAGGAAGCAGGAATGCAGTCCAGCTGTGGATGCTGGATGTTGGAGAATTTCAGCTGAACCCTTGTTTCAGCAGTCAGAGTCCAATCAAGAGACAGAAGTCAAAGAAATATTAACTATAAAGAAGTATTAACTAAGGCATAAAGAAAAATCTAAAGAATTACAGGAAGAGCAGATGTGGGGAGCAGTCATTACCCCTAGGGCTCAGACAGATCACCTATGGCAGGAAGGACCAAATCTATGGGAACCTCTCTCTCTGCCTTCCTTACTATCCCTGGACTTAGACACAGACCTTCATCAAGAGGGGGAAGCCATGGCCCACTGTGCAGCAAAGAAGTCCCCTGAGGTGCCACACCAGCAGAGATCATTACAAAGCTCCCCTCTGGAATGCCAGAGCAAACCCTCCATGGGGAGATGTTATGCATTAGATGTCACTGTGAAACTGAAATGGATCTGAAATGTTACCACTGTTTCTATTTACATAATATAATCATAATGAAAATGGCATAGGGCTTAACATTAGACTATTTATGTTCAAATCCTCTCCCTATCTCTTAACAGCTGCTAATTATTTGCCTTCTTTAAAACCTGGGTTCCTCATCTCTAAATAATCCTAGCCACCCTACTTTAACCTCACGATGGCCCTGTAAGGATTAAATGGTGGAACATCTGCAAATGTGCCACTAATTATAAAGCTCTACAGAAATATTAGTAATCAAAGCAGAAGAGCAAATTGTGAAATTCTGCAAATCCTTATCCCTGCCTTCATATCCGTTCTGTGGCAAACCAGGAACATCTTCACATTCACTCCTCAGTAGCAAGAAGACCTCACATGTCCACTTAGTGGGTCTTATGTTCATTTCAGGAGGACCTCCCAGCTTCCTGCCTCTCCTTCTCACATCACCTCACTGAGCCTCTCACAGACTGTACAGCCAAGCATCAGAAACTGATGGACACTTCACTGATCCATGTCCAGTCTGAGAACAAAGCCACACCGTTTCACTCGGCCTCCCATAAGAATAACAGCTAACATTTGTTCAGCACTTACTACATGCCATGGATGCTTCTCAACAACATGTCATTACTCATTTAATAATCACAAATGCCCTTTAAGATAAATATCATTATTATCACCCCCACTTTACATATGAGAAGACAGTGGTTTAGAGTTCTCAGGATATCTGCCCAAGATCCCACTGCTAGTTAGCTGTATAGCTAGATATCAAACCCAGGTTCGGCTTCAGATATAATGCTCTTTAGCTGCCCCCTGTGAACCTTGCATACTCTCCACAAACCTGTTTGCCTGTATTCTTAAATCCTGGACAGCTTTCTTGAGATTCCCTCCCTGCCTCTTATTTAAAGCCAGGCAACAGTTGATATCTCCATGCTGAGAGATCTGAACTTCTGCAGAGGACAAACCCACCCCAGGGAGCCTGTCTCCTGCAAAATTTGAGAGCTATTTCCTTCCACAGCCCCAGTCTGACCCCAGGGGCTCAATGTGATTGACTATTTTATAACTTTAAGAGCAGTTAAGTGCATCATGCCATCATCTTTGCTCTCCTGGCCCAGTACCCAAGGTAGAAACCCAGAATCATCTGTCCTATCTCAAATTACAATCCCCACTGTGTTTTGTGTTTCTCATTTCCTCCCTCAAACTCCCACCATTCTCCTCCCTCTTCAGCTTTTCTCCTTTGTTATATGGATCCTCACTAAGTTATGCTTTTCCATCTTTTCTCTCTTCATTAAACATTCCTTTTACGTTAGTGTTGCCAAAAACTTGGCTCATTGCACAAGATAGAATTAATATATACTTCTGAGGCTCTGGCTTAAGATTCCTCATCTTCTGCCTTCATTTGCAGATTATCTTCCCTCCATCCTTATGTAAATTTCCCCGCTCCTTTGCAGTATACATCTTTAGATATACTGTCACCCATCCCTTTTCACTACTACAATTTGAAAACTTTGATCGTTATCTCTAATTCATTAAGGACTTTGGCCCCAGACTTCTGGTTTTCCTTCTTATCAAACTTATCATGGCCAACAGTTAGGGTCTTCTACAATGACCTTCTCTTCCATTGTCTTGACCATGCTCTCCCATGGCCACATCTGAATTCACTTGAACCCAGTTGTTACTGAGTAGCAAAGTTTCCCACAACAATTACTATTTCTACTGCAGAAAGCTTATCATCATACACTAAAAAGAAAAACAAAAAAGCTTTGGCACAATACAACAGTAGGTGTTTCCTTCTTCAAATAAAATGTTACAAGAACTTGAAGATTTTCCCTTCCACCCAGTAACATACTGGGAAGAGAATAAAGGAGTAGTATAATTACGCCCACATATCTTCTCTTAAACAGAAAATTAACAGTAACAACAACTTCTTACACTCACCAGGTTAAATTTGAGTCTGCTTGGAAATAGAGACCCTCTCTAGCAAGAGGTCTGAAAGAATGAGAGATAAACTAAGATCCAGTGTTCATGGGCACTAGGCACAATGGCCATGTAATTTTCATTTAATCTGGGACAATTGTGAGAGACAGTGGACACTGAAAGTTATGCTCTGGCTACAGTTTAAACTGGAACTGTCTTGATAACATTGGGACATATAGGCTATGTGTCTTTTTTTTAAGATAATAGTTTACATATATTACATAATAGTTTATATATATTAATAATATTATACATTACATTATATAAATACATATTATGGCCCTGAAATGTCCCAAGGTGTCTACCCCTCCCACCAAGTACCACAAGGACTGTGAATTTTGACACCTTCATTCTTTTACAATGCAGTCCAACTAAAAAATCCTCCTTTACTACAAATTCCTTTACTATAAATCTGATCATGTTATTGCTTTCCTTAAAATTCTTCACTAGTTTCTCATTTCCCAGCAGTTTACATGACTTACAAAGTCCCTCCCTAAGTCTTTAGCTATATTATTATTATTACTCATAGCCTGACATGCTATAGTCAGGCCACACCGAACAGTCTCTATTCCTAAAACCTTTGTTCTCTCCTTTCCCTTTTCATTTATTTTACATGTTTTCCATCTACTTGGGACTTTTCATCTCCTTCACTTGGCCAATTCATTGCCCATCAAATCTCATCTTAAACATCACCTACGCCAGGAACTGTTCCTCAATCCCCCTGTGAACCGTCAGCTGTCTTCTGAGTGGTCTCCCAGTATTGTATGCTTCTGTCAGAGAACACAGCATTCTTTATTGATACTACATATTTAATTTTTTTGTCTTTTTCATTACAAAGAAAAGCCCCAAGGTCAGAGAAATTTCTTTCTCCAGCACCAGATACAAGGATGAGGCTACTGAAAGATTAAGTATATGAAGCATACTTTTAGTTGAGCACTTACTATGTGTCAGGCATTTATTCCTCTAACTGTCCCTATAAAAAAAGTACTTATTTTGCCTACTTTAGAAGTGAGGAAACAAAGGCAGGGAATTTTTTTTTTAATTACCCAAGTTCACATAGCTAGTAAGCAGAGGAGCCAGAACCCAAACCCCAGCCTATCTTTCAACATTTGAAGGTTTCTTTGTATGTATGTGTTGTCTTAATGTGTGTTCAAGAAGTTTAATTAGATCTCTAAGGTATAATGTTTGGTATAAGGCATAAGTAAAATCAGTTCAATATAAAGTTGAACCTCTAAAAAATTGATTAAGAAAGACTACTTGCTTGTTTAAAGAGTGAGCTCCCCATTATCAGAAGAGTGTAAATAAAGCCTGGTTAGCCTTTTGTGAGAGCATTCCAGAATCTGTTAGTAAGCTAGGAAGCTGACCTAGTAGGACTTTAAGAGTCCATGAAAATAACTGGCACTTAAAGGGCAACTGAATGTCTGCTCAGCTCAAAGATGTGGCGGTGTGAGAGATGACCCACAATTTTAGCACTTATCCCACAATCTTCAGTCTCTGTAAATCCTACCCAATCGGCCAGCATCGTGGCCCTTCTTTCCAGTTAGTTTTGCCGACATCCAAACTTAATTGGACCCTAAATGTTTTCCCTGTAGAGCTCTTATCTTGTGAACCAACTGCTTAATCTATTTTGGCAGATCCAGGATTCATAGCTCTTCAGGGAGCTGTAAAATACCTTTTTAAAAAAAGTCAGCCTACTCCAGTGGGACAGCCTAGTGACACACCTCATTTTCTATTCTGAAATTTTCCTCTTGCATGGTTATTATATTATTATGCAATGCTTTCTAATGTCTTGGAATTGTAATGCCATCTTACGATGTTTGAACACTCAGGATATTTTTGTAATTGTCTAATTAATCCAATCAACAAAGAGAGTATTAATGGCTCTTTAAAAACCATACAGTATAATACAACAGTAATTTTTTTTTTTCAAATGAGATGAAATATATTGAGCCTTCAGCTCTATGTGGACTAATGGTAAAATTCCAGAGTGAGAAAAAGACTTTCCTTAAAGCTCACTTCCTGTCACAGATTCATTGGCTAGAAAGAAATTCTTGGCAGGCCAAACACTTTGCACTCCAGTGTGCCAGGATTGATTTTACCAGAAATAACTTATTGTTCATCTGATAATATTTCTGCTTAGATTTAGTACTTTTTGTAAAGGAAAAGAGTTATTTTTGTTATTCTTTGAGTCATGACTTTTGGATCTGAAACATATTCTTCTCTCCAGGTACTTAAATCTGTAGGGAGATTATCATTCAGACTTGAGAAGCTTTCTCTTTCAGAAAGAAACCACAAAAAGTTAAAAAAGTTAAAACCTGTGGGTAGGAAGCATGGAAAGAAACAAGAATTTGACAAAAAGCAAACTAAGTGTGATGGACTTTTTTTTAAATTAGAAATTGTACATCTCTTTTTTGTTTTATTTATAAAGCACTTCATGGTATGATTAAATGTTTGGTATAGATAAACATATGAGCTATATCTGAAACACTGAATATATAGAGCAAAATTATGACATAATCTACATTAGATAGTTCTCATCAACCCTAGGTTAGATCATGCTTTAGTTCCTGTTTACTAGCACTTTGGAAATAATTATTGAATGAACAAATGATCATTGTATATATTGAGCATCAATCTCTGCTTTCAACAGCATTGCAGATCTTGAATAAAGTCATGCTTAAGCATAGAATAAATGTATTCCATAAAATAGTATTCAATGTTTGCAAAATTTAGCAGTTACATACAATGTTCAAAATAACTCCTTTGTTCTTCTTATTAGCATTGCTTACTAGAATAAATTAAGGAGATAGTTGAATAATGAAAACTAAGTATGGGGGAAAAGTGGAATAAAAGTTGTAATTTAAACATGTTCTTACTAAAATTATTATTTAAAGAAATTAAAAAAAAAACCCACAAAAGTAATTAATCTGGACTCAGAAGGCTTGTTCCTTCCAGCATCAAAAAAAGAAAAAAAAAAAAAGTGCTATTTGAAATCCAGGAAAAAAGTTCATACATTTTTATTTCTCTCATTCTTTCAAACCTGGTGTCTATTAAAGAATCATTCTGTTGGGGAGAACTACAGAAATGGTATTTAGGGACAGGTCATAAAATCCTGTCCTAAGGGGAAAATAAGATTATCGGAAAGTGTTGGAAATTTCAGTGAGGATAAAACATTTCAAAATCTAGAGACCACTGAGAGGGAATAATAAAATAATAAGCAGGATTTGTAATATCCCACAGCTCACATCTACTTCTTTCCTTTAAATGTCGTAGACTATCTCTCCTGTATGCTTATCCAAGCCGAAGTTTTACACATGAGCATGAGAAACAATTCCTTTACTGCAGGGCCATTTTTAATAAAATAAATCCATTTGTTGGCATAATCAGCCAATACCAGGTTAAAGATTTTTAGCCTCCCAACTTCTGTATCCATTATGCAACCTGTTTCTGTATAATGAGAACAAATAGTATTCTAATAACATTAAAAGGAAAGATCTTCTTTAATATAGAAAAAACAACACATTAACACATTTAATTTTGATTTTTAATGTGATTAATACTCATTGTAAATACCTCCAAATCTTAAAATAGTTCAGCATTAAAATAGCTCAGTAGGGGGCGCCTGGGTGGCTCAGTTGGTTAAGCGACTGCCTTCGGCTCAGGTCATGATCCTGGAGTCCCGGGATCGAGTCCCGCATCGGGCTCCCTGCTCAGCAGGGAGTCTGCTTCTCCCTCTGACCCTCCCCCCTCTCATGCTCTCTCTCTCTCATTCTCTCTCTCAAATAAATAAATAAAATCTTAAAAAAAAAAAATAGCTCAGTAGGTATTCTTCAACCATTACCTAGTGCTTTCTTTCATTTTCTGTGAACTTTTCTGTTTTCTTCAAAGGAACAAAGTCACAGAATTTAAGGAAAAAGCTATTTGTCTAATTAAAAGTTGGCAATTCTTGCTTCTAATATTATTTATTACTTCTGTGTATTTGTGGGCTCAATATGGATGCTGATAATTACAGGAGCCGCCAACCTCCTTTGAGGCACTTCTGGATAGAACTACTACTTTTATTTTACAACTTACAAAATGAATGTACACAATTCCTAAAAAAACAAATGATCAGATTATCAGATCTAGGACTCTAAAGTCTATATACTTATTATGACGAATTTTTACTTCGTCCTTGTAGGTATTTGCTAATATACAATATGTAATATATTAGCAGTTTATCTATCTATCTATCTATCTATCTATCTATCTATCTATCTATGACAAAATACATGGCAAAAGTACAAGAATGAAAAGAATGAAGGAGAGAGAGGGCAGGAACAAGAGTTCACATGTTTAATATGGTCCTTTTTAAACGGATTTCTTACCTGAGATGTTCAGAAAACTTGGAAATATTGTGCCCTGTCTCTTGCAAAGTGATTCTCAACTAAGATGCTTTGGGTACATATTAGGTTTGCGGAATAGGTGAAATATGCCTGATTTGCCTAAGTTCTGTATATGGGCTGAGGTTACATTCTACTTGTGTCTACCCCAGACAATAAGACAGTTCTGAACACATAAACACTTTCTTCCTTTCCTACAGTTGTACTTGTAAAACATGTAAGCCACTGTTCTATTTTATGTTTTTATGGAACTTAACATCTAGGGGCTTAAATTTCTCCCAGTTTGGTACAAATAGCACCCACCAGTTGGAAGGGTGAAATGTTGCAAGAGAGGGGCCCTAACTGTGGCCCTTCCCCAAATCATCTGTGGAAGAATTCATGCTGGATCAGGTTTTTTTTTCTTTTTTCCCATTATTATCAGAAATAGATGACACCAGGAAAGAACTGAGAGGCCTCCATTCTGCTTTCTAGCATATTTTAATGACCTCCAGATCTGACAGCTCTGCTAGGTCTTACTGCTCACAGCCACACTGCACTTTGTTGTATGTTCTGAAGAGGCATAAACACAAAATTTTAGGGAATAAAACAGTGTACCTGACTTGCCATCCACAGCGTTTCAAAAAGCACTAAAGGGCCCTAAAGGCAGAAGGAGGTAGGATTGGTGAAGGAGTAAAAGCACTGCTATCATAAAAAGCAATTTGGGAGACGCTATGATAGAATGTAGATGACTTTAATGTAAATATTATGCAAAATTTTCTACGTAGGCCCTGGATCCTCTATTTATGGTACTAAGGAAATGGATAAACAAAAAACAACAACAACAAAAACCATTCACTGCTTCCCAGTCAGTCCTAGTACCCATAGACCTACTATTACTGAGAGACACCCCTGGATTTTGAAACAAACAAAAAGGCAGAGGCAGCAAGTATAAAAAGTTTAGTTGACCCTTGAACAATGGGGGTTAGGGGTGCAGATCCCCCCATGCAGTTGAAAATTCACATATAACTTCTGATTCCCCCAAAACTTAACTACAGTAGCCTACCATACCAATAACACACTCTTTATATATTATATAGAGTATTCTGACAATAAAGTAAGCTAGAGAAAAGATTATTAAGAAAATCATGAGAAAATACATTTATAGTACTGTATTTATATATAAAAAAAAATCCCATTAGTGGACCCTCAAAGTTCAAATCCATGTTGTTTAAGGGTAAACTAGTTGTTTACCTTCCAACCTCTTTTGTTGACTATGATCAGTAAATTGAGATTTAATGAGACTGAGTGATGAATATATCTTCTAATGAATAGGAAGACATCTACAAAGTAAAATTGATAGGAATGGTAGCTGAATGTTTGATATGAGAAAGAAGGAAATAACAAATTTGAATGCATTTACCTAGGGTGGGCATTTGGGTGAACAGTGATCTCACATAGGAGAGAAAATGATGTTCTGGCTTCAAAAATATAGTCAGAGCTTCTAGCCTTCCTGAGGCTAGTCACTTTTTACCTGGTTCTCCTCTTACATAAGTTAGTCATAGCTGAGACATTTTATCACCCACTTTAAAAAGAAACTTTCCAAAGTGTTGAATATCTGAATCTCTGAGTATTTCTATTTCAGTGACTAGACCTCATTTTTCGTAGTAATGACCATTTACCATATGCTGAGTGGCCTTTTACCTAGGGCCAAATTTAGGGATGAAATGCCAGCAAGTCCTACTGCTTACTACCTAACTTCTCACTGTTCTCACCATGCACAAGATCTATGTAGCAAAATAATATTATTGATTAAAAATATACCAAAACCAATAAAAAAAAAGTAAGACTCTAAATTCTACTAAGATAACTAAGAAGTTCCACTAGTGTCTTCGTTATAGATAGATAGATAGATAACAGTTCAATTTGGGAACTAAACTCTGTTAGGCTTAACCTGCAATCATGGCACCATACATTCAGCCTTGAAATTTTGTTCAGTGGCTGCTCAGAATTGTCCAAACACCTCTTAAGAATATTAATCATAACGTTCCAACCCGTGCCTGCAACACTGACCTCCAGTTTCTATTTCTTTGCTGTGGTTTTAGTTTTCCAGTTTATCATATATTTTGTAAACCTCCAAAAATCTTTTGTGAAAGAAAGTGTATAAATAAATCTATATAAATCAGTCCTCATTTTTGAGTCCAAACCCAGAGCTAGAAACACAGCACATATCTACATCTTCATTTTCACTTGAATCCTCAAGTGAAAACTTTATGCCCAAACAGCAACCATATGCCAAAACATCTGGAGCTTCTAGTTTTACTGGAAGACTTGATACCTGAAAGCTTCCCTACCCTAACCTACTATTGTATGTGATTCTACCTTAATATTGTGTTGTTCCAAAGGCTAGACCACCTAAAACCATAAAACGGACATGGAAGGTATTTCCAGCTGAGATTTGGCTGACATAAATAAATTCTTGTATAATCTGCTGGGTCATTTGTTCACATTTCTCTTGGGAGAAATTGTGTTGTTATTATGGAAGATAAACATTGTGCTGCTTTGCCATACCATACAGACTACACCTAGAAATGTCCACATGGAAACACTGGCTAGGTGCTATTGCATACGAATATGTGGAATATATTACGTAAATAAACACACACACACACACACACACACACACACACACGTATAACTTTAGCCAGGCTATTCAGCATACCTTTCTGAAGTTACTTAATTTTCAATAGGAAGACTTGAAAAACGAACTATTTCAGAAGGACTCCAAAGGAAAGGATTACTTTAGGTGGTTGTTTCTAAAATGTCTAAATGATCCTCCATTCAATCATTTCATTCAGCAATTGCACTCCTGTGCCAGTGATGCAAAATGGTAGCCATTCTTATGGTAATAAAAGTGTATTTGCCTAAATAAATTTAAGAAATCTGTATGAAGAAGCTTCTTATTTTAGCTCTCACCACAAATAAAGAGCCAGTTTGAAATGAAGATAGAGATTATCAAGGATAAACATCAGTCACTACTTTAAAGAAATTAGTTAGAGACATGACACAGATTTCTTGCTACAGCCCATCTTTCTTGCCTAAACATAGGAGCCAGCACCCCTATATTGCATACTCCCAGAGGCAGTCCCAGAAGTTGTGCACAGCCCCCATAACTATACACAGCAGTTCTGAATGGAATCACTGCTGCTAAATGAGATCTCAGGACTTATCTCAAATATGCCTATTCAAATGTCCATGAGAATTTATAAGATAAAACATGCTATTTTTTATAATAAAACTTAATAAATACAAAATTTATTTATTATATGCTTTTAGTCAGTTGTACATTAGGAGTCTGCTAAAATCATAAAACTAAACTATCATGGATCCTTGGGGTCTGGGAATCAGTACAGATGGACCAGAAAGGTTGACCCAATTGACCAAGTGTCTTCTCTTGGGCGGGGGGTGAAATCAACAAAAATATGAAAAAACACCTTCTTGACAGCTGTCTAGCATATCCTCCTTTGACAGTCCCGCAGGAGGTCATACTAGAATGACAAAGTAAAGAAAGCAGTAATTCTGCTCTGGTGGTTGTTCGAACACAGACACCTGATAGGACTAATATAGTAGTTCTCAAATTTTACATTTCAAACAAATTTCCAGATAACAGTGTTGCTGCCAGCCTGGAGACCCCACTTTGAGGTTGATGGTTCTAATATAATAGAGAGATCATCTAACCAGTAAGAATCCATGTGGACTAAAACATGTTCATAGATAAGATAAAAAGACAGGATACAAGTTTTATGCATGGTATATTCCCAAACTTGTAATAAACCAAATATTATTGATGGGATAGTATTGTTTGAAATGCATAAAGTTGTTTACTGTGGTTGTCTTTGGGTATTGAGAGCATGGAAAATTATTTTATATTTTCCACTTCATTTTCCAAAGCGTAATGAATTTTAATTACACAATAAAACAAACAGCAGCAGCTTTATTTTGAAAGGTGAGGAAATCAAATGAGTATTTTTTGCATTCTGGGGAGAATGGAAACAGAGAAGCTCCAGAAAGATATTAGGCATGAAAAAAGGTTAGAACAACTCTAGAAATAGGGAACATTGTAGAGCAGGAAGAGGCAGTCACGCAATCCTGAAGTGAACTCTAACCAATAGAGAGAAACATGAAGATATATGTGTTCTAATTTAAAGTGAAGGCACTAGGTTACTGCAACTCATTAATAGGTCTGCCCTTTACATTCCTTAGAATTGTAAACCACATGGTTTTTGATGGGATTATCACAGGGTGGTTGGAAATTGTTGTATATTTTCTGTTGCCATCCTACACTTCCTATATCCTATTGCAGATAATCTTCCTAAACTACAGTTCTGTCCATGCCACATCCCAACTGAAAGACCTTTAGTAATTGTTATTGTCTACCCCCACAAAAAAAAGAAAGAAAAAAAAAAAGAAAATACATACTTTCTGTGAACTGCAAGCTAATTCTGTCCTATCTTTAGAGTTTTATCCCTATGCACCTGCCAATTTGACTTACTCATCATTCCCTAAAGGTACTTGAGGTATTCTAGCTGATTGCTTTTGCCCATATTATTATTCTGCCATCATATAGTCTGCCCTTCCTCTTCCTCATCTACAAATACTATCCATCTTCAATATGGATTAAAAAATATATCCATTTATCACAACCCAACCAGAAGTATTTGAAAGATTTCTTCCTCCAAATTGCATATGAAACCTGTCATGTAAACTGTTTATCAAACTGTTTCCCCCTTTGAAGAATCTGAAGATTTATTATATTTTAGATATTTTTAAGTGGATTTTGCACCATTCAGAATTGTTTATCTCTTATACTCACTTTGGTCACAAAGTGATTACTGTCATTTCATGCATTTGATTGTCCTTAGTCATCTTCTCCTTGAGGTGCCCCAGGCAAGAGGAACTGATATTTCCCTTTCTATTTTTGGAGACCTTATACAGAATGGTTTAAGATGGGAGGTTCTGTTAATCATTCCTTTGTTTTCTAAAGGTGATCCTATGGTTATAGAGCTGTAGATAGTATATAGACTATTACAAAAATTTTTTTAAAAATCACATTTAGTATACATCACAGGAGTCTCCTGAAATCATGAGACTAAACTATAAGGGATTCTGGAAATCCGGGGATAAGAGCACAGATGTAACAGTAAGGTACTAACTGTCTTCTTTCCAGAAAAATTGAAATCAACAAAAATATTAAGAGTACCTTCATTACTGCTCCCTGAGGCTATGAGCTGGCTTCTTCATGGTCCTTCTCCTCAGTCTATAATCCCTTGCAAATCTAACTCATGTCAGGGTCTTTAGAGAATTGCAAATGGCACCTCTTGCTCAAATACCCCAAACTAATTAATATTGAAAATCAAAGCATTTATGCAAACATCTTCATGGATCAACTAGGAGATCCCAAGGAAGAGAATTCACAATACTGTATTCTGTGAGAGACTGAGTCCATTCAGAGTTCCCTGATTTAGGAATGCATATTCACCACACTGTTTGTTTTCCACATAATGTTAAGGTAGAGAAAGTCCATCACAGATTCCTGTAATGTCAAAACATATTTATCATGGGTAATGGGGAAAAGACATTGCTCATTCATTTCTCATTAATATAATCATATGGGGTAAAAACAAGAACACTTTCCTACTTTTGCCCTGACTCTGCAACTGCCTACTTGTATGACCTAAGCAATCTGGACCCTGTCTTCCTAAAATTGAGTTACCTAGATCAGTAGTTCCCAAATCTGCCTGATGACTAGAGATATTTAAGAAACTTGTTGAAAATATAATTTCTGAGGACTTGCCCCTGCATATTTTTATTCAGTAGTTCAAAGAATCTCTATTACAAGAAATTTCTCAAGAGACTTCCAAAAATTAGATTTCAGAGAATCACTTGTCCATATGATTTCTGGAGTCCTTTCAAAAATCTAAAAATCTATTTTTTTTTCTTTCTATTCCCTTCCTATCCCATCAATAATAAAAAATATATTGTAGGTGGTGAAAAACTGAGAGTTTTTCCCATAGGTCAGGAATAAGAAAAGGATGTCTACTCTCACCACTTATTCAACATAATATGGGAAGTCCTAGAAACAGCATTCAGGCAACAAAAAAATAAAAATCATTCAAATTGTTAAGGAAGAAGTAGAACTTGCACTATCTGCAGATGACATGATACTATATATAGAAAACCCTAAAGACTCCACTAAAAAAAAAACCTACTAGAATTGATAAGAATTCAGTAGGGTCGCAGGATACAAAATCAATGTACAGAAATTCATTGCATTTTTTACACTAATAATGAAGCAGGAGAAAGAGAAATTAAGAAAACAATCCCATTTACAACTGCACCAAAAGTAATAAAATAGCTAGGAATAAACTTAACCAAGGAGGTGAAAGACCGGTATTTGAAAACTATAAAATACTGATGGAACTAACTGAAGATGACATAAACAAATGGAAAGACATTCCACGGTAATGGGTTGGAAGAACAAATATTGTTAAAATGTTCATACTACTCCAAATACTCTACAGATTTAAAGCAAGCCCTAACCAAATACTAACAGCATTTTCCACAGAACTAGAACAAACAATCCAAACACTTGTATAGAACCACAAAAGACCATGACTAGCCAAAGCAATCTTGAAAAAGAAAAACAAAACTGGAGGTATCACAATTCCAGATTTCAAGTTATATTACAAAGCAGTAGTAATAAAAACAGTATAGTACTAGCACAAAAACAGACACATAGACCAATGGCATAGAATAGAGACCCCAGAAAATAGAGACCCCAGAAAAAAGAACCTACACTTTTATAGTCAATTAATCTTTGACAAAGGAGGCAAGACTACTCAATGGAAAAAAGACAGTCTCTTCAACAAATGGTGCTGGGAAAACTGGACAGCTATATGCAAAAGAATGAAACTGGACCACTTTCTTACACCATACACAAAAATAAACTCAAAATGAATTAAGGACCAAAATGTGAGACCTGAAACCATAAAAATCCTAGAAGAGAGCACAAGTATTCATTTCTCAGACATTGGTCACAGCAACATTCTTCTAGATATGTCTCCTGAGGCAAGGGAAATAAAAGCAAAAATAAACTACTGGGACTACCTCAAAATAAAAAAGCTTCTGCACAGCAAAGGAAACAATCAACAAAACTAAAAGACAAACTACTAAATGGGAGAAGATATTTGCAAATGACATATCCAATAAAGGGTTAGTATCCAAAATATATAAGGAACTTATACAACTACACACCCAAAAAAAGCCTCACCAAATAATCCAATTAAAAATGATCAGAAGACATGAATAGACATTTTTCCAATGATACACAGATGACCAACAGATACATGAAAAGATGCTTAACATCACCGATCATCAGGGAAACGCAAATCAAAACCACAATGAGATATCACTTCACACCTGCCACAATGGCTAAAATCAAAAACACAAGAAACAACAAGTGTTGGTGAGGACTGGAGAAAAAGGAACCCTCATGCATTGTTGGTGGGAATGCAAACTGGTGTAGCGATGGTGGAAAATAGTATGGAGGTTCCATAAACATTAAAAATAGAACTACCATATGATCCTGTAATCCCAATGCCAAGTATTTACCCAAAGAATATGAACCACTAATTTGAAAAGATATATGCATTACTATGTTCTATTATAGCATTATTTCCATTAGCCAAATTATGGATGCAGCCCAAGGATCCACTGATAGATGAATGGATAAAGAAGATGTGAGACAGATAGTAGAATATTACTCAGCCATAAAAATAATGAAATCTTGCCATTTGCAACCATGTGGATGAATCTAGAGAGTCTAATGCTAAGCAAAATACATCAGTCAGAGAAAGACAAATACCATTTGATTTTAACTTGTATGTAGAATTCAAGAAACAACAAAGAGAAAAAAAGAGAAACCAAAAAAACAGACTCTTAACTGTGGATGGTTATTGGAGGGGAGGTGAGTGGGGAATGGGTAAAACAGGAGAAGGGGATTAAGAGTATATTTATCTTAATGAGCACTGAGTAATCTGTAGACTTGTTGAATCACTATACTGTACATCTGAAACTAATAAAACACTGTATGTTAACTATATTGGAATTAATTTTTTTAAAATATGTATTGTATACACACAAATATTTATAGCAGCTTTATTTGTAACTCACAAAACTTGGAAGTAACCAAGATGTCCTTCAGTAGATAAATGGGTAAATAAACTGTGGTCCGTCCAAGCAGTGGGATATTATTCAGTACTAAAAACAAATGAGCTATCTAGCCAGAAAGAGACATGGAGGAAAATTAAGTGCATAATACTAAGTGATGGAAGCCAGTTTGAAAGGCTACATATTGCATGATTCCAACTGTATGACATGCTAGAACAGTGAAAAGATCAGTGGTTTCCAGGGCTTAGAGGACAGGTGATAACTAGGCAGGGCACCCAGGAGTTTTAGGGCAATGGAACTACTGTGTATGACACCATATGTTGTATACATGTCATTATATATTTGTCAAAACTCACAGAATGCTTACAACACCAAGAGTGAATCCTAATGTAAACTGTGGACTCTGGGTGATGATGATGTGTCAATGTAGGTGGCTATGCATGTCTGGGGGCACAGGGTATAGGAGAAATCTCTTTACCTTCTGCTCGATTTTGCGATAAACCTAAAAATACTCTAAAAAATGGATTCTACAATACAATGGGAGTCAATGGATAGCCATTAATTTTTCAGTTTTTTTTTTAGGGAAAGATAAAAATGATACTGTAGGGAAAACTTTAGTTTTTATTTTTTACATCATCAGTGTTAAAGTTAAGTCCCTTAAGTTGGAGATAATAAACACTGAGTTAAGGCAGTTGATAATGAGTATCCTCTGTAATGTAATGAAATTATTTCTTACTATTCTGAAATAATCAGCACATGCTTTTAAGGGGTGCCTGGTGGTTCAGTCGGTTGAGCATCCGACTCTTGATTTTGGCTCAGTTCATGATCTCGGGGTTATGGGATCAAGCCCTGTGTCCTGCTCCAAGCTCAGCAGGGAGTCTGTTTCTCTCCCTCTGTCCCTTCCTCCTGCTCGCACTCTTGACGCACACGCTCTCTCTCTCAAATAAATCTTAAAAAAAAAAAAAAAAACTTTCAGTAGCTTAGACAATATGAGTGTGAGAGAGAGGAAGAATAGAGCCTATTTTTCTTGACTCAGTTTCTTTGTCACTGTAAAATTCAGTTGAAGGATGCTCATTGAGTACTCTGACACTCTTAATATAAAGCACATACATTATTCTTAATCAATATGTAGAGAGAAAACACATCTTCCAAACTATGATATTTAAATTGTTCTTTTCTTAAAATGATGCTTTTTCAGTCACCTTGGAAATATGTGCAAATGCATATCTAAATCCCATATGCAGTAATGATTTGGTTGAAACAAATACTATTCCCTCAAGCTATGTTGGTTTGGGGGGAAAAATGACTCCTCTAATGGGAAGATTGCAATGGCTCTGCTCCTAAGGGAAAAAGGAAAAAAAAAAAAAGTCATACAGATAAGATGCTCTTATTTATAACATGTAACAAGATACGTTGTAAGACACGAGCATCTTTCTGATGACTTATCCTGCTGATCAGAGTACAAAAGCGTTTATTTTCATAATTACAACAGATGGAAAACAATAAAATTATACTTTAGGCTAATGCACTCTCACCCTGATTATCCTTTTTTTGTATGTGTGTCTCCCCTGAAGCTATTTTATAACAATATAAAAATTGCAGAAATATGGTACCGCAAAAGCCTGACCAGATTTCCTAATTATCTGTCATGACTCAAGACTGCAGTGAGAAATTAGCTCTCCTGGGAAAGAAAAAAACTGACGGAACTTAAAATAATAGAAAGAATTTTATGATGTCTTTCCTCAACAAGTTGAGAAAGAAATCCATCCATTTTTAGTAGGATTACCCTAACTTTCTCTTTTCTCTTTTATCTATATATTTTTATCTCAGCTACAGAGAGGTATGCTAATCATATTCTTCAAGACATGACATGTTGTCATGGAAAGATTCACTCTTGTCTCATTAATTAAATTTTATTCACCTCCAATTCTATTCCATTCCTATCTTCTTACCACAAGTGTTAATTAATGTATATAAGGAATAAGATGTATGTACTTGTGAGATCTCTGTAACTATATACCTATATCTATATCAACACAACTACTTCCTTTTTCTCCATATTTCCCACCCTCTCTTGTACTTAGATATGCCCATGTGAGTCAATTCTGACCAATGGAATGTGGGGAGAGATAATATGCACCTGTCCCCAAACATCCTCCACGTGCTCTTTTTTCTCTTTTGTCATCCTTTAGATGGACAGCAACCCACATGGTGACTATAAAAAGTACTCACTGAAGATGAGAAAATCTTCATCACATTGGGTCCTTGAATGACTGTGGATCTTAGAAATCATCCCGCAACACATACCAATGATAAGATTCTTACATGACTAAGAAAAAGACTTCTATGTTATTAAGTCACTACAGTTTTAAAGTTTATTTGTATTCCACTTACCTCATTATTTATTTCACTGTAAGAGACCACCTTATGAGGGACACATGTTCTTTCTGTTACCAAATCTTTTAATGAAATTTGTCTTTTGTAATTCAAATAAAATCCCTGGAAAGCCAGGCTAGAGGGAAGTTGGCAATAAGCCAACTGACTTTTTCCTCTTAACCTGGTTCATTGTGATAGTGTTGGACACTGGACTTATTGAGCAGCTTAGATGTCTTATTGATCACTCAGCCATCAATTCCAGTCAGAGTACTGAACCCACTCTAGGAGGTCCAGGCAAACTACCTTAACCAAAATAAAAGGTGGTAACATGGTAATATCATGTATCCTGAGTACTTTGACATCAGGTAAAAAGATAAGTGCCTGTTTCAGCAGATTAAATGTAATCTTGCTGTTTGCAAAAAAAACAAAAAAACCAAAACAACAAAGGAACAAACAAAAAACCTACCTCTAATAGTAATAAGCCCTCTGTCAGACTAAATCACAAAAGTTTCTGTCAGAGAACATCTACCCTTCCCTAAGTCCACTTATTGTGCTTGAGGACTGCCAGATACATAGATGGTTTAGGGATGCACAGGAATATTGGACATGGTAGTATTAGAATTCTCCATGAGATGAAGTCATTATTTTTAATAGACTATTTTAGGATCAATTTTAGGTTTACACAAAAATTGAGCAGAAAGTACAGAGAATTCCCATATATCCCTTCTCCTCCATACCTCCAGCTTTCACTATTATTAACTTCTTGCATTCCTGTGGTACATTTGTTACAATTGGTGAACCAATATTGATACATTATTAATTAAAGACCATTAACATTTGAGTTCACTGTGTAGTGCAGTTCTATCAGTTTTGCCAAACGCATAATGTCATGTATCCACTATTATAGTAGCTAACAGAATACTTTTATTGCCCTAAAAATCCCCTGTGCTGCACTGATTCATCCCTTCCCCTGAACTCCTGGCAAACACTAATCTTTTTACTGTCTCTAGACTTTTGCCTTTTCAAAAACGTCATATAGTTGGAATCATACAGTATACAGCCATTTCAGACTGGCTTCTTTCACTTAGCAACATGCATTTAAGGTTCTTCCATGTCTTGTGTGTGTGTGTGTGTGTGTGTGGCTCAATAGCTCATTTCTTGTTATCACCGAATAATATTCCATTATATGCATGTACTACAATTTGTTTATCCATTTACCTATTGAAGGGTATCTAGATTGTTTCCAAGTTTTGGCAGTTATGAATAAAGCTGTTGCAAGTATTTGTGTGCAGTTTTTTCTATGGACACACATTTTCAACTTATTTGGGTAAATAACTAGGAGCATAATTGCTGGATGCTGTGGTAAGACTAGCTTTGTAAGAAACTGCCATTCAGTTTCCCAAAATGGCTCTACCACTTGGTTTTCCCACCAGCACTGAATGAGAGTCCTTGTTGGTCCAAATTCTCTCTGGCATTTGATGTTGTGAGTGTTTTAGGTTTTTGCCATTTTAATAGGTATGTTGTGGTAACTCCTTGTTTTAGTTTGCAATCCTTAATGACATAATGTTGAGCACCTTTTCATATGCTTATTTGGTATTTGTCTATCTTTATGAGTTCAGTCTTTTGCCCATTTTTAATTGAGTTGTTTTCTTACTGTTGAGGTGTAAGAATTCTTTGTATATTTTGGAAACAAGTCATTTTTCATACATATGCTATTCAACTATTTTCTCCCAGTCTGTGGCTTGTGCTTTCATTCTCTTAACAGTTTCTTTCCCAGAGTAGTTGTTTTTAACCTTATTGAAGTCCAACTGATTTTTTTTTTTCTTTAATGAGGTGTGGTTTTGGTGTTGTATCTAAAAAGTCATTGCCAAATCCAAGATCATCTAAATGTTCTCCTGTGTTACCTTTTGGAATTTATTTTTAATCCTTAAAAAAGTTATAATCTTCATACCATTGAGGGGAAATAGAGCCATGGGCTCATGAATTACATATGTGATTTTGTACAATTTTGATTGGTCCATCCCATTTCTGACATGCATAGTATTTCCCTATTCTGAGAAATCATGATGTGTTTGTCGAGAAGGGATGCATATTTTTTGCTTGTCAGCCTAAATTCGTAATTTTTTTTTCTGAGTCCTTAAGAATCCTCTTGGGAGTGGGGCAAAACATCTTTACTCTTGGGGAGTGAGGGGAAAGTGTACCTGCTAGACCAGAGCCATGGCATTGGTCTCTTTATTCCTACAAAGCCATAGACATTATATATTTAATGAAGGCCTTCTTTTATAAAAGGAAAACATATTCTACCTAAGTCAATGATTGACATTAGCAATGGATAAATTGCCGACATCTTCCCCAAGGGATAGCTCAAAGATTAGCAGCCAAAGCTGGAGAAAGGCAGGGTATATCTCCTCTCCAATATGACTCAAGAGAAGGGAGATCAAGTTAAAGAGAGTGTCAGCCTTCACTAGTGACAAAGCGGATCTTTAAATAGAAAGAGGTAGATATCAGCAAGTGGAAAATTTCTATTCCTGGGATGTTTGTGTTTATCATTGAAAGTTCTGACTATATAATAAGGCAAAATAAACTTAATTTCTCATTGTAGCATTCTAAAAAGTGACTTACTTATTTCAAAGATTCTGTCATTGTTAAGACACTCTCACACCTATTCTTTGGAAATATGCCTCTTAAAGCATTCATAAGAGGTCAAAGGAAATTAATTCAACTTGCTTTTTAATCATGCTTCAAATGAATGACTATTTGAAAAATAAAATCAATAAAGTTAGTATTAAAAACTGAAATCAATAAACAATTAACTTGACTGTACTCAGATTCAAACTAGAATAAAAAGAATCTATGAACATACAACACCAAGAGTGAACTGTAATATAAACTATGGACTTTGGATGATTGTGATGTGTCAGTGCAGGTTCATCAGTTGTGACAAATATACCACTCAGGTGGGGATGCTGATAATGAGAGAGGCTGTGCTTGTGTAGGGACAGGGCTGATGGGAAATTTCTGCATATATATATATATATATATATATATATATATACACACACACACATATATATATAGTGTTAATATATGTGTAAGTACTATTGTAGAGTGTTATTAATATTTATTGAACTTTTATTCCCCACCAAATGAAATGGTTCATTATACCTTGTATCTTATTCATGTAATTTTTCCTTTACCAGGAAAACCCACTAACACTTTTTTATCTCACCAGTAACTACTTTTCTAAGATAAAGTTCAAGGGCCTTATCGGTCCTTTAAATAACCACAAAGAATTCAACATTCTGTGCAGTTACTTCCATTATAAAACAAAGCTATTCTCCTAATGGAGTCAGTGCTATTAGAACTCATTTCACTGAGGCCTATTTCTCCTCTTACCTTTTTAGCAGACTCTTAGTCCCCCTTTCTAATTTGTATTATAAACTCAGGGGAAGGGACTGGTTCTTACCTTATGTCAACTAGGTGTTCAATAAACATTATTAATTATTATTAAAATCATAATGATGTCAGGCTTGGCCTAATCAATTTTAATTCAGCTTAATCTAGTTCAATTAAGTTTAATTTAGGATGTACTGCCCTGATACACACACACACACACACACACATTTTTAACCTAGATTTCCAATTTACCTCTGCAATAGGCTCCTCATTTTTTTTTTTCAGCCTCACAAATTTCTTCTGTAGGCAAGAAATTTTCTTTGTGCTATTGCTAAGGTGCATTTTATCTGACAAATGCTTTTAGACTATTTTGATTTCCTTACCCATTCAGAAGTATTACCCACAGCTTTTCATGTTATAGCTAATTTTTCTCCCAATGAACTGAAAGAAGCTGACCTGAACAAAGTCACTTCTGGGTAGTCATGGTGAATGTTAAGAAAAGTGGGAAGAAGATCAGGGTGCCACCTAATTGTTTCTGTGCTTTCAAGAAAGCTCTCCTGGGGCCATGTGTAAGATGCATTGAGCTGAGCAAGAGTGGAGACAAGAAGATGTATTAAGAAACTACTGAAATTATCCATGTTAGTGATGAGCAAGGACTGCACAAAGCTTAGACAGTACAGATGTGGAGCTTTGGGTGTAGGCATTGAGAGAGGAAGACAAAAGAGCAATTGCTAAAGGGCAGGAAATAGATCTGCAGGCAAGAGAGGGGTCAAGGATGACCAAGGGGCGTGCTGTGCAGTACAGGAAGAGCAGCAGGTCCTGTGGGTGTGACGGTGTGAGCAGCAGGTGTGATTGAATTAAGAAATGAAATTTGGAAATGTTGTGAGTCGCCTTTCCCCACAGAAGGCTGGTGGCCCCAAAGTGAGGAGGGTAAGTAAATACTAAATGAAAAGGGTAGAGTTTGGGGCTATCAAAAACACCAGTATTTATGGAGACCAGTGAAGAAATACAAATCATAGCAGTGTACTGAAGTAGGAGTGAACAGAAAAATAGAACAATGAAGAAAACGGGTTATATAAGCCATCTGTTATTTTATCATCAGAAGCTCTTGAAAAGGAGAAGGGCATGCAATTTTGACCCTTTGGGATGTGCTCTCCCTCGAGAGAGATTAAATTATAAGACACACTAAAGAGAACTGGTATGAGCCGAGGGGGGTTATTTAGCTGATAGGCACTAGTACATCTCTAGAGTCACTGAAGTTAGTATCTCTTCTGATAAATTAGCCTATGCTGGTTAAAGTACTCAGAATATCCCCTCTGACTGAAACTGTAGCCTTCTCTACTTCCTTCCATCTGCCCTACCTATGGAGCTTGTTACTTTAAGAGTAACATGGTTTCCTGCCTCTTGTTCCTAAGTAAGATCAGCCCTAAAATAATTTGTGAAGGTGTCATGATGCAGCCGGATAAGGATTTATACACACCTGGAGTCCGACATATGCTGCTTATTAGCTTTGTGAACTTGAATTAAGTTATTTAAACTTTCTGAATTTTGACTATCTAAATAAAAATAACTCCCAAAATGCAAGAATGTTAAAAATAGAAATGACCTGCCATGAATGAAACTATTTAACATATAACCAACATGATATAGGTACTCTAAATATTCATTTTCCTTTATTTCTGCTAAGTCAGTTGCATCTCTCCTTTCAAAGATGTTTTTGCACCCTGGTATTCCTGAATCTTAAAATGAGGGCCTGAGTACCCTAGTCTTTGCTAGGGTAATTAAGAACAGCACTGCATTCTTTTTGGAAAGAACTCTTTGAAGGAAGCAACTCTTCAAAGGGGAACACAGGAAAATTAATACATACATGAAAAAAAATGCAATGCTAATCATTCCTTTACCCAGTCTTACAAACTCCCCTTGCCTGTATTTTTTTAAAAGATTTATTTATTTTTTTTAGAGAGAGAGTGTGTGTGAGCAGGGGGAGGGGCAGAGAGAGAGAATCCTCAAGCAGACTCCCCACTGAGCACAGAGCCCAAGGCTGTGGGGCTCCATCCCAGAACCCTGAGATCATGACCTGAGCCTAAATCAAGAATTGGCCACTTACCCGACTGAGCCACTCAGGTGCCCCTTGCCTATATTTTCTTAAGCAATCTGAGTAACATTGCTGGGTAACATAATGTCTTTCATTGTTCACTCCTTCTTCCATTTCAGCCCTTATCTTCTTACTCTTTAGGCAAATATACAGTGATAGCTCAACTGATGAAGTGTTGAAATAAACATCTGCTCATACACATCCTGTTGAAATGCAGACTAAAGCCTCAAGCATTTTTAGCTGACAAGATCTCTGTACATATGCAGCATTTTACACTTACTAAGAAGAATCTATATGCTAAAAGCACTCAAAAATGTGATCTCCAGCACCATAATATATGAAGATTTTCCTTTGGGTTCTGTAATTTCCATGGTTAGAACCATGTATACCCATGATGCTATAGCCTAAGTTACGAGGCTTTTGATCTTCATGTGAGTGGTCAAAATGAAGTCATTTTGACTTATTTGAATCAAACAAATAATAGAAATCTTTGATTTCCAGAAGCAACAATCTTCAATTGGAGATGCAGTGGATGAGAGAATTCATAAAAGAAAGTTTCAAAATAAGGATCCCACTAGGCTCATCTGCAACAGAGATGATGAGAGATAGCATGCGGTAGTGAGGTAGATTGGTTATCTAGAGTCCTGGTGTTTTACACCTGAGTGGTGTAAAACGTTGAATTAATTTTCTTGACTCCACTATCAATATCTCTAGAATGTGGGTATTGGATGTAAGAACTCTAAAAGAAAGCAACCTAGAGGCAGATGGGACATAAGAGGTCACTAACAAATTCTAGTTGCCCTCCTATAATTATAATCTCCATGCTATGATTTTAGAGCTGATGACATACAAACATATTCATAAATATATATGTATTTTGATATTATTCATATACAATTGTGTTTTGGTTGAGTCTACCACAGTGCATTTACAGCAACTTCACAGGAAATGTAACAGTCAACTCCTTCACTCTACTTCCTTACTTAATATCTTTCAGAGTAACAATTTTGAATGTAATGTTTTGGGTAATAGGGAATCTTCATATTATCTAAAGCCAGGTCATGATGTGGGTAAGTTTTTGGGGTTTTTTTTTGTTCATATAACATTGTTTGAAATAACACTGTAGATGGGTTAGTCAATAGTTTTCTTAATAAAGCAACCCCCAAAACTTCACAACTAATTCAATACTATAAAATATAAATCAAATGTATAAAAATGTTCATTCATCCATTTCTATTTATGTTATGAGAACACAGAATGTGTCAGCATTTGAGCAAGACAATCTACACATGGAGTTTCAAAATAGACTTCAAACAGTGGCTGGTGCAGGGCTTTTTGCATAGCATAAACAGCTAGTGCACTGAATTATTTCAGATGAACTGAAATCACAGAACCAAGTCCTAGCCCCACAGGCAGTAGAAAGTTTGGGTTGATTAGCCCATTACATCCTTAAAGTTCAGTGATAGATTATGGGTAACTGCATCAAGATTGGTTGGTAGAGGAAACCTGTAAGGTAGTCAACAAAGAAAAAAGAGAGAAAACTTAATAACAACTGAAAAGTAAAATCAAAGGTGATGCCTTGACCTGGACTTAGAGAGGCTGAGAAACTCAGCAATGATGTTTTTCACTTCATCTATAACACACGCTGTTCTTCTCTGGTCCTGAAAATAGCATGTGACTTATGGAGCATCCTGTTAGCTGTTTCAGGAAAGCACATTTTCTTCTGAAAAGAAACCGGTTTAAGAATAAAAGAAACAACTACAAACACAAAGCCAAACACAGTGTAGTCTACATTGGGCACTCATTCAAAATGTCATGTCATCCGAACACGTCTCCAGTTTTTAATGGTGCTTCACTTGGGTCTAATCACATTCAAACCCTGCTGGGTTGCATGCTATTATATGCTTAAAAAATGTATAGCCAAGACACAACTAAAATAAAAAGCTCATACAAGCCAGCAGCTGAAGCACAGAAAGAAGACACCTTTGGGATTCTATTTCATCTGGTGCAACCAAATCACAAGGTCATCTGTGACTTGTGCCCACCTGTGTCTCTGTTTCCTCATTGTTAAAGAGTGATCATTAGAAATGATTGATGACCTAAGGCTGTCATATTTATTTTCTTTAAATTACATTTAGGAGCCTGTTTTAGGACACCAGACAAACAGCTCTTCTCTTCTTCTTCCCTTTACCATTACAAATGAAAGATCTTGGGAAGACATATTCCCAAACATCTATTTCTACCAAAATGTGAGCCATACTATTTCTGTATTTTCTAGGAATGGCATTGTTCTGAAAAGTTTCAAATGAAAAAATGACATAAAACTTTCTTCCTAAATATTTCAAATGATGAATTTCTTTTTCTGAACATTTTAGCTTTGTAGAAGGTCATATCAAATTGTATGTGCACATCAAACAGTGTTATGTATCTTTAGGTGAGTACATAGGGATAACTCATCCTTTGATTATTTTCCCCTGAAGTTTGAACATTTGCTCATGAAGCCTCTGCTCTGTTTTTATTTTTTATTGTTGACATTCAAATGGAATTGAACCAAGAGTTTTCTGGTCAGGAGAAGAAAAGAGATAAAACCGTTATAAGCCAACGGAACTTGTGAGAGTGTCTGACAATTTCCCAATGTGGTTGCTTCCTCATCCCAGATGTCCGAGGGATGTAATCAGAAACAAAGTGCATTTCATGATAAATGCCTTGAGGTAAATGTAGCTCACAAAAGATATTACAGTTTTCCTCTATTTTGCTTCCTCAAAAAAA
Organism: Halichoerus grypus; assembly: GCF_964656455.1. Taxonomy (NCBI): domain Eukaryota; kingdom Metazoa; phylum Chordata; class Mammalia; order Carnivora; family Phocidae; genus Halichoerus; species Halichoerus grypus. Next base: position 49,791,848 of record NC_135717.1, on the reverse strand, counting down.
GAAAAAAATGCTTTATTTTGAATTGTCTTAATATTAGCAGGTTCTCCAAGGAGAAAGGGAAACACATACATCTGCACACTCATCAAGTTTGGCTGATGCAGCTAAGAGGTGACCACATTATGTTTTATTTTCCTAATCCCAGAACAACTAAACATTAACATGTTTTGCCCTGAGTAACCGGATGTGACATGAAATATGAAAGACATATCTGAGGTGGAGACAGCTGTTCCCAAAGTAAATTAAAATGTCATAGGTTTAAAAAACACTCCTGCAGGGGGGCTGCATTCCACCTGCAGAACTCAATCTGTGCCAGTGACAACATAATCAGACACCAAGAACAAAACCATGACCCGGCCACTGAGCTGGAGGCTGGAGTCCAGATGCACTGGGCAGAACATGTGGGTAAGCTAATGAGACACTGCTGATCTGTGGGCCCTGGATGGGCTTGGTGGGAGCTTCTGTGAGCTGCTAAAGGACCACAGTGGTGGGGGGGGGCAGGATTTCAACAGATCCAAGGGGCCTCTGTGGCCACAGTAGTACCGATGAAGGGGTGGACTCCGTTTTAGATGAGCAGCACGGGAGTCACAAGAAACAGTAAGTGTACATTCTTCCCTGGCCTCAGCCCAAAGTGGGAAGCCCACCAAGTGGCAACCAACACCCTTCGATCAGACCGACCACCACTGAGAAACACCCTAGCAACATCATAAGAGGCAAAGCTTTAAAATAATGGAGTGACCTGACATATGCAGGGGCAGGACCACCTCCCCGTCTCCTCCCAGCTTAATCTTCCTTTTCCGGGTTAAGTCCAGAGTCAGGTAAAAACCTGATGAGACTGGTCTGTTATTCACAAAACTATATTAATAAAAATGATTAATGATTAGATGTAGAGATATGGTGACAACTGCTTGAGGACCAAACTCAAAGACAACATGCAGTGCTTAGACTGCATTTTGAAAACTTACCTTTTAGTACTATATTTAAAAAATAATAATGTTTTTTCCAATACCAGGGAACATTGTGAATTATGAAGCAAGCATGAGGTCAACTGCTAAATGATCTCTAACATTTACTCAGCCCAGCGCTCTAGCCCAGAGGTCTCTTGTCCTAGGGGTATTGCCATCTACCCTAGATGTCCTATTCTTACCCTGGAATGAGTACAAATTTAACTAGCACCTCTGTGACATGAGCAGAGAGAGATCTGAAAGCTGAAGCCTGCTCCTTAGATCAGCAGTTCTCACCTGCAACAGGTACCAGAATCACCAGCGGGGCTTTTTAAATTCAGATTGCTGGGCCCTTCCACTCAGGCTCTATGTCTGTAGGTCAGGGACAGGGCCAGGAAATGTGCATTTCTAACAATTCCCAGGTGATGCTGAGCCACTGCCTTATGATTATCATCCATAATTGTCTCCTCTACTACTCTCTCCATTACATAAAAATAAAATTCCAGAGCTGAGATGATTGTAGATAGCATCTAACTCACTTCCTTTTTGAGGAAACTGAGGCCCAGAAAGCTTAATACATATCATGAATGCTATAGCCCAGGTTGCCTGATTCCAGTTCAGAGATCCTTTCATGCTATCACCCTACTTCATGGCCGGTTCCTTTTAATATTTTCAATGAGTTTTATCCCTGCAAAGTTCAAATTAATTTTTACTGGCTGCATAAAACATTATGAGAGGCTTTTAAAAAGGAATATGACTCCTCTGTGTTAAGCCCCAAATTAAAGATCAAACTCTCAAGTTTATAATGATCATTTTTAGATGATTAATTTTTAAAGGTAAGTTCTTCATTTTTATATTAATTAGACTATTCTTGGATATTTTGTAGAAACCAAAACATTTGAATCTGTTGGGTCTGTTGGAATAAGGTTTTATATATATAGTCAGCAGCCTGTTTGTTCAATTTTGCTGTAAAAGACAGCTAATAGTTTTTAGAATAAAACTCTGAGACAGCACATTTCTTTCTTCTAGAGTTGAATTTCCAATATACTTTTTTGACATCCCTCAGCCATTCTGAGTGTGTGATTTTGTGTGTGTGTGTGTGAGTGTGTGTGAGTGTGTGTGAGTGTGTGTGTATTGGAAAAAGACTGGAGGAAGAGGTTATGGAAGAATCAGAGGGATGCAACAATGCTGTCTCTTTTGTGGCTTCATTTTCCTTTTGCAGTTGACTGTTCTTGATAGGTATCGTTTCAAAACCATTTCAATTTTTTTCCAAGACAGGGCTAGTTCTTTGGTTGTATTTGCAAACAAAATTTGACTTAGATTCATGTGATAGTGGAGGATGGATCACAAACTCAAATCGCATGGACAGAAGTCTAATGACCATCACCTGCCTGAAAACCCACTTATAGACAGGGACAGTTCCACATGTGTCCTATTCCAGAGAATTACTGAGATGGATTTTCAGGTAATTGTTCTTTGGAAGACATGGGCTTTCAAGGAAAAAGTCTGAATTCAAGAATTTTTGGTTTGGTTTTTGCTATTCTCACTGACAAATACTCCAAAGTCAGATCTGTCCCCATTTTAAGAGAGGCATGAAATAGGATACAAACATCTTCACTCCAGGTGAATACCTGGTGCAGAAGTGATAATGGCAGGAAGCAGGAATTCTTCAGAAAGCAGTGGCAGGTCCTTCCTCCAGTATCTTAAGCACTTCCTTAGAGTTGCCAATTATTTTCAGTCCGTCTAAACTACTGGCATCCTTGGTTACTTGGCAGCAGCAAATAATATTCCTTTGATGTTATCCACCATTACAGTGATTCCAATGAATCTACCTCTCTCTGAAGCTACCTCTCTTAAAATACTTAAAAATGGCTGTACCAACTTGCATTCCCACCAACAGTGTAAGAGGGTTCCCCTTTCTCCACAACTTCTCCAACATTTGTTGTTTCTTTCCCTGTCCATTTTTGCCATTCTAACTGGTATAAGGTGGTATCTCAATGTGGTTTTGATTTGAATTTCCCTGATGGCTAATGATGATGAACATTTTTTCATGTGTCTGTTAGCCATTTGTATGTCTTTCTCAGAGAAGTGTCTTTTCATATCTTCTGCCCACTTTTTGACTTGATTATTTGTTTTTTGGGTGTTGAGTTTGAGAAGTTCTTTATAGATCTTGGATACCAGCCCTTTATCTGTAGTGTCATTTGCAAATATCTTCTCCCATTCTGTGGGTTGCCTCTTTGTTTTGTTGACTGTTTCCTTTGCTGTGCAGAAGCTTTTTATCTTGATGAAGTCCCAAAAGTTCATTTTTGCTTTTGTTTCACTAGCTTTTGGAGATGTATCTTGAAAGAAGTTGCTGTGGCCGATGTCAAAGAGGTTACTGCCTATGTTCTCCTCTAGGATTTTGATGGATTCCTGTCTCACATTGAGGTCTTTCATCCACTTTGAGTTTATCTTTGTGAATGGTGTTAGAGAATGGTCGAGTTTCATTCTTCTGCATGTGGCTGTCCAATTTTCCCAGCACCATTTATTGAAGAGACTGTCTTTTTTCCACTGCATGTTTTTTCCTGCTTTGTCAAAGATTATTTGACCATAGAGCTGAGGGTCCATATCTGAGCCACTTTGGAAAACAATGTGGAGGTTCCTCAAAAATTTAAAAATAGAGCTATCCTATGACCCAGCAATTGCACTACAGGGTATTTACCCCAAAGACACAGATGTAGTGAAAAGAAGGGCCATATGCACCCCAATGTTCATAGCAGCAATGTCCGCAATAGCCAAACTGTGGAAAGAGCCGAGATGCCCTTCAACAGATGAATGGATAAAGAAGATGTGGTCCATATATACAATGGAATATTACTCAGCCATCAGAAAGGATGAATACCCAACTTTTACATCAACATGGATGGGACTGGAGGAGATTATGCTAAGTGAAGTAAGTCAAGCAGAGAAAGTCAATTATCATATGGTTTCACTTATTTGTGGAACATAAGGAATAGCATGGAGGACATTAGGAGAAGGAAGGGAAAAATGAGGGGGGGGGGGATTGGAGGGAGAGATGAACCATGAGAGACTATGGACTCTGAGAAACAAAGAGGGTTTTAGAGGGGAGGGGGGCGGGGGGATGGGTTAGCCCGGTGATGGGTATTAAGGAGGGCACATACTGCATGGAGCACTGGGCGTTATACGAAAACAATGGATCATGGATCACCACATCAAAAACTAATGATGTATTGTATGGTGACTAACATAACATAATAAAATTTAAAAAGATACTTAAAAATGGAGCAGCATGAGGACTTCATATGGTTTGTTATGTTATGGATTTTTTTAATTTGGGCTTCTAAGAGACAGAGGACTATGATGAGTCTACTTATTTACAGTGGGACCTCAAGTACTCCTACTGTGCAATTCACTGTGAATCACCTTGACCATCAAAGGCAAAAATCTATAGTCAGTTAGACCTCACATCTCTGCACTTGTCTGTGGGAACGCAGCATTGTCATAATGGAAAGAACCTTGAAATATCATCTGGTTATAGACATCTTTGCTTATGGAAATAAGTACTCAGATAATCCAGGATAAATATTGCCCATTTTCTTTTTCCAAAGTTTACAAAAATAATTGGTTCTGAGTTAATTCTCTTTTAATAACCAATGAAATGAATATATTAGATGCATAATGGTCCTTGGCCCAGAAAGCTTATAATTTAGTAGGAGAAGCAGTCAAGTAAGTATTAATTTAAAGTATAGGTAATAATTAGATAAGTGGTCCAGTATAAATACAATGAAAATGTTGTGGATTGAGGGACGAGTTTATTAAATTTACCCAGGGACACGGGAGGAAGGTGTCAGTAGAAGGTAGCATTTGAACTGAAGCTTCAAGGACCAAACCAGCTCTGGTAGGTAAAGAGAGCTTTAGGACAGCCACCAAGAGTTAGGGATCTACATGGGATTTGTCTGGGAAAATGGTGAATGTAACCAGAGTGAAGAATTAAGCAGGGTGAAGAAGTGAAACTAAACATATTGGACAGTCCAAGTCGAGCAACACTTTGAATTTATGTTAAATAATTTGAAATGTATTCTTCAGACAATTGCAATCCATTGAAGATTTTGAGCAGAGGTACAACAACACTGTTACCATGCTATAGGGGAATTCGACTGGTACTAACCACCCGCCTGAATTCATCTCCTACTGGCTTTCATTCAACTCCAAACATCTTCCTATCACTAGGCTTTTGAACTTGCTCTTCATTCTCCCTGGAAACCTCTTTTTCTAGATATTCATATGACTTCCTCCTTATTCCTTCCTGTCTTTCATTTGTCTGTGCAAATGTCACTTTGACTTGGTGACTCTAAAAGTATGACACCCCTCTTTAAATTCCCATCTCCCTTCTTTGCTATATTTTTTCAGTAGTACATGTGACATCTAATATACAATATATATATAAACTGTATATCCCTACAATTTACTTTCCATGAGGGCAAGAATTTCGTTTTCTTTCCTCCTTTGTTCGTTGCCCAGAATAGTGCTTGGAGCATATTTGAGGCTAACAAATATTTATAAAGTGAATGAAAAAGAGACAGAAAAAAGGAGCATGCCTTAATCAGCTCAGGCTTCCATAACAAAATACTAAAGATTCAGCAGCTTAAAAATTAGAAATGCAGGGGTGCCTGGGTGGCTCAGTCGTTAAGCGTCTGCCTTTGGCTCAGGTCATGATCCCAGGGTCCTGGGATTGAGTCCCACATCAGGCTCCTGCTCGGCAGGAAGCCTGCTTCTCCCTCTCCCACTCCCCCTGCTTGTGTTCCCTCTCTCACTATCTCTCTCTCTGTCAAATAAATAAAATCTTAAAAAAAAAAATTAGAAATGCATTTTTTCACAGTGGTAGAGGCTGGACATCTGAGGTCACAATGCCAGCATGATGATCTGGTGAGAGCTCTCTTCCTGGCTACAGATGGCTGCCTTCTGGCTGTGTCCTCACATGACAGAAAGACAGCAAGTTCTCTTCTGTCTCCTCTTACAACAACACTAATCCCATCATGAGGGCCCCACCCTCATGACCTCATCTAGAACTGGTTTCTTCCCAAAGTTTCCATTTCCAAGTAGCCTCACATAGGGGTTAGGGCTTCAACATACAAATTTTGTGGAACAATTAGTAATCAAGGAGGAAAAATAGGAAGGAGATGTATCTGATTTCAAAGGATGAGGTGCTTCTGGGCAGCATTAGCCAGCCTTCCCTTCAGCCTCTAACCTACTGCTGGTAGTTGCAGAGGAAAAATGGATATTAAGAAGGATGACTACATGTCAGAAATGTAAAGTGCCTTCTAGAGGAAGTAAAGATGGGGATGTAATAAAAGGGGCAGAGGTTCAACTGTAAATAAGTAGAGGTGAAAGCCAAAATCCCCTGTCCTTCAAACGTTGCTCTTTGGGAAGAAAGCTAAGGAAGAACAGAAAATCTCTTCAAGAAGCCACTGCTGGGAAGGCCTGGATAAAGCTTCCTTCCCCACCAGACAATAGTCAGAAAGCCTAGTCATTGGCATGATTCCTGGTGTGGGTGGTGACAATTGTTGTATTCAGGGGACCTGGGGGGTGTCCCTCAGGGCCAGGTGAGGACACTCAGCACAAAGGTCAGAAATGAGAACACAGAGTAGAGAGAACTCTTTTATTTATTTTTTTCCTGGTAACTGACTATATGGAACAGAAATCTAGGCCCATTCAAGCTTCCCACTAGATGAGAAGGCAATAAAATTCATCACATCTATAAAAAGGTAAATGGGTCAAAAAGAAGAGACCATCTTGCTAAACAAGAAGAATTCAGCTCTCCAAAAGAGACAGACTGGATGAAGGAGAAGACACAGACTAAGTTAGAGATTAATTCTATGTAAACTTGGGAAATATATCAATTCAACTACTTTATCATGTTAAAGAGAAAAACATTCGAGATTTGGAAGAAAAGACAAACATGCCTGCCAAACTAAAAGTTGGTGGGAAACCACCACAGACAAAAAGATAGAGGAAATTATTGCTGATGTAGATGATAATCTTTAAAAACTCACCAAGAACTCACAGGAAAAGGATAAAGAGAAAATGTGAGAGACATGAGAAATAAAACACAGAGATCCAACCTATATATAAAAGAATTTCCAGAATTACGAAAGTATTTGTAAAAGAATGGAAGGACGAGTTGAAATAACTAAAGAAATACATGGGCATAAAGAACAGAGAAACTAATTCTGTGTGGATCAGAACAGACCATGACACAGCTCCCACCAACCTACACTTTCCTGGCACCCCAACTGCTAGTCTTGCCCTTTGACCTCTTTCTCCTTTGAGACTTTCCTCTCTCCACTTGTCTAATAGTCCCTGTCTTCTTATCCCTTCTCCTCCAGGAGCTATGTTTTATCTCAATGGGATGTTTAAACGTGCATAGCATCACTGATAGAATAACACAGCAGGTGTGTTATGTTTTATTATCCTAGATTTATTACTTACATGTTAAATCAAAAATTAAGAACTCTAGGTGTGCTCATTTTATTAAAAAAAAAATAAACAGCCGATGCTACCTTTCATTCATTGTTTTGAAAAGTGATCTTGACTTTAAACAAAACAAAACTAGAAACAGCTCTTTGTCTAGTGAAAATGACTTGGATGTTAATAAAACCATTTCTTTCAGCTTGCAGAACAATGAGTTGGGAGCCTTGATAGCTTTGTTCAAACTATTTTTGGATTTGGTTACTTTTATTTTTATCTCTCCTGAGTCTCATTTTTGGCCACCTGTCCAACTTAAGTAACTTTTAGACTTTGAAAATTCTATTGTGATCCTTGGATTAGAAACCACAGGAAAAACAAGAACAACTGGTAATTCTCGAATTAACAAAGAAGATATTATTTCAGGGCCATGCTGGACTTTGAGCACAGATGTCTACTTGACCTCTGACAGTCAGCTCTGGGCCCTTGCCCAGCTTTGAGAAGATCTGTAGAACCCAGCTGCTGCCTATCCTTATGATGATGCCAACATGGTTTGGGGCCACTTAAGCCATCATATCATTTGCATTCCTTGTTTCTCAAATGACTTGTATCAAGGGCTTACAGAAAGTTTGTTATCTATGGATCCCTCTATGCGTGGTACTAATTTTCTGATAAAACAAAGGCACTATGGACAAACAGAAAACAACCGAATGTGCACCTAAATGAACGTAGAGAAGCATCATTCCTTCAGCAGTCTCACCCAAAACTGCTCAGCCCAGCCCAGCCTAGCCCAGCCTAGCCCAGCTCAGCTGAGCATGGCACAGCTGTCTTCTAACTAAAAGGCAACGGTTTGCTTTACCTTGATCATGGCAGTCTTCCATAACATGCAAAGGGATTCCCATAGGCAACCAAATAGTCTCTTGTTTGTTAAGAGAGATTCTTATTGAAGTAAAGCAATTTATTTTTGCTCCAGCATTCAGTGAAACAGATATTTATGGAATGTAAGTAGACTATGCTTTGATTTTGCTATTTTCCCTTTTATCTTGCACAAAAGAGTAGAGAGGCTTAATACAGTGGACTTTTCTTAAAACCCTCCACCTATGTGTCAAAGAGGAAGTGAAATGGAAGTGTTTACTAACATACAGTTATTCTAGACAAAGTCTATTATATACCTAATGTATATATAGGGTCATGGAATATAAAAAGTGCATGGGACCACAGGAATCATACTGATCCAGTTTCCTCTTATTATTACTTTCTGAGTTTACTAAAAAGAAGAGAGAGACAGAGATACATGTTTGCTTTTGCTTTTGTCTTTGGATTTCAATTTAGAATTATCGTTGATAAGTAATATGCATTGTATTTCCACAAATAATCCCTTCAGGTCTCTGTAATAGTGAAGGATCAGTATTATCCTTAAAATTCCTCCAACAATGCAAATTCACCATGATTTCTTCTTACCTTAATAAAACATAATTTAAAAAACTGTTTTAGCTAAACAAAAACAACAACAAAAAGCTTAAGGATCTCCTCCTGCCCCCAAAAGAAGAAGATAAAGATGAATGCAAGGATGAAGAAGAAAAATAAAATAAAATAAAATAAAATAAACTTCCTCCAGTTTTCACCAAAGGTCCTGTGTCTTTTGACTTCTGATTTCTCAGAAACTATAGGTGAAACTATTTGAATAGCTATTTTGGGGCGCCTGGGTGGCTCAGTTGGTTAAGCGACTGCCTTCGGCTCAGGTCATGATCCTGGAGTCCCGGGATCGAGTCCCGCATCAGGGTCCCTGCTCAGCAGGGAGTCTGCTTCTCCCTCTGACCCTCCTCCCTCTCATATGCTCTCTCTCTCTCATTCTCGCTCTCTCAAATAAATAAATAAAATCTTTAAAAAAAAAAAAAAAAGATTACTTTAAAAAAAAAATGAATAGCTATTTTGAATGAATCCTTTTAAACTTTAAATTTTCTAATTTTCTGAACTTTGTTCTGTAGAACAAAAATGTACCTTGAAACATTAAATGATGTTTTGTTGGAAAAAATGTTCTATGATCCAAGAAATTTTGGAAATCTTTATGTTCTATCCCCTTTTGGAGAGGGGGTATATTAAAGCTCTAAGGAGTCCTACAGAAATATGTTTCTGTTTGTAACTCAAAGTTGCCCACACTTATTTTACCACAGATCCTTATAAAAATGCAAGTCTGGCTTACATTAATAGGTAAGAATCTGATTGAAAGGAGAAATTTAATAGGTTTTTTAAAAACAGTTGTTTATTATTTCAATGTGTATTAAAATTGCCTCTTGGATCACAATAAAACAACCACACACGACCAACTCCCTTCAACTCGGAATGCTCCTTATCTGCTTATTTATGTCTAACTCAGTGCTGGAGTGATGATTTCACAATGGTAAACTTTTCCGTGCTGCAGTGCTGATAAAGTTTAAAGACAGGCTTTTTTCCTAATAGCATCTCTAGTTGTATTTTTATTTTCCTTATGCTTCTTTGGTTCCCAGAACATGACCTTTGTCTATTTCTGTCTTTTGATGATTATGGGCATGAAGAGACTTAGATATGGAGGCGAAAAGATAATTGCCCTGGGCCACAGGAATAAGTAGTGACTAAGTGTATAGAGAAGATTATACATCTTGCAATCTACTTTCCCCTGGCACCATCATTACTGCCACCACCACCACCCCATGAGGTAAGGGAGCTCACTTATTTCTGAAAGTAGTTAATAAAAAAACAAGGCTCAAAGAAAAAAATATTTAAAAAGTAACAAATAAAAAGCCCTACCCCTTCCACCTTATCATATTCTTGGCTAAACAGATATGCCACTACCAATTTGCATTCATTATATTTGATTTATATACCTATGCCTAATCATCCAATTGTAGCCTACTTAAAAACTGTTCCTACAGCAAAACAGAATTTGTGCCCCTAGCGTAACTGTAGCTGGGGCTGACTTGGGTTCTGATAATGTCAACATACTTAAAATTGCATTGACTGTCTCATGGGCAAGTCCAAATGCCACACAAGCAAAATACCGGAAGAGAGAAATAACTTGAGAATGGTTGCTAGTTTTGCTTATTTTCTTGTTCTCTTATGTTAAATTTTTTTTGATGGTAGGAGTGTGTAGGTACAAGAAGTCTATAGTTTTCAGAGATCAGCACTTAGGAGACTTGATATCAGAGGATGTTTTTGCTTCCCTATAAAGGAAAATTAAATATTTCCAGCCTTCTTTGTTTAATTAATATTGACCTGGAGCATAGATTTTTTTTTTTTTTTTTATTAGCAGAAGCAAGCTGGCAAGCACCTCTATAAAGTGCCGCCCAGCCTGAAGTTGGAGACCCTTCATGCTAAACATTATGGAGGGGAAGGAGTGGGATAAGAGGCTGGCTGAGATAGGTGGTAGGCATCAGGACAATAGGAGTCTTTTCCTCTGCAAAAGGAACATACATTTCAAGAGGTTGGCATCTAACATCTACTTGCCTCATGGCTTCCCACTCTCTCTGCATACCTCTGATCTACCTGGGAGTTGTTTCTTTCTTCTTAGATAATTCACAATTTCATCTTTCCTACCTTCTCGTTATGATCCAATGCAGGAGCAGTGCTCTGTTGGTTTATGAATAAGTACTATAAGCACTAGTTGACACTTAGGTCATGCCTCTCGGGCAAATATTTTTTGTTGTTTTGTTGAGTTTTGACTCTGTGAGGCTGTGTCTTCAGGAGCTCTTTCTTAGATTTTCTGATTTTCCTGGATTACTGCAACTGAATTTTTAATCCTAGACCTAGTGAGACTTGAACACCTTTGTCTGATGGATCCAAATAACTTGGTTCAGCAATGGCAGCAGAAAGCCTACAAGTCACCTCGAACTTTAAGAATCCAGTCCAGTCTCCAAGTCTAAGAAAGTCAAGAAAATACAAAAAACCCAAATACTTAAATTCACTGGCAGAGTGTTTGGCAATAAGTAAGAAATTTAAACAAAAGGAAAGATGCACAGACCAATTTAAAGCTGCCCCAAATCTTTCCAAATAATTTCTTTAAGAAAATAAACGAGGCACTCAAACGTATGCATGCATACTTTAAAATGATTAAGTGACTTAGATTCTCTATAGTGAACTAAAAAGGCCCTCCTAGACCATTACTGATAAAGCAAATCCCACTTATTTTGATGGATTATTATTTTTTAAAAATTTTTTAAAGATTTTATTTATTTATTTGAGAGAGAGAGAGAGCATAAGCAGGAGAGGGAGAAGCAGGGTCCCTACTAAGCAGGGAGCCTGACAAGGGCCTTGATCTCAGGACCCCAAGATCATGACCTGAGCTAAAGGCAGACACTTAACCGACTGAGCCACCCAGGCACCACTTGATGAATTATTTTTTAAAACCTCTTCCCTTTTCAATAAATAATCTTATACAGTTGTAAATAGCATGACTTTAATGAGCTACCCCTTATGTAGAAATTCTGCTTGTTTAATTTATAGATATCCCAAATCATGATCCATGTCTTAAATCACTTACTCTGTGAGTAAGTGTAAGTTCCAGGATTTCTACCTGAGCATACAATTTAATCACATGTATATTTTAATATCATTTAGGGAAAGAAGAATAAGAAAAGATCTGAAGAGTAAAATCCTAAATTACACAATTTCTTGAGGATGAAAAAATCAAGTCGTTTCCAAGTCAGGGAAATGAGAGTGATCTTAAGAATGGCCGAATAAAGTCCTGGATTTGTTTCCAAGGTCTTTTAGCTGACGTTGTTAAAAGCGGCAAGTGGGAATTGAAATACAATTGATTAGAAAGTAAGAAGTAGGAGTTCAATCCCCCACGTGACTGGGTCAGTAAGTATGTAGGATCAACAAATTGAAGTAAATGCTCATGACTTTTGTATTTAGTCAATTGTGAATCCCCAGTGCCTGAGACTGGGAATGAGGAGAAAAACAAACACTGGCAAAATGCTACGGTCCACCTGAAATGCCACTTCGGTCCTTGGAGTTCCCCATGAACCCTTTGGGGCAGAGAAGGCCTTCCTTTCAAAAGAGCATTACTATATAATGGCGTCTATTCAATTCTCCACAGCAGGGTAAAGAACACAATATTAGTGCCATATCATTTTCCCCCATTGTCTATGAAATATTTGAAGTGGAAATGGCTTCTTTCAACACCAGAGACCATGTGGGAAATGACCTGTGCGCAGGATAAGTTGACAGGCACGGTGGGGAATTTCATTACACCTTAGAATTTGACTGGCGTGAGCAGCTCACTCTGGGCTCTCCCTAACCTCTGGCAAGTGCTTGGAATTGAATCTGTAAATGTTAATCAATATTTCAGGCCTATTAAATAAAGAAAGGCATTGTGAAAATCAAAGTACTAATGGCCAGCCTGGCTCTGTGAAGGTCTGTTCAGCTGTCAAAAGCATGAGATCTAGCAAGACAGAATATATTTTAATAAAATTCTTTCAAATATATATAAAACGCAATGTCTTTGTTCTACCACAGTACATATAATATTAGTGCCTCAGAATACTTGAACATGTTAAAAAGAAATAAACTTATTTCTTTCTAAAAACACTGGGAACTAATGTCCCTTAAGCATACTGAGGGAAAACAGAAAATAAGCTTTTAAGATAATCTGCCAGTCATTTAAAATTTTAGCAAAGAAGCCATGTCACACCATTCATACTACACTCTCCCCCAAACAACAAAGTCCAGGCACATGTAAGAGCTAAATGTAAAACACAAAAGTATAAAAACATTAAAATAAAATATATCGCTGGGGCTGGGGATGTTTTCTTAAGGAGATACAAAATGGAATCCATGAAGGAAAAAAAAAAAAATCTGAGTAATTAAAAATCAGAAATGTCTTTACAAAGAATCCATAATAAAGTTAAAAGTATACATTATTGTGAGAGAAAGTATTTTAAAAAGAGACATCAACTGAAGGAATTATACTCAAAGATGTAAACAGTTCTAATTAATCAAATGAAATACAACTATTGCTAAAGAAAAAAATAGCTAAGAAATAAGTAATTCATATAATATAGAGAAGTGAGTTAAAAATATGAGAAAATACTTTTGTTCACAAGTAATAAAAATTTATTACAACAATGAATACAGTTTATGTTTATTAAATAGACAAACATTCAAGTGATTGATAATATCCATTGTTGGCAAGGACAAGAAGATGGACAGTCACATAACTATTGGTATAAAGGTAACTGATGGGTCATGATCCCAGCGTCCGGGGATCAAGTCCCACTTCAGGCTCCCTCCTCTGCCACTCCCCCTGCTTGTGATCTCTCTCTCTCTCTCAAATAAATAAATAAAACCTTAAAAAAAGATAAAAAAAAATAAAGGTAACTGATGTAGCACTGGAGGACCATCAGAAATTAAAATGTCTATACCTTTCTTATTAATAATTTCATTCTTAGGGATCTATTTTACAGACAAATGCACACATCTGAGCAAAATTCATGCATGAAAGATTTATTGGACAAAAACTACATGTTAGGCATCCTTCTAAAAGATACAGATACAGAAGAAAATACAGAAGAGATACAGCAGAAAATACAAAATACAAATCTTTGCCCTGCCTGGGTGGAACAGGCAATAAACAAAACTAATAAGTAAGACACATATATTGCATATAATATATAATGGAGGAAGTGCTAAGAAGAATAATGATATAGGGATTAAGGTTTGAGATGTCTGGGGACATGTGTTGCAACTTTAGATAGGATGGCTTAGTAAGGCCTCACTGTGATGCTATTTGAGAAAAACTCACATAAACAAAAGAATAAGCTATGTAGACATGGAATGACTGAGTATTCCAGATATAGAATGTGATATGGATAAAGATGCTAAGACTAGATACATGCTCACAATGTTCAGTGAGCATCAAGAAGGCAGCTGGGTAAGGAGAAGCAAAGGAGATGAGTCAGGGAGGCAATGAAAGTCCAGACAATGCAAGGGTTGACTATTGTCTGGATTTGGCTTTACTCTGAGTGACATGGGGAGTCCAGGCTTTGTAAGGCTCTTACAGGGTCAAGCTGACTACTGTGTTAAGGAAGCCTGAGGGGCAAGAGCAGATTCAGGGAGACCAGTCAGGAATTTAGTGGAGCATGTTTGTGTATCTGCTCCAACACTATAATAAAGAGAAAAAAAAAAAATACCAAAAACTCATCGACATTGTCTTACAGATTTAGCTAAATTATGATACTGTAGAATATTATGTGGCCATTAAAAAATGAGATAGACTTAGTCTAATTCACATACTAAATCCTCAAGACACATTATTGAGTGTAAAAAAATGTATTCACATTGAATCCCATTATCTAAAAAAGAAAGGAAAAAATATATGTGCTTATCTCTACATGTTAGTAATGAAGAACTTTCCAGTTACATATACAACCAAGAAAGGGAAGGGCAAAAGGAGTGGACACTTACATTCTGCTCTACGCACATTCATTGTTCTTGGATCTTATATAAGAATATATTCATTATTATTGTGTGACTTTAAATATCATATCTTTGGATCTGAGTAGACATTTTTCCTAAGAAGACATACAGATGGCCAACAGGTACATGATCTAAAGATGTTCAATATCACTAACCATCAGGAAAATCATTATCACTTAGCCCTGTTAAAATGGCTATTGTCAAATAGACAAGAGGTACAAGTGTTGGCAAGGATGTGGAGAACTGGGAACCCTCGTGCACTGTTGGAGGAAATGTAAATTGGTGCAGCTACCATGGAAAACAGTATGGAGGTTCCTCGAAAAGTTAAAAACAGAACTACCATATGACCCAGCAATTCCACTTATGATTATTTATCTGAAGAACATGATCACACTACCTACATGCACCCTCATATTCACCCCAGCATTATTTATAATAGCTAAGATACAGAAACAACCTAAGTTTTCCATGGATGGATGAATGGATAAAGAAACCATGAGATTAGGGGTGCCTGGGTGGCTCAGTTGGCTAAGTGACTGCCTTCAGCTCAGGTCATGATCCTGGAGTCCCGGGATCGAGTCCCCCATCAGGCTCCCTGCTCAGCAGGGAGTCTGCTTCTCCCTCTGACCCTACCCCCCCATGCTCTCTCTCTGTCTCATTCTTTCTCTCTCAAATAAATAAAGCTTTAGAAAAAAAAAAAAAGAAACTGTGAGATTAGATACAGATATAGACACAAACATATACATACAATGGGATATTATTCAGTCATTAAAAGAATAAAACCTAGCCATTTGTGACAATATGGGTAAAGCCTGAAGGCATTTTGCTAGGTGAAATAAGTTAGACGGACAAAGACAAATACCTTATGATCTCACTTATATGGAGAATCTTAAAACAACAACAAAAACAAATTCATATACAGATTGGTGGGTTGCCAGAAGCAGGGGGTGGGGTGGGCAAAAGGGGCAAAGAGGGTCAAAATGTCAAACTATCAGTTATAAAATAAATAAGTTGTCGGGATATAATGTACAACACAGTGACTATATAGTTCACAATGTATTGCATATTTGATTATTTTTAAGAGAGTAGTCTTAAAAGTTCTCATCTTAAGAAGAAAGAGAACCTTGCAACTATGTATAGCAATGGGTGTTAACCAGATTTATTGTGGTGTTCATTTTGTAATATACACAAATATCAAATCATTGTGTTGTACACCTGAAACTAATATAATGGTATATGTCAATTACATCTCAACAATATAAATGATTAAATAAATAAATAAAACTTTTAAAAATGGGAATAAAGGAAATTGTGAATGCAATACATCTTTCTGAGGGACAGCTAAAAACATTTTATTTGTATCAGACCTTTGAAATTAAAATGTCTTTATTTGTTCCACGACACAGGAAATATTCTTAAAAAAATATGTTATCTTTTATTATTATTTAGCTATTAAAAAGGAATCCTAAAGAAGAAAAGTAATCTCTAAAAGCAACAAGACTCAAAATACAATGAGTTTTGTATACCATTGTATACATTCTGAATTGCTAATAGATAACCAGAACTGAAAGAGAATATTCCATGCAGCACAATTCTTTAAACAGATGGGTAACTACAATCTAGGTCAACTTTCTAGGTGGCTTTTTTTAAAGTGAAATAATTTTAGTACTTCAACTGAGCTACAAAAAAAAAAAAAAAAAAGTGAAGGAATGCACAGGTTGTGAATTAAGTCAACTTTTCTTGACTGGGAGCTTCCAAAGCACAGGGACATCAGTTGGACACAGAAAAATCCAAAGTGACAAATTCAATTCAGCATTTGACATTACCTTTTAGACTTTTCAAACAGAAGTTTGAAAATACATAGTATTTGAGAGCTGGTTAAGCAGTCAGGAGAAAAAAATATAGGTAAGATTTCCATCACACACTTTCGAAAAATAATTCAAAATTCAAAAGATAAAAAATGAAGTATTAAAATTACCAGAATAAGATATATGTGAATATTTATGTAATTTTGATGTGGGGAAAGTGTTTCTTATCTTGGCACCAAAGTAAGAGACTAAAAAGACAAAAAGTTAAAAAACTGTAATTTGAATAAAATGAACAAGTAGGTCTAATACATAATGTGTTCT
This sequence comes from Halichoerus grypus, assembly GCF_964656455.1. Classification (NCBI taxonomy): domain Eukaryota; kingdom Metazoa; phylum Chordata; class Mammalia; order Carnivora; family Phocidae; genus Halichoerus; species Halichoerus grypus. The sequence continues at coordinate 49,774,861 of NC_135717.1, read as the reverse complement.
TTTTTAAAAAAAAATTTTTTTTTTTTAAAGATTTTAAAAATCTTTTTAACAGAGAGAGAGAGTGAGAGAACACAAGCAGGGTGGGTGGCAGAAGGAGAGGGAGAAGCAGGCTCCCCACAGAGCAGGGAGCCCAATGCCGAGCTCAATCCCAGGACCCTGAGATCATGACCTGAGCCGAAGGCAGACGCTTAACTGACTGAGCTACCCAGGCTCCCCTATAATATGTTCTTACAAAACAATAAGAAAAAAATGGGTAATCCAATACAAAAAAAATACACTTAGGATATTAGCAGGCAATTTACACAAACACAAAATAATGTAAATAGGTAATTAGTAAATAAGATTCAACTGAACCAGTAATAAAATGCAAGTTCAAAGAAGCTACGCTTTTACATCAGCAAAATTAGTGTGTGTGTGTGTGTGTGTGTGTATGTCAGAAATAGAGACAGACAGAATGTAACATCTCACAGATCTACTCTCCTTAACACCGTCCTCTGAATAGGATAATCCCACCAACTTCCCAGCATGCTTACTTCTCCCAATAAATGAATGAATGAATGAATCAATCTCCCATTCCTAATTTTCTCACTTGCTACTACCCTATCCTATCTTCTCCACCCTTTGATAAACTTCTTGAAAAGTTTTCATCTTACTGGACATTTTTCTTCCCTTAAATTTTGAGGCACCACACACTCCTGGTTTTCTTGTCACAACTCTGGTCATGTTTTCTCTCTCTTTTGTTGGCTCATTACCTTTACTTGGCTGCCCACTGTGGTTAATTCCTCCAGACTCAGTCATGAGTCCTTTGTCTCTTCTCCCTTTACGTTCTCTCTTTAGGCGAACTCAGTTTCATGACAAGTAAACTACAGGTGACTCCTACATGTACATGTTCAGTCTCTGAAAATATCCAGAACTGTGGACTGGTAGAACAAAACTACATGCTTAGTATCTTCGCTTGAACATCCCAAAGATGTTTTGACTTCATTTGACCAAAAATAAATTAAGTGATCTTTCATCTTCCAATATTATCTATTTCAGTGCATGACACCTCCAACCACTCAGTTATTGAGAGCCAGAAATATAGGAATCATCACTGGTCTCTCTCTTGACTACCTGCATCCAACCCATCACAAAATCCTATGATTAAAAAATGAGTCATAAAGCCTCTCAAATGTCTTTCCTATCTTCATCACCATCACCATCGTCCAACTGCTCTCAACCCCTATCTGGGGAGTCATGAGAGCCTCCTGATTTCCAGAGCTTTCATCCATATGCCATGCTGGTATCAATGTTTGGATGGTATCAAAACATGTATCCTATCAGGTCACCCCCCAGCTCCCAACTCCCACTTTAGTGCCACTGTTGTTTCTAGAATAAATAACAAATTTCCTGACATGTCCTCTAAAGCTTGAAGTGGTCTGGTTCCCTACTAAACCTTGTGCCAGACCATGTTTTCTTGAGGTCAATTGCTTCCGAGTTATGATCTTCAGACCACCAGCATCAGTATCACCTGGGAACTGGTTAGAAATGCAAACTCTCAGGCCCCACCCCAGCCTACTACATCAGAAACGTTGTGGGGTGAGGGAGGAGGCCCAACAAGCCCTCCAGGAAGTTCTGATGCATGACTGCTTCAGATCCTTGAGTCCCATGAACAGTGGCCTTTTCTCTTCCTGGCATTGATCATATTCCCTTCTACCCGAGGGCTTTTGCATCTGCTGTTTCCTCAGCCTGACAGTTTTTTTCTCTGCCCTTTCAAATAGTTATCTCTTATTTTTCTTTCTGATCACAGCACATTTATGCTTGCTCACCAGGCAAATTCCCATTTGTACTTTTCTCATAGGTTTGTCTCTTTTTCATTAACACTCACCACAGCTTTAATTTTAGGTATATTTTTAGGTGATTATACGACTATTTTCTGTCTCCGTCCAGCAGAATGTAATCTAGTTATGGCCACACAGTTTCTGTTATGGCTTACCATTGCACTTGAAACATTTGATACATAGCTTGGCACAATATCTATTTAAAATAGGTATTTTAAATGAATGAATATTGGTTTATAGATTGGCATGTCTATAAACCTAAATATTCTTAGTATTATTCTCCAGATGATTGAATGAATATATTCTTTATACTTCTCTGCATTTATACTATCTTAAGTACACATAAATAGGACTTATAAAAAAGAAACAAATATATTCAAGGGGGGAAAGAAACAATACATTGTAAGTACAGGTTAAATGTTCATAACTCACTGTGATGGTTCATTTCATATGTCAACTTCACTGGACACAGACATGGGAGAACAGGGGTCCCAGAAGACCCCCTCACGATACAGTCAGTACCCACTGAAGATAACCACTACCCCTGATTATTAACAGTTTGTATTGGTTTTACCTGTTTTTGTATACTTTATATAAGTGAAAACAAACACTATATGCCCTTTAATGTCAAACTTGAACAGTATGTTTGTTAGATTCATTCTTATTGTTGCATATAATTCTAGGCCATTCATTCTCAATGCCAAATAATAGTCCATTGAGTGAATAAACAGTATTTCTTTATTCATACTACTGTTGGGTATTTTGTAACTTTAGGTTAGGACCTATTAAAATCAGTGCTTTCTTGAATATCCTACATGTGTTTTGATGAAGATTTGCACTAATTTCTGTCGCATGTATAGCTAGGACTGGAACTACAGAGTCATAGAATATGCATATGATTAGCCTTGATGGACACCATCAAGCATTTTGGCAAAACAAATGTACCAATTTACATTACATGCTCACGTGCAATTTGAGTCCTAGCTGTTCCACATGTTTGCTAACATTTGTATTTTCCAATTTTTAAATTTGGCCACTGTTGTAGTGAGTGGTAGCATAGTTTCAATTAGTGTTTCCCTGATGAATAATGAAGTCAAATATCTTTTCAACATGTAATAGTATTTTAAATACTGAATTCAGCTTTTCAGGGTCCAATTTTACAAGTGAAAACAATGAATTTAATATAATACAGATTCCTGAAATTAATTAGAAAATCACTAATTTCTTAAATGTACATATAGAGAATGTATATATCTAATCTGAATATATATGTCTGTATTTGCATGTACATACATACACACATGCATTTACTCCATTTTGAAAAATATCTTAAAATAGTCTATTTTTTAAACCAAGACCCTTTTTGGTTCACCGTTTCATTATTTCCAATAGTGTCAGTTAAGTAAAATGATCTCTAACATTGAAATTCTCAGTAACTTTGGCAATGACACCATCAGAAAAGACAGCATCTACTCACTTAAAAAATTCCCAATGAAAAGAGAAATCATAGCTGTCTTCTCTGCTATAATTCTAGGGAGTCTGAGGCAAATATCCCATCTCATTTAGCCCTGTTTTAGACACCTCATCTTTTATGGCCTCTAGGCAAATTCCAAGATTTCTTTTTTATTAGGCTACTGAAATTAAACTAATATGGTGGGCTGGAATCATTTTGAAAACTATAATGGGCACTAGTAAACCAAGGAGTCCCTCATAGTGAGGAAAACTAGGGCAGAACTATTCAGGTGACACTGGAACGTTAAGTGGGGGCAGACATCCATTTAGACTGATTTCTTGGTTGTCATTAAAATCTGCTTGGGGGATTACTGTATAGATGGGCTAATGTTTCTAACCATTCCCTGAGAAAATCAAAGCTTTCACTATTCTACTCAATACGAAAGCTGCAAATGCACTTGGAAAAATGTTTTCCAACTGTATTGTCTAAGAGAATTTAGTATTCACTACCACCATTCCAGTTGGGGCCCTTAATCTTACTTGGAAAAATGCATTAGCTTTCTCCTAGTTCTTCTCATTTCTGGTCACTTATGGGCCACATTCACTTCACACGTCTCTGCCGGATTAATCTGCAATCCCCATTTAGCCTCTCCCAGGGACTTCCAAGCTATTGCAAAACACTTTCTTTTTTTTTTTTTAAAGATTTTATTTATTTATTTGACAGAGAGAGACACAGCAAGAGAGGGAACACAAGCTGGGGGAGTGGGAGAGGGAGAAGCAGGTCTCTTGCCAAGCAGGGAGCCCAATGTGGGGCTCGATCCCAGGACCCTGGGACCATGCCCTGAGCCAAAGGCAGATGCTTAACGAATGAGCCACCAAAGCGCCCCTGCAAAACACTTTCAATGTGCTCCAGCGTATTTCAACTATTGCTGCTCAGTGTCCTCAGTCTAGTCTGTAAATATGACATCAACGGACTTTTCACCAGTACTTTCAATTTCTTTTCTTTTTTAAAGATTTATTTATTCATTTGAGGCGGGGGCAGAAGGAGAGAGTGAACCCACAAGCAGATTCCTTGCTGAGTTTAGAGCCCATGCAAGGCTTGATCTTACAGCATGAGATCACGACCTGAGCCGAAACCAAGAGTCAGATGCCTGAGTGACGCAGCTGCCTCTTGATTTCTTATTTTCTGCTGGAAGATACTATGAACCCCTCTCTGGTGGTCAAGTTGAATGTGCCTTTAAGGCAATATCCAATGCCATGTTCTCCAATAAACTTTGCTGGATTCTTCCAAATGATTACAATCTCTCATAATTTATATTTAAAGGGTTTTGTGTGTAAATATATCTCATGAAATTTGTCATATTTTACTTAAGTTGATAGTTATTTTCTGGAATGTTCAAGTTTCCTTAAAGCTCATTATTCCGGGCGCCTGGGTGGCTCAGTCGTTAAGCGTCTGCCTTCGGCTCAGGTCATGATCCCAGGGTCCTGGGATCGAGTCCCACATCGGGCTCCCTGCTCGGCGGGAAGCCTGCTTCTCCCTCTCCTACTCCCCCTGCTTGTGTTCCTGCTCTCGCTATCTCTCTCTCTCTGTCAAATAAATAAATAAAATCTTTAAAAAAAAAAAAAAAAAAGCTCATTATTCCAACCACCTTTATATTGGTTCAATGCATTCTGCTACTCTATAAAATCCTCACCAAGAGTCTAAGACATTTCAAGACATATCCTAAGCTTCTTATTCATTCATACTATAAATGCTTTAGTTCATATTCTTGTTAGTTATTAAAATATTGATTTTAATATAATCTTTAGTACACACAAAAGAATAAATGGAAGTCAGAGTAATAAAAGCAGAGTAATAAAGCGAGCACCCATGAACCTACCACACAGCTTAAGAATTAGAATTTTATCAATATCGAAGGGGCAGAGCAAGATGGCGGAGGAGTAGGAGACCTGGATTTCGTCTCCTCTCAGGAATTCAGCTGGATAGGGATCAAACCATTCCGAACACCTACAAACTCAACAGGAGATCGAAGAAAAGAATAGCAACAACTCTCTGAACAGAAAAGCGACCACTTTCTGGAAGGTAGGACGTGTGGAGAAGTGAATCCGAAGCGATATTCGGGAGGATAGACGGCGGGGGAGAGGGCCTCTGCAGGCCGCTTCTGGCAAGTGACAGAGCAGCAGAGCACAAAATCGGAACTTTTAGAAGTCGGCTCCTCTGAGGGACGTCGCTCCAGTGGCTAAGTGGGGGGTGGAACCCTCGTGGGATAGTGTGGTCTCAGGACTCTCTGGGTCACAAAAGACCGGGGGTGCCTGAGTGTGGCAGAAATCCCAGGTATCGGAGCAGGGAAGCCAGCTGCAGAGACGGAGCCAAGGAGCAGGGTCTCAGCTTGGGGTTGCCATAAACCATGATCAGCGGCACAGTCAGGCCACTGCTCCTCTAGCAGGGACCCAACAAGCAGCAGAACTGGGGAGACTCCCCTTCCTCCCCCGGAAGGAGCGGCACGGGAGCGCACCGCAGGGATCTGCTGGGTCTGGAGACTCCACACAGAGTCAAGTGCCAGAGATAGAAACGCTTGGTCCACAGGCCAGGTGAGCACGGAGTGCAGCCGGAGACCGGGGAGACGGGAGTGACTGACTGCTTTTCTCTGGTGGCACACTGAGGAGCAGGGCCCCGAGTTCTTGGCTCCTCCAGAGTGGAGATTGGGAGGCTGCCATTTTCACTTTCCTCCTCCAAAGCTGTACCAAAAACTTGCAGGGAACAAAAGCTCCCGAGAGAAAACCCAAGCATATTACTTAGCCCGGACAGGCAAGGGCGGGGCATTTCCGCCTCCAGCAAAGACATCTGGGAACCATGGCAACAGGCCCCTCCCCCAGAAGATCAGCAAGAACAGCCAGCCAAGACCAACTTTACCGATCAATGAGAACGGCAGAACTCCAGCGCTAGGGGAATAATGCACATAGAATCCATGGCTTTTTACCATGATTCTTTAGTCTTTGAAAGTTAATTTTTTTTAACTGTCTTTTTTTTTTGAATTTTTCTTTTTCCCTTTTTCAACCAACATCTTATCAATCCCTTTTTTAAAAAACATTTTTATTTTTCATTTTTAGAGTCATATTCTAAAATATCCTTCATAGTAGTTACCCTTATTTTTGGCATATATATATGTTCTTCTCTCTTTAAAATTTTGAGATACAGCTCCTTCTAACAGATCAAAATATACCCTAAATCTCTAGTGTATGGCTTTGTTCTACTCTCCTACCTGATCACATTCTCTCCCTTTCTTTTTCTTTTTTTTTTAAATCCTCTTCTTTCTTTTTTCAAACAACTTCTTATCAATTCCTTTCATAAAATTTTTTATAATTTTCAACTTTACAGTCATATTCCATCCCTATATCATATCAACCCTTATTTTTGTACATATATAAGTTTTTCTTTCTTTAAAATTTTGGGAGGCACTTTCTTCTAACAGACCAAAATACACCCAAAATCTAGTGTGTGGCACTGATCTATGCACCAGCCTGATCATATTTGATCATATTCTGTTTTTTTTTTTGTTTTGTTCTGTTTTTGTTTGTTTTTATCTTTTTCTTTCTTTTTCTCTTTTCTTTCTTTCCCTTTCTTTTCCCCCAATTCAGGTCTTTTCTGATTTGTTTAGAGTATATTTTCTGGGGACGTTGTTACCCTGTTAGCATTTATTCTCTCATTATTCTCCTCTGGACAAAATGACAAGACGGAAACAAAAAGAACAAGAGGTAGTACCGACTGCCATGGACCTACTCAATACGGACATGAGTACGATGTCGAATCTAGAGTTCAGAATCATCACTTTAAAGATACTAGCTGGGCTTAAAAAAAGCATGGAAGTTATTAGAGAAACCCTTTCTGGAGAAATAAAAGAACTAAAATCTAACCAAGTCGAAATCAAAAAGGCTATTAATGAGGTGCAATCAAAAATGGGGGTGCTAACTGCTAGGATAAATGAGGCAGAGGAGAGAATCAGTGATATAGAAGACCAAATGATGAAAAATAAAGAAGCTGAGAGAAAGAGAGATAAACAGCTACTGGATCACAAGGGCAGAATTGGAGAGATAAGTGATACCATAAGATGAAACAATATTAGAATAATTGGGATCCCAGAAGAAGGAGAGAGAGGGGCAGAAGGTATACTGGAGCAAATTATAGCAGAGAACAGATTGAAGTAAAGGGGTGGAAAACCACTTGCCATGCTAATGGACACCAAAAGAAAGCTGGGGTGGCAATCCTTATATCAGACAAATTAGATTTTAAACCAAAGACTGTAATAAGAGATGAGGAAGGACACTTTTTCCTACTTAAAGTGTCTATCCAACAAGAAGATCTAACAATTGTAAATATCTATGCCCCTAACATGGGAGCAGTCATTTATAAGGGCCAATTAATAACAAAAGCAAAGAAACACATTGACAACAATACAATAATAGCAGGGGACTTTAACACCCCCCTCACTGAAAGGGACAGATCATCTAAGCAAAAGATCAACAAGGAAATAAAGACTTTAAATGACACACTGGACCAAATGGATTTCACAGACATATTCAGAACATTCCATCCCAAAGCAACAGAATACACATTCTTCTGTAGTGCCCATGAAACATTCTCCAGAATCGATCACATCCTAGGTCACAAATCAGGTCTCAACTGGTACCAAAAGATTGGGATCATTCCCTTCCTATTTTCAGACTACAATGCTTTGAAACTAGAACTCAATCACAAGAGGAAAGTCAGAAAGAACTCAAATACATGGAGGCTAAAGAGCATCCTACTAAAGAATGAATGGGTCAACAAGGAAATTAAAGACGAATTAAAAAAATTCATGGAAAACAATGAAAATGAAAACACAACTGTTCAAAGTCTTTGGGATGCAGCAAAGGCAGTCCTAAGAGGAAAGTATATAGCAATACAAGCCTTTCTCAAGAAACAAGAAAGGTCTCAAGTACACAACCTAACCCTACACCTAAAGGAGCTGGAGAAAGAACAGCAAATAAAGCCTAAACCCAGCAGGAGAAGAGAAATAATAAAGATCAGAGCAGAAATCAATGAAATAGAAACCAAAAGAACAGTAGAACAGATCAACGAAACTAGGAGCTGGTTCTTTGAAAGAATTAACAAGACTGATAAACCCTTGGCCAGACTTATCAAAAAGAAAAGAGAAATGACCCAAATCAACAAAATCCTGAATGAAAGAGGAGAGATCACAACCAACACCAAAGAAATACAAACAATTATAAGAACTTATTATGAGCAACTCTATGCCAGCAAATTAGATAACCTGGAAGAAATAGATGCATTCCTAGAGATGTATCAACTACCAAAACTGAACCAGGAAGAAATTGAAAACCTGAACAGACCTATAACCACTAAGGAAATTGAAGCAGTCATCAAAAATCTCCCAAAAAAAAAGAGCCCAGGGCCAGATGGCTTCCCAGGGCAATTCTACCAAACATTTAAAGAAGAATTAATACCTATTCTTCTGAAACAGTTCCAAAAATTAGAAATGGAAGGAAAACTTCCAAACTCGTTTTATGAGGCCACCATTACCTTGATCCCAAAACCAGACAAAGACCCCCTCAAAAAGGAGAATTACAGACCAATATCCTTGATGAACATGGATGCAAAAATTCTCACCAAAATACTAGCCAGTAGGATTCAACAGTCCATTAAAAGGATTATTCACCATGACCAAATGGGATTTATCCCTGGCTGCAAGGTTGGTTCAACATCCGCAAATCAATCAATGTGATACAATACATTAACAAAAGAAAGAACAAGAATCATATGATCCTCTCAATAGATGTAGAAAAAGCATTTGACAAAGTACAGCATCCTTTCTTGATCAAAACTCTTCAGAGTATAGGGATAGAAGGTACATACCTCAATATCATAAAAGCCATCTATGAAAAACCCACAGCGAATATCATTCTCAATGGGGAAAAACTGAGAGCTTTCACCCTAAGGTCAGGAATATGGCAGGGATGTCCACTATCACCACTGCTATTCAACATAGTATTAGAAGTCCTAGCCACAGCAATCAGACAACAAAAAGAAACCAAAGGCATCCAAATCAGCAAGGAAGAAGTCAAACTCTCACTCTCTGCAGATGATATGATACTTTATGTGGAAAACCCAAAAGACTCCACCCCAAAACTGCTAGAACTCATACAGGAATTCAGTCAAGTGGCAGGATATAAAATCAATGCACAGAAGTCAGTGGCATTCCTATACACCAACAACAAGACAGAAGAAAGAGAAATTAAGGAGTCAATCCCATTTACAACTGCACCCAAAACCATAAGATACCTAGGAATAAATCTAACCAAAGAGGCAAAGGATCTGTACTCAGAAAACTAGAAAATACTCATGAAAGAAATTGAGGAAGACACAGAGAAATGGAAAAACGTTCCATGCTCATGGATTGGAAGAACAAATATTGTGAAGATGTCAATCTTACCTAGAGCAATCTACACATTCAGTGCAATCCCCATCAAAATACCATCCACTTTTTTCAAAGAAATGGAACAAATAATCCTAAAATTTGTATGGAACCAGAAAAGACCCCGCATAGCCAGAGGAATGTTGAAAAAGAAAAGCAAAGCTGGCGGCATCACAATTCCGGACTTTCAGCTCTATTACAAAGCTGTCATCATCAAGACAGTATGGTACTGGCACAAAAACAGACACATAGATCAATGGAACAGAATAGAGAGCCCAGAAATGGACCCTCAACTCTATGGTCAACTCATCTTTGACAAAGCAGGAAAGAATGTCCAATGGAAAAAAGACAGTCTCTTCAACAAATGGTGTTGGGAAAATTGGACAGCCATAAGCAGAAGAATGAAACTGGACCATTTCCTTACACCAAACACAAAAATAGACTCAAAATGGTTGAAAGACCTCAATGTGGAGAGAGGAGTCCATTAAAATCCTAAAGAAGAACACAGGCAGCAACCTCTTCGACCTCAGCCGCAGCAACTTCTTCCTAGAAACATTGCCAAAGGCAAGGGAAGCAAGGGCAAAAATGAACTATTGGGACTTCATCAAGATAAAAGGCTTTTGCACAGCAAAAGAAACAGTCAACAAAACCAAAAGACAACCGACAGAATGGGAGAAGGTATTTGCAAATGACATATCAGATAAAGGGCTAGTATCCAAAATCTATAAAGAACTTATCAAACTCAACACCCAAAGAACAAATAATCCAATCAAGAAATAGGCAGAAGACATGAACAGACATTTTTCCAAAGAAGACATCCAAATAGCCAACAGACACATGAAAAAGTGTTCAATATCGCTCGGCATCAGGGAAATCCAAAACAAAACCTCAATGAGATACCACCTCACACCAGTCAGAATGGCTAAAATTAATTAGTCAGGAAACGACAGATGTTGGTGCAGATGCGGAGAAAGGGGAACCCTCCTACATTGTTGGTGGGAATGCACGCTGGTGCAACCACTCTGGAAAACAGTATGGAGGTTCCTCAAAAAGTTGAAAATAGAGCTACCATACGATCCAGCAACTGCACTACTGGGTATTTACCCCAAAGATACAAATGTAGGGATCCGAAGGGGTATGTGCACCCCGATGTTTATAGCAGCAATGTCCACAATAGCCAAACTGTGGATAGAGCCAGGATGTCCATCAACAGATGAATGGATAAACAAGAAGTGGTATATATATACAATGGAATATTATGCAGCCATCAAAAGGAATGAGATCTTGCCATTTGCAATGACATTGATGGAACTGGAGGGTGTTATGCTGAGCGAAATAAGTCAATCAGAGAAAGACATGTATTATATGACCTCACTGATATGAGGAATTCTTAATCTCAGGAAACAAACTGAGGGTTGCTAGAGTGGGGGGTGGGGTGGAAGGGATGGGGTGGCTGGCTGATAGACACTGGGGAGGGTATGTGCTATGGTGAGTGCTGTGAATTGTGCAAGATTGTTGAATCACAGATCTGTACCTCAGAAACAAATAATGCAATATATATTAAGAAAAAAGAATAAAGAAGATAGCAGGAGGGGAAGAATGAAGGGGGGGAAATCGGAGGGGGAGACGATCCATAAGAGACGATGGATTCTGAAAAACAAACTGAGGGTTCTAAAGGGGAGGGGGGTGGGAGGATGGGTTAGCCTGGTGATGGGTATTAAAGTGGGCACGTTCTGCATGGAGCACTGGGTGTTATGCACAAACAATGAATCATGGAACACTACATCAAAACCTAATGAAGTAATGTATGGTGATTAACATAACAATAAAAAAAAGTAAAAAAAGAAAAGAAGCAAAGGCAAGAAGCCCAACTTCTAAATCTAAAAAAAAAAAAAGGTTTATCAATATCTTTCTTTTTCCTATGTGCTTCTCTTATCCATAACCCACTTTCCTCTCAGAGGTAAACATTATCCTGACTTTTGCAAAAATCATCCATTTGTTCTTATTTACAATTTTGTAACTACGAATCTATCTTTAAATAATATAATATTTAGTCTTGACATTCTTGAAGCTTCAAACAAATGGAATCAAATTTTCTATGTCCTTTTGCAAGTTGCATCTTAAACTCCCTTTATGGATCACTCCCGGGTCACTGTTTCATTGTTCTACTCTTGTTTGTACTTGGAGGTCAGTTCTAGTTTTCTGAAGTTATTACTGATGCTAGTATAGCATTCATTCATTTTTTTTTTTTTTAGATTTTATTTATTTATTTGACAGACAGAGACACAGCGAGAGAGAGGGAACAGAAGCAGGGGGAGTGGGAGAGGGAGAAGCAGGCTTCCTGCAGAGCTGGGAGCCCGATGCGGGGCTTGATCCCAGGACGCTGGGATCATGACCTCAGCCAAAAGCAGACGCTTAATGACTGAGCCATCCAGGCGCCCCATAGAGCATTCATTTCTGTATGTATCTTTTGACGTGCACACATAAGAGTATCTCTAGGATATATATACACACACATAACAGGAGAATTACTGAGTTACATGGTAATAAGTGTCCACATTTAAAGGATAATATCACATTGTTTTCACAAATGCCTGTACCAATTTTAAACTTGATCTGCTATGTATGCACATTGAGCCACATCCTCTCTAAAATATGAGATTATTAAATGTCTTAATTTTTGTCAATTTTCATGGGTATAAAGTGGTACGTATCTGTGGTTTATATTTTCTTTTACCAGACCACTTTGAGTATTGCTTCTACTTTATCATTTCTCTTTCTGGCATCCCATTATATGTTTGTTTATTATTGCCCTTAGACCTGGGCAAGCAGGGTTTATGCTCTAGGTCCCATGCCTCAGGGAGCTCTGTGCTTTGGAATGTCTTCCTTAAAATTTTCTAAAACCTTCTCTGTGGCAATGCCAACTGGGCCCTAAGCTTGGCTTGCATGGGCCTCAATCTTTGTTTCACTCTTTTGAAGCACTCTCTGGCCCTTTATACCATATGAGGGTCAATTAAATCCTCCAAGAAGCTACTGAGCTTCTGCTTATGGGGTTGTTCTGGGGCTCTATGCTTGAAGGTCAATTTCAAAAGGACCGCTCAGTGAATGGATTGTTCCTGCTGGCCAGTGCAGTACTTCTTTTATGGGATCATGACATATTGGGCTGCCAGATTGTACTGAAATGTTCTTAGTGACTCTTATTCATGTTGGACATGGTACAAGTTCAGAGTTCTGAACTACGAATGGTCCAATTCCTATGTAAATGGATGTGGATATCAGCTTGCACTTAGCCATGTTCTAACTGGGGTGCTATTTTTGATCTACAGCACCTGAGGGCAGAGGGAGTGTCAGCAGGCATCTTTTACCCTGTGAATTCCATATCACAGTGCTCACAGAAGTCACTTACATCCTCCACAGGCTCTGTGGCATGTGCCAGGCAGTCCTCTGGACATGGCTGTTCCTATCTTCTTTGAGGGCTTTGAAGACCATGGCTTTACAATACCAATGGACCTTTCTAGTTGCTGTTCTCTCTTGTGTCAGATAGTTGTAGTGACATTGTGCTTTCTTTGGTCTCCATTTAAGCCATGTTAGATGAGGAATGGGTGTTCCTATGTAAATGAGGTGGATCTTCTTGCTTTGCGTACCAGCCCCTTGTCTATCTCCACGCCCCTCACCCCGGGGTAGGGTATAGAAGGCAGGGGTGCAATCAACATTGGAGGAGATTGCATTTAGGAATTTCTTGATTATGGCCCAAAGGGTTCACGAAAAGACATGGCTAGATGTGTTGATCTAGGTTTATGCTATGAAATTCTGAACAGTGAATTTAACATAATCATAAAAGATTAACATTTTCCTTTGTCATCTGGGTAAGACCTGCATTAGTGTTCGTCATCAGTGAAGCACAATAATAAACTCTGAGTCACTGAAAAAGTATTTATGAAAGAGACGATGAGTACTAGCATGAGTAATGATGCAACCAGCATTCAATAAATGGTCCTAGAGAGCTTCAGAGGCAAGGAAATCTGTATTGTTTCAATACAATTCATTTCCAAAGAGCCGAAACAAAAGTTAGTGCTACTTTTTCTCACAGTAGGAAATATAAAGTTAGCCAGGAACCACACATTTGATAAAAACAAATATTAAGGGATGGCTCCCAGATCTGAACAGGATGAGATGATTCTGGATGCTATAAAACAACTTCATGAACACTGATAGGATAATAACAAGCACCTATTTTTCTAAATATGCCATTCATTCACTATGAGATCAATTTTTTTTATAAAAATTTTCAATCGAATTACTTACATAATGGGTTACACACACAAATACACACACACACACATTTGCACATTTGCTGGGGTCCTACATATCCTAGGGAAATCCTCTTTATATTATATATTTTTGTTATATTTTTATATCTCTTATCTTCTGTTCTTCACTTTTTAAAATTTTTCTTACATGCTTCATTGTGCTTACTTCAACTTAGTTTTCAGACGTAGAATTCTCTTTTCAAAGTGTTTAACCTGATGTTAAAGCCTTTTTTTTTTTTTGATATCCTATTGGGAAAATGATATCCTAAGTTATTTCATTTTTTGGTTCAAGCATATCTATCTGTTGCTTTTAGTAATCTTCATGTCCTTCTTTATCATGTTGAGTCTTCCTGAAATTCTCAAAATAGTCTTTTTTCTCCTCAAATACAGCAGGGATGTTATTTTATGAATTATTATGTCTCTGATAACTTCAATATCTGTACCTATATTGGTGTGTTTGTGCTATTTTTAGTTCATGGTTCACTTTGCTCACTTCTGTATGTACTTAGTAATTTTTTCTTATTTTGACAGAACTTTTAATTTGAAATATTCTTATCTGGATATAATTTAGGGTAAAGAGAGGTACATACAGGGGCACCTGGGTGGCTCAGTCGTTGAGCGTCTGCCTTTGGCTCAGGTCATGGTCCCAGGGTCCTGGGATCGAGCCCCGCATCGGGCTCCCTGCTTGGCGGGAAGCCTGCTTCTCCCTCTCCCACTCCCCCTGCTTGTGCTCTCTCTCTCTCGCTGTGTCTCTCTCTGTCAAATAAATAAATAAAATCTTAAAAAAAAAAAGAGGTACATACAGATTCATTTCTGACAGGGGCACCAACAATTAGGGATTACCTTCTCCTCTTTTAGGGCTGGAAGTTTTTGAATTTAGATTCCACTGTCTTCTAGGACATCTCTATTTCTGGTTTATTCTTTTTTTTTCTCCCCGATGGTGCAAATTTCAGGGTCCTAAAACAAAGCCCATGGAATTTTATCACAACCCACACTTTGGCTACCTCTGTATTCAAACTCTGGCTATTATAACACTGGGAATATGTCAAAAAACTTCTCAGGTACTCAGATACTCACTGATCTTTCCCAGATTGGCAAACATCCCCAGGGGGAAAAAACATCCCCAAATGTCAAACTTGCTTCTCTGGATCTCAACTGTCTTCTCCTAGATCTTGGCTTAGAAAACAATTTCTAGTATTTAGTGGGAGAATTTTTCCAAATTCTGGGCCCATCATTATAAAAAATAGAAGCCCTTATTTAATTCTAAAAAAAGCTTGGGGAGTAGGTTTTATTCTCTCCAGCACAATCCATCAAGAACTGAAACTCAGAATTTTAAGTTACTTGCCCTAGGTCACACAGCGGTAAGTGGCAGAGTCATGACTCAAACCATGTCTTTAGATAATTATTTTGTGTGCTTTTCTGTAAACCTGACTTAGTCCCACAATACTTTAGGTGCTCATTCCTTTAGTTAACTATGCATATATGCAACCTTACCACTAGACTTTGTCAGTTTTCTAAATTATAGTCACCCTATTACATATCTTTATCCCATGTCTTATTTACCTTTTTGCTTACTTTTGCATTTTTTTATTATGTGCCCATTGTGAGCCTGGCAGTGCACAAGAAAAACATCTCATAAAATGCTATATCCACAGTAATGCCAACAAATATTTGTTGAATGAGTATGTTAATAAAGGCAGGGGATAAAATATAATGATGGAATCATTATTTAAAAGTTATTCTGATTTGGTGGTTGGTTTTTCTAGATATATTGATTATATATTGTGAGATCAGGGAGGAGAGTTAAGGCAAGAGGGAGAATTGGCCAAGATGGGGCAATGATGAAATCACTGTACCTTAATCTCTCAACTTGGAAGTGACAAAATTGGTTGAATACTTATTCCTACAGGTCTTAATGAAAGACACAAAAACTAATATACTAGTAGACCAAATTATATATTCTGAAATTGTGTCAAATGATGTCAAAATAATTGGTTGATTCCATCAGCTCAGTGAACCATTCTATCAATGCAACTTACACCTCCTAATAGACGGGTTTGCTTATTTTATTTTGCTGCACTTTCAGCACCTGCTTTGGTCTTCTGTGTTCAAAGCTGCAAACTCTAGTGTAATATTCATAATATTGGATCCAACTTAATAGTTACATAAAAAGCATGCGTTTTAAAAAATCAACTAATTTTTATCCTTTGTAAGATAAAGCTTGAGGGGAAAAATATATCTGAGCCAAATTCTTGTCGTAAGATTCCCCTAACTCTTTCTGGTGAATCCTAACTTTCTCCTAGCATTTCAAAGTAATGTGTCCTGCTTTAAAAAATCAGGCTTTGTCTACTTGCAGATTTTCATTATATTATTTCAGTTTGGTGGTATTTTTTGTTCTACTCTTTTCTCTTACTTTTGTTTTCTTCCCTTTTTTTCTTTTTTAATCACGCATTTTTCCTTCCAAGATTTACCTGCCAACACATCACTGCTTAATTCTTTGTGTTTTTTGTTGCTTTATTGGATATCTGCACTAGTGGTTTCTTAAAGATTTTTTATTTATTTATTTGACAGAGGGATAGACAGAGGAGCACAAGCAGAGGGAATGGCAGAGGGAGAGGGAGAAGCAGGCTCTGCACTGAGCAGGGAGCCTGATGCGGGACTCGATCCCAGGAACCTGGATCATGACCTGAGCCTAAGGCAGACGCTCAACCATCTGAGCCACCCAGGCGCCCTGCACTAGTGGTTTCTTGATAAAACAGAACTCAGAAATCCAGAAAGCTCTAAGAAGAAAGAATTAAAAATATCAGTATGAGAGTAAGCATCTTGTATATAGAGGTGATGAATTTCTCAATTAAGGGACAGTCTATTTTAGGGAAAGCTAAAAATGAGAATAATTCATTTGGAAAATGCATCTTGGTTTTATACTAAATTTAAGCAAAGCTTTGAATGACCCGGATTTATCAGATTCTTTATTTATCCATCTTTTTTCCACATTACTTGCAGTAATGATATTCAAAGTGGAGGGTGTTCATCCTAGTGTGCGTACAAGGTGAGTCATTGGTGTGCAGAAGGCAAATATGAGAATGTCTTTTCATATTTTTATCTTTCATCTCATCCTCTAAATTTTTGTATCTTCTCTATACTGAATACCAGAGAGTACTGCATCTTTGTTCAATAGATTAAAAAACCTAAATATCATGAAAATCATTTCACTTGGGTAACCTTCAGAATGAAGGAGCAGTTGTAGAATATTAATATATTTGGTGAAATTGTTTAAACACCGTCAGAGGTTTTGTGTTTATGCAGGAAGAATATTTTTTTGACTTCAAAAAGCTGTCAGTGGAACTCCGATAATGACACTTACTGTCAAACTTATCATGCCTCAATTATGTTAACACCTTCTTTTGAAGTTTTCTTTTTAACATGAAAAACACAATTTATTATAAAAGGTCTCTGCATAAGCTGAAAGTATTCAAAGGCCTCCAATAGGCTGCTCTTAAAAGAACTGTAGGCAGAAAAAACTTTATATTCATACTGTGAGCAACTTAGTTTCACTTGCTGTGAGAATAATAAATCATAAGAAAAAGTGCAACTTGAAGGATGTGAGGCCTTCATAAAAAAAAATTTATAACATCTGAACCAGTCTTTTTGAGGCTCCCTAAAAATCCCTTCCAAATCTCCAGTCAGATGATCCTCCTGGCTTCTCAGGTATGGTGTTGCCACGTTTTACTAATCCAATTGTAACTTCTCTGTTTCATGCATTATTCCCAGTCCTTGCTTTTCTAACTTTCTATTGCTGCACACCATTTGTTCTTTTCTCGTTCTCCAAGACATCTACCACATGTGGGTGAAGGAAGACTCTCATCATTGCTGTATTTTAAGATTTCTTTCTCTTCCAAATCTTAATGCCCAAGAGGCAGAGACTACTGGTTATACTTAGATCTAACCACTTTCTATGAATTATACTTATCTATATCTATTAATGCCTGTGAGCCATGGATGTTCACCAATCAATGCTGCTCACTTCATGTACCTATTTGCTGTAGAGTGAATCTGTGTTGGGGGCGGGTATTGCTAACCGTTTCTCAAAGTAGGCATGTTGCACAAGAAGACTGTATGCACTTGCTTTCTTATCTTTCCCTTCTTTTCACCTCCATTTATGTTCTTCCTGCTCTTTAATCTTCTTTGGACCACATTTATCATGAATACTTCTTCTCTATGAATCCTGTTTTCAATCTCACTGGCAAATGAAATCTGCATTCTCTCCTTTGATATACGATTTAAGAGGAATGTAGATATATTAAATATAAGAAGATATTCCTCAAGCAAAGAATACTATACCCTTTATAATATTCTGAGTTTAGGGGCATCTGGGTGGCTCAGGTCATGATCCCAGGGTCCTGGGACTGAGCCCCACATTGGACTCCTTGCTCAGCGAGGAGCCTGTTTCTCCCTCTCCCTCTGTTGCTCCCCCTGCTTGTGCACTCTTTCTGTCAAATAAATAAATAAAATCTTTAAATATATATATACTCTGAGTTTAGAGAACAAATATTGACACAAAACTGTATTATCATATATATCTGTAATTGTGCTACAGATTATACAAATATATTTTTGGCCTCCTGGTCCAATGCTTTGTGGTATTCTCATTTATGTTGGGCATAAGGGAACTTATGCTACTAAAATGTATCATACTTCATAAATCTCTCCCCTGCCAGATCTTGCATCATATCCACCATGTGGTAAAAGGGGTTTTGCATTTTTCAAAATAATTAAATTCTCTGACATTCCAATAAGCAAGCATTCATAAACTATTTTCCTGTTAAAATATCCATTCTTCCTGTTGGTTAACTCCATTAACTTCCTGTAATTGAGGACTTCTGTTTTCTGTATGTTTGATTCAGGTGTTACTCTCACAGAACAGAAATGACAAATTCTTAGCATAATCTTTCCTCTAGTATCTATTGTAGATATAATTAATCATGATACTCTTTTATACTAGCAAATATAGGTCTACAATATAATCTTGCTGGAGCCACTATTCATTTTTCAGAATGGCGTGTAAATTAAAATTTATTTGACATCTTTGTCATAGACACTATATTTTCCACAAATGCATCTCCTAAAATATATATTTACTAAAAGTAAAAGTAGTATTTTCATTTATGGGTAAGTGCAACTTACTTACCATATTAAGAATTTTATTCATTATAGCTTTTAAAAATATGTTTTATATTCTAGGTTTGTAAATAAATTGAAAAGAGAAAACAACAGTACATGTTCTTTCTCTATTTCTCATAGCCTTTGCTACATGTTATATCAGACTAGTCTGAGGAGATGGGAGTTTAAAAAAAAATTTTTTTTAAATTTCCAACAACAATTAGAGACTGGGAGTGGGCCACCAGATCCAATTTTCCTTTATATTCATTTGCGCACAAACAGAAAAAAAAAAAAAAAAGCAAAGTATTTGCATCTCTTCTCAGTGTTGTCTTTTCCTATGTCTTCCTTCTTCCACATATTTATTTTAAAAAAAACTTCAAAACATAATTTGACCATCAGAAATGAGCTTATGGTGACAAATGCTAACGAGTCAATTCTTTTTTCCAGAGTAGGCGTATTTGCTTTAGGTTATACAGCTAAGACACTTAAAGTACAGGATCATCTGATGGAAAAGGGCTACTGCTGTGTCATCTGGGACATGCTTTTATTTTAGCTTCCAGGATAAATTATAAGTTAGAGGAGAATAGAGAAATTCTTTAACTTCTGGTTTTCCCTTTTAGTGAGAGCAATCATGGAGAAAATTATGATCATTATCTAGGACACTCATTTAGATAACACAACTGCAAGAAGCAGCTCGTTGGCACATATTTTGCCTGAGAAAGAAAGGTTCCAGTAGTACCTACCATGTGACACTTTATGCTCTTCTCAAAGAAAAACATAGACAATCAAAAAAGATTTTCACAAGAAATTAAAGCAACAAGGTCAGACTGTCCAAAGGACTTGAGAGTATTTCTGAGACTTGAAGTGTGCTTGGAACTTTCTCCTTCAGGTTCTCCAAAATAGGGGCACAGGAAAGACTTTATTATGAATAAGTCACCCAATTACCATGATTATGGGTATGAACAATCCAAAAGCACAATTTGTTTCCATCTTGTAGGGTTTTATGCTCTTGATTTTTTTCCCAACTTATTAATACTCAGTGGCATTGGTAACTCAGAAGGCATGCACTAATACTCCTGTCTTTGTGAGACCAATCTTGGAGACCAGCATCCTGAAAATATTCTTCTAGCTGGAAGTTGTTGGTGGTCTGTATCAGCTACGTATTGCTATGTAACAAATAACTCCAGAGCGTAGTGGCTTAAAATACAAAGACTTACTTTTTCTTATAATTCTGTGGGTTAGGACATTGGGTAGGGCTCATAATGGCACTTGCTATTCCCCACCTGGTGTTAGCTGAGATCACTTACTCAGATACATTCAGACAGAAGCTGAGCAGGGCTGAAAACTCCCATAGCCAGTTTGTACTTCCTACATTCCACACGTTCATTAGGTATGTCGTCTATATTTTTTACCTTCCATGTTGCTGCAGTGGTATAACCTTTCTCTACCCTCAAAAAGCCATTTACTCACTGTATTTCAAGAGCCACTAATAATCTCCACACTTTTCCTGGGGCTTCCACTCACCCCCTTGTTATAGAGCCATTAGCACCTATGTTAGGATTTTTGTTATGGTGACAACCTATTTCTTATACCAATTTTTTGTTTTATTTTTAGTTATCTCATCCTGGGTAAACAAAGAATCTAGATCCCTAGTGGCTTTAAAGAGCACAACAATGATTATTTATTATATACCTTTGGGAAGGAACTCAGGGAGGGCTCATGTCATTCTTGAGCCCCACTGGACAGTGGGTGGAGGCACTTCATCAGCTGCATTTTGATGGTAGTTGCATGGAAATGGAGGATCCAACAAGGCGTTATTCACATATCTGGTGCCTCAGTGCTTTTCCAGGTGGGCTCTCCATCTCTCTACCCCCTGTCTCATCATTTAACAGCCTCGCTCAAGCTTCTTTCCATCATGGCAGCCTACTTGACCAAACAGTACAGAAACAGAAGCTGCCAAGCCACTTAAAAGCTCGGCACATTATCAAAGCTGGTCACAATTCCAGGCCATGGTCAAAGGGAAGGAAGTAGACTTCACATCTTGATGAGAAGAAAGGCAGACATGTGCGTACAGGGGAGGGAGACATCATCCTAGCCATAGCCAGAATCTGTCTACCACATGATCTAATCTGTACTGTAAATTCCATGTAAAGGCTCTAATTTCACCACTTTTCAGTGGAGTGACTAAATCCTTGTCAATATACCCTATCAAAGAATGTGAGTACTTTTTAGAATCAAAGGACTTCCCAATATAGCACATTTTCTAGCATCTAAACATTACCATAGGTCTGAGCAGTTTATGTGCAGAATTATACTTGCATTAAATATATATTTAATTCCATCAAAGTGTATTACTTGGAAGACTAGAATCCTCTTTTAGAATGCCATTTCTTACAAAAGACTTTGGCTCATATGCTTCTGAGTTAGTCTACTTTAAAGCCACACTTTTCTAGTGTCAGTGACAGCTCTTAACTCTGTGTCAGAAATCCTTTTACTCACCTATTGGTCTCCAGCTCAAATTCTTAAAAGTGTTGCCACTCTTCTTTCAGTATTACAAAGTAACATTAATACTAGACTCTACTGAAGCTTAAGGGTAAAATACCAGATTAAGAATTTGGCAATTAAATTCCAATCTTACTGAAACTACAAATAAGCCTGTTATTTGCGGCCACAAATTCCTTGCCAGTCATGTCCCACTCTTAAGTTCTAACCTCACACATTGTCAGTGAACATAACTTTCTCTTTGCAGAGACCTTGCTTTTTCTTTCTTCTCTGGTTTCCCACCTATAATGACTCTGCATACTTAAGTCCTGCTAGTCTTTTTTAATACATCAATTTCTTCTTCTTTTCTCATCTTCTCTCATCTATCAAGGGTCTCCAACATTTTTCAAAGGAAAAAGTCCATCAGTAAATTTTCTAAAATAAGAATCACTTATCTCAGAGGTAAATTATTATTCTTCCATAGTGGCTGCTTTTAATATTTGTTTTAAATGGCAAAAGTGCCCTTCCCTGTAAAGATATACATGTATGGGGAAGATATGGATTAAAGGTATATGCTTTTAGAAGGATTAGAAGTGATTCTTAAGTTGGGATGAGGTAGAAAGGGGTATATTAAAATCACTTTGGGTATTCTCAAACTGTATCTAGCATTACCCTTAGCTATGGAGGTTTGGAGTGGGGGCAGGATATAGGTCTGTATTAACCACAGCTTAAGGAATGCTGTGGGAGTGAACCTGTTAGCACTGGATTATTGTTGGGTGTTGTCTTTTCTGACTCCAGTATGTCTGGGTGGAAAAGTTTGATTTCAGAATTCACTAAATATTAATTTGTATATAATTCAAAAGTCAGAAGTATGATTTAATTTTCATTAATTATAATATTTATTAATAATAAGCCTTGTAGCACTCCTCTTTTACAAATAAATTCTGTTAGTGTAATTCAGGACATACGAATGGGCCAGTGTATATATCTTTGAAGGATGAACTAAGATTTGAACCTAGGTCTCTCTGATTTCAAAGTATACATTCTTTCTGCAACAGCTAGCTGGTCTGCTTAAAATATGTGCTCCTGTTCACTGCTCCCAGTTACGAACTAGGGTAGAGGGTTGAGGAGCTCTCTTTTCAGTTTCTAGGATCAGGAAGCTCCCTCTTCAAGGGGCTAGTAGCCTGCTCCTGGACAGTAGTTTGCAGGGGAGGTTGATGAAGACAGAATTAAGAAGAGAACACGTAATGTCAAGTCTACTGTGGCAAGTTTCACCTGCTTCCATGGAAATGGGGAAGTTGCCAGAGAATAGAGGGGTCAGAAAAACTTCTGGTTTGAAATTCTGTCTTACATCTAAGATGAGAAATAAAACATTAGTTTTGCAATAGGATGTATTCCCATGAGCAGCTATCATCTAGACAACAAAGCTCCCTCTCTCCTTTGTTCCTTTTTTAAAAGTTTCATTGAGATATAACGCTGTTGAGATATTTACCACATTGTGCAGCCATCACCACAACTATCTTTTTTTTATCTCCCTTAAAAAAACCTATCCCCCGGGTGCCAATCCCATTTCCTTCCCCAACCCCTCCTCTCATTCTGAAGCAACTAATAATGTATTCTCTTTATGTATTTGCCCATTCTAGATATTTTATGCAAATCGAATCATATGTGATAGCTTCTTTCACTTAGCATAGTGTTTTTGCTGTTTATACACATTGTAGCATAATAAGTATTTCACTCCTTTTTATTGCTAAGTAATATTCCATTGTATGAAAATACATCATTTTGTTTATGTATTCACCAGTTAATGGAAATCTGGATTTCCAGATTTTGCCTATTATGAATAATGTTCCTGTGAACAATCATTTGCAAGATTTTTAAAAAGATTTTTATTTATTTTATTTTAGAGAGAGAGAGAGAGAACACATGAGAGAGAGCAGGGGGAGGGGCAGAGGGAAAGAGTCTTAAGCATATTCCTTCCTGAGCCTAGAGCCTGATGTGGGGCTCAATCTCACACCCCTGAGACCATGACCTGAGCCAAAATCAAGAGTTGGATGCTTAGCCAACTGAGCCACCCAGGTGACCCTCATTTACAAGATTTTATATGAACATATGTTTTCTATTCTCTTGGGTGACTACCTAGGAGTGGAACTGCTGGGTCCACATTTTTGGCCGTTATGAACAATGTTGCTACAAGCATTCCTGTGTAAGCATTTATATGGACATGTTTTCTTTTCTGGGGGGGTATGTACCCAACAGTGTGATTGCTGAGTCAAATGGGTAACTCTATATTGAACTTTTTGAAGAACTGCCAAACTGTTTTCCATAGCAGCTGTACCAACTTACATTCCCACCAGCAACGTATGAGATTCCAATTTCCCCACATCTTTGCCAGTACTTGTTAACTGTCCATCTTTTTGCTTATATCCATCCTAGTGTGTGTTAATTGATGCATTTTAGATTAAAATTTTAAAAGTGTGTTTTTTTCTGTCAAAAAATGAATGAGATCATTGCCAGTGTGGTTAGATTAACTTGTGTAACAACTGCCAAAATAACAGGCTTAACAAAATAAAGGTTTATTTCTTATGCATATCTGAGTATGATGTGGGTAGCAGAATGTCAGGGTGAGCAGGAAATGAGGCTGCAGTCACCCAAGAGAGCTCCTTCCTATGACTGGTTATGCCATCCTTTCTGCAGAGAAAGGCATATAGCCAGCATGGAGGGCTATTTGGGAAGCATTAGGCAACAGCCTATAAATGGCATGTATCGCCTACCCAACATTTCATTCTCAGAATTCAGTCATCTGTCTCACCTCCCTTCAGGGAAGACTGGGACATATCATCTTGTTGGGTGCCACCACACTCATGTTATAAATAAGGACTGAACAATTTTCCCTAAACATGTTCTTGCTAATAGAAACTGGTTTCTAATACCGACTGATAGAAATTCATTGTGTGATCTTGGGAAGGTTGTTAAACATTTTTGCTGATAATTCTTCATCCTTAAGTTAGCTCCGGTATTCACATGATTTATAACCCCAATTTTTTATTGCCTTTTGGTGTAAAAGAAACTTGAACATCCACATCATTGTTTTTTTTAAATTTTATTTATTTGACAGAAAGAGACACAGAATGAGAGGGAACACAAGCAGGGGGAGTGGGAGAGGGAGAAGCAGGCTTCCCGCGGAGCAGGGAGCCCGATGTAGGGCTCGATCCCAGGACCCTGGGACCATGACCTGAGCCAAAAGCAGACGCTTAACGACTGAGCCACCCAGGCGCCCCGAACATCCACATCATTGTAATGGAATTTAATGGTCTCTGGAATTATTAAAGAATCTATTTCACATGTTTTAAAAAAACAAAATCATCTGTGATATGTTTGTTTGTAAAGCTCCCTAAATCTGGTGTTTAAACTATTATTATAATAGAAAGTAAGATTATGTGCTCACATTTAAAGTTTATTAGGTTATTTTGTACCGAACTGCTGTTTGCAATACAGATTGTAGCCTGTGTCCATAAATATATTTACCAAGCTTTTAAACTGGTCTTATTGGCTCCATAAATACTGAAATCTTCCTTGGCATTATAATATGCTGTGGTGTAAATCTTGTATATTCAAATTTCATATGCATATATATTGTATGGATCATAATATTATTACCAGAACTCTAGGCAGTAACTGTTGGACATAAATTTCATTCTTTATATAAAGAGTCAGATTTTAATTCTTTAAATTTAAGAAGCTTTTTATCTGCAGATAGAAAAATTAAATTCTGGTTTTATATTCATATACCAAACATAGTCTCAGAAGTGTTGCATCTTTGTTCTTTAAAGACATTTTTTCATATTTATATTTCTGCTGAAGTGGCGAGCACTTGTTAATCCATCCTTTTGATTTCTACTTTCATTTCTTTATTTAAACTAGTAGCTTTGCCTGTTGTTGTTTTTTTTACCCTTTTTACCTTGTCTTCTCAATTCCACTTTTCCATGTTAGCTTATACTCTCAGAACTTTCCAGATAGCAAAATAGTGATCTATATAAATGTTGATAAATCATGTGGAAAATGCGGACATATGACTAAAGACCAAAAACTAAAAAGTAATGTTGAATTACTCTATAAACACAACTTGCTCCTGAATTATATATGATTTAGTATAAAAAAATACAGAAGGTAATACTGAACTGAAAGATGGTTTATTGTAAAGTTTATTGGACACAAAGTACTAAGCATTATTGTCTATAGTTCTGCGGCTTCTACCATAGGTCTCCCATTCATCCCCTACAAGACAAAGGAGAGCTATATGGAAATTCTGTTGTGACTTAATTAATTGTCTATGTGTATTGATAATATAATTTGCGACATTTTAATTGCTCTACAGAGTTAAGCAACGGGAGGCAAACCTGAACCTCTAATGTCATTCATAAGACAATTCTGCTTGTCTTTTTGTTAACTCATGCCCTGATAATTTGTAATAATAGAATATGGTTTCATATTTTTTCATTTATGATGATGGATAGTCAGTAAAACCTGGGAGGCTAACACTTATGCCTTTGAATACTGGGCATTTTGGGGGGTATTATTTCTTCAGTGATTCTTTCTCATCGATTTCCTATATCCTGTCTTTTATCATTCCTATTAATAGGATGTTTACTCCACAATTTAGATTCATAATTTTTTTATCTTTTTTTTTTTTCTTATATTCTGTCTTTGTCTCATACTTTTCAAGAGCCTACCTTAGTTTCATGTTACAACTCTTAAAACTGACAGGACTACTTTTCTTAACTTTTATCTTGAAATAATTACAAATTCACAGAACTTGCAATGGTAGTACAGAGAGGTACCATTCGCCCTGCTTCTCCTAAGGGTCACACTTTCCCCATTAAAGCATAAACTCAAAGCCAGGAATTTAGCATCAATACAATGTGTGCACATCGTTTCATCACTTGTGTAGATCTGTGTGACTGCCACCACAATCAGGATACAGGCTTATTCTACCACCACAAAGGTACCTCTGTGCTACCATTTAGAGCTACCCTTATCCCCCCCACACACTCTTGCCCTACCACCCACCATTTCTTTGCCTGGAAGCCATTAATCTGTTTTCCATTTGTATAATTTTGTCATTTTGAGAATGTTACATAAATGGAATCATATAGTATGTGACCCTTTGAGATTGGCATTATTTTTACTCAGAAAGGCAACCATCTAAGTTGTTGAGTGTGTCAATAGTTAATTCCTTTTTATCGCTGAACAGTATTCCATGGTATGGGAGTACCGCAGTTTGTGTAATCATTCTCCTATTAAAAGACATTTTAATTGTTTCCAGTCTTTGCTATTATAAATAAAGCTGCTGGAATAATCTTATACAGGTTTTTGTGGGAACAAAAGTTTTCATTTCTCTGGGATATTCCAGGAGTGAAATTGCTGGGTCATATAGTAAGACTATGTTTAGCTTCTTCAGAGACTGTAAAACTGTTTTCTCGAGTGGCTGTACCATTTTACATTCTGGTCAGCAACATGTGGTGGATTCCATTTCTTTGCATATTTTCCAGCATTTGATACATATTTTTTAAAATTTTATTTGTTCTCATTTTGTGAAGTAATAGCTTCTAATGGTCTTAATTGTTCCTGATCTTATGGGGAAAGCATTCAGTCTTTTACCATTAAGCTTAGCAATATTCTTCCGGACATGCCTTCCCAGGCAAGGGAAACAAAAGCAAAAATAGGGGCGCCTGGGTGGCTCAGTTGTTGAGCGCCTGCCTTCAGCTCAGGTCATGATCCCAGGATACTGAGATCGAGACCTGCATCAGGCTCCCTGCTCCACGGGAAGCCTGCTTCTCCCTCTCCCACTCCCCCTGCTTGTGTTCCCTCTCTCGCTGTGTCTCTCTCTGTCAAATAAATAAATAAAATCTTTTAAAAAAAAAAAGCAAAAATAAACAATTGGAAATACATCAAAATAAAAAGCTTTTGCACAGCAAAGGAAATTACCAGCAAAACCAAAAGGTGAACTACTTAATGGGAGACGATATTTGCAAATGATATATCTGACAAGAGGTTAATATCCAAAATATCTAAAGAACTCACACAACTGAACACCAAGACACCAAATAATCCAATTAAAAAGTGGGCAGAGGACCTGAGTAGACAATTTTTTTTTCCAAAAAAGACTTATAGATGACCAACAAACACATGGAAAGATGCTCAACATAACTAATCATCAGGGAAATGCAAATCAAAACCACAATGAAATATTACCTCACACCAGTCAGAATGGTTAGTAAAGACAAGAAATAACAAGTGTAGAAAAAAGAGAACCCTCATGCACTACTGGTGGGAATATAAATTGGTGGAAACTGTGGAAAACAGTATATTTTCCTCAAAAAACTGAAAGTAGAAATATCATACAATCCAGTAATCCCACTATGGGTATTTACTCAAGGAAAACAAAAACACTAATTTGAAGAAATATATGCACCCTTATGTTTATTGCAGTATTATTTACAATAGCCAAGATATGGAAGCAACCTAAGTTTCCATTCATAGATGAATGAATAAAGAAGATACGGTACACACATACACACACACAATGGAGTATTACTCAGCCATAGAAAAGAATAACATTTTGCCATTCACAACAACATAGATGAACCTAAAGGGTATTATATGCTAAGTGAAATAAGTTCCACAGAGAAAGACAAATGCATATAATTTCACTTATATGTGGAATCTAAAGAAAAAAAAAAAAAACGAACACAGAAACAAACAACAGCAACAACAACAAAAAGAGAAACAGACTCAGAGAAAAAACTAGTGGTTGCCATAGGGGAAAGGGGAAGGGAATAGGTAAAATAGGTGAAGGGAATTAAAAGATACAAACTCCTAGTTTAAAGTAAATAAGTCATAGGGATGAAAAGTACAGACAGCATAGGGAATAAAACTGATAATCCTAACATTGTACTAACTCTGTGTGGTGACAGATGGTAACTACACTTATTATAGTGAGGATTTTGCAATTTATAATTGTCAAATCAATATGTAATACACATGAAACACATATCAACTATACTTTAATTAAAAAAGTTATTGTCAGTATTTTGTAAATACTCTTTATCAAATTATGAAAGTTTTCCTCTATTCTTATTTTTATCAGTCTTTTTATCCTGAAGGTGTGTTGAATTTCATGAAATTATTTTTTCTGCACCAACTGATACATTCATGAGATTTTTCTTCTTTAGCTTGTTAATATGGTGGGTTACACTGATTGATTTTTGAATAAACTCTCAGCCTTGATACCAGAAATAAATCCATTTGATCATGATGTATAATGTTTTGTATGTATTTCTGAATTCTACTTGCTAATGTTGTTAATAATTCCTTCCTTTCGGGGTGCCTGGATGGCTTAGTTGGTTAAGCATCTGCCTTTGGCTCAGGTCATGATCCCAGGGTCCTGGGATCGAGCCCTACTTTGGGCTCCCTGAGTTGGGAGCCTGCTTCTCCCTCTGCCACTCCCCCTGTTTGTGCTCTCTCTCTCTCTCTTTCTCTGTCAAATAATTAAATAAATAAAATCTTTAAAAAAATAATTCCTTTCTTTCTTCCTTTCTTGTATTTGTCTGGTTTTGGTATGAAGGTAATTCTAGCTTCATAAATTCATTTGGGAAGTATTTACTCCTCTTCTAGTTCCTGGAAGAGATTTTGTAGGATTGGTGTCATTGTTCCTTGTATGTTTCATAGAATTTTTCATTGAAATCATCTAGGCCTGGAGATATATTCTTTGGGAAAATCTTTAACTATGAAGTCAATTTCCTTAATAGTTATTAGGGCATTCAAATTAATTATTTTATTTTGGATGAACTGTGGTATTTGTACTTTTGGGGGAATTGGTTCATATTATTTAAGCTATGAAATTTAAGTATATAGAATTGCATGTATTATTCCCTTATTATCTTTTTCTATCTGCAGGGCCTGAAATAACATCTCCTCTTTTATGCCTAGTCTTAGTTATTTGTGTTTTTTTTTTCTCTTGTTCATCTTGTAAGAGACTTGCCAATTTTACTGATATTTTTAAAGAACTAGATTCTTACTTCATTGCTTTTCTCTATCTTTCTGTTTTAATTATCCTTGATTTCTGATCAAGTCTTTATTATTTTCTTTTTTCTGACTGTTTTCCATTTATTTTCTTATCCCACACCCTCAGTTCTTTGATTTGGGGACTTAGATTATTGATTTGATACTTTCCCTATTTTCCAATGCAAGCATGAATTGCTATAAATTTCCTTATAAGCACTACTTTGGATTATCCCATAAAGATTTTTTTTTCATTTTTATTTTCATTCAGGTCATTATACTTTTTTTCTTTTTTAATTTCCCTTAAGACTTCTCTTTGACCCATTATTTAGAAGTGTGATGTTTAGTTTGGGCATGTTCCTGTTACCTTTTAGTTATTGATTTCTAGTTTGATTTCCTCGTGGTCTGAAAGAATATCCTGTATGCTTTCAAGCATTTTAATTGGTTAATATTTGCTTAATGATCCAAGCTGTGGTCTACCTTAGTATATGTTCAATGGAAACTTGAAAAGAATTTGTTTTCTGCTATTGTTGAGTGGAGTATTCTATAAACGTTGACTAGATTCTGGTGACTGATGATGGTGTTAAATTCTTCTATAACTGCTGTCTTCTAATTATTCTATCAATTATCAAGAGGGTGGCATTGAAGTCTCTAAATACAATTGTGGATTTGTTGATTTCTTTTTTCACTTCTATCAGTTTTGGCTTTATAATATATTGCAACTCTGTTAATGGGTGCATCCACATGGAGGATTGCTGTATCTTCTTGGAGACAGAACCTTTTATCATTATGTAATGTTCTCCTCTGTCTCTGGTAATTTTCTCTGATCTCAGGTCTACTTGAACTGATATTAACAGAGCTATAGTTGCTTCCCTTTGGTTAGTGTTTGATGGTTTACTTTTTCTTTACCTTTAACCTATATATACCATTGTATTAAATTGTTGCCAACATACAGTTGGATCATTTTTTTTCCTTACTCTGCCCACGTATTTTCATTAGCCCTTTGAGACCATTTATATTAAATGTAATTATTGGTATATTAAGGTTTAAATCTGTTTTCTGTTCATTCTGATTTTTCTTTTTCTGTTTTCTTTTTCCTGACTTCTGGTTGCTTACTTAAACATTAAAAATAATTCCATGTTGGTATATCTATGGTTCTTTTTAGTGTATCACTTTGTTCAGCTTTATAATGGTTGTTCTAGATATTGTATCATATATTCACAACTTAATAAGTCTTCTGGTGTTGACATTTTACCCACTAAAGTAAAGCATGGAAAACTTCCTTCCTTTTATGTACCTTTCCCTTTCCCTATATATAATGTAGTTTCTTAAATATTACTCTCTACATACCATGAGAATATTTCAAAGTGTTATAATTTTTGTTTCAAATATTAAATATAACAGAAAACTCAAGAGGAGCAGGAAAATGTACTGCATATGCCACATTTTTGCTCTTTCTGTATTATCTTTTTGATGTTCCAAGATTTCTTATCATTTAGTTTTGTTTAGAAAACCTCCTTTATCATTCTTTTAGGATAGATTTCTTGGCAAAAAATTATCATAGTTTTCCTTCATCTGAGAATGGTTTGATTTCCTTTCACTCCTGAAAATGTTTTCAGTAAGTATAGTGTTCTCAGTTGATGGTTCTTCATGTTTAGCTCTTGAAAAATACTGTGGTGCTTCCTTCTGGCCATCATGGTTTCTGATGAGAAATCTACTGCCATTGGGATGGTTTTTCTTTGTCAGGTAAAGCATAATTTCTCTGTCTTCTTTCAAGAGTTTTTTTCCTTTGTCAGTTTTCAGAAACTTCACTATAAAATGCTTTGGCATGGAATTCTTTGGGCTTATTCTGCATGTGGCTTACTCAGCTTCTTGCTGAGTTTGGGAAGTTTGAAGTCATTATTTCCTTAAATATTTTTCAGCCTCATTCATTTTATCTTCTCCTTCTGGGGTTCCAACAATACAAATCTTTTGTTATAGTCCCACAGGTTCTTGCAGTGTTCTTTTGTTTTTGTTTTTTTGTTCCTTTTGGCCTAATTGATCTCTGTTGTTTAGATTGGTAATTTCTATTGTTCTCTTTCAAAGGTCACAGATTCTTTCTTCTTCCCTCTCCATTATGTTGTGTTAGCCCATTTACTCTTTTTTTTTTTTAAATATTTGATTATTATATTTTTTTTCTAAATTTCATTTGGTTGCTTTTTAATATTTGACATTTTACTCTTTAATTTCTGATATTTTACCTCCTTGTTGAGATTTCCTATTTTTTTCCATTTGTCCATTTGTGTTTATAAATGCTCCCTGAAGTATTTTCATTATGGTTGCTTTAAAAATTGTATCAGATAATTTTTTTTCACCTAAGACAGGGAATACTTTATTCAAACCCATCAGAGAAATGGACACCTTGGGTCTCTGATGAAGCATTGTGTTTTAAAGCATACATCAATAACTGTATATGTTACTACACATTGCTACATACAAATTAACTATCAGAGCACAATTTTCAATGTTCAAAACAGAATAAGCTTCCCTATAAAAGCAGCACCTTTGTGACATTTTTAACTTTAGTATTCCTCTTCTTCTTCTTCACCTTCTCCTTCAACAGAATCTACACCAACCTCCTCATAGTCCTTCTCAAGGGCAGCCATGTCCTCATAGGTCTCAGAAAACTCCCCTTCCTCCATGTCCTCACCCACATACCAGTGAACAAAGGCACACATGGCATACATCAAGTCAAACTTGTGGTCCAGGTGAGCCCAGGCCTCAGCAATGGCTGTGCTGTTGCTCAGCATGAACACAGCTTGCTATACTTTGGCCAGGTCTCCACCAGGTACCATAGTGGGGAGCTAGTAATTAATGCCCACATTTTTAGCCAGTGGGGCACCAGTCCACAAACTGGATGGTATGCTTGGTCTTGATGGTGACAATGGCATCACTGACATCTTTGGGAACCATGTCGCTGCAGTACAACAGGCAGAAAACGGTGCATTTATCATGGCAAGGGTCACATTTCACCATCTGGTTGGCTGGCTCAAAGCATGCATTGGTGATTTCTGCTACAGAAAGCTGTTCATGGCAGTTTCTCAGCAGAGGTGACAGGGGAATATGTGGCCAGAGGGAAGTGGATGTAGGGATAGGACACCAAGTTGGTCTGATAACATTCAGGGCTCCATCAAATCTGAGGGAAGCAGTGATAGAGGACACAATTTGACCTAACAAGCTCTTTAGGTTAGTGTAGGTTGAGTGTTCAATATCGAGGTTTCTAGGACAGATGTCATAGATGGCCTCATTGTATACCATGAAGACACAATCAGAGTTCCCCAAAAGTGGTGTGGGTAGTGAAGATGGAGTTGTAGAGCTCAACTGCAGCTGTGGGAACCTGGGGGGCTGGGTAAATGGAGAACTCCAGCTTGGACTTCTTGCCATAATTGACAGAGAGACATTCCATCAGAAGCAAGGTGTACCTGGGACCACTTCCCCCTCCAAAGCTCTAGAAAACCAAGAAGCCCTGAAGACCTGTGCACTGGTCGGCCAGTTTCCAAATTCGGTCCAAGACAAGGTCAACGATCTCCTTGCCAACAGTGTGGTGCCCTCGGGCATAGTTATTGGCAGTATCTTCCTTGCCTGTGATGAGCTGCTCAGGGTAGAAGAGCTGGTGGTAGGTGCCAATGTGAACTTTATCAATGACTCTGGGTTCCAGGTCTACAAACTCTGCCTTGGGCACATGCTTGCCAGCACCCATCTCACTGAAGATGGTGTTGAAGAAGTCATCTCTTTCCCCAATGGTCTTGTCACTTGGCATCTGACCATTGGGCTGGATGCTGTGTTCTAGGCAATAGAGCTCTCAGCAGGCATTGGGGACACCAGCCTGGTCAACATGGATGGAAATGCATTCATGCATAGTTGCTGCCAAGCAGAGGAAGGAGAGGATGGGGAGAGATTATTGCTTCTTACACTGTTACTCTTAGATGGTCAATGTAAGAGAACCTTTAAAAACCATGTCAGAGAATTCTAATATCTATGTCATCTTGGTGTTGAAATCTGTTTGTGGATTTTTCTCACTCAATTTTAAGTCTCCTTTCTTCTTTGCCTTACTCCTACTGAGGGGGGGTGGTGAAAATCCTGACTCCAGTAGGAGTCACATCTTCTGTCACATCACCCCACCAGGGAGGGAAAGGCTACCACATTGCCCCTGAATGGGGGGTAGAGATCCAGTCTCTTGTGTGATCTACATTGACACTATGGAGCTTGGGAGTATTTTGTTATAGCCTGCCAAGGGTAGAAGTCTAGGCTCCACGTGACCTTGGCTAGAAGGAGTAGGAAGAGGACTAGTTTTCCTTTGGTGTTTGTCTGGAGTAGGGCAGTTATTGTCTAAAAGTATTCTTTTGTTAGGCTCCCTCTTTCCTATCTTTTGGCTAGAAAGAAAACACTTTTTCCCAGGCATTTTTTTTTTTTTTTTTCCCTGCACCTGTTGACATTTCCCAGTTGCCAGCTTCTCTAGAACCTGTATGGATGTATAAGACAAAAAACAGAACAAAACAAAACCCAAAAACCCAAGACTATCATCATTGTGTTGTTCCTTGGGTTCCAAGGTCCCTAGTCAGTCTACCTTCTTTATCAAATACCTTTCAGAGTCTTCTTTCATTTGTTTAATATATAATGTTTAGTCATTCTTAGCAGGAAGAAGAAGGAAAAAGTTTATATATTGCATCTTCCTGGAACCAGAATATTCAAGTATTCTATTTATAATTACAAAGAGTTCATTCTTGTTCTGATTGTTTCCTTTTGTTTTCCAGAACATCTTATTTCATATCTTGTCTCTCTAATGACAGTAATTATAGTTGACTTTTTTTAAGTTGTCCTTTCTTCAGACAATTTTCTATATTTATTCTAGTTTTTTAAAATTCTTCTCCCTTTTCTGTTTTTCCATACTAAAAATTCCAGGAATCTTTTTATTATTTTGGTAATTTATTTTCATATTATATCATAAGCATTTTCCGTGTCACTACACATCTTTTATAATTTAGTATTAATTCCTCT
Organism: Halichoerus grypus; assembly: GCF_964656455.1. NCBI lineage: Eukaryota > Metazoa > Chordata > Mammalia > Carnivora > Phocidae > Halichoerus > Halichoerus grypus. Next base: position 49,740,064 of record NC_135717.1, on the reverse strand, counting down.
ACTTGTTCATTTCTCATTCCCATGACTATTTTAGAACCTATAGCATTCTTCATTTCATATTTTTAGACTTAATTTTTTAGAGTAGTTTTAGGTTCATAACAAACTTGTGATCAAGGTACTGAGATTGTCCATATACCATTCTGCTACACCTGAATAGCCTCCCCCATTAACAGCATTATTCATCAACGTGATGCATTTGTTACTAAGGATGAACTTACATTGACTCATCATAATCACCAAAGGTTCACAGTTTACCTTAGTGTTGTACATTCTATGGATTTGTACAATTGGTGTTGTACATTCTATGGGTTTGTACAAATGTATAATGACATATTTTCACCATTATAATACACAGAGTAATTTCACTACCCTAAAAATTCCCCATCCTCTATTTATTCATCCCTCCCCTGTCCCATAACCTCTGGTAACCACTGATCTTTTTATTGTCTCCACCATTTTGTCTTTTCCAAAATGTCATAGTTGGAATAATATAGCATGTAACATTTTCAAATTGATTTCTTTCACTTAGTAACATGTATTTAAGTTTCCTCCATGTCTTTTCACACTTTAATACATGATTTCTTTATAGCACTGAATAATATTCCATTTTCTGTATGTATCACAGTTTATTTATACATTCATCTACGAGGGACATCTTGGTTGCTTCCAAGTTTTGGCAATTATGAATAAAACCACTATGAATATCTGTGTACAGATTTATGTGTGGACATAAATTTTCAACTTATTTGGGTAAATACCAAGGAGCAAGACTGCTAGATCATATGATAAGAGTATGTTTAGTTTTGTAAGAATCCACCAAACTGTCTTCTCAAGTGGCTGTACCATTTTGCATTCCCATTAGGAATGGGATGAGAATTCCTGCTGTTCCATATCCTTACCAGCATTTGGTGTTGTCAGTATTCTTGATTTCAGGAATTTTAATAAGTGTGATTCATTTAATTTCCATTTCTATGATGACATATGATCTGGACCATCTTTTTATATGCTTATTTTTACATCTGTCTGTATATCTTCTTTGGTAAGGTGTTTGCTAAGGTCTTTGGCCATTTTAATTGGGTGGTTTTCTTACTGTTCAGTTTTGAGATTTCTTTGTATAGTTTTTTTTTTTTTTAAGATTTTATTTATTTATTTGACAGAGAAAGAGACAGCGAGAGAGGGAACACAAGCAGGGGGAGTGGGAGAGGGAGAAGCAGGCTTCCCGCTGAGCAGAGAGCCTGATGTGGGGCTCGATCCCAGGACCCTGGGATCATGACCTGAGCCAAAGGCAGACGCTTAACAACAGAGCAACCCAGGCGCTTCCGAGATTTCTTTGTATATTTAGGATAACATCCTTTATCAGTTGTCTTTTGCAAATATTTTCTCCATTCTGTGACTTATCTTCTAATTTTCTTGACATTGTCTTGCACAGGGAAGATTTTGATGAAGTCATGCTTATTGGTTATATATTTCATGGGTTGTTTCTGGTGTTGTAGCTAAAAAGGCATCACCGTGCCCAAGGGCATCCAGGTTTTCCCCTGTTATCTTTTAGGAATTTTATAAGGGGACTCATTTTTTAAAAGTGGGACACTAAAAATTTGATTGGAATTTCTGTGTAAGTGGTCAGGGCTTATCAACCACTGGGTTTATTATAGTGTGAATATATGAAAAGGTAGCTTTTTAAATTGAGGATAATACACAGTTGTTGATATATAGATGTCCCTTTTTTCTGGGGTGGTTTAGATTCTCTAGTCCTCTGATGCTGTGCCTTAGTTAAGATGAGCCATAATCCCAGCTACTTAACATTCTAAAAATGGGTACAGCAAGAGAGGTGGGTGCCCAAATATCTATGTAGATTTTCATCTAATCTTTATCTTCAACAACTGTCTTTTTTCCCCACATCTTCTCTATGTCTTCTCTCATGTCTCCTGGTTACCCTGTCTCTCATATCACCAAAGTCTCAAAGTCTGCTCTATGTCTAGTCTCCCACCAACAGAAGGGATAGTTGACTGGTCTAAACATTCCATATCCATATTTTCAACAAATTCTTATGGTTTCAACTTAGCCCCTGGCCTACTACTCCTGGGGTAAGCTGGGTTTCCAATCCCTGAGCATTTGGGGGATTCTATGGGAAAAAAGTAGATTTGCCTTTTATTAGTATTAACCTCTAGTCACCCAAGTTATAAATCTCCTCCATTAACCAAGCAAGTGATTGCTCTTTCATCTCATTTATATCTTGCAAATTGTTAGAATTACTTATCTGCTATTATCTCTTCTCCTTTTCGTCTTTGTGAATTTTTTTTTTTTCTTACTGACATTTTAATGGACTTTAAAGAAGAAGAAATAAGTAGGTATGGTCACTATGCCATATTAAGAAGTTTTACACTACCACTATTTACATCTCTAAGATTTGCACTATATGTTAAAGATTCCTATTGGGTCACTAAATAGTTGATACTGTATGCTTAGTGAGGTTGATTAACTATGATTATCCTAACTTACCTGAATACTTCAGTATATTCTCTTAATGTTCCATGTTTGAAACTATTATACTTTAATCATATATTAAGCTATGTATGCCAAGACTCATGAATAATATAATCACTAATACATAATTGCATTTTTACCTTTAAAGGACCAAGTAAACTTCAAACAGACAATGGTAGGCTAAGACTATAAGTTCATTTAAGAATAAATTTATTAAAATGAGGAAAGACAAAACCATGACTTACTAATCAATTTTGAATTTGTCTTAGTAATCATAAAATAGAGTGAAGAGTCACTAAAATTTTTTCTAGGTCTTCATTTTTTATTAGGAGTTTGAACTACTGAATTCATGTATTTGTACTATATAAGGTGAGCAAGAATACTCATTTAAATGATAGTTCATTGATTTGCACATAACCCTACTTAGTTCTCAATAGCCTATGGATTCAAATGAGCCTATTATAATTTAAATGCCCAGATACTGCTGTTTTATTTTCCCTAGTTACCTACTCAAAACTTAAGCCCTCTTTAAGGTAACTTCTCCCATCCCTTCAAATATTGCTGGGCTATATCAGGAGCTGAATCATCTGTCTATGGTATCAATGTGCATCATTGCTCCTTAACCCCTTAGCACTGCTTCCTTCATAAATCATCTCTTCTGATCCAAGCTCAGTTTGGAACCTCAGCTCACTTTGGCCATTTTAAGATTTGACCAACCACTGTTATTTCTATGTGCCTTCGAAACTTAGCTTTAGGCATCTTCTGTCCTTGTGTTAGTTGCTATATCCCAGTGTCACTGCTAATACTTGCTTTTGTAGCTTCTGACTCAGTGCTGATGATTACCACTGCTGCAGCTGGTCCAGGGTCTGCCCTGCACCACCTCTGACTTCTGCCATTCTGATAACCCATGGGTGCACAATTCTGCTGACCACTGTGCCTGTGGGAGCAACAGTACTCAGTCTGGGGTAAGGTAAAAGGGAAATGGATTCCTCCTGTATGCGATGACAGAACTTTGTGATTCCAAGGGGAATGCTGTGTGCTTTCTAACATGTTGCAGCGTTTAATAAACACCTCTCTGATTTCACTCATGGGCATTTTCTCTCTGACTAGAACACACATTTTAGGTGGCAGTGTCAGAACAGAATCCAGACCTACAACCTAGACCTTTTGATCCTAATTTTCATATGCCAGTGGTTTTCACCTGGAGATAATGTTGTACCCCCACTCTTCCCAGGGGACATTTGTCAGTGTCTGGAAACACTTATAGCTGTCATTATTGCATCTAGTGGGTAGAGGCCAGGAATGCTCCTAAATGCTCCACAAAGCATAGGTCAGCTCAGCTCTCCATAAGGAATTATCCACCTCTGTGACAATATGGAGAGACTATATAATACTATGGATGGATGAACCTAGAGAGTATGCTAAGTGAGATAAGATAGAGAAAGATAAATACCACATAATCTCACTTACGGATGGCAACCAAAAAACGTAACAAATGAATAAACAAACAAAAAGCAGAATCAGACCTATAAATACAGAGAACAAACGGATGTTTGCCAGAGGGGAGTGAGGTTGGAGGATGGGAAAACTGGGTGAGGAGGAGTTGGAGATACAGGCTTCCAGTGATGGAATGAGTAAGTCAAGGGAATAAAAGGTACAGCATAGGGGATATAGTCAATGCTATTGTAACAGTGTTGTATGGTGACAGAAGGTAGCTACACTTGTGGTAAGCACAGCCTAACATATAAACTTGTCAAATCACTATGTTACACACCTGAAATTAACGTAACATTATGTGTCAACTATACTCAAATAATAATAATAAAAAAAAAGTCAATTGCATCAGGATTGAGAAAGCCTGTCATGAGGAATACAATGGAATGGGCAGGCACACCACAGTTATGACAAAGAAATCCTTACAACTCTAATCTCTCTGTGGATGATTCGGATTTTTTTCTGCAGAAATAAAAGCTTTAGAGATGTTCTGAAATGAACTCACTATATATATATACCTAATTTTTAAGTCCTGGAATGTTATAACAAGTTTCCCATGTAATAATGGCTACAGAATTTGTGGAATGACATGAGGGAACACAGAAATCTAAATCCTAACTTTTTAGCAAGTTTCTATCATATTAATTTTTGCCTGGCAAAAAGATTTCCTTTGGTTTTAAAAATAAATTCAAACAAAGGGAGGTAACTGTGGGTTAAGATGATATGATCTAGACTAATATGCCTCCTTTCAGCTGTCTACAAACGTGTAAATTTTTTACAAGTATGAAAATGTCCAAGAGCAGTAGAAACAAAGGCTAACAAGAGACCTCCTGGTAGTATCTGAAAGAACTTCTGATAAATGGGAATGAATTGAGATTAAAAGCCACAGAATCTGAGTTAGAAGGCCCTGGCTGAATGGGAATGAATTAAATAAGCCTTCAGCGTTCTTTTACTGTTTGGCATAGTTAGGGAGCACAGTGGTTACACCAAACAGAAATCTGAGAATTCCCATGCCACTTTTGTCCACAGCCATGATGTGAAAAATAAACTGTGAGACAGCCAGAAATATGTATTCTTTTTATACTCTCATCTCCACCCACTTCAACCTTTTGTATTTTCTTTCCATCCATAACTTCCAACATGCAGTACTGGAAGAGGAAGGGAGGGTGATAGCATTTTGATCCTGAAATGTATATATACAGCCATGCAAAATACTAAGGGTAGAGGCAGACTTTCTGGGTGAGTCCCAGAAGGACTGCACACTTCCAATTCTGTCCCATATTGTACTTGGACAAAGAAATGCATGAAAATGCTTCTTTGGCAAAGAATTTGGCCATCTCAACCTTAGCAGACATATTCTGCTCAAAAGGTCACGCTTGGTGAGTTCCTGTTTGATAATACAAACTGTATTTAGGGATGTCAAGAGCAATCTTCCACCTATCTCAGATGTGAGAAGGGGAATCATGAGACATCTAAGTAGACAGTGAAGGCTGAGGACGTTGTCTGTTGACATGCCTGGGGATAGGGTAGGTGGCTTGTATTAGTTTCCTATTGCTACTTACCACAAACTGAAAGGTTTAAAGCAACACACATTTATTATCTTAATCTCAAGGTCAGAAGCCTAACATATGTATGACTTGGCTAAATTCAAGGTGTTGGCAGGGCTGCACTCTTTGTGGAGTCTCTATGGGATAATCCATTTCCATCTCTTTTTCAGCTTCTAGAGGCTGCCCACATTCCTTAGCTCATGGGCCCCTTCCTCCATCTTCGGAGCCAGGAGTGGCAAGTTCTCCTCATGCCTCATCACTTAAGTCCTCTGCTTTTGCCTTTACATCTCCTTCTCTGACTCTGATTCCCCTACTCCCTTCTTTTTCTTATAAGGATACTTGTGAATACATTGGGCCCATCTGGTAATCCAGAACAATCTACCTCGAAATCCTTAACCAATTCATATCTGCAAAGTTCTTTTTACAAGGTAACATATTCACAGGTCTGGGGAACCAGGACTTGAATATCTCTAGGGGCCATCGAATGCCTACTACATAGCACTTCACCAAAGAATAAGTACACAAACAGAAAACCTGTAATTTGTGGCATGTAAATTAGTCTACCTGAAAGAGAATCCAATAAGGAGAGTTAAATGTGAATTCTTATTTCTCCTCACTATAGGAAGAATTAGCACTGCTTCCCTCAGCACTCACACTGCTCCTTCACAGTATCTACTTGTGCGAGGCTAGACAGCACTTACAGATGTATTAGATAATATGTGGACACAAAATAGTCACAAACGGCTGGTTCTGTCTCAGACTACAAGCAAAAAGACTCAAAAGCAACCCTTCATCTGTACTCTCTCTAGACTGTCCTTGTACTTCCCTTCACTGGTTTCTCTAACCAAGATGCTTTCCCAACTTGTCCCTTTTTTTAAAAAAAATAGCTGTTGAGAACTTACACTGTACCAAGTATTACTCCAAATACTTTATAGGTATTATCTGATTTAAATATCTCAACAATATATAAGGTAGTATTCTTATCAGACACAAATTAGGGACACTCTCCTTCCCACTCTGTCATCCCTGGTGGATTAGCAGAGCAGGATCAGATACCAAGCACAGTGCTGATACTAAATGTATTAAATAAATTGAATGAAACACCAATGTTTTATTTTTTTTTTCCTGATAAGACTGAGATGGTGGGGCAGAGTTGGATATTTCTATTTCAGTTAAAATTCTTATCAGTCTCAAATCCTATCAGTAGATGTCACTTAATCAGAAGTGGAAAAAGCTTGTGACTACCCTAAAGAATCATCATGAAACTAATGTGTTCATCTGTCATTGTAATTGCCAGTTTGTCAGTATATATACAAACACAAACCTATGACAGTCTGGAAACCCTAGCAGAACACGGAAGATAACAGCAAGGCAGAAAGAAAAGACCCTTATTTTAGAAAAATAAATCATAATACTTTTCCCTATTGCCATTCTTTCTGCCCATTTGTTCTTCTACTTTTATTGACTTCCTGGTCTTTGGTTTCTGCATGTTTATACATGCAGTGCAAATCTGAAGAAATGAGGAACAAAAACCACTTAGTGGAAGACAAACCTGGGTTCCATTCTTGGCTTTGCCAATCACTGCATGTATTTCTGTGATTCCATGCAAGCACCTTCTTTTTTCCAACAGTTTTCACATTTGTAAAATGGAAAGAAAATGGCCTGTCTTGAGGGGTTATTTTTGAGGTTTGGTTTATGTTACAGAGTAGATGGTCAATTATTGCTAAATTATTTTGCTGATATTATTTTTGATATTGCTATTGTAATGACATTCAACTCAGCATATTTGAGGATTTAATAAGTAAATATATTGAGAGTTTTTAGAACAATGTCAGGCAAAAAAATTCATTTCATATAAGTTTTAGCTATTAGCATTTTTTAAAGCAATTTTTATTTTATTAATCAGCTTATCTTTGCTTCATGGTTTCTGCCTGCCCTTTAAAACCAGTTTTCCCATTTCTCATCTAAGCAAGTATCCACATTTTATACTCAATCTCACTGCTTTGTAATACTGGCATGCTTCTCCTGATATTATTTAACACCCTTGACATGACCAATTCCATTTAAACTCATAACATATAAAAACATCCTTCCACCTAAATAGCCTGCTGGAATTAGCTTGACCTCTGCTGACTCTCCTTTGTTCTACCATAGTGAACACCCCAGTATGACAATACCTTAGGCCCTATGAATATTATAAAATCATAAAGCCAAGACATGATTTGATAAGTTGTTGCTCTGTGCATGAAAATACTTCTCTATGTCTCATTCTCAATCGTGATAGTCTAGAGTTGGGCATGACAAATATTTTCTGTAAAGGGGCCAGATATGAAATATTTCAGACTTTGTAAGCCAGACAGTCCGTGTGGCAACTGAGATACAACACAGAAGCAGCCATTAAAATATGCAAATTAATAAGTGGGGCTGTGTACCAATAAGTATTTACAAAAGTAAGTGACAGGCTGGATTTGACCCACAGACCATACCTGGCTTATCCCTGTCTTAGAGCATGCATTTTTCATCAGGGGTGATACTACCCACAGCAGGGTATAAATTGGATCTTGGGGGGCAGCAAAAATTCTTACTCTTTATGTACAAAGCACAAATGATAATACATATAGTACAAAAACAGATTCTGGGTTGAGTAATGTCTCCAAAAATTCACGTCTACTCAGAACCTGAATGTGACTTTATTTGGAAATAGGGTCTCTATAGGTATAATCAAGTTAAGATGAGGTCATACTGGATTTAGGGTGGGCCCTAATCCAATGACTGAGGCATTTGTAATAAGAGGGAAGTTTGGCTGGAGACCAGCACAATGGGAAGATGGTGACACACAGGGAGAATACCATATGATTGAAGTGATGCTTCTACAAGCCAAAGAATGTCAAGATCACTGGTGACCAAAATAAATAAATTAATTAATTAAATTAAATTAAAATTAAAAAAATTAAAAGGCAAGCTAGAAAGAAGCAAGAAAGATCCTTCTCTATAACCTTCAGAAACAGCATGGTCCTGCCAGCATCTTATCAGATTTCTAGCCACCAGAATTTTGAAACCACAAATTTCTGTTGCTTTAAGCAATTTGTGTTAATTTTGTTATGGCAGCCTTAGAAAAGTAATACCACAGACACACAGAATATCTGTGGCATTAAAATTTCATAGGAATATGAAGGTGATTATGGGCAAATATTTTAAAAAGCTCCCAGGCGTTGATAAATTTAAAAAAAATGTTGAAAATCATTGCTGTAGATGTACTGTTTTGCTGATCAGTTTGACAGGGTTTCAGACAAGAACTAGAATTTATTTTTTAAGATACCTTCTGCTTGGGCGCCTGGGTGACTCAGTTGGTTAAGCGACTGCCTTTGGCTCAGGTCATGATCCCGGAGTCCTGGGATTGAGTCCCACATCGGGCTCCTGGATCAGTGGGGAGTCTGCTTCTCCCTCTGACCCTCTCCTCTCTCATGTTGTTTCTGTCTCTCTTGCTCTCTAATAAATAAATAAAATCTTAAAAAAAAAATACTTTCTGCTTATTTAATATGGCCCCATGTCTACCCCTTCAAACACCATTGATTGAATTTCATCCTCAATTCTTCTCTCTTGTTCCAACTACGGAATGATGACTTTGCCTTTCATCAGATGGATTTAACCTTTGTCTTGTTCACATTTATCTTAAGGGATGAAAACCTGGAATGATAAGAATTGAAGTGCTGATCCCAAATTAGGGAGCTTCTCAATGTCTAACACACTAAAGAATTTGGCTGTTCCAATTCTAACTTCCAACAGGAGGTGGAATGAGATATAAAAGAACCATAACAACTTCCAAATTCCAGGACACTACTGAACTTATATTCATACTATCAGATTATGAACTAAATTCTGAGAGCTCAATATTTCTAAGCCTGATTTAGAGAGAACAAAGCTGAAGCCTGGAGATGCTAAGAAACTTCCTCAAAGTTATAAAGGTCTGAATTGTCAGGTGTGGATCTGACACAGGTTATTGTATTCTTAATACTGTGTTACTTTGTATCTGAGACCCACAGGAAAGAAGAGTATAGGAGAACCACACCTAAATCTGCCATCACAGAGGTTATGACTCTTACTTAGATGCTCATACCAGAATGGATGATACTTGGAGGATGAAAAACAGAGCTTCCATACTTAGAAATTATCCCTTTTTTTAAAGATTCTATTTATTCATGAGCCCAGAAATCATCTTGACAGGTCAGCCAGAAAATACTTGATGGCCAGCCACCTATGCAGGTGGGAAACACCTCACTCCAAATGTCCCAGATTGAGCTATCTTGGGCTTAACTCCTGAAAATTCCCATCTGTCATATCACCCTCCTATGTCCCCAAAACGACAGCATGTTTTATTTAATAAATGTTAAGAATCTTTAATATGTAGGAACTCTTCTAGGGCTTGTAGAAAGGCCAAAAAAAAAAAAGGAAAAAATCCGGGTTCTCCTGGAGCTTATATTGTAGTCAGAGTGCAACAGACAGACAATAAATAAGTAAAAATATAGAGTATACACAGGGTGCTATGAGGTGGTTAAGAGCACAGAAGAAAATGCATGGCTCCAATACATATGTGTATGACCTTAGTCGAGTCACCTCTGTGTACTTCAGTTTTTGCATTTGTAAAATGAAAAGAGTACCAGAACTTGCCAAATAGGATGGTTGGAAGGACTGGTAGAGGGGATGCACTAATATCTCAGCCTGGAACACACACCTCATTAACTCTTCCTATATGAAGAGAAACAAAGCCAGAGGTGGCACATGGTGGAGGTGGGGATGACTGAGGAGGATGAGGCTGAGGCTGAGAAAACTCTGGTTTGGGATCTTGCCTCTGTCACTTACTCTGCTACCTTGGAAATACCTAACCTCTCCTGAGTCTTTGTTTTTGTGTTTTTTTGTTTCAGTAGGATATAAAACAGAACTATGACTACTAACCATGTGGATTTGAGAAAGAATGGGATGCAGGTTTGAGATGTAAACTCAGGGTTAGGTTAAAGCTCAAAGTGGCATGGACATGGAAAATGGAACTCATGACTCTTTGTTTTCTTCTTTATCCCTCAGCCATGGTTGACAGGGAGGACTTTCCCAAAGTCCTAGATGGAGAAGACTGGCAGCATTCCCATGTGGCCCAAATCTCTCTAAAGAAATGTCAAAGGACTTGATATCAGCACTGATCTTTTACTCTTGCCATTTAATAGGGCTCTCCTCTCCAAATAATACTCTTTAAGAATATCATTAACTACCTCTATTTGTGGATAATTTGGATCTTGCAATATGTCTTAGCTCAGGCTGCTGTAACAAGTATATCTTAGATTAAGTGCCTTAAACAAGAAACATTCATTTATTACATCTCTGGTGGCAGAGAAGTCCAAGATGAGAGAGTCGGCAGATCCATTCTCTAGTAAGAACACTTCCCAGTTTGCAGATGGCCATCTTCTTCTTGTATCCTCATATGGTGGAGTGGAAACAAGCTCTCTAGTGGCTTCTTATAAGAGCACTAATCCCAAGAGGGCTCCACCCTTATGACCTAATTACCCCTCTAAGATCCCCACCTTCAAATAGCCTCACATTGGAGATGGTGGTATCAAATATGATCAGGCTGGTGAATAGATCAGTGCCACACACTGGATTTTGAGCATATTTTGGTCTGTTAGAAGAAAATGCCTCCCAAAATTTTAAAGAAAGAAAAACATATATGTACAAAGAAGATGGTGGTATCAATAAAAGAGTTTTTTTGGGGGGACACAAGCATTCTTTCCATAGCACATATCCCTATGAACCCTGGCTCCACATTCATAACCACAGCATCAAGCATTATATGAGCTTTAATTCTTATCCATAACCTTAAAATGAGATAACATGACTCCCAGAGATTAATCTTGGGAAGACCTCAACCACACTACCTGTTACTTCAAAGTAGTGTCAAGTGGATTCACCTATAAGTCCTTGCTAAAATTCCACTATTCTTTATTTTTTCCCTAAACAAGTGAACATACTTCTTTTAAAAGTACCTATTTGCCAAGTCAGTACTTTTCGTACCAAAGATACTGTTATCCTTTGATATAACCATTTCTTGTTAACTCTAGAATCAGAAAATCAGCAATTATGCCTTTTTCTATCTAAGTGGAATGAGGTCATATGTTTAAATAATAATAATGACAAAAACATAATTCATCAGTCCACAGTTGGTTCTCAATTAGAAAAAAAAAGCAACCTACTCTATCTTTGTTTTAAAATTGTTTAAACATCTTCATCAAATTACATAAGGTGAAAAAACAAGCCAGAAAAGATACGGACAGTTCTGAATTATGTAACACTTAACAAATTTTCAAATACCTATCTAAATAAATCTTTGGAATTTTTCTTAACCATTCCATAATAGAACCTTCTGGAATTAAGCATATCTATATGAGGCATCATGCTTTGACTCTGTTGAAATCAATTTTACACATACACATACACAAATATACACATACACAACTGACCAAGCCACTGACTGAGAACTTACAAAGTATGAGAAAATCTCTTTTGACAGAGAACTACCTATTTTAAGAGTTTTTTTTTTAAGTTTTATTATTGAGGTAGAGTTGACATACAATGTTAAATTAGGTGTGCAACATAGTGATTCAACAATTCAATATACTACTCAGTGCTCACCACAATAAATGTAGTTAACATCTGTCACCATAAACACTATTACAATATCATTAACTATATTCCTTATGCTGTACTTTTCATCCTTGTCACTTATTTTATAACAGGAAATTGCTACGTCTTAATCCTTTTCCCCTAAGATATAGTAAATATACATAATGGAATATTACTCAGTCTTAAAAAAGAATGATCTTACCATTTGCAACAGCATGGATGGAACTAGAAGGTGTCATGTTAACTGAACTAAGTCAGTGAAAGACAAATGCCATATGATTTCACTTACTGTGGAACTGAAAACAAACTAACAAAACAAAAAAGAAAACAGAAAACAGAAACAGACTCACAAAGACAGATGAGAAACTTGTGGTAGCCAGAGGGGAGAGGATTGGAGGGATGTGAAAATTAGGGGAAAAGGATAAAGATAAAGCAACTTACTGTTATAAAATAAGCTACCTATTAATATAGTTAAGGCTTAGGCATTTATTGAATTTATTGAGATTTATTACTTTCATATTATGTGGGGTTTTTTTTTCAAATTTTACCAACTTTTATGACTTTATGTTTAAAAAGATGGCTATCCAATTCTGAAGGATGCCTGTTTCCTTCAACAACTTCAGTAAGTTTAACAGAATCTTTTCCTCAGCCACCATTTTGATTCTATGTTGATAGTGCCCCGCGATTTGTGATGCAGGTAACCATGGCCGGGCCATTAGGACAACTTAGTTATAAATGCTTTAGGCTGTTAGCATCAGAAGATCCCATAAAGAGAAAAGCAGGCAGGTGGGCATTTTTCTTGATATAAAAAGAACTGTGGGGTTAGTCTACTGCTGGTCTTGATTGAGCATCTCAATAATGCCACCAGGGCTGGCAGTCTTTGTATTCTTGAAGGCCTGCTTTTAGTATTCATGGAGGTCACAAGATAGCTGCAAAGCTCCAAACACCACATTTGTGTTCAAACTCAGAATATGGGAAAAGGAATAGCACCAATACATTTCTCCTGCATCGTCAGAAAATTAAAAGCCTTTCCAGAAGGCCTCCATTTCATTGGCCACAACAGAAATCCACACAGTAACACAGATTAAAAATCACAGTAAATCATCATGGAAGGCCAAATACGATGTAGTATTCTTTAGAATTCTCTTGTTTTAATTTTATGTGTACATTTACTGTAAGAGTTTTCTATATATTCAAGTTCCTATCAATATGGTCACTACAACAGTATGCTCCTGGATAAATGGAATGGAGGATTGTTTTTCTGTTTTTTTGTTGGTTTGTTCTGCAAAATGCCTAGCTGGGTAACAGCTGCAATGAAGCTTTTTATAAAAATTTGACATTTAATAGTAAAGAATAATTGGATTTTTTCACTATATTCAAAAGTCTTATCACTAAGTTTATTTAGCATAACTAAGTATTTCAGTTGCTGGAAAGAGCCAACTCACATTTCATAGAAAGGTTGTAGTTGAAATCTGTACTCTCTCCTAAAGGATTCATTTATTAATTCATTTGATAAATATTTATTATTTATATCATGGAAAATGTGTCCATTTCTGGGAATAAAACTGCATAATAGGTGGTCTCTGATTTTAAGGAGCTTATATTCTTGGAAGCTCCATGAGGGCAGAAATTTTTACACTTATACCATGTTTTTAACAGTTAGAATAGATGTTCACCTTCTTAGCTACCATGCTTTTTAAATATAACTTTTCATATTATAATTATATAGTACATATATTTATATATTACATATTTATATATATTCTCTATAAAATATGTAATTAATAGACCATATTATGTATTTTTAAAAGAAACTTTGAAAATATATAATGTCCTAGCCCTAAATCTGATCATTTAAATCAGGACGTTTGGGGGTTGGACCTGGACATTGCTATTTTTTTAAAATTCCTTCTGTGGTTCAAGAACTGCTATTATAGGGGAGAAAAAAAATTGAGTACACACAACTTGTCCAAATACCATTTTAGATTCCTTATACTATCATTTACTCATCACAAAAACCCTATAATATTGGTACTCTTACTATTTTAAAGATGAAAAAACTGTGACTAAAAGAGATTACATAACTTGAACAAAGTCATATAGATAGAATGTTTTGGAGATAGGATTTGAACTGCACAGTCTGCCTCTTGTTCAGTATGTTCTACTATTATGTGCGTGGCACATCATAGCCACTAAGTACTTGTGTAAATGAATGTATCAAAGTAGAAAAAACAAACAATTAAATCCAAACAACCTTCAAGAATGTAAGAATGGTGCATACCATTACAGAGATGGGTGTATAATGATAGGCTGGGGAAGCCATCTATATCCGTTTAAAACACAAATCAGGGCTCAAGGACTAATTAAAGAATTTTCAGTACCTAGGCTTGCCTTTTTATTCCTTTCCTTAATGATTTCAAATACTGACAATTGGCATTTAGAAGGAATAGAGTTCACAGTTTTATACAGTAGAAGCTCATATTGAAAACTTTACAATATGGATATACCCACGAATCTCATTCCTCATGGGGTCTTCCTAGTTTTTTAAGACTTAATGATACTCCAAGTACTATTTGAGGAAAAGAAATAAAAAAAGCAAAGGTGTTATTGCTTTAAAAAAAAAAAAATTCTTGGGCGCCTGGGTGGCTCAGATGGGTAAGCGTCTGCCTTCGGCTCAGGTCATGATCCCAGGGTCCTGGGATAGAGTCCCGCATCGGGCTCCCTGCTCCTTGGGAGCCTATTTCTCCCTCTGCCCCTCTCTCTCTCTCTCTCTCTCTGTCTCTCATGAATAAATAAAAATAAAAAAAAATTCTTGAATGAGAAACATGGGAGATAATTTTTTTAAAGATTTTATTTTTAAGTAATTTCTATACCCAAAGTGGGACTTGAACTTACAACCCTGACATCAAGTCACGTGTTCCACTGACTAAGCCAGCGAGGCGCCCCACTTTTTATAAATCAAAAGAAAATAATTCTAAGCCAAAAAAATAGCCTAAGTACAGCAAAAAGTATGTGAACAAATAGCATTTTCAGAAAAAAATGCAAGAATTTTAAGATGACTGAAAGGTTAATCACTGATGCCATGCTTGCAGAGTTCAGAGCAGTACCTAGGGAGATGCTCCCCTGGACCTGGACCTGAAGAGCACAAACTCTTCAATCTCTTTACCATTCTACTTTCAATGAGGCTAGCTACTGAAGGAGAGAATTTGTGGGAGGCACATGGCACTCCATATTTTCCTCAGCTCTTGAGGTAAACATTCATCCTTGCCAAGCAGAGAAACATAGGATCTAGTGTTTATGTCAGAAATGTATTATATAATAACAATCAGTTCTTGGCTTTCTGCAACACCCGTTTAGTCCGTCAGTGCTTATTGCACAAAATTAAATAGAGATTATGCAAGTACCTACCATTCGAGGATGCCAACATAAATTCCATGGTGTTTCTCAAAGCAGAGTAGTACCAGAAAAGGCATGGCTGTCAATTTAATTGCATTAAAACTGGTCTCTTTGGAATATTTTATTGGAAATAAAAAGGAAATAAAATTGTATTATCTTTGTTTTTTGGCAGAATTGCATATTATAGAAACAATTTACCACTTATGAAAAAAGACCCAAGCCAATTTCAGGGTATGTCAAAGATAGTAAATACTGGAACTTAAATCTAAGTTCCATAAAATGGTCAGGGAAGAATATAGAGAACATCAAATTATAGACTATACTGGATAGGAAATGAGTCCTTCTACTAATTAAATTCTGTGTCTGTGGCAAAAGCAATCTGTTCTTTGAAAAGGTATAAAGGACAACTAATCAACATCTATTTGCCCTTTTTACTCTTCTGACCATTGGTAATTTTTTTCTTCCAGTATGCTGTCTCTGAAAATATGTTTTACAGATATAATGGTTTAGAGTTGCACCTTAGCATCGTAACACAGCACACAGACTTGCCAGTATGCATCAAAATGGTATTTTACTTCCATTTCTTAGGGTCTCTTTCTGAAATCAAACAGAAGTGCATTCTTCATCTGTCTTCAGTAAAGCATTTAGCTATATAGGTGCAGACTCACCAAGGAATTTCATGATAGAATGATAAGAACATCAAAAGGTAAGACTCCACTTTTTTTCATAATACCCTCAAAGATTTTCTTCATCTACAAAATACCATCTCATAAAGAAAGCAAGCTCAATGGCTCAAGCAATAGGTTATGCTCTTGTATTGCCCTCAAAATATGAGGAACTAGCAGACAAATGCAGTAGCAATAACTTACTTTAAAGCATGGATAACATGTGATTTTCTTACATTTTTTCCAAAAGAAAAAAATCAGCTTGGGCATGGAATTGAAAGCTTTTTTCTCCTGTTGGAAATATAATGTAGAAATTGAGTCAGGCTTGTACCAGCTAGGACATACCCCAACTCACAGGTAAACAGCTTCTTTTTTTTTTTTTTTTCACAAGGCCAGATGATAAAAAATACAAGCACCTATTTTATATAAACATGAATATATTAATACATTAACATTAAACATATAAATATATGTATACATACATACGTCTTCTCTCTCTCTCTCTCTCTCTCTCTCTCTCTCTCTCTATATATATATACACACACACATATATATATATATATATATATATATATATATATGTGTGTGTGTTTGCAAATTCTACCAAAGATGGCTGTCATGTTATTTCATAAAAGTGCCTGATTTGTCCTCTTTCTGAAGGGTGAGGTGTCCCTTATGGTTGGATGACTCCAATATGTGTTGAGAGTTGAGAGTTGAATAAAAGAAAATTTTACGCACACCATGCCTTTGACTTCAAATTCCGTTTTCTAACCCCTGAAATTTCAGTGAAAAATGTTCTTTCTCTCCTGTGCTGTCAGGGAAACCTTGCTGCAGTTATGTTTCTAACATCTGGTACTGCTTCAGTGACAGGGTCTTGCTGATGGAATCATTCTAACTGGACTGGAAGGCATGGCCCCTGAGCCTCTGTGCTCATTTGCTTGGTGACCCCTCAATGAAGGGTGATGAATTGCCTGTTACTTTTCAAGTTTCTCAGAGACAGAGAGACTACCATAAGCTCTCGGGAGATGGTTTTAAGTGAAGTTATTTTAAAATCACCATTACTAGGTTATGGAAAATGAGTTTTACATAATTGTATCCATTCATGGTATACCAGCCTAGGTCGTTTCTCTAATGGGAGAGTTTATGAATGTGCACACACACACAAATAGCTTTGTTTTAGTAATGCTTGGTAGTATTATTTCAAATAGGAACAGACATAATGGAGATAATGGTTTTGTGACAAACAATTCTTTCCAATTGGCAACACAGGTAATTTATTTTAGGAACAGTGGACCATGTCCACTATATCATACATCCCCACTGGAATGAAAGCCTCAAACAAGAATGTAACTTGCAAGATATTAGAAGTTGCCCTGTCTTATTTACCGCTGTACCAGCAGCACCTAGAACAGCAACTGGCACACAGTAGGTGCTCAGTAATTTTATGTTGAATCAATGATAACAGAATTCTTTTAATGAATTATAAAATCCTTCATTAAACTATTTGGGCATATTTTTGGCATTACTTGATTTATTTTTCATTCTATGACAGTTAGCACTTACAATTAAGTTCTTATGGTCAAATACGGCCATGAAAAATATTTCTCTCAGTCTTTTGTTTTTTTGATTATTAAAATTCTCATTAAAATACATGCTAATTTATAACAAGAAGAAGAAATTAAAATAAGTGAAGAATAATACATATTACTTTTAGCGTATTCTACAGACAAATATTGTCTTTTACTATAGAGCTGTAGCTGACAGCCCAGCTTTAAGATAATTCCTAAGTGGGCTTATGGGAAGATGGCAAAGTAGGAAGACCTTAGACTCACCTTGTCCCACAAATACACCTAGATAATACCCACACTGGTATAAATAACCTAGAAAACAACCTGAAGACTGGCAGAACAGACTGTCCACAGCTAAATGTAGAGAAGAGACTTCATCAAAGAGGGCAGGAATGGTAGAGATGCAGTTGGGAGCCAAACTGACCCACAGGACTGTCCACAGGAGGGAGGGACACTGCAAGCAGCTAGAGAGAACAGGAGCAGATCCTATCCCAGGGACCCCAGGCACAGGGGACCCACACTGGAAAGACAAAAGCCCATACCATTTGGCTTCACAAGTTTGTACAATCAGTTGGGTTTAACACTGGGAACTTTAAAAATTAGCAGTTCTGCTCTGGGAGAGCCAGAGAGTGACTGGAAACTGAATCCCTGCCTTTGAAGAGACAGCACAACCAATAGCCCCTCAGAGATACCGCACAGAAGAATTGATTTTAAATATGCCTGAGGTATACAGAAAGGATATTTATTTACTGATTTCAGAACTTGTGCTAGAGAAGTGTGGCTCAGTCGTTAAGAGTCTGCCTTCGGCTCAGGTCATGATCCCAGGGTCCTGGGATCGAGCCCTGCATCAGGCTCCCTGCTCAGTGGGAGGCCTGCTTCTTCCCCTTCCACTCCCCCTGCTCGTATTCCCTCTCTCACTCTCTCTCTCTGTCAAATGAATGGATAAAATTGTAAAAAAAAAAAAAAAAAAGAGCTCAGGTTATTAAAAAAAAAAAAAGAACTTGTGCTAGAGAGGCAGGGATCTTTAGCAGACTTCTCCAAGAACAAAAGAGCTGGGAGTCACCATTTCCTTTCCCCACCTCCCTCCCCACTGCTCCCCGACCAGACCTAGATACAGGCACACATGTGGGATCCAACAGGAACCAGCGCGGCCCCAAAACTGTCCATCTAGCTTTCAAATAGCAAGCCTAGCCCCTGTGCTCTTCTTCAGACCTGTGCCTATCAGCCTGCCCTCAGTAGCTCTCCAAAGGGGCTCCAGGATGTCCTCCCTACCACAGCAGACTGGCACAGAACTTGCTAACACCATGTAGTCTGCCCCTCCAACCTGCCCTTGGCTAGAGTCCATCCAAAGCAGCATCACAAGCATGGCATTGTGCAAGCAGCCCCAAGAGCTAGCATCACTCCAAAGTGAATCCTGCCCCAGGGAGTGGAGATGACCACACATACACGAGTTCAACTTTGGCCCTGGCAGTGGGCTGGGGGCAGACATCTGGTCTGACTGAAGGTCCCACCCCAAAACAAAAGCTTCTCAGGGGACAATACAGGAAAAGTGCCCTGCAGTTAGGTGCTCCTACATCACTGGCAAATGCCTGGTCAGACTCAACTTTAGCCCAAGGCAGCCTCAGACCGGCCCACTAACAATACAGGAACCAAACGCTGCCTAACAATAGACAAACAGAGCCATTACAAATCACTGGACTGAAGGAAAAAGTGGCTCAGTTACAAGAGCAGGGCACATGCAACACACACAGAGGATACTCTCAAAGCACCAGATTCTGGTGAACAGGGGATAGTGTACAGCAGGGCACTACAAGACCTCTTCTTCAAAAGGTCACTAATTGCAAGAACAGGAAGTGTAGCTGACTTTCCTAACACATGGAAACAGACACAGAGAGTTAGATAAAATGAGGAGACTGAAGATTATGTCCCAAATGAAAGAACAGGATAAAACCACAGCAAGAGACCTTCTTACCCTAAGTAAGACCCTCAACAAAGAGATAAAAAACATAAAGAGAACCGCTCATAGATGAAGATTTATTAACTGAAGTTAAAAATACATTAGAGGAATAAATAGTAGACTAGTGGAAGTAGAAGAATGGATTGGTGACCTAGAAGACAAAGTAATGGAAAGCAATCAAGTTGAACAGTATAAAGAAAAATGATTAATAAAAAATGAAACTAGATTAAGGGAACTCAGTGACACCATCAAGTGTAACAGCATTTGCATTATAGGGATCCCAGAAGGATAAGAGAGAGAAAAGAGGGCAGAAAAATCATTTGAAGAAATAATATCTGAAAACTTCCTGAATGTGGAGGAAGGAAACAGAAATCCAGACCAGGAGGCATGGAGAGCCCCAAACAAAATCAACCCAAGGAAGGCCACACTAAGACACATGCAATAATTAAAATGGCAAAAATGTCCTGATAAAGAGAGAATTTTAAAAGCAGCAAGAAAAAAGAAGACAGTTACTAACAAGGGAAACCCCATAATGCTATCAGATTTTTCAGCAGAAATGTTGAAGGCCAGAAGAAAGTGGCATGATACAGTCAAAGTACTGAAAAGGAAAAAATCTTCAGTCAAGAATACTTTATCCAGCAAGGCTATCATTCAGAATAGAAGAAAAGATAAAGAGTTTCCCACAGACAAACAAAGTTAAAGGATCTCATAACCAGTAATCCATCCCTATAAAAAAATGTTACAGGGGAAGCTTTGAGTGGAAATGAAAGACTATAAGAAAGAGTAAGAAAAGTAGGAAGCACAAAATAGCAAAAATAAGTATATCTGTAAAAATCAAAGGACTCACCAAATTAAAGGATGTAAAGTATGACAATATAAGCCCAAAACATAACAGGGAGAAGAGTAAACAATTAATGCTTTTAGAATGGGTTCAAACTTAAGTGGTCATCAACTTAATGTAGACTGCTACATGAATAAGATGTTATATATAAACATAATGGTAATCACAAATCAAAAAACAGTAATATATATTAGATATACAAAAAAAAAAAAGAACAGGAATCCAATTCTATCACTAAAGAAAGCCAGCAAAGTGCAAAAGAAGAGAGCAAGAAAGGAATAGAGAAGAACTACAAAAATAGTCATAAAACAAGTAACAAAATGGCAATAAGTACATACCTATCAATAATTACTTTGAATGTAAAGGGGCTAAATGATCCAATCAAAAGACATAGGGTAATGGAATGGATAAAAGAGCAAGACCCATCTCTTTATTAGCTACAAGAGACTCACTTCAGACCTAAAGACACATGTAGATTGAAAGGGAAGAGATGAAAAAGCATTTATCAAGCAAATGGAACTGAAAAGAAAGCTGGAGTAGCATTACTTGTATCAGATACAATAGACTTGTAAAAGGAGACAAAGAAGGATACTACATAATCATTAAGAAAACAGTCCAACAAGAAGATACAATTGTAAAAATTTATGTACCTAACATGGGAGCATCCAAATACATAAAGAAGCTAATAAAAAAGAATAAAGGAAGGAATCAACAGTAATAAAATAATAGTAGGGGGCTTAACACCCCAGTTAAATCAATGGACAGATCACCCGAACAGAAAGTCAACAAGGAAACTGGCTTTGAATGACACATTGGACCACATGCATCTGTCATATTCACATTCCATCCTAAAAGAGCAGAATACACATTATCTTCAAATGCACATGAAATATTCTCCAGAATAGATCACATGTTATACCATAAACAAGTCTCAACAAATTCAAAAAGATTGAAAATCATACTATGCATGCTTTCCAACCACAACACTATGAATGTCAAACACAAGAAATAAATCTGAAAAGAATATAAATACACAAAGGTTAAATAACACTCTACAAAACAATGAATGGGTCAACCAAGAAATCAAAGAGGAGATCAGAAACACATTTGACAAATGAAAATAAAAATACAACAGTCCAAAATCTTTGGGATGCAGCAAAAGCAGTTCTAAGAGGCAAGTTTATAGCAATACAGGCCTACTTCAAGAAACAAGAAGAATCTCAAATAAACAACCTAACTTAACACCTAAAGGAGCTAGGAAAAGAAGAAAAAAATAAGACCCAAACACCAGCAGAAGGAAAGAGATAATAAAGATTAGGACATTCATAAGTGAAAGAGAATCTAAAAAACAACATGACAGATCAATGAAGCCAGGAGCTGGTTCTTTGAAAAGAGTAATGGAATTGATACACTGAGTCTTTAGCCAGATTCATCATTAAAAAGATGATTGGGGGGGGCCTCAAAAAAAAACAAGATCAGAATAACCAGCACCACAGAAATACAAAGGATTATAAGAGAATTTATATGCCAACAAATTGGACAACCTAGAAGAAATGGATAAATTCTTAGAAACATATAACCTCCCAAAACTGAATTAGGAAGAAATAGAAAATTTGAGCATACCAATTATAAGCAATGCCATTAAATCAGTCATCAAAAAACTCCCAACAAAAGTACAGAATCAGATGGCTTCACAAGTTAATTCTACCAAACATTTAAAGAAAAGTTAGTACTTATTCTTAAACTATTCCAAAAAAATAGAAGAGGAAGGAAATCTTCCAAAGTATTTCTATGAGGCTGGCATTACCCTGCTACCAAAACCAGATACAAACACTACAGAAAAAGAGAATTACAGGCAAATATCTCTGATGAACATAGATACACAAATCTTCAACAAAGTATTAACAAACTGAATTCAACAATACATTTTTAAAAATCATTCACCATGATCAAGTGGATTTACTCCTGGATTGTAAGCATGGTTCAATAATTAGAAATCAATCAACATAATACATCACATCAACAAGAGAAGAGATAAAAACCATATGATCATAAGGGCGTCTAGGGGGCATAGTTGGTTAAGCATCCAACTCTTGATTTCAGTTCAGGTTGTGATCTCATGGTCGTGTTAACTTCTTGTTAATGTACAGCATTGTTTTAGGCACCAGCAATATAATAGCAAAAAAGTGGGTGAGTGGTAAGGCTTTTGCAAGGCTTATAACTAAATAAAGTGGCCAAGACAAGTGACTTCTGAGCAGAGACTTGAAAGAACCCAAGAAAATCGAAACAGTAAGTCATGTAGATAACTGGGGGCTGGTGGTGGGAGAGTGGGATATTCCAGGCAGTGGAAGGACCAAGTGTGAGGCCCCAAAGCAAAAACATGCTAGTTTTTGTAAAAGTAAGGAGGCTAAGATGTCTGGAGCAGAATGAAAGATGAGTGAACATTAGAAAATGAGCTCAGAGAGACAACGGAAGCCATAAATAGAGTAAAATGTGGTTAGATTTCGGACATTTTTTGACAGTAGAGCTGACTTTTTTTTAAGAGAGAGAGAGTGTACACCCCAAGAGCACGAGTGGGACAGGCAGAGGGACAGGGAGAGAGAATCTCAAGCAGACTCCCTGCTGAGTGGAGCCCCATGCAGGACCTTGAGATCATGACTTGAGCTGAAACCAAGAGTTGGATACACAACTGACTGCATCACCCAGGCGCCCTGAGCTGATAAGTTTAAAAGAAAAAGAGGAATCCATGGTTTTTGGCCTATATCCTGGAAAGATGGACTTGACATTAATTGATATGGAAAAAACTACATGTGGACTAAATTTGAGCGGTAGATTTTCTGATAGATTGAATGTAGGAGGTTGTGAACCAGCAAAGAATATGAAACTCAGTGGATATTTGCAAAACTAAAGAGGATCTAAATCTATAGAGAATTTTGTTACATTCACTCCAGTGGATATAATAAACAGTGAAAAAATCATCAAAGTAATATTTTCAAATTATTTACATTTATCATTGAACTATTAAAAACACCAGAAGACTGTGTAATATAAAATTATCTAATCTATATAAACCAAACTTTGTTATTAATACACCCCATAAAACACCCATATACTCCCTTGCAGTCAGGGTAGAAACCCACATTATCTTAATATCAGATTGGAAGTCTGTGATGATTCAGTAGACACTGGATGTACCGATGTTTGTGTTTCTCAAACTCATAGACTGGATTATTTAATAATTTGAAAGTAAGTTTCAGACATGATAATTCTTTTTTTTTTTTTTTTTTTTTTAAATTTTTTTATTGTTATGTTAATCCCCATACATTACATCATTAGTTTTAGATATAGTGTTCCATGATTCATTGTTTGTGCATAACACCCAGTGCTCCATGCAGAACGTGCCCTCCTCAATACCCATCACCAGGCTAACCCATCCTCCCACCCCCCTCCCCTCTAGAACCGTCAGTTTGTTTTTCAGAGTCCATCGTCTCTCATGGTTCTTCTCCCCCTCCGATTTCCCCCCCTTCATTCTTCCCCTCCTGCTACATTCTTCTTCTTTTTTTTTTTTTTTTTTAAATTTTTTTATTGTTATGTTAATCCCCATACATTACATCATTAGTTTTAGATATAGTGTTCCATGATTCATTGTTTATGCATAACACCCAGTGCTCCATGCAGAACGTGCCCTCCTCAATACCCATCACCAGGCTAACCCATCCTCCCAACCCCCTCCCCTCTAGAACCCTCAGTTTGTTTTTCAGAGTCCATCGTCTCTCATGGTTCTTCTCCCCCTCCGATTTCCCCCCCTTCATTCTTCCCCTCCTGCTACATTCTTCTTCTTCTTTTTTTCTTTCTTAACATATATTGCATTATTTGTTTCAGAGGTACAGATCTGAGATTCAACAGTCCTGCACAATTCACAGCGCTTACCAGAACACATACCCTCCCCAGTGTCCATCACCCAGTCACCCCATCCCTCCCACCCCACCCCCCACTCCAGCAACCCTCAGTTTGTTTCCTGAGATTAAGAATTCCTCATATCAGTGAGGTCATATGATACATGTCTTTCTCTGTTTGACTTATTTCGCTCAGCATAATACCCTCCAGTTCCATCCACGTCGTTGCAAATGGCAAGATCTTATTCCTTTTGATGGCTGCATAATATTCCATTGTATATATATACCACATCTTCTTTATCCATTCATCTGTTGATGGACATCTTGGCTCTTTCCACAGTTTGGCTATTGTGGACATTGCTGCTATAAACATCGGGGTGCACGTAGCCTTTCGGGTCCCTACTTTTGTATCTTTGGGGTAAATACCCAGTAGTGCAATTGCTGGATCATATGGTAGCTCTATTTTCAACTTTTTGAGGAACCTCCATACTGTTTTCCAGAGTGGCTGCACCAGCTTGCATTCCCACCAACAGTGTAGGAGGGTTCCCCTTTCTCCGCATCCCCGCCAACATCTGTCATTTCCTGACTTGTTAATTTTAGCCATTCTGACTGGTGTGAGGTGGTATCTCATTGAGGTTTTGATTTGGATTTCCCTGATGCCGAGCGATATTGAACACTTTTTCATGTGTCTGTTGGCCATTTGGATGTCTTCTTTGGAGAAATGTCTGTTCATGTCTTCTGCCCATTTCTTGATTGGATTATTTGTTCTTTTGGTGTTGAGTTTGATGAGTTCTTTATAGATTTTGGATACTAGCCCTTTATCTGATATGTCATTTGCAAATATCTTCTCCCATTCTGTCAGTTGTCTTTTGGTTTTGTTGACTGTTTCCTTTGCTTTGCAAAAGCTTTTTATCTTGATGAAGTCCCAATAGTTCATTTTTGCCCTTGCTTCCCTTGCCTTTGGCGATGTTTCTAGGAAGAAGTTGCTGCGGCTGAGGTCGAAGAGGTTGCTGCCTGTGTTCTCCTTTAGGATTTTGATGGACTCCTGTCTCACATTGAGGTCTTTCAACCATTTGGAGTCTATTTTTGTGTGTGGTGTAAGGAAATGGTCCAGTTTCATTCTTCTGCATGTGGCTGTCCAATTTTCCCAACACCATTTGTTGAAGAGACTGTCTTTTTTCCATTGGACATTCTTTCCTGCTTTGTCGAAGATTAGTTGACCATAGAGTTGAGGGTCCATTTCTGGGCCTCTATTCTGTTCCATTGATCTATGTGCCTGTTTTTGTGCCAGTACCATACTGTCTTGATGATGACAGCTTTGTAGTAGAGCTGGAAGTCTGGAATTGTGATGCCGCCAGCTTTGCTTTTCTTTTTCAACATTCCTCTGGCTATGCGGGGTCTTTTCTGGTTCCATACAAATTTTAGGATTATTTGTTCCATTTCTTTGAAGAAAGTGGATGGTATTTTGATGGGGATTGCATTGAATGTGTAGATTGCTCTAGGTAGGATTGACATCTTCACAATATTTGTTCTTCCAATCCATGAGCATGGAACGTTTTTCCATTTCTTTGTGTCTTCCTCAATTTCTTTCATGAGTATTTTATAGTTTTCTGAGTACAGATCCTTTGCCTCTTTGGTTAGATTTATTCCTAGGTATCTTATGGTTTTGGGTGCAATTGTAAATGGGATCGACTCCTTAATTTCTCTTTCTTCTGACTTGTTGTTGGTGTATAGGAATGCCACTGACTTCTGTGCATTGATTTTATATCCTGCCACTTTACTGAATTCCTGTATGAGTTCTAGCAGTTTTGGGGTGGAGTCTTTGGGATTTTCCACATAAAGTATCATATCATCTGCAAAGAGTGAGAGTTTGACTTCTTCTTTGCCAATTTGGATGCCTTTGATTTCTTTTTGTTGTCTGATTGCTGTGGCTAGGACTTCCAATACTATGTTGAATAGCAGTGGTGATAGTGGACATCCCTGCCGCGTTCCTGACCTTAGGGGGAAAGCTCTCAGTTTTTCCCCATTGAGAATGATATTCGCTGTAGGTTTTTCATAGATGGCTTTTATGATATTGAGGTATGTACCCTCTATCCCTATACTCTGAAGAGTTTTGATCAAGAAAGGATGCTGTACTTTGTCAAATGCTTTTTCTGCATCTATTGAGAGGATCATGTGATTCTTGTTTTTTCTTTTGTTAATGTATTGTATCACGTTGATTGATTTGCGGATGTTGAACCAACCTTGCAGCCCAGGGATAAATCCGACTTGGTCGTGGTGAATAATCCTTTTAATGTACTGTTGGATCCTATTGGCTAGTATTTTGGTGAGAATTTTTGCATCCATGTTCATCAGGGATATTGGTCTGTAATTCTCCTTTTGGATGGGGTCTTTGTCTGGTTTTGGGATCAAGGTAATGCTGGCCTCATAAAATGAGTTTGGAAGTTTTCCTTCCATTTCTATTTTTTGGAACAGTTTCAGAAGGATAGGTATTAATTCTTCTTGAAATGTTTGGTAGAATTCCCCTGGGAAGCCATCTGGCCCTGGGCTTTTGTGTTTTGGGAGATTTTTGATGACTGCTTCTATTTCCTTAGTGGTTATAGGTCTGTTCAGGTGTTCTATTTCTTCCTGGTTCAGTTTTGGTAGTTGATACATCTCTAGGAAATCATCCATTACTTCCAGGTTATCTAATTTGTTGGCATAGAGTTGCTCATAATATGTTCTTATAATTGTTTGTATTTCCTTGGTGTTGGTTGTGATTTCTCCTCTTTCATTCATGATTTTGTTGATTTGGGTCATTTCTCTTTTCTTTTTGATAAGTCTGGCCAGGGGCTTATCAATCTTGTTAATTCTTTCAAAGAACCAGCTCCTAGTTTCGTTGATCTGTTCTACTGTTCTTTTGGTTTCTATTTCATTGATTTCTGCTCTGATCTTTATTATTTCTCTTCTCCTGCTGGGTTTAGGCTTTATTTGCTGTTCTTTCTCCAGCTCCTTTAGGTGTAGGGTTAGGTTGTGTACTTGAGACCTTTCTTGTTTCTTGAGAAAGGCTTGTATTGCTATATACTTTCCTCTTAGGACTGCCTTTGCTGTATCCCAAAGATTTTGAATAGTTGTGTTTTCATTTTCATTGGTTTCCATGAATTTTTTTAATTCTTCTTTAATTTCCTGGTTGACCCATTCATTCTTCAGTAGGATGCTCTTTAGCCTCCATGTATTTGAGTTCTTTCTGATCAGACATGATAATTCTTGTCTCTGAGGGACTTCAGAGTTTATTTCCTTAGAATAAGGACAGTATTCTATATAACCATAAAATCATCATCACAACCAAGATATGTAACAATAATATAGAAATATTATCCAATATACACTCTATATTCAAATCAGTTACCCAAAATTATCTGTTTATTGCTTCAATCTAGGCTACAGTCATGTACCCCTCTTTACTTTTGGACTTTAATCTGAACAACTCTGCTGTTTAATGGCACTGAAATTTTTGTAGTGCCCAGAAAAGCTGTCTTATAGAATGCCTTTGGATTTGTCTGATTATTTCCTCATAATTCTTCCCAGGCTTATATTCTGGCAAGAAGACTACAAAGGTAACATACTTCCCAAAGCATCCTATCAGGAGACATGATGCTGGTTTGTTCCATTAATGACAATAATAAATGCCAATAAGAAATGGTAAAGATAGCACCTGTCAGATTTTAGACTTTTAAAAGTACCTTTTCCCTTTCTATTTAAAACATTTATGGATTGATACTCTCATGGATGTGTGAATATTTTCTTACCCAATGACTGTTCATCCAATGCTCTTAGGAAACATTTGATTATGTGAATCATATTTTAGGCTAGCAGTTGCACAAAGTGATTTTCTAATTCTGTCATTCAATCTCTATTTATTAACTGGCATTTCTCTCCTTTCTCTTTGACTCTATCACTGTAGACTTCTGTGCTATAATCCATTAATATCACAATATTGTTATTTTTTTCATGCTCAATTTGTCAGAAAGTTGAGTATTGGGAATCCCTTCTAACTGGCTCCTGCTCTCTCGACATCTCCCCATCAACTGTAAATCGTATCTCGAAGATTCATCTTGACATGGAACAAGCTATTCTCCAACAGGCCCAGAATCCTTTTAAGAGAGGGATTTGGCTTAGAAATCATGATCTAGACATGTTTATTAGATCTTGTAGAGTGAGTAATCACGACTGAGATTGATGCCCCTCATGGTAGGGCTCTGTGAACAGAGCTAAGAAATTGAGTTCTAAGAAATTAGAGGTTCATACTGATATCTCAACATCAAACCATACACCATACAATTCTTCCTCAGCATTCTACCTTTGAATCTTCCTTCTCCCATAGCAAAATATCACTAGATTCACTTATTCACTCTGTCTTAAAATATACACAAAATAGTTCCAGACTAACTCATGGGTTATGTAGGAAAGTGTTATTTGATTCCTGAATATTTGATGATTTTTTTTTCAGATATCATTTTGTTATCTCAAGGACCACAACCTAACTTGCCTCTTTCTGAAAACAGGTGTTTTGTATTTTCCCATAAGCAGTTGTTTAGGGGGGCACCTGGGTGGCTCAGTCGTTAAGTGTCTGCCTTTGGTTCAGTTCATGATCCCAGTATCCTGGGACTGAGCCCCACAGCGGGCTCCCTGCTCCACGGGAAGCCTGCTTCTCCCTCTCCCACT
Organism: Halichoerus grypus; assembly: GCF_964656455.1. NCBI lineage: Eukaryota > Metazoa > Chordata > Mammalia > Carnivora > Phocidae > Halichoerus > Halichoerus grypus. The sequence continues at coordinate 49,710,846 of NC_135717.1, read as the reverse complement.
CCCCCTGCTTGTGTTCCCTCTCTCTCTGTGTCTCTTTCTGTCAAATAAATAAATAAAATCTTAAAAAAAAAAAAAAGCAGTTGTTTAGGGTAAGAGATACCAGTTAACATGATCACAAGTAGTCTTTTAATATGAATATTTGGATTTAATATTTTAAATACTTTTTGAATATGTAAACACCTTCATATTTCAAAATTCAAAGCCACAGGAAATGTAAACAGGTAAGAATCACTGCGATCCCTATTACGTCTTTTTCCTAATTATCCCCCATAGGTTACCATTCTTATTAGTTTTTGGTTTATCATTAGTTCCTATTTTACTTTTTACAAATATCAGCAAATAATGCACTTTAAGAAAATTCTGTCTTTTCTACACAAATTTCACATACTTTATAAGATCTTTGCATTTGTGCTGTTTAGTTAGCAATGCATGGAGATATTTTTCATTTCATCACTCTCTGTATCTTTCTCTCTCTCTTTACATTTGCATAATATTCCATTGCTGGTATGTGCCCTAGTTTATTCAACTAGTACCTCTAGTATTTTGCTTATACAAATAATGCTCTGTATGTCATTTTGTGTTTGTGGAGAAGTATCTTCAAATACATTTCTAGAAGTGTGTTTTCACTTCCAAAGGTGAATGCAAAACCAGTTTTGTTATATTTTACCAAATTTCTTTCTATAGAGGTTGTATTATTTTGCAGTCCTATCAGGGAAGTATGCCAGTGCCTACGTACTCATAGTATTTCAAGGATTTTTCTTCATACTTTATGGGAAAATAATTTATTATAAAATGTATTATATAACTCATTTAAAAAGACAAGCAAGCAAGAGCAGCCAGGAAATCATTGAAAAATAAATGATGAAGTAGAGCACTAACAAGTATTAGACCATATGCATCCTCTGTCATTTAAAAAGTTTGGTTTTGGGGCACCTGGGTGGCTCAGTCGTTCAGCGGGAACCTGCTTCTCCCTCTCCCACTCCCCCTGTTTGTGTTCCCTCTCTCGCTGTCTCTCTCTCTGTCAAATAAATAAATAAAAAATCTTTAAAAATAATAAATAAAAAGTTTGGTTTTGTCACATGAATAGACAATGAGGTCTCTGTGTAAGCAGTGACCCTCAAAGAGGAAGATGTATATATCCTGCTCTTAACAACACTACTCCTTCAAGTACACCAGAACTAAATTGTTTTCATGTGTACAAGAATGTTCAAAGCAATGTTATATGAAATAGCCAAAATCAAGAAACATCCAAAGTGTACATTACAATAAAAATGTTTAAAATTTATATAATTTTGTGCAGCACAGAAAATGAATGAGCATACATTCATACACGAAATAACATGGATGAAGCTTGGGAACGATAATTCAAACAATGTTGAATGAAAAAATTCTAAACTCAAAAGACTCTGATAGCATACCATTTTTATAAAACTGAAAACAAAGAAAATAAAATTGTATATGTTTTAAGTTGTGTGATGCTTATTGATTTTTTTTTTAATTTTACCATAGCTGGGAAATAGTACATACAAAACCCAGAACAGTGGTCACCTTAAGGAGAGGGAAGGCATTGTGAAGAAAATCAATAGTTTCCTTGACATAGATAATGACTGAGTTATTAAATTCCATGGTAGTTCTTCCTAGTAGGTTTTATTATGATGATTCATAATTTTTACATATAATATGTAATGGACACTGCTAGTGCTTTGCCCATCTCTCTTCAGATCCCATTCACTGTTAATGTTTCTTTTTTAGGCTTTTCTATCTTATTGATTATAAAAGCTCTTAACTATAGTGCTTTTAGATGATTGTCATTAGCCTAATAGAATCACTTCGGCTCTATGCACAGAGAACCAACAGTACCTGCAAGTTCATTTCCCCTTGGGGTGGCCCTTACCTAATGAAGAGAAATCAATGAAAAGAGAAATAGTTCTATTGGACATTTCTTCCCTATCTCCTTTGCTAGCTCTATTTCATATTCCTGCCTTCCAGTACTGGACTAGATTAGGTTCTCAGTCTTTGGTCTTCTTCCCTTTGTTGTCTATATTTCATACTTCTACGAATACATACTCTCTCATGGTTATATGATCATGACTCTCAAAATTATATCTTTTGCCTAAAATTCTGTATCAAACTTCAGACTTGTATATCTGACTGCCTAATTAACATCTCCTCTTAGATGTTTAATAGGCCCTTCAAATTCAACAAATCTCACAGTGAGAACCTAACATTCCTCATAAACTTATTTTCTTTTTACAAAGTTCCTATTTCAGTATATTCTCCCAGCTTCTCAGGCCAAACCATCAGAAAGTTTTGGCATTTCTCCTGCGGAAAGGTTTAACTCCCTAAACCAGGGTTGTTCAAATCCTACACATTCCAAAGAAGCATTTGTCTTCAGGACTGGCCCTTCTGGGAGATGAGTTCTGAGCTCTTAAATATTCTACTTGTTAAGACTGATTTTGTATGCTTGAGACCTTGGGCCATTGCTGTACCAATCTGAACAGATAAGTCTGTCCTAACAATGTAAATTATGGTATATTAGAGTTCTGCACAGAGACAGACTCAATAAGATATATAAAGATATGTAAGGGGAGACTTTTTCTAGGAATTTACTCACATGGTTAAGGTGTCTGAGAAGTCCAATGATCTGCCGCTGTAAGCCAGGGAACCAGAAAAGCCAGTGGTGTAATTCGGTCCAAGTCCAAGGGCCTGAGAACAGGAGACTGATGGTGTAAGTCCCAGTCTGAGTCCCAAAGCCTGAGAACCCAGAACACTGATGTCTGAAAGCAGGAGAAGATGAATGTTTCAGCTCAAGCAGAGACAATAAATTTTCCTTCTTACCCCTTTTTGTTCTATTCAGGCCCTCCACAGGTTAGATGATGCCCACTGGCATCAATCTTCTTTACAAATGCTAATCTCTTCCTGAGGCACCCTCATAGACACATCCAGAAATGTTCATGAGGGAAATAATCATGGATTGAAAGACTCAATATTATAAAACCATCACTCTTCTCAAATTGATCTATATGGTAAATATAATCTCAATCAAAATCAAAGACCAAGAAGAACTAAGATGATCTTGAAGAAGACTGGAAGACTATTGTGTAATTAAATTATTCCAAAGCTACAGAAGGACAGACATGGATAGAGAAACAGACCAATGAAACAGATCATCAACAAAGAGACTCACATGTATATGGATACAGCTAAAGAGAAATGATTGTCAACTGAATAAATGCTGATTGGATATCCATAAAAATAAAATGTATTTTTGCCTATACCTCACACTATACACAGAAATTTATTCCAGGTGAATTATAATCTAAATCTAAGAGACAAAACAATGGATCTTCTACAAAGTATCATAAGTCTTCTTGATTTAAGGTAAGTGAAGTTGTTTTAAATAAGAAAAGTAGTCATAATTGGTAAAAAATTAAAACTAGCAATGCCAATCCATCAAAAACTGCCATTTATAGAATGAAAAGGCAAACTTTATTGAAAAAATAGGCCTGGGACTTGAACAGAGGATATTCAAATGAGCAATAAATACAGAGTTTGGAGAGGATGTAGAAGTGACACTTATGTACTGTTGGTGAGAAGGTAAACAGGTTCTATGACTTGGAAAACTATTTGGCAGTATTCACTAATGCTTGCTGAACATAAACTTACTCCATGCCCCAGCTAGTGATGGACATATCTATGGAAAAGCATTCCAGGTGCAGGGAACTGCACATCCAAAGTCCTCAAGAAACTTGAATCCCTGATGCATCTGACCAACAACAAAGAGGTTGGTGTGTGTATTTTTTTCTCTTTCAACCCCTTCCATCATAATTAGCTCAGAAAGAGATGAGAGGTGTCTTGTTCACTTATATGTCCCCAGCAGTTAGGCTTGTACCTGGTATATACTAGAAAAGCTCAATAAATATGTATGGAATTAAGGAAGGAATAAATGAATGAGAGAGACACATCCAGTGTCCTTGTTTTTCATTAGTACATCTCTGTTACTTTATTAGTGGTGTAAATCTTTGCAATGGCCCAAGTAATTAAAGCATGACAGCTTCTGCCCAGGATTATATTTCTTAAAGTGTTTTTTGGTGGAGCATTAGTTCTACAAATGCTCATCAAAATAAAAACAAAAACAAAACAGGTCTCACAATCGTATATGGAAACTCTGCTTACCATACCTCCTCCTGAAAAAACCGCACTGTACTTTAGCATATTAAAATAGTTTTAAAAGAACATTAAAATATAAAAATATGTAAAAGCATATAAAAATGTAAAATACAAAAGTTGCAGATTGAGTTCTATGAGTTAAAACTACTGCCATTATAATTTTTCAGGTATTTCCCAGATTGATTTGACCTGGAACCGTTTTTACTTTGTGTCTATTAACATTCCAGGAAAGCCAGTGCTCTGCCGTTTACTTGGAGCATTAGAAAAACACTGATGAACAAGTCTTGCTGTTAATAGTTCTGCTGGGGTAATGCAGAATAAAGGTCAAAGAGGCAGGTAAGTAGTAGTTTGTAATGTGATAAGGAGGCCAAAGGACCCCTCCTCTTGTCCTTTTCCTTTGGCAAGGTTTTAGGTAAGAGCCATGGCTTCAAAGGGGGGAAATGGATTAATGGAGCAAGGAGTGAAAAAATAAATAAAATGAAACACGGTGTTAAGATTCCCACAGAACCAGTCCTAAAACTCCTGTTGCTTTCAAAGACCATAAAAGAGTCTAAATTCAAAATGAAAGTGAACTGAGGCACATTCCATTGGGACGACACCGAGAGCTTAGTATCATCTCCTGCAGTCCTTGCCTAACACAGGGAGAGGGCAGATTTTCTTTATAGCCATAATAAAACATAAAAGGAAGGATGAAAAGGAGTGGGAGAATCACTAGCGATTATCCTCATAGCTGAGTATTTGTTGTGTGGCTGAAAGGGCACTTGGTGGTCTGATAAATGACTCCTACATTTCCCCTTTTCTCATAATGTGACTTTGAAATTGCTCCCACATTTCACAAGTGTTCCCCATATATTTTCAAGTCCAATATTGCCTTTTCTGAGATGTGACTCCGGTTACATTCAGGATCCATGCTTTCCTAGAAGATTAAGCATTCTTAATAGCGAGTTTTGCTACCAGAAAAAAACAAAACAAAACAAACAACTTTTTTACTCAGCATTACACAAACAAGTCATATCTAATTCTCTGAAGTGAAAGTGCCATAAAAGATATATACATATATATTCTTTCAGCTAAATTGGTGCCATAAAGCTATATTGCAAATATGAGTAATGCTTTTCTGGGTAATGTTTAGAGCTATACAATACAGTTCAGAGACATTTGGGTTTCTTCTACCTTTGCAGGATAAGGCATTAAAAGAAATCATTACTATATTATTGAAGATAAAATTGTTGGGTTATGGCATTTTATATGGTGAACCTAGGCCAAATATTGAAGCTAGCATTTATTTTATTGCTTTTGACATCTCTCGTTTAAAGGCTCTCAGAAATGAAAAATTCCAGTGAAGGCCATATTGAAGTTTATTCATATAATCTCTATAAAGTAAAATCTCAATAAAAATTTATGTCACCTATTTAATGAGAAGACAGGAAATGGAATCATACTTGGAGACATTTTTAAATGGTCAATCAGGTATAATTTAACTATTGCATGATTATCTTTACACGAGTAGAGATTACAGGATGTGTTTTTCAAGGAGAAGTGTCCCTTTGATGCCTCTTTATTCTACAGAGAACTAACTGGAAATTATTACAACATTCCACACTACACTGATTGTAGTAAAACAATTCAATAATATAGTTACAATGTTATCTGGGGTCTATAAAAATATATTAATTCTCCCCCTATCTTCCTATGGTTCAATGGTCCTTTAAAATCTCTGCATGCTAGAATACATATGTGATAAGGAAAACTGATATATTATTAAAATTCTATGGAGAACTGCTGCTATAATCTTATTAAATGCTAGATGGATATTATGTTGAATTGTATTAAAAGTTAAGTTTGGAGATAAAAACAATAACCTTTTTTTTATTTTTCTCATAATTTGTATAACTACATGTGTGAATAAAACAAACCTCTTCAGTTCCTCATCAGTAAGTAAAAATTATGCTCTGGTCACATGGATGTTATGTTAAAATTTTTCACCGAACAACTTGGGGAAAATATACATGCACACATATGTATATTCTATATACTAAAGATTTAACTAAATATGTATAAATACGTATATACTATGCAAATAAATGCTAATCAATAACATCTGTCCACTAAAATTTTAGGGGGAAAAAAAAACTCTTTACAGTTTGCCTCCAGTCAAACTTACTGCCTATTTATCTATCAAACAGGTAACTTCTTACTTGTCTAGTAAGGAGAGCTTCTCCCAGGTACCTGCACAGTAACATCAGTGTCTCCTCAGGAACTGTGTCCTGTCTATGTCTGCTCTTTCTGGACAATCTTATCCACTATTTTGACAAAACAGTAATGTCTCCAACATTTTCTAACTAAATATTTATCATGAAATCCAAACACCACTTGTCCAAATTCACTGGATAAACCCCTCCCCACTTTGGTTGTCCTATTAAACACATCAAATCCAATTTCCTACAACCAGAATTATTAAAGCCATCAGTGGTTGGCCCAGATGTCAGAGTGTATTCATGGTCAGACAGTTAATGAGCTAGGGAAAGTCATCTTGCCCTGCCTTCTAAGGGGAAGGAGGACCCTTTTGTGACTTCAAGTGACTATTTAGAACATACTCATATTAGAAGCATTTGTCTCTAAAGTTATGTTACCAGATTAAGCAAATAGAACACAGGGCTCCCAGTTAATTTGGGACAGTCGATAAACTATGAAGATACACACACACACACACACACACACACACACACTACATATAGTTAATATAAGTATGGCTCATATAATATTTGGAACATACTTATAACAAAAATATTTATTATATGACATTAAAAATGACCTAGATATCTTTTATTTTATCTGGCAATCCTAAATCTAGAGACAATCTGCACATATGCTCTTGGGTTTGTCTCTAGATAAAGCAGAAATGAAGACTGACGACATTTGTTTTCTTAGTTTGGGCTATACATAGTGTTACCTACATTTTGAATCCTTTGTATAGATTTGTTGTACTTTGAATAACTATATCTTTCCTAAATTTTACTGATTAGTGCTTGATAACAGTTTGGATAATGGCTACAAAATATTTTCTATTTGAAGATTATATTTGATTATTCAGAGAGAAATGTTATGCCCCTTCCCAAATATATTCCTCTTTCTAGCTCATCCAGAAACTGAGGAGCAGAAGTATCTCTAGCACATTTATCAATTTAACCTCATTACACTGGGCATGGTTAAATCATAAATAGGAAGCAAATAATGTTTTAAAAAGTCTCAGTACTGACACTCAATTCTCTATGCCTAACTTTAAATAAAAACGTAATATCCGTATAAATTCAGCATCCATTCTACTTCCTTTTGGCTCTCCATACATTGCCAGGAATGGCCAGCAATCCCTGTACTGACAGATGAAAGGTTACTCCAAACTGCCGTGAAAGAGAGAAAAAGGCAAGGGGGTCAACGCGCAGAGACAAAGACCCTTTGCTCTTCTTGGCTCCCGCTTTTATTGGTCCTTCAGGATAATCACAAATCCTTAACACTGTTTCTCAAGCACATGATGTATGACAAGGGGTCTTACTGAAACTGAGAGGATTTACGGGAAAGATAAAATATGCTAATCTGTGTTTTCTACTAAACATAGCTTAAGGGACAATGCATACATCTCTTAGATCACAGGTGGCTGTTTGGGCTAAGAGAGCTTCATTCCAAAGGCAGAGTGGTCTCAAGGGCCGGCATTCCAAAGGCCCATGCCCTTCTCCAAAACCCTTCCTTGCCCCCAGTGGCCTCTGTGTTACATTTACACATGGCTGATTTCATGCTCTCCATTAACCCCAACAATACATTCTGAATTTGGTCCCATCTCTGCAACATTTAGCACGGGGCTCAGTATGCTTACACTTCAGCACAGACTGCTTACTCCAGTATTTGAACAAGTTCACCTGCTCCAGTGATACACACTTCTGTAAAATGTTCCACAGTTCTAGCCTCTAATACTCTCCTCATCTCTGAACGCTTACTGCACTTCTAGTATCATCCACCCGCATTCACATTTGAGTCTAAGTCATCACTGATCTTCAGTTGCTTTCACTGTGTAATCTTACTTGCACAAATAGTTTACGAGATCATGCAGGGGGAAGCTAGCTTACTACTTACACAACACCACACACGGCACCATGCACTCCAATAAATTCTCGATGAATGAGCTACCTATTTACTTCTTAAAACTTTTGAAATAAAAAAATGTCAGAAGAGGTAGTTAGGAGTTATATTTTCCTTTGAAATTATATTTACAAACATGTAGTAGGCATAAATTAAACAGTGATGCACGGAGCCACTGCTGCCCTTGTAATTTTTCAGTGATTCTGTCATATGGCTCAATGGAAGCATAACAACCCCGATTTTAGAAAATTTCTGAAATGGAAAAAAATTAGAAGAAAAAACACTGATAATTCTACCTTCCCCTGTAGTCCATGTAAAGTAAGTGATCAATTTCCTTTCTCCTCTGAACATGCAATATTAAAACCAAAGTTTGTGTAAAATTTTGAATCTGGGATTTTTTTTTTCACATGGGATTGTATTGCAAGCATTTTTTTCCCCATTTTATTAAATTAGATGCATGAGGCTGAATAATTGTGTAGTGATCTTTAATAAAGATAAATAGCTATTATATATAAGATTTTTGAACATGTAGCCATGACTACAATTCGAATAATTCCTTATTAGAATTATCAATACCTGGTCAAAGTCATCCTTTATTTAAATCCTCTGATGCAAATTTACAAACTTATTTCCAGAAGGTGTGTGGCAATTAGGCTCTCATTAGCAGTCCATTTTAACACATTCTGATAAATAACATTTTTGTTCATTGTTTACCAATTGTATATGTGAAACAGCATATTATTTTTGTTTAACTTGTTTTATTGTATTTTAAAGTAAATGTACACTTACATGTTTTACTCTTATTTCAGTGTAAGAGGTCTTTACAAGTTAATTATACTCTTTGGTTGTCCTTAGTGTCGCAAATAATTTTCTTATTTGGCATTAACCTTCAGAGCTTTGAAAGGAGGGGCACAGCATGGTGGTTAAGAGACAATGGCCCTCCTGTGTGCTGATCACTTGTACATATAAGTTGACTTCTTTGTTTTTCCATATGTAAAAGGAGAATAATAGCAATACCTATTTCATAGGGATTTTTAAGGATAAATAAGTTAGTGTATGTACACAGCATCTTAGAGTTATGCTTGGCGTATTATAGTTTCCAATAAATGTTACCTATTATTAGGCACAGAATTTTTTAATAGCTTTCACTGAGATATAATTCATATATATCATAAAATTCACTCAAGTGTTCAAAATTCAATGACTTATAGTATATTCACAACATTGTACAACCATTACCACAATCAATTTCAGTCAGGATTAGAATCAATTAGAGTATCTTCATTACTCCAAAAAGATACCCTGCCACTCTTAGCCATAATTCCCCAGCCCTGCTCAGCCCTTAACAACCAATAATTTACTTTTCATCCTATAGATTTGCCTGTTATGGACATTTTATTTAAATGGAACTGCAGTTGAGGCACCTGGGTGGCTCAGTTGATTAAGTATCTGCCTTTTGGCTCAGGTTATGATCTCGGGGTCCTGGGATCGAGCCCCACGTTAGGCTCCCTGCTCAGTGGGGAGTCTGTTTCTCCTTCTCCCTCTGCCACTCCCATTTGTGTTCTCTCTCTCTCTCTCTCTCTCAAATAAATAAAATCTTTAAAAAAAAATAAATGGAACTGCAATTGCAACAGTCTGCAATCCTTTGTGTCTGGTTTCTTTCACTTGGCATATGTTTTAAAGGGTTATTCATTTTTGGGATATATCAGTCCTTAATCACTCTTTTATGTTTCAATAATATTCCATTGTATTAATATATTACATTTTATTTAGTTATCAGTTAATGGACATTTGATTGTTTTCCACTTTTTGGCTACTATTCATGATGCTACTATAAACATTACCACAAGTTTTTATGTAAGCATGTTTTCATTTCTCTTGGGTATATACCTAGGAGTGGAATTGCTAAGTCTTATGGTAGCTGTAAGCTTAATCTTTTCAGGAACCTCAAAAGTGTTAACCAGAGCCATTGCACCATTTTGTAGTCACATCAGCAATGCAAGAGGGTTCCAACTTCTCTCATATTTGTCAATGTCTGTTATTATCTGTCATTTTTTTCACAGCCATCCTAGTGGGTACGAAGTGGTATCTCATAGTGGTTTTGTTGTATTCCCCTTGTGGCTAATGATGTTAAACATCTTTTCATATGTTTTCTGTCTACTATACATCTTTAGAGAAGTACAGATTCGTATCCTTTGCCTATGTTTCAGTTGGGCTACTTGTCTTTTTATTATTAAGAGTTCTTTTTATATTTTAGATGCAAGTCTTTTATCAAAGACATGATTTACAAATCTCTTCTTCCATTCTGGAGGTTGTCAAAGTGCTATGCCTTGCAGCATAAACATTCTCAACTTCAATGACACCCAATTTGTCTATTTTTTTCTTTTGTTCCTAGTGTTTTGGTGTCATAGCTAAGAAATCATTGCCTAATCCAAGGTCACAGATTTAAACCATGTTTTGTTATAGAAGTTTGATAGTTTCAACTCCTTATACTTAGGTATTTGATTGACATAAATTTTGTAGATGGTGCGAGATAGTGGTCCAAATAAATTCTTTTGCATGTGGACATCCAGTTGTCCCTACAATGTTGGTTGAAAAAACTATTCATTCTCCATTGAATGGTCCTGCCAGGCTTGTCAAAATTTAGTTGACTGTAAATGTGAGTTTATTTCTGTACTCTCAGTCAAGTTCCGCTGATCTATATATCAGCTCTTATGCAGGTAATGCATTGATTACTGTAGCTTTGTAGTAAGATTTCTTTCTCCACCAAGTATGATGTTGGCTATGAGTTTTTAGATGCACTTTATCATGTCAAACCATTCCCTTCTATGCCTACTTCATTAATTTTTTTTTCATGAAGGATTATTACATTTTGCAAAATTCTTTACTCATGTCCACAAAGATGGTCATGTGATCTTTGTCCTTTTTTCTATTGATATGATGTATTACATTAAATGATTCTTGGATGTTAAACCAACCTTGCATTCATGGGATAAACCCCACTTGGTGATAGTGTATAATTCTCTACAGGTGCTGGTAGATTCAGTTTGCTCATATTTTAGTCAGAAGTCTGTGTCTAAACTTATAAAATATACTGCTCTATAGTTTTATTTTCTTAACATCTTAACTGGTTTAATACCAGGGTAATACTGGTCTCAGATAATAAGTTGGTATGTGTTTGCTCTTTTATTTTTTGTAGAATTTATGAATAATTGATATTTAGTCTTATTAAATGTTTGATAGTATTCACCAATAAAGGCTTCTGGTCCTGGACACTCCTTTTTGGGCAGATTTTTAATTATTAATTCTTTTTACTTGTTGTAGGCTGCTATGGAATGAACTGTATTCACCTTAAAATCCTATGTTGAAGCCCTAACCACCAATGTGCCTATTCTTGGAGACAGGACTATAAGGAGGTAAATGAGGTTAAATGAGGTCATAATGATGGGACCTTGATATAATAGTATGTGTCCTCATAAGAAGAGTTATATGGGCGCTCTCACTCTCAATTCCATGCATGACCAAGAGGTCAGATAAGCACACAATTGAGATGATAGCAGCCTATAAGCCAGGAAGAGGTCTCACCAGAAACCAACCAAAATGGCACCCTGATCTCAGACTTTCAGACTCCAAAACTGTCAGAAAATAAATGTTTGTTGTTTAAGCCAAAACCAGTCTATGGTATTTTCTTATGGGAGCTCAAGCAAAGACACAGAACTATTATGACTTTCCCTTTCTTCTTAATTCAGTTTCACTAGTTTCTGTCTTTTTATGAATTTATTCATTTCATCCAAATAATCTAATTTGTTTGCATATAGTTCATTGTATTCCCTTATAAACCACCCCCTTTTTTTTAAATTTCTGTAATATCAGTAGTATTGTTCCTTCTTTCATTCCTGATTTTAGTAATTTGAATCCTCTCTCTTTTTCTTGGTCAGTCTTATCGAAAGTTTTGTCAATTTTGTTGATCTTTGAATTTCGGTTTGCTGATTTTTCTGTTTTCTATAGTATTATTTATTTCCCCCTTATCATTATTATTTTCTTCCATTTGCTTTGAGTTTTCTTTTCCTCAAGTCTTTTTTTTTTTTTAAAGATTTTTATTTATTTATTTATTTGACAGAGACACAGCGAGAGAGGGAACACAAGCAGGGGGAGTGGGAAAGGGAGAAGCAGGCTTCCCGCTGAGTAGGGAACCTGATGCGGGGCTCAATCCCAGGACCCTGGGATCATGACCTGAGCCAAAGGCAGACGCTTAACAACTGAGCCACCCAGGCGCCCCTTCTTTTCCCCAAGTCTTAAGATGGAAGGTCAAGTTGTTGATTTGAGAGGCTTTTTAAAATGTTTAAGATGGAAGGTCAAGTTGTTGATTTGAGAGGCTTTTTAAAATGTTTTTATGTCTAGGGCGCCTGGGTGGCTCAGTTGGTTAAGCGACTGCCTTCGGCTCAGGTCATGATCCTGGAGTCCCTGGATCGAGTCCCGCATCGGGCTCCCTGCTCGGCGGGGAGTCTGCTTCTCCCTCTGACCCTCCCCCCTCTCATGTGCTTGCTCTCTCTCATTCTCTCTCTCTCAAATAAATAAATAAATAATCTTAAAAAAAAAAAAAAAAAAATGTTTTTATGTCTATAAATTTCCCTGTAAGCCCTGCTCTATCTACATACAATTAATTTTGGTATATAATGCTTTCATTTTCATTAATCTCAAAGCATTTTTTCATTTCTCTCATAATTTCCTCTTTGTCCTGCTGGATATCGAATGGTGCTCTACATATTTGTGGGTTTCATAAATTGTATTCTGGTGTGAATTTCTAATTTCATTCTATTATGATCAGGAAACACTATTTCAATCCATTTAGATTTGCTCAGGTTTGTTTTATGACCTAGTATATAATTTATCCTGGAGAGTGTTTCATGTGCACTTGAGAAGAATGTTTATTCTGCTTACATTTGGTAGACTGTACACAGATGTCTATTAGGTCTCCTATTGTGTAAGTCTTTGATTTCTTTGCTGATATTCTGTTTTTTTCTAGCCATTATTAAAAGTGGGGTATTGAAGTCTCCAAATATTATTGCTGAATTCTCTACTTGTTCCTTGAATTCTGCCAACATTTGCTTTACATTTCCTGAGGCTCTGTTGTTAGGTGCATATATGTTTCTGTTATATCTTCTGAGGGACTGACTCATCATTATAAAATGTCTTTATCTCTATTAAAAGTTTTTGATTAAAAGTCTATTTTGTCTGATATTAGTATAATACTGTAGCTTTCTTGTGATGGTTGTTTACATTACATATTTTCATCTATCCTTTTACTTTTCACCTGTGTCTCTGAATCTAAATATATCTCCCATAGACAGTTTATAGTTGGATCTTGAATGTTTTTTCCATTCTAACAATCTTTGACTTTTGATTTGTGGTTTTGGTTTCCATTTAATGTTATTATATGGTTGCATTTACATCTGCCATTTTTCTTTTTGTAATCTATATGTGTTATGTGATTTTTGTTCCTTTTTTTTCCTTTCCTGCTTTTCTTTGCATTAAGTGAATATTTTCTAGTACAGTATTTTAATTCCTTTAAAGATTTTTTCCATTATGTTTTTTGAGATTTTTGTTTTTTTTTTGTGGCTGCTCTATGGCTTTTCATATATATATATATATTGTCAAAAATAGATTCCAGATTATACTAATTCTAATGAGATATAGAAATATTACTTCTATAATGCTCTATTCCCTCTTCTACATCTTGCACTATTTTTTATTTATACTTACAAATACACATATGTACATACATATATATACATAACATAAACATGTTACTTTATATAATTAATGTCACTTTATGTAATTTATGGCTATTAAAGAAACTGAGGAAGAGAACAAGTATGTTTTTAGTTTGCTACACTTCCCTTCTTATTTACCATTTCTGAATCTCTCCATTTGTTTCTGTGGATTCCAGTTAAATCTGGTATTGTTTCCTTCAATACAGCTTTTTTTCCCACCCACCTCCTTTGTACTATTACTTTAAAATATACTACATTTCTTTAAGCTATATGCTTGAGAATACACTTTTATAGATATTGTTTTATACTATTTCTTTTTAAATCAAGAGAAAAAGAAGAAATATGCTTTTATGCTGTCTTTTATGATTACATAATTATTTTTGCTGTTGCTCTTTGTTTTCTTGTGCAGGCTCAATTTTCCATCTGTGCTCACTTGCTTGCAACCTGAAGAACATCCATTTAGTGTAAAGCAGGTCTGCTGGCAACAAATCTCTCCATTCTTGTTTATCTTGGAGTGCACTTTGTCTTCATTTTTTAAAGATAGGTTTGCTGAAGATAAGATTCTTTGTTGATAGTTCTTTCTGTTCTTTCAGTACTTTTTCTTTCATATGTCATCCTGTTTTTTGGATTCCTTTGTTTCTGCTAAAAGTTAGCTGTTAATCTTATTGGGGTTCCCTAATAATAGAGGAGTCAATTTCTCTTGCTACTTTGAAGATTTACTTCTTGTCTTTGTCTTTCAACATTTTTACAGTGATATGTCTATTTTTGAATCTTTGTTCATTTATGCTTCTTAGAATTCATTGAACTACTGGGATGTGTATTTTTTTTTTAAACTTTGGGAAGTTTGCAATCATTACTTTTGAGTATTTTTTTTCTCCTTTATCTTTCCTTTCCTCTTCTTGCATTCCATTACACATATATTGGTGCACTTAGAAGTCTCCCCATTTCTCTGAGGCTCTGTTCTTTTCATCTGCCCCCCATTCTTCTGATGTGTAATATCCACTGATCTCTCCTGAAGGTTTGCTAATTCTTTCTTCTGACAGTTCACATCTACTGGTGAACACCTCTAGTGAATACCTCATTTCAGTTATTGTACATTTCAATTCCAAAATTTCTATTTGGTTATTTTAAAATAATTTCTATCTCTTTCCTGATATTCTCCTTCTGAGGTTACACTGCCATAATACTCATAGTCTCCTTGTGTCTATAATTATGATTTATTTTCTTTCTTTTAACATACTTACCACAGCTACATTGAAATCTTCTGACATCTGGTCATTCTTACCAACAGTGTTGCTGTCTCTTTTTTTCCCAACATCTAAATTATCCTTTGTTTCATAGCTCATAATTTTTTTTTGTTGGAAAAGAAACATTTTAAATGATATATTATAGCAATTCTTAGTATTTATTTCCGTGCACACTCACCACTCTTCCACCCCCTAAAATTGGCCATTTCTCCAAAGAGCCCTATTTTCTCTTATCGGGGAGAGTGGTTTTAGAAACTATTATCTGGGTGATAGTTGTATGCTCATTGCTACTGGGGTGCTGTAGTTTCTAGACCCTCTTAGCTAACAAAACTAGGAGATATATATGCACATACTAACCGGTGCATATACACATATCTATAAATAAGTCTCTGTGTAACCATCTGTATCTATATTAAGTCAAAACTGAGTCCTTACTGATTTGTCCAATTCTGATCTATTATCACATCAATCATTTTAGACTCCTCTCCTTGCCTATGTATATAAATTTCCACTTCAACAGTGAGAAACTGGCCCCTACTATTCATCATCCATTATTTAATTGTTGAGTTCAGTATACATGTATAGCAGTATCAGAATTATTAACCTGTAACCTCTGGGATAACCTTATCTACTAAAGTACAGTGAGTTATATGCAGTTCATTCTGCCTCTAGTTTTACAGACTCCTTTCATTTTGAAAATTACTTAGATCAGTACCTTTTCCCCAACTCCTTCAGTGAGGTTGTATCATACATTTCTAACGCCATTAGATTCTTTTGTCACAGTCTGCATTCCTTCCTGAGATCCCCTGACCTAAATGGTTTTTTGTTGTTGTTGTTGTTATTCATATACATTAAGTTCACTCTTTGCTCTGTAAAGTTCTATGGGTATTGACAAATGCATACTGTCATGTATCCACCACTGGAGTACCACACAGAATAGTTTCACCACCTTAAAACTCCCTGTGCTTTACCTCTTCATCTTTCCCAAATTCCTGGCAAATAGTGGTCATTTTACTGTCCCTGTAATTTTGCCTATTCCAGAATGTCATATAATTGGAATTGCCAAGTATGTTCAGAACAGCTTATTCAACTTAATAGTCTGTATTTAAGGTTCTTCATGTCTTTTCATGGCTTCATATCTCACTTCTTTTTTTCCTGAATAATATGCTATAGTATGAATGTACCACTATTTATTTATCCACTTATGTATTAAAGAACATCTTGGTTGCTCCAGGTTTGATAATTATGAATGCAGCTGTTATAAAATCATATACAGATTTTTGTGAACACAAGTTTTCAAATTAATTGGGTAAATATGTAGGTGCATGATTGCTGCTTTTTATGGTGAAACAAAAACAAAAAAACAGTCAAACTCTCTTCCAAAGTGGCTATACCATTGTGCATTCTCACCAGCAATGAATAAGAGTTTCTGCTTCACTGCATCATCAGCAGCAGCATATGGTATTATCAGGTTTTTTGTTTTCTTTTAGAAAATCTTTGTAGAGGTATCTCATTATTGCTTTAATTTGCAACTTACTAATAACATAATACCAAGCATCTTTTCCTATGTTTACTTACCACCTGTTTCTCTTGTTTGGTGAGATGTCTATTCAGCTCTTTAGCTCATTTCGTAACTGGGTGGTTTGTTTTCTTATTGTTGAGCTTAAAGTATTCTTTGTATATCTTGGATATAGGTCCTTCATTACAATATGTGTTTTGTAAATATTTTCTCCTAGATCTGTGTCTTACTTTTCATGCTCTTAACAGTGTCCTTTGTAAGCTTTTAATTTTAATCAAGTTTTGCTTATTAGAATCTTTTTCTCTCATGGATCATACTTTTAGTTTTGTATTTAAAAATTTATCACCAAGCACGAGGTCAACTACATTTTCTCCTTAAATTATTTTGTAGGCATTTTATAGGTTTACATTTTACATTTAGGTCTATATTCTGAGCTAATTTTTGTGAAATGTGTAAATTTAGTGCCTAGATGATTTCCTTTTACATGAATGTCCAAATTTCCCAGCAACATTTTTTGAAAGCCTATCCTTTCTCCATTGAATTACCTCTGTTTCTTTGTCAAAGTTCAGTTGACTATATTTATGTAGACCTATTTCTGGGCCCTCAGTTCTGTTCCATTGATCTATGATTTTATTATCAATACCATGCTGTTTTGATTACATGATGTCTTGATTGTACAGCTTTATAATAAGTCTTGAAGTTGAGTCGTGTGTCTTCTAACTTTGCTATTCCTTAGTATTATGTTGGTTACTGTGGATATTTTTTCCCATGCATATAAGAGTCAGGTTGAGAATATTTACAAAATGACCTGTTAGGGTTTTTGTTTTGTTTTTTTTTTGGTATTGCATTGAATCTATAGACCAGGTTGGAAAGAAATGACATATTAACAATATTGAATTTTCCTATCCATCAACACAGAATATCTCTTGGAATATTTATTTATATCTTTGACTTTTTCAACACAGTATTTTAGTTTTCTGCATATGCATTGTTAGAAAGACTCATAGGATTCAGAAAAGTTGTTACAATTGTGGATCAGTACATCAAAAACTAATGATGTATTGTATGATGACTAACATAACATAATAAAATAAAATTAAAAAAATTTGTGTTTATTGTTTATTACAGCAAAAGGATACTCATTAGCTAAGGAAAAAAGGCCTATCAAGTGTAACCTATTAAAAACTAGGCACAAGCTTCCAGGTGTGTTCTCTTAGTGGAGTCACACAATATACTTAATTTTCCCAGCAACAATGTGTGACAACTTGTCCAAAGTGCTCTCAACCAAGAAACCACAGCCAAGGCTAGGGTCCAGTATTTTATTGGACGTAAGTCACATATGCATGCAGTACTTGCAAGACTGACTTCAGCTACACAGACACCAATTCCTCAGGGCAAAATATGTGTTCACCATTTATGATGTTGGTTAGCATAAATTATATGATTGATTTGGTAGCATTTGGCCCAAGGCCTAAGGCATACAAAATTGGTATTAACAATAAAATGCATTTTTAAAACAATAATGATGATAAACTATATTATCAAACAAGTGTATCACAGCCCCATACTTCACTCAAAGAAAAACACTCTTATCAGGCAAATATTCCAAGACTGCCCAGGGTCCAGACAATCGTTAATCCTGCGGATAGCATTTTAATCACAAAGGGCAAATTTGAGGAACATAGGCCTATGAATCATCCCTTTCTTGCACACTGGTATAGGAAAGCAATTGGCTTTTGTATATTAACTTTGTATTCTGCCACATTGCTCTAATGGTTTATTAGGTCCAGGAGTATTTTTTTTTTTTTTATCCTTTTGGATTTTCTACACAGACATCTGTGAACAAAGAACATTTTATTTCTTCCAAATCTATATACTTTCATTTCCTCTTCTTGTTTTATTGCCCTAGCTAGGATTTCTGACGTGATGTTAAATAGGAGCAGTGAGAGGGAACATTCTTGCCTTGTTCCCAGTTGTAAGGGCAAACGTCCAGTTTCTTGTCATTAAGTTTGATTTTAGTTGAACATTTTTTTGTAGACGTTCTTTATCAAGCTAAGGAAGCTTCTATTTATTCCTAATTTCCTGAGAATTTTTAAGAAGGATGTTGGATTTTGTGAAATACTTTTTTCTGAATCTATTGATGTGATCATATAGTTTTTCTTCCTTACTGTCAAATTGAACCAGCCTTGTACAACTGGAATAAATTCCACTTGGTTGTAATGTATGATTCTTTTTATGAATTTCTGGATATAATTTGATACTATTTGTCAAAAATTTTTATGTCTATGTTCATGACAGATATTGCTCTGTAGTTCTGTCTTATAATGTCTTTATTTGATTTTAGTATTAGGGCAATAGTGGCCTCATAGAATGTGTTAGGAAGTGCTTCCTCACTTCCTCTGCTTCTATTTTCTGGAAGAGATTGTAAAGAACTAGTGTTATTTATTCTGTAAATGTTTGATAGAATTTACCAGTGAATCCATCTGGGCCTGGTGCCTGTTTGCTTTCTTTCCTTTGTTTTTTTGGGTTTTTTTAAAGTTAATTTCTTATTTAATTTCTTTTATAGACATAGGCTTATTCATATTATCTATTTTTCCTTTATAAATTTTGGTAGAATGTGTCTTTCAAGGAATTATTTCATTTCACCCATGATACCTAATATATGGACAATGAGTGGTCTATAATATTCCTTTACTAACTTGTAATGTCCATGATATTAAGTGATGAATAAACCTTTTTTCATTTTTCGTATCAGTAATTAGTATTTTCTCTTTGTAATGTGACTAGAAGTTCATGAACTTTAATATTTTAAAGTAGTCTTAACTTTTGGGTTTTTTTTCTGTGTTGATTTCTGCACTCATTTTTATTTCTTGTTCATTCAGTTCAAAATATTTTTACATTACTCTTTAATTTTTTTTTTTTTTGTCTCATGCTTTATTTAGAAAGGTGTCTGTCAATCTCCAAATATTTTAAGATTTCCAGCTATCTTTCTGTTATAGATATGGTTTAATTCCATTTTGATCTGAGAACATACTTTATAGGATTTCTATTATTTTAAATTTATTAAGTGTGCTTTATGGTCCAAAATGTGGCCTATCTTCCTTAATGTCCCTTATGAGTGTGTGATAAATATGTATTTTGTGGTGGAATAAACTATTCTATAAATGTCAGGTAAATCTATTTGAATGTTGGCGCTGTACATTTCAACTACATCCTTACTGATTTTCTATCTGTTGGGTTTACCAATTATTCAAATCAATTGTTGAAGTCTCTGGCTCTAATAGTGATTTTATTATTCCTCACAGGTCTATCAGGTTTTGCGCCTCACATATTTTGATTGTTTTTAAGTGTGCACATATTATGGATTTTTACATCTTCATGGTTATTGATCCCTTTATCACTATGCAAAGACCCTCTTAAACCCTGATAATTTTCATTGTTCTGAATGAAACATTGGCTTTTTCTGAAACTGATATAGCAACACCAAGTTCCTTTGGGTAACATTGTCAGGGTACATTTTTCTTTATTTCTTTATTTTTAACCTATCTGTGTCTTTATAGTTAAAGGTGGTTTCTTATAGAAAACATAGAGTTGGGTCTGATTTTTATATCCATGCTGACAGTGTCTATTCTTTAATTGCTGTATTTAGACCATTTACATTTAAAATAATTATTGATATATTTGGATTAACATCTACCATGCTTGCAACTGTTTTCTATTCACTGTACTTGTTCTTTTTCCATTTTTTTAGTCTTTGCCTTTTTGCTTTGATTTTAATTGAGTATTTAAAAAACTCATTTTCTTTTCTCTCTTAGTATTTCAATTATAATTATTTTGAAATTCTTTAGCGGTTACACTAGAGTTTGTAATATACATGTAAAATTAATCTAAATCCCCTTTAAGTAACACTATAATGCTTCATGGGGAGTACAGATACATTATAACAGAGTATTCCCAATTCCTCCTATTATACCTCACATCACTTATCCAAATACATTATTATTTTTAACAATTATATATTAAATCAACTAAAAAAAAGAAAAAAATTATTTTATCTTCATTTTTTCCTGACCCTCTTCCTTTATGTAGATACAAGTTTATGACCAATATAATTTTCCTTTTCTGTATAGAACTACTTATAACATTTGTTGCAATGAAGGTCTATTGTTAACCAATTTTCTTAGTTTTTGTTTGTCCAGAAAATCTTTAATTATTTTTTAGTTTTGAAGGACAATTTCCCTGGGTATAGAATTCTAGGATGATGTTTTCTTTTCTTTCAACACTTCAAATATTTCCCTATACTGTCTTCTTGTTTCTGTGACTTCTGATATGAAGTATGTTGCAATTCTTAGGTTTGTTCCTATATAGGCAAGGTGGGTTTTTTGTTTTGTTTTGTTTTTTGTTTTATCTCTTGACTTTCAAGATTTACTCTTTGTGTTCTGTTTTCTGTGCCTTCAAAATGATATGCATAGGTATAAATACTTATCCTGTTTGGTGTTCTGTCAGATTCTTGGATCTGTACTTTGGTATCTGTCATTAACTTTGGAAAATTTTCAGCCACTAGCCCTTCAAATACTTCTTCTGTCCCTTTCTCTTTCTCTTCTCCTTTAGGTTGTCCCATTGTCCATATATTACGCTTTTCGTAGCTATTCCAGTTATTAAATGTTTCATTTCATTTGTTTTACTATTTTTCTCTTCATGTTTCTCTCTGAAAAGTTTCTATTAACATATCTTCAAGCTCACTAATTCTTTGCTCAGCTTTGTCCAGTCCAATAATGAGACCATCAAAAGCATTCCTCATTTCTATTAGAGTGGTTTTGATTTCTAGCATTTCTATTTTGTTTTGCTTGGTTTGCATTCTTTCCTAACATTTCTACTTTTCTGTTTATATTACCCATATCTTCTGGTATATTGTCTACTTGGTTACATTAGAGCCCTTAACATATTGATTGTAGCTATTTTAAATTCCTTATGTTATTATTATACAACCTGCATCATAGTTTAGACTGGTTCTGATGCTTGCTTTTTCTCTTAAGACTATGTGGGGTTTTTTTTGAGTGTTAGCATGTCCTAAAATATTTTTTGAAAGCCAAAAGTGATGTATCAAGTAACAGAAACAGAGATAAACAGGTGTGAAGTTTAGTGTGAAGTTTTATGTTGATGTTGATAGGAGCTGAGTTATGTTTAAATGTTTTCTATAGCCCTAGATTGCCAGAAGCTTCAATTTCTCTCAGTGTATTTGTTTATCCCCTTGTCCTTAAGTTTTCCTAAAACCTGTCTTAAATAGAGTCTTTGACTTGTAGCTCTATCAATTGTAATCACTGTTATTATACTGTAGCCCAGTTAATGCGGTGGAAAGGCCTGAGAAGGGGGTGCTTCAGAATTTAAAAATTCTGTAATTTTTTAATGTAATTGAGTCCTTGGGCTATGACCTTCAGATTTGTTCCTTAACCTTTTTTACTTTCCCTTAGGTAAGAGAGAAAGGCTATAGCAGTTGGATTTGGCTAAATGCCATTTCCCCAGGGAGATAAAGCTCTGGAGAAGCCATTTCCCCTGGATGGTAGGCCTTTGTTATGTAATATTCCCTTTTCAGTCTGAAACATAAAAAGGATTGTTCTTGGAATTCTCTGTGAAATTAAAGCCAAAGGTATCTTATTATTTCCTTATAAATATTTTTTTAAAAATTTTCTATCTTTGTAAGAACTCCTTCATGCCTCTTGACAATGCTTATAGTTTATAGATATTTGTCTTTTTAATATTTATATTTAGGACTTCAATACTCAGGACTTTAATACATTTGGGAATTATGTTTTATGGATATTCAGATGAGATCTAGTTATTTAACACTATTAAATTATTTATCTTCTAACTGCATTTATATCTTTTATTAGAATTGTGTTTATTATTGAGTCTATTTCTGGTATTTCTATTCTTCTCTTTTGCTTTGTCAATTAACAGTCAAACATTTATTTATTTGATTATAGTTGTTTTGTTCTTATATCTAATGAGGTTAATTTCACCCAACATATACTCACTGCAATTGTTTAAATAGTTTTCTTGGTTCTTCTTGGTTAAATTTATTTGAATTGGATTGGACAAATAAATTTATTATTTCACAAAATATTAAATATATCCTCAATTCAACAAAACAAAGAAATTGTGATTTGAATTGCATTACATTTATATAATAACTTCAGAGAAGTTGATATTTTACTGCCTCCCATACAATTCAAAAAGATGAAAAATAAAATATCTTGCATAATCTAGAACACAGGATCCTAAAATGGGGATGGTAATGCCCTACTAATAATAATATTGAACAGTAATAATAATATTATTGACCAGTCCAATAGCTGTGGGGAAAAGGAATTGGAGAAAAGGAAGAAGGAAAAAAGAGGAAGGAATAATAAGAGGTAGAACCTATGCTGCCACTGAATCTCTGTCAGAATACAGCTAGTTTGGTATTTCTTGAGTATCTAGGAAAATTAATACACCTTTATAATTTTATATTATTTATTATATTTATTTATATTAAATTATTTATATACTTATATTTAAAATGTTATGTCTGTGGGTATACAATTCTTTTTCTCCACCATATTTACATAGGGTTTGCTGATTTGAGTTTACCTTTTACTGTGTAATGAAAAATTAGAAGAGGAATGCACATCATTCAGAGATCAGGTGAAATTCCTAGAGAAACTATAACAGATCTATGCCCCCAATTAACTAAAATAACCAATTGGCTCTAGAGCTATTAATGAAATTGAATCAACTGCTAGATATTTTTTCCACAAATAGAGGAATCTTATTAAAACATTTAAATGACAACCAGCACTAACAATACAAACAACAGAAATGCAGATAATATTGATAGAAATTCAGGAATAAAGTGTCCTCTTCAACTCTATATATGATGCTAGTGAATCTGATAACAAATTAAAATTAGTTTGGTACTGAAATAAAATAACATGGCTATATTACTTATCAATACTAAAGTTAAAAAAATCTAAAAAGGCATAAGAAAGATATTACATTTTGACTATGTTGGGTCTATCCTCTTTGTGAACAGTGGTTCAATATTGGAACATTTATCAATGTAATTCACCACATTAACTGATTAAAACTAAATAAAATATATGATCCTTCCAAAAGATATAAAAAATAAAATAAAACCAAAAAAGCAAAATCAATAAAATTCATCCATTCAAGGGATAAAACAAGTCTTAGCTAACAGAATAGATAGTAATTTCTTTAACTCAATAAAAGGTATCTATAAAAGATCCACATGAAATGTTATACTCAATAGTAAAATCTTTTGGGCAGTTATTTAAATAAATAAGGACAGAAATAAAATAAGGATGATTGTTATCACTCTCTGAATGGAGAAAGCTTCAAGTTGGAGCTCCTAGTCAGGTCCCTAATTTAAGATATTTCTTTTAGAAACAAAGTGTGTAATGATTAGAAAGGTTTTAAATGCATATGATGTGTGTACATAGAATTCTATTATAAACCCAATATGCTACAGAATTCAAAGACTGTATAAGACGAGTAATTAGAATTATAAACAGAGTTTGGCATTATTGTTGTATAGTAGATCAACATGTGAAAGTAATCTGCATTTATAGAAATAAAAGATTTGATTTTAACAAACTATAACTTACAACAGCACCAAATATATAATATATATAACATACACGTAAGTGATCTAACTGTAAATAATTTTGTAAAATGATAATAATACCTCAAGAAATAGATTAAAATCCCAAACTATGAGAACCACAGTATCTTCACGAATAGAAAGATTAAATATTTACTGTCAATTTTCCCCAAAAATATTTAGTACAATTTTAATCTAAATATCATCTCCATTATCTATGAAACTTGATAGGCTGATTCTAAAATTTATATGGAAATGTAAAATTCCAAAAACAGTTAAGACCCTCTAGAAGAACAAGCTGAGAAATCTTATCCTCTCAGACATTAAGACTAATAATAAAGTTCAAGTTATTAAGATTGTCTGAAATGCAGTAGGGTTAAACAGGACTAATGGACCTGAACAGAGAGCTCTGAAACAGACCCATGGATTTACCATATTTGATACTTGGAAAATCTAAATCTTAAATCAAAGAGGGGAAAAAATTCATTAAGTGCTGCTGCAACATTGGTAATCTATATAGGAAAACATGAAAATGGATCTCTATCTCAAACTATACTCTCAAACCAATCCCTAATGAATTAAGGATTTAAATATGAAAAACAAAAGTTCAGATTTTCAAAGAAAATTTAAAAGTATGTCTTTGTATCATCAAAAATGTAATCACTGTAGAGAGGGTAAAAACACTAGCTACACCTTTGGAAGAGATCATTATTAAGAAAATTAAAAGAGGGGCGCCTGGGTGGTTCAGTCATTAAGCGTCTGCCTTCGGCTCAGGTCATGATCCCAGGGCCCCGGGATCAAGCCCCGCATCAGGCTCCCTGCTCAGCGGGGGGC
Organism: Halichoerus grypus; assembly: GCF_964656455.1. Lineage (NCBI taxonomy): Eukaryota > Metazoa > Chordata > Mammalia > Carnivora > Phocidae > Halichoerus > Halichoerus grypus. Next base: position 49,685,508 of record NC_135717.1, on the reverse strand, counting down.
CTGCTTCTCCTTCTCCCACTCCCCCTGCTTGTGTTCCCTCTCTCGCTGTCTCTCTCTCTGTCAAATAAATTGAAAAAAAAAAAAGAAAGAAAGAAAATTAAAAGAACCCCAATGAATCAGTAAGAGAAGAACCATCAGGTAGAAAAAGCAGCAAAGAACTTGAATAGGCATTTTGCAGGAAAGGAAATGGGAATAAACAATGTAAAAAGAGTGTCCACCGGATTAATAATCAAGGAGGTTCAAATTACAATCACACTTGCATTATAATTTCATGCACACCAGATCTGCATATACCCTGCTAATAAAAGTGTAAGTTATACGTCTTTTAGTAAGCAATTGAGTATTAGTAAAGCTGAGCAGATATATAAATATACTCTATGATCAGTAATTCAACTATGAGATGAATATCCTAAAGAAACCTTAGTTCATTTCCATCCAAAGGGATACTGAACATTGTACACAGCCACATCATTCATAAGACCAAAGGACGAAACAATTCAAATGTCAGCAACAGCACAATTGGCAATCGTGCAAAGGAATATAATCCAACAGTAAAAGTAAACTGTAAACTATAGTTATACACTTTATGATGTACAAAGAAAAAAACTCATCAAAGAATGAACACTTATAGAGTATAATTCTATTCTTATCTAGGTCACAAATAAGCAAAACTAAACAAAAAAAGTCAGCAAATTAATTTGTATAGAGAATTATTAACACAAAATCAAGATGGCAATTACTTCCAGAGAAAAAAGACTGAGATAAAATCCAAAAGATGCCTACAGGGAATTTTCCAACAATATTGTCAATGTTCTATTTATTTAGCTAGACACAATGCACGCACATGAATTTGTTGATTAATATTCTTTATACTGTACATATATGTCATATCTATAGGCTAAAATAAAACAATCATAATGGTATTTTAAATGAAGTATGCTTTTTCTTTACAAAGAAAATACAAATATATTCTCAAAATGTAAATAATATACTCAATGTTTCCTGCTTGGAATAAATTATTTGGGGAGAGTTTATTGAATCTACCATAAGAAAGATGTCTTGAGAAACTGGGAATAGTTTCTTAAAGGGAGGTGAGTTGATTTTATGATAGGTGACCTTTAAATTTTTGTGCCTTTAGGGGTTTCTGCCCTGATTCTGCTTCAAGAATCTGCCAACATTTATAATTATAATTCCCTTATAAAATCATTCTGTATTTATTGTTTAATTCTCCTGACAACACCTTTATTTTATGAAGACCCCTGCCTCAAACACAGTGGTTCCCTGAAGGTACTTAGTCATTACTGTAGAAATCCCCAAACTGAATTATGAAGCTGCTTTACCCTGAAGAGGCAAACCAAACCAGAGGAGAAATCAAATGCACTCTGAAGAGACAAAACAGAGCTAATCACTTTAGATAGCTATTCCATTGCTTGCACAGCTGGGCATAATATGCTCATTTTGTAAATATGCTTTGTTATTTTCTTAGTATTAGTCAGTTTGCTTGAATGGGTTAGAAATTTGAAAGCTGCTTTGTCTAATGTCATGGTAAATTTGTATCCTGATACAAGAATGCTTATATCCTGATAAGCATTGATGTGACCGCTCACCCCACTCCCCACCCAATTCCTTCTCCTCATGTTGGAAGCCAAGGGGAGAAATAACACACAAAGTCTTAAATTCAAGATTCCTAAGCTTTTGTAGCAGCTTGGAAATAGTTTTTTAAAAATCCATTAAATTGAGTATAATAGTCAAATTGCTGGCATAGTTCAGAACTCGAAGAGAAGAGAGATTCAGGAAAAATACACCCTATCTTCTTTTCACAGAGGGTACCTACAAATAATTTCCCCACCATCATTGGCAGAGGTAGCTTCATTAGGTATCCACACCAAATATCTCTAGAATACAGGATAAGATGATAGAAATACTCTTGAGTACCACATCGCTGATTAAGTGGGTAGAAGATATTTAAAAGGCATTGTGGGGGGGTGCCTGGGTGGCTCAGTCTGCTTCTCCCTCTCCCTCTGCAGCTCCCCCTGCTTGTGCTCTCTTGCTCTCTCTCTCTCTCTGTCAAATAAATAAGTAAAATCTTGAAAGAAAAAGAAAGAAAGAAAGAAAGAAAGAAAGAAAGAAAGAAAGAAAGAAAGAAAGAAAGAAAGAAAAGGCATTGTAGGTACTCAGAGTTGGATGAGAGGAGAAAGGCCTAGGGCTATTTAGAATGGAGTTAGAGACAACATTTTTTTAAAAAGTTTTATTTATTCATTTGATAGAAAGAGAGAGAGACAGAGACAGAGAGAATGAGTGGGGTTAAGGGCAGAGAGATTGGGAGAAGCAGACTCCTCCTGAGCAGGGAACCCAATGTGGGGCTCCATCCCAGGACCCCGAGATCATGACCTGAGCTGAAGACAGATACTTAACCAACTGAGCCACTTAGGCACCCTTGGAGACAACTTTTAAGAAACATCTGAATTGCCCTAATGGGTAACAATTACATTGATAAAAGATCATTTGTGTGTATGTGTGTGTGTGTGTGTGTGTGTGTGTGTGTGTGTGTGTGTGTAATTATGTTTTGTCCTTCAAAAGCCCATGATAATATCTACTAGCCCATATGTTCTTCTAGAATCTTACCACTCCTCCATCAAGAGGTGGAGTCTAAGTCTCATCTCCTAGAAACTGGGTGGCTGTTTGGGACTTCCCCCTCACATACAGGTAAAGTACCACCGTATGACTTTGGAGAGCAGAACATAAAACGCAACACAGATTTCCAGCTGCTCTGTATTGGGATGCTAACCTTTGAAACCCAAGCCAGATGAAGCCCAGGCCACATGGAACAGAGGCCCCAGCTCTCAGCCCCACCTGAGCTTCCAGACTACAGCCAGGGAATACCAGCTGTGGCCATATGAGTGAGCCAGACTGGAAGCTGATCCTCCAGCCCTCAGCTGAAGCTGTCTTGAGCAGAGCTGACTCCTTCTCAACAACCTTGCCCAAACTGAAGGTCTGTGAGCAAAATAAATGTTATTATTTTAAGGTACTCAATTTTAGGGTGGTTTGTTATGCAGCAATATATAACTGGAAAAGAATACCACAAATAATGGCTGGGTAGGAACTAATAAATAAGTGGGCTCAGAAAAAAGAAAAAGAAAGAAAGAAAAACATTGATAGGCTTTGAAGGAATTCTACAGTCAAATTTTGTTTTAAGTTCTTCAAAGAAAAATTGTGTGGGACCATTGGAAAAGGTTATTCAAAGTAAGCTTTGAATTAAAAAGGTAATTGAGAAAATAATTAGATTATTTAATTTATGCTTTAATGGAGTTTCTTTAGAAGAATCACTATCCTTAGTTCTCCTTTGAAGTAGGAATCACCAGTGCAGGTAAAGCCTTCTAGAACTTCTTGGCAAAGGAGATGCAGTAATTATTGGGAATAATAAAATCCTCTCAACTTTTGGAGGACTGAAATCATGGAAATGCTGAATATAATATGTAAATTATTATTTTTACAAAGGTTTTATTCTAGGTGCATTAGTAATTTAAAGGATCGTTTGTTTTTAATGTGAATGAAAGTCAAAGAAGACTCTCCAGTTGAATAAAATGTACTTCCATAAAAGTAGATTCCTAAAGTGTTGAGTACGTTTTAAGACTGTTGATCACTTACTTAAACATACATATAAGGTAAAATAGATTCTGTAGGGGATATAATCCTTGACTGTTAGGAAAGATATATAATATCCATAAGTATTTTTAAAAAGCATTTAATAATATCCTACAGCATATGTGTATTTATTTGTTTGTTTACTTTAAGAGAGACTGTTGGATTCTATGGGCTCCAAGCCACTCTGGTAAGTACACCTCTCTATAAGTTTCTTTGCTCATGTTGATGTATCCCTAAGGATAGCAGTTTCTCATTGTGGCTCACCCAACTCCCCAAGTGTGAACCAGTTACTCAGAGAAGAATTATAAGGATGATGTTGGACAGTTAAGGGATACCTGGAGCTCCTTTCATTCCACTTGATTCAACTCTACAGGTAGTTTCAAATGTGTAAGATGTGAGAAAAAATGGAAGGTGAGGACATGATATCAAGCAGATCATTTCACAGGCACAAAATCAATATCTCACCACTCACACTTTGATGGCCGGTCTATCTATCATCTATCTATCTATATCTGTTAGATTAGTGTAGTTTTGTACAATGGTGGTAATCAAGGAATTATACTACTCCGTCCCTATTTTCCTGGTCATGTAATGTTAAGATACGAGTGTTTTTGGTGATACAATCTAGTTCCATAGTATAGAATGAATTAAATTGGTCTTTATGAAAACAAGCTCTTAATCTCAAAATTAGCATAGAATTTTAGCTAACTGTGCATACATAGGATTTTGATGGATTCTTTTGAGATTTCTACATATAATATCACGTTATCTGCAAATAGTGAAAGTTTTACTTCTTCCTTACTGATGTAGATGACTTCTATTTATTCTTGTTGTCTGATTGCTGTGGCTAGGACTTCCAGTACTATGTTGAATAAAAGTGGTGAGAGTGGACATCCTTGTCTTGTTCCTGATCTTAGGGGGAAAATCTCTCAGTTTTTCACTGAGAGCCATGAACTATGAACTATATTAGCTATGGTTATTTCATACATGGCCCTTATTATGTTGAGGTATGTTTCCTCTAAACCTAAATTGTTGAGGGTTTATATCATGAATGGATATTGTACTTTGTCAAATGCTTTTTCTTTGTCTATTGATCAGATGGTTCTTATCCTTTCTCTTATTGATATGATGTATCACATTGATTGATTTGCAAATATTAAACCATTCTTGCAACCCAGGAATAAAACCCACTTGAACATGGTGAATGATTTTTTTTACTGTATTGTTGGATTTGGTTTGTCAGTATTTAACTGAAAAGCTTTGCAGCTATGTTCATCAGGGATATTGGCCTGTAGTTCTCTTTTTTAGTGGCATCTTTATATGGTTTTGGTACCAGAGTAATGCTGGCTTCATAGAATGAATTTGGAAGTTTCCCTTCCTTTACTATTTTTTGGAATAGTTTGAGAATAATAGGTATTAACTCTTCTTTAAATATTTGGTAGAATTCTCCTATGAAGCCATCTGGTCCTGGAGTTTTTTGATTATTGATTTAATTTTTGCTGGTTATTGCTGTGTTCAAATTTTCTATTTCTTCCTGTTTCAGCTTTGGTAGTTCTAAGTTTCTAGGAATTTTATCATTTCTTCTAGCTTGTCCAATTTGTTGGCATATAGATTATCATAATATTCTCTTATCATTGTATTTCTATGGTGTTGGTTGCTATTTCTCCTCTCTCATTTGTGATTTTATTTAAATCCTTTATCTTTTTTTTTTCTTGATAAGTCTCATTAGAGGTTTATCAACTTTATTGATTTTTTCAAAGAACCAGCTTCTGGTTTCATTGATCTGTTCTATTGTTTTTTTAGTTTTTATGTCATTTATTTCTGCTCTAGTTCTTATTACTTCCTTCCTTCTGCTGGTTTCAGGTTTTGTTTGTTGTTCTTTTTCTAGCCCCTTTAGGTTTAAGATTAGCTTGTTTGAGACTTTTCTTGCTTCTTGAGGTAGGCCTGTATTGAATTTTGGAAAGGTCCTCAGTAGAGTCAATTCATATATATACAATATATATAAAATATGTTATATATTATATATGTATTACAAGGTCTATCTCTATCATCTCTGTATTTTTCTCATGCTAATGAACAGAAAATCTAATAAAACATTACATTTATGGAAAAGCAATTTCTCATCCTTCAGAATAGAAATGCTGGCACATCTCACTAGTGAAGGGCTATGAGGTATTTTGAAAATGCACATTTGTATACAATTAGTAAACTGGGCAGCATTCAGATGTGGGGCATATCATTGAATCCACAGAGTAGGATACTTTAAAACGAGTGTATTCTTTTTATTTACTTATTTTTCAATTTCAGAGGGTGTCTACTTTGAAAAGTATCCACTGATTTAAAATAGGAGAGGTAAAAGGAAATATTTTAAAATTTAAATTGAGATTGATGTATAATCACATTAAACAACGTATAAACTAAGTATAGAACAAATATTAGACATGTAGTCTGCTCACAATTGCATTTCATTTTCTTTAAAAATTTTGGCTAACTGAAGTCAACATAAGTTCAATTATTTGTGAATGTTATTTACTTTCAAAAGCAAATGTGCTAAAGATTATTTTATATACTTATGCATTTTTAAAAAAGGTTCAGCTAGCTTATTTATTCATGAAATGTTGAGGGGACCCAGACAAATCCCCAAAGTGATGCTAATTTTTAAATTAAATATACATAAATTAATCCACATAACTCTGGGAGCAAAATAATTCTTAGAAAATGCATGGAATTCATTATGAGCCATTAAAAAAGCATTTAGTAATTACTAGTGGTGAGAACAATTTATAAAATAAACTTGCACTTTTTTTTTCTGTTTTGTGATAAAGCTTACTTAGATTTAGAGAATCCAATTGCTTTTTGTAGTATTTTCTGAAATGAATAATTTTAAATTTTCTGCTCTTCTTGTAGAAAAAAAATAATACTAAAGCTTCAAGATACAGAGCTTTGAATGGAAAATTTTTGACATCAATATCATTAAAGCTGAAAGTTACCTTATAATCTTGGTCTTTTGTTACCTAAATAATTAATCCTCTCCCATAGACTTGTCAAAAGAATATTGTATGAATGAGCTTAAACATTAATTCACTTGTGTCCATCATAATGATAGTGTACTTAATGTCTATAATGGGCTATATCCTCTCATAGGTATGTTACTTACATTATCTCAGTTATTCTGAATTACTTCAAACCTATGAGCTAAGCTCTAGTGTCTCCATCTTACAGATGAGAAAGTACAGTAATTTGCTCTTCATCAGAGGTGGGCAATATATGGCCTATGGTCCAAATATGCCCATCACCTGTTTTTGTAATTAAAGTACTACTGGAAGCTATGCCCACTCATTTACATCTCGTCTATGGATGCTTTCTCTCTACAGTGGAAGAACTGAGTATTTATAACAGAAACTGTATGCCCTGCAAGGCAAAAATATTTACTATCTGGTCCTTTACAGAAAAAAGTTCCTGATCCCAGCATTAGGTCACCAGGTAAGAACTGCCTTTCAGATGGATGCTAAAGTCAGTGCTCCCTTCACTAGATCATGGTGCATGCCAAAGGAATACAAATGTTAAGGTGGGGAGTAAATAATAACTTATTAAAAAACAAAAACAACTATTTGCTTAATGACTTATAAAAATAAAAAAAAATGAGGGTTCTGGATTTAAATCCTGTCTTAGAAATGTATCACCATCATGAATCTAGACCAGGCATGTAAAAGTTCATGGACTCAGAACACATCATTTAAAACATGGAAATCATAATACCTGATTTCCCTGCACTCAAAGGTCAGGGATGGATGGGCTCTTTCTCACACTATGACCTATTATTCTGTAATTCTGATTCCCAGGTCAGACCTAAGGCAGGTCTGACTCAATTGGAAATGATTCAAAATAGTTTAAAATAATTTTTTTCAATATATAGTACAGATGAACTGTGTTCTTAGACACAGAAAGTAATAGATATATCACATTCTTATGACCTATGTGGTTCATTCCGAGCAATTATGAAAATAACCCATAATAATTCAGTGTAATACAAAAAGTGTTTTTCAAAATTTTTCCAGCATTCTGTGAGGCCCTCTAGGGGGTAACAGAATTAATATTTGCATAGCTACTGATTTAATGTTAGAGTCAATTTTACATATATTACTTCTTTTGAATTACTCACATACACAAACACATACTATGTACAAGCAAGCATGGCCTATTTAATCTAATTAAAATTTAATAAGCAGATATAATGTACGAATTATTATGCTAGGTCTAGACATCAAATGCTGGTATTATTGATGGGAAGGCAGATTATAAAACACTTTTTTTTTACAATATTACACAAAAAGTTCATAGCAAAGTTAATGAAGACAGTATGGCAGGAAGTATGTCAGTGTAGAGCAAAGGTTTCTCAAAATCAGTGTGTCAGCACCATTGACATTTTGGGATGGATAATTCTTCGTCATTCTATCTTGTTTATTGTAGGGTGTTCAGCAGCATTCCTGGCTTCTATTCACTAAATGTCAAGTAGTAGCCCTATGTTCCCTAACGGTGGCAAGCAAAAATATCTCCAGACATAATCAAATGTCACCTAGGGAGGTAAAATCATCCCTTGTTCAGTAGCACAGTGTAACAAATAGACGGGAACGTGTATAGTCAAAAATGAATGCAAGAAATGAAATTAGTTATGTTAGTCATTGGGCAATGAGCAGAAGACGGAATGATATTAGGGTATCTTTTGGAGGCTGAATATATAGCACTTGATGAAGTGAAAGTGGATTGTAAGGCATTTTCAAGCCTTAGTGGGAGGGAGTATCATTAGGGGTGTCTGTCATGAAGTCTACCTTATAGCAATTCTGATTCATTTGGTATATGAAGGGGCCCAGGAATATAAGTTTCAACAAACATTAGAGAAAAAATGGATATAAACCGGAGAGCTGCAAGAAGACAGGGCCAGAGTTAATGAGAGAGTAGCTGAGCTTGTAGCTAAACATAATTAGAATGGTTGATGAAGAAATCATATACCCATTTTGGGTATATCTAGAGCCAATGGCTTATAAAATGTTTCTTTTTGGAAATCTATAACATTATGCCATCTTTAAATTGGAGCCACAAATTCTCCAGGCCTGGGTTACTATGCTGGCTTTAACAATTCCAGGAATAAATATATATATATTTACATACATACACACACACACACACACACATACACCCGTACACACCTTCCTGTTTCTAAATGGCAAGGAAGAGGAGTGTGTTCTTCATATCTGCTGGAGGGAGAGAGTGGTGCTCTATCGGGCCTTTGTCATCTGTGCTAAGTTGGAAGCCGCTGAAGGCATTAGCTCCTTGGAGGGAAGATTCCTGTCAGACAACAATGCCTTCCAGTACTTTCTATGGTTTACTGTGCATGGCCTATGTTCAAGAGCCCTGTTGTTGATGTTAATGAAATGAGATTACCTGGGAGAAGCATGAGAATCACACAAATAATCTTAGATATCTAGTATTCTGATCTTGTGACCTCAAATCTTAAGATTTCAGCCATGTATAATATTAGGCCGTTTATTTAGTATTTATTTATGCTAACATATTTGTTTTTATATATTTCATATTTTAGGTACTTATATGAAATACTTTGTAAGTTTATATATTTATTTATGCTAAAAATAACTCTTTTGTACAAAGGAAAGAGGGCCAATTTATTCCCCCAAAGTACTGACAACAGTTTAAAAAAAGAGCCAAACGAAACATTTTTAAACATTTTGTTAAACACTTGCTAGTGTAAGTGAACTAGAGAAGCAAGGGTACAGAGGTCAGCATATCCACCAGTCATGCATCTCCATTTTGCTAAAGAAAAAACACTGATCACATTATAAATCTTTTGTATCGTCTGTAATTTTCTTTAAAATTCTTCCACATCAAGAGCATGCAATTTGTCTACATTATAACCTAAGAGAATTTAGTTAACATTTGTACTCTAATTGGATATCCATAGGCCAATGAAGCAATGGTATTTTCATTAGCATGCTGCATATTAGGAATGATTTTTTTATTGCTGAAATTCTGTGATATTAATATATGTTTTGGATACAAATATTATAGAGGCCCTACCATCCTGGTCTGAACAGTGTATAAGAAAGAATATAAGTGGGCCCCTGGGTGGCTCAGTCATTAATCGTCTGCCTTCAGCTCAGGACATGATCCCGGGGTCCTGGGATCGAGTCCTGCATCGGACTCCCTGCTCAGTGGGAAGCCTGCTTCTCCCTCTCCCACTCCCCCTGCTTATGTTCCTTCTCTCGCTGTGTCTCTCTCTGTCTTTGTCAAATAAATAAATAAAAATCTTAAAAAAAAAGAATATAAGTGATTCATAATCTCTTATCTTTGCAATGGAGGCCTATGTTATAATACTTTCTGTGGCCTGTGTGTAGCTACTTACAGAAGGATTTTGTCTCATGACTTGTATCAGAAGGTTAGTGAATTCCAAAATACCTAACTTCATTTTGGTTGCCTTTCCTTGACCTGCAAGTTAATAAATGTATGTGCTTGTGGGAGAATCAGTCTGAAACTTCTTTCTTTGAACCACAACACCTTATAGCAAAAATGTCAGTAAGGAGAACTAAGGCTATATTTTATTGATTCTAAAATGCATCTTCTAAAAATAATATAACATTTCTGAAGTTGGGACATATTTTACAATCTGTTGGCTAGATGATAGTCAGGATATACTTGTTATTATCAATGCATTCTGGCACGTTAAAAAAATAGTGCCACCTTGCCAGCTTGCAGAATAGGCATTAGTCTAGAAATTAGGGATAATGGTATAAACTCATTTAAGAGATGTTGCATCAGTAATATTAATGGTACAAAGGATTATACTGCGGGGATGAAAACAAAACAAAACATTGATACTGACGCTTCTGAGTCCCAAGTTGATTGAGAAGGGTTGAATTTTGAATGTGATGACGTTTTAGAAACCCTCTAATTAATGCATTTTCCTATGTTTTCCATTTAATGTATACAAAAGAATGATCTCCTCCTCCTCCTCATTATCACAATCATCATCCTATGTCTAAATTAAGTAGCTCATACCCTATGACCCAGCAATTGCACTACTGGATATTTACCCCAAAGATACAAATGCAGTGATCCAAAGGGGCACGTGCACCCCAATGTTTATAGCAGCAATGTCCACAATAGCCAAACTACGGAAAGAGCCTAGATGTCCATCAACAGATGAATGGATAAAGAAGATGTGTGTGTATGTGTGTGTGTGTGTGTGTGTATGTGTATGTAATGGAATATTATGCAGCCATCAAAAAAATGAAATCTTGCCATTTACAACAACGTGGATAGAACTAGAGGGTTTTATGCTAAGCAAAATAAGTCAATCAGAAAAAGACAATTATCATATGATCTCACTGATATGAAGAATTTGAGAAACAAGACAGAGAATCATAGGGGAAGGGAGGGAAAAATGAAACAAGATGAAATCAGAGAGGGAGACAAACCATAAGAGACTCTTAATCTCAGGAAATAAACTGAGGTTTGCTGGAGTGGAGGGGGGTGGGAGGGATGGGGTAGCTGGGTGATGGACAGTGGGGAGGGTATGTGCTATGGTGAGCACTGTGAATTGTGTAAGACTGATGAATCTCAGACCTGTACCCCTGAAACAAATAATACATTATATGTTAATAAAAAAAATAAAAAATAATAAATTAATTAAGTAGCTCATTGACTCAGTACACACTCAAAAAAATTAAATGGTAAGATTTATTTCACAATTTGGCTACAGCAGATCTTTTCTTAGCTTTACAAAGAAACAGAAAACAACAAAAAAAACAAAAAATATTTATTTTACAATGAGTGCCATTTCAGAATTGATAACATGTGGTCATCTTGAATGGTAGGCATGCCTTAGTTTATTTCTTACCCAAACCTTGGTGCAGCCTCTCTGAGAATTAGCCTGAAGAGACTTGTCACTCACTCCTGAGAGCTCACAAGCTCAAATTCCAAGTACACTTGTAAATACTTTGAAATTTCTTTTCAAATTCTGCCCCCATTTCCACCCCAGGCCATCTGTATGAATTGAGCCCAAGGGACAGCATAGTTCCCCAAGGTAAATACGCAAATGAACTCTACCCATGACCTTGGGCAACACTGACTTGGGAAATAATTCTTTAAATTACTTTTAGGGTGTAAATTTAAACATAAATAAACCCAGCAGGTTCATAGGTTAAAATTAAATTGCACAACAGAACTTTAATAAATCAGAACTTTAATAGATAAAAAAGTTATTAAGTCAAAACCTTTGTGCTTTAATAAATCAAAAATTTTGTCAAGCTTAAGAAAATATGAAATGAATCAAAACTACTACCTAATAATTAGTGTTTTTCCATCCCTCACATCTGAAAGTGTAATAAAGGATCATTCCTGGATATCAATGTATAAAGGACTTTATATAGGATGTCCACTTTCCCCCATTATAGGGAAACAATATCCTGTTGCTATGTTGTTAGTTTGGTTTGGTTTTGGTATGTTTATTCTTATTTTTCTCTCCTTTACCCCATCCCTCAGATACTTAAATTCTTCACAGTCTATAATGATTAAAACATCAAAACTAAGCACAAGCTCATTGGAGAAAAAGGCCAAAAACCATTCCAGTATTTAGTGCAATTTTGTTCATAAACTAAGAATAAGCACAATGTCACAAAATATTGTCCTGAGTCAAAGCATATTGTAAAGGATACAAATGGATATTTCAAGAAATTCTGTAATTAGAAGTTGCTGAAGAGAAAGTCTGCTGAAATCAGAAGAAACGTAATACATCAACAAAAATGAACATACATCATTGGAAGAGCATTGCATTTTAAGTCAACACAATTTGTGAAAAATCTAAATTTACAAAGAAAAATTAAAGAATGGACCTTGTAAATGAAGTCATCAATTCAATAAATAATTTTGTGTATAGTTTTTCATGTGCTAATTCCATAGAGAGTAATGTGGCATTAGCACAAGGAAATTCCCACCAGTGTCACCCCTGAAAGTGAGTGGAGGGGCTTTAGAAGGAAATGTTAAGGGGAAAATAAAGGTTTCCAGAAGAAATTGAGAGTAACTCTTGGCTTCCACAAAAAAAGAAAAGTGAAAATGATGTAAAGGGGTATAAATTGGTAAGGGGAGTTTCACATGAAACTAAAACACCTCTCTTTTATCAAATTGGAGGTGTCTGCATAGAATGTATGTGTTTCTGTAACAAGCAAAAGCAAATTGCTAAAGGAACTGACTTTGGTGTTGGTGGATGCCTCCCATAAGTCCTTGCATTTTTCCTTTCCCATCTGTTTAAAGGCTTCCACAAAGAAAGGTCATGAAAAACAGAAAGGTGTCATCTGCTATCAGTGAGGTAATGAATAGAGAATACATTATCAATATCCACTAATGCATACATGAATTTAAACTTAAAGAAGTGAGCATCTCACTCACTCACGATGATCTGGAAATTTGCCATGAAGGAAATGAGAATCCCAGATGTAAGCAGAGAAATCAGGCTCAAAGGAATAAGGAATGTCAAATTATTTACTGGTAAAATTGAAGCCCACCAACCATCTCTGGAGAGATGGGAAGGGCTCTTTATAGGATGTGGAAGATCTGGGCTTGTGCTAGTTGATTCTGAAAAAGGATTAGTGAAGTGGGGCCCTATTCAGGAATGGATATTATGAAGAACCAGAAACAATTCAGTAATGTTATACTGCAATAATTTTTGTCCTCAAGCTGCAAAGATTAAAGTAGGGCCTATGATTATAAATGGTGAGGAAGTAGTGATATTTTAAAATACAGTCTGTTAGTCATTTGGAGGATTACTCTTTGGCCTAGTCTATGGTCTATCAGTCTTGTCAGACATATTGTTATGTCACATTAGGAACATTGCTTCTTGATTACCAGCTGGGAAGATCTCCATTTCCTCAGTAGGATTGACCGGAAAATATAATGAAGTTCAAGATTTACCAAAAAGTTCTATATATAACTTACTTATTAACTGTCAACATCTAAAAAAAAACAATGTGAATGAAATGGCCAATGTGCATTAAAGCAGACAGATTGATTATTCTGGTAATACAACAAAACAGCAATAAATAAACAGATGACTCAGACTGCATCCCACTGTGTAACAGGCACGATGAAACTCTGGAAGTCACAAGCCAAGTAGAAGAATCAAGATTGTAAGGTCATCTGAGTAAGGCAGGCTTGATCACAAGGCATTTGATACCAAGGGAAGAATAAACTGGAGGTTTGGCAGCTTCATACTGTTGCCTGACACTAATTTAATATTAATACCTGGAGTTATATTTTCTATACTTCTGTGAATTAAATGGTGTGCTCACCACTTGCTTTGAGTGGTAGGCATTCCTAAGGGTTATACATATGAAATTAAGAAAGATGTCTATAAAGTCCTTGTTCTAGGCCCACTGAGCCCTTAACAGGACTAGCAGAAGAATTAAATGGAAGAAGTCTAGACACCAGGATTTGACTCATACATATCACGTATGTGACCTTGGAAAAAGAACTTAACCTTTCTGAGCTTCTGTTTCCTCACTATAAAATAGGGATGATGATATATACCTTTTAGGGTTGCTAACAGTGTTAGCTAATATATGTAAAATGATCCACAGAAGGCATTCAGTTGGTGTGGTTAAATTCTGAATAAAAATCTAATTCCTGTTACTTCAAAAATGTACTTGGCAAATTTTCAAACTATCTCTTAGTTGACTAAGAAGTACCTATCTTAAATTCTTGTGGTTGTAAGGTTGCAAGTAACACAAAAATATATGAATTGTGTAAGACTGTTGAATCACAGACTTGTACCTCTGAAACAAATACATCGTATGTTAAAAAAAAAAAAAAGAAGATAATAGGAAGGGAAAAATGAAGGCGGGAAATCGGAGGGGGAGATGAACCATGAGAGACTATGGACTGAGAAACAAACTGAGGGTTCTAGAGCGGAGGGGGTGGGGGGATGGGTTAGCCTGGTGATGGGTATTAAAGAGGGCACATACTGAATGGAGCACTGGGTGTTATACGCAAACAATGAATCATGGAACACATCAAAAACTAATGATGTAATGTATGGTGACTAACATAATAAAAAAAAAATATATATATATGAATTAGCCTTGGCCAGAGAAGGAGGAGGAGAAGGAGAAGACAAGGATAGGGGGTGGGGAGAGAGAAAAGAAAAGAGGGAGGGAAGAGGAGGAGGAAGACATAAAAACAAGACTGAGGGTAGAGAGAAAGGCATTTGTAAGAACACAGTGCTTCATTTCTGGGTATCCAGGGGAAACAGATCTAGAACCAGAAATCAGTGAAGCCATTACAAACACAGCCTACACTTTCTCCATTTCTCGCCTCTCCATGTGCTTCCATCTTATTTATATCTCTTTGCAACTCAGATTTCTCAGTGCTTCACATCTACATCTACTCAACAATTAAAAGAGTACATATTCATCATTCAAGAGAACACCCAAACTATGTAGCTATCTCTTATTTCAGCTCTTCAGGGAAGAGGATTTGATTGTAATGTGAGGCCAACCATAAAATGTAAAACTAACAGCCAGAGGCTCAGATTTGGGGAATAGAAATTGTGGGTTGCTCCTGAATAAAGGGTGTCAATAGGTCACTGGGAGTTGGGAAGATACAGTAAAATATATTTACCATGAATATCTAGTAATTTGTATTAATTATTTTTCTAGATCATGGTGGCAGGAGTAGAATTTAAATTTAGCTTTCATTTAAATATTAATTTGACTAAAATAATAATAGTTATCATTATGAGCTTTTACAGTCTATGGGGCAATCATTTTTACAGGCATTATCTCATTAATCTCTACAAACTCATGGGTAGGTGCTTTTATTATCCTCAATTAGAGATGAGGACATTTAGGCCAAGAGAGGATGTTCAAATTTGCATGCTTTAAGATCTATAACTGAGGGTAGAATGACTCTAAACCTGTTAAATAGTCAAAAATAGATTTGGGGACTAAATATCACAAGTATGCCAATAAGAATCTGAAAGAAAGTGGAAGACATTTTCCCTGAATGCTAGGCACATTTTTTGCTAAGACAAGGCAGGCAAGAGAAAATTCTCTGACTTTAAAATAACAAATGTTGGGCGCCTGGGTGGCTCAGATGGTTAAGCGTCTGCCTTCGGCTCAGGTCATGATCCCAGGGTCCTGGGATCGAGTCCCGCATCGGGCTCTCTGCTCCTTGGGAGCCTGCTTCTCCCTCTGCATCTCTCTCTCTCTGTCTCTCATGAATAAATAAATAAAATCTTTAAAAATAAAATAAAATAAAATAAAATAACAAATGTTTTGAAAATAACAACAAAAATGTTTCACTTTAATGATTATGATGAACCTTAAAGAAAATCGACACAGAAATTTCAACCTATGATTTCAATGAATCTCCTAATTTTATGTTTGTAAGTTTTTAAGCACTGAAATTAAACAATTCTAAATATATCTTTAGATAATACAAGGACATAAGTAAGATAGTGTGCGATGGTACTAATTCTTAGCATTATAAATTATGGCAGTTTAACTAATGCAACTCAAGAGTAAATTTATAAGGTATGTGTCAGCCAAACTTAGAGAATCATGCAACTAAGAGCCAAACCCAATTCTGTACTTAAGAAAATGGTGAAATGAAAAGTAGCCTTCTGAAGGGGGTAAAAATAACCAAAAAACACATGAAACAGGATATAGAGCAAGGATAAAGGTGACCTATATAAATTATAACCTCTTATGGGAGAACCAACTTTTAGAGTTAAAACTTGTCTTACAATTTTGTGAACGTGGAATTATTAACCTGATATAAAGGGAAGAGGGAAATAGCACATCAACTTGCATGCTACAGTTCAAACTCATACAGATTTTCAGCAAACACGTCTTCATACAGGAAATAAAAGAGCCTGGTTTTATATAGGTTGCTGTTCCTGAGCCAACATTCTATAAATACCCCACTGATGTCAAGTGAATTACAGTCTTCTCCAGCTAAGGAAGCTGTAGGCAAACCCAGAAGCCTATTAAGAAGGAAATGACAAGCTTCAGGCATCTAATTGCATTAGCTCATCACCAGTAAGACACCTGAAGTCTAAAACTAATCTGACTGGGGATTGACTGGAATTGAATCTACTCTAGGATGTTTTTTTCCCCTCAGCCTTGCATGTTTAAGGAGAAAAATCTGTTTACTAGTTTGGTCAAAGGCAATTTTATTTTCTCTTTTACCCAATGAAATAAATTGATATGCTTTAATTTTACTAATAATAAAAATATTTATAAGAACTAGAACATACATATTTGGAGAAAAACAAAGTATGCATTTACTATCTACTAGTCATTGGTGACAGTCTTAAATTATAGCTGGTATATCAATATATCCTCACCTCACTGCAAAGAACTCTCTTTCCCCACCTTCACCCTGTCAAAATTCCCTGCCCTCTCTGCTGTTCGTGGTGGGTACCTACAATATGTGATCTGTTTCTTATTTGGTTATCAAGTGGCTACTGTCACTTGCAGCAGATATAATCCATGCTCTGCCCAGATGTTTCAGAACACTTACTTATTCTTTAGGCTTCTTTCTGGTGGCTCTGTGCCTTCACATAGCTTCTAATAGCCCATACTTGACACTCTTTTAGGAGCGCCTCCCTTGAGCTATGGGAGCACCAAGCCTTCAGACAAAGAGCTGGTCAACAGTGAAGTTTGAATACCAGACCTCTTGAAGGATACAGTTACAGGGGTTAGAGCATGAAAGCCCAGCACCCTTGCCTCCAGTCAGGGAAAAAAACAAAACAAAACAAAACGAAAACCTGAAGTATGATTTATGTTCCAGGTCTCCCTTGACAGAATCAGACTGAGGCTGGGATTTTGCCTGAAATCATACCCTTGCCTGATTTCCTTTCCTCCCCTGCCCTGTGCCCCACTATTCCCTACTGGTTACCTTCAGGACACTCCCATAATAAATTACTTGCAGATGAATCCTCCTCTTAGTCTGCTTTGGGAATATTGACCTAAGTTACCACTTTTCTCTCCTTTCCTGGTTTCTTTATTATTATTCTCACTTAGCACTCATTCATTAGAAATTTCTTAAATACTTAGGGTGGGCCAGACAATTTCCTATGCTCTAGGACGTCACAGTTTATTGGGATAAAAAAGAAAATGGGGAGGGGCTGTTTTTACACGTTCACAAGGGAACCTTCATGTGCATTCTCACATGCAGGACCCATCATGGTGATCTCTTCCTAGGATGTATTGCACTTGATTTATAAAGGAGCAAGAAATGGTTGGAAAATCTTGGCTTTTATAAAACCAAACAATCAATTCCAAAACACATTTTTCATACATTAAGTGTGAACCAGAAGGCACATACAACCCCAAAAGATGTAAGATAACACCCAGCATTTCTTAGTGTATTGATTAAGTAAATAGAAATGAAATTTGATCCAACAAATTGTTAAATGATATGAATTTGAATTGTAACTTTTTGCTCTTTGCAAATCAGAGTAAGAACCCTTATTACATTTGCAAATTAGAGGATTAATTTATTAACCTATAGATTGAAATTAAATATAAGAACAAGAAACTACAACTGTTTTATGAAATATAATCACACATAGACAAAACAGAGAAAGATACTAAAAACAGGTTAGTTGATCAAAAAAAATTGGGGGTTATTAATTAGTAAAAGGATGACAGAAGCCATATAGTTTCACTGTTAAGAACAGTATTCCTAAAGGGGCACCTGGGTGGTTCCGTCAGTTAAGTGTCCAACTCTTGGTTTCAGCTCAGGTCATGATCTCATGGTCATGGGATCAAGCCCCACGTTGCGCTCCTCACTCAGTGCAGAGTCTGCTTCAGAGTCTCTTTCCCTCTTCTTCTCCCTCACCCCTCTATCCCTACCCCATTTGCTCATGTGCATACTCTCACTCTTTCTCTCTCAAATAAATAAATACAATCTTAAAAAAAAAAAGAATAGTATTCCTATGACTTCCAGGGAAGATGGCAGAGTAGCAGGACCCTAAGCTCACTGTGTCCCAAGGATACCATTAGATAATAATCATATCAGTGTAAATAACCTAGAAAACAAGCCAAAGATTGGCAGAACAGCCTGTCCACAGCTAAATGTACAGAAGAGTCCACATGGAAGAGGACAAGAATGGAGACACAGCCTGGAGCTATAGGAACTTGTGGGATTGTTCATGGGTCAGAGGGACACCAAGGGTACAGAGAGGAGGGAAAAAAAAACAGACTCTCATACCAACCACCCCTGGCATGGGAAACTTACACCAGAAGATGAATCACTATAACATTTGGCTCTGAAACCCATGGCCAAATTTTGCAAGTTCTTATAATCAATGGGGCTTAACACCTGGAACTTTAAAATTCAGTGGCTTGGCTCTGGGAGAAGCAGGAGGGTAAGAGGAAACTTAGAAACAGAAAGTCCCTGTTCTTTTTATTTATTTTTTTAATGTTAGATTTGGGTTTGTGGATTTTTATTTATTTATTTTATTTTTATTATATTATGTTAGTCACCATACAGTGCATCATTAATTTTTGATGTAGTATTCCATGATTCAATGTTTGTGCATAACACACAGTGCTCCATGCAATACGTGCCCTCGTTAATACCCATCACTGGGCTAACCCATCCTCCCCTCTAAAACCCTCAGTTTGTTTCTCAGAGTCCACAGTCTCTCGTGGTTCATCTCCCCCTCTGATTTCCCCCCTTCATTTTTCCCTGTCTTCTCCTAATGTCCTCCATGTTATTCCTTATGTTCCACAAATAAGTGAAACCATATGATAATTGACTTTCTCTGCTTGACTTATTTCACTTAGCATAATCTCCTCCAGTCCTATCCATGTTGATGTAAAAGTTGGGTACTCCCTGTTCATTTTTTTAATTTTTTTAAATTTTTTATTGTTATGTTAATCACCATACATTACATCATTAGTTTTTGATGTAGTGTTCCATGATTCATTATTTGCGTATAACACCCAGTGCTCCATGCAGCATGTACCCTCTTTAATACCCATCACCAGGCTAACCCATCCTCCCACCCCCCCCCAGAACAGTTTGTTTTTCAGAGTCCATTGTCTCTCATAGTTCATCTCCCCCTCTGATTTCCCCTCCTTCATTCTTCCCCTCCTGCTACCTTCTTTTTTTTTTTTTTAACATATAATGTATTATTTGCTTCAGAGGTACTGATCTGTGATTCAACAGTCTTGCATAATTCACAGCGCTCACCAGAGCACATACCCTCCTCAATGTCTATCACCCAGCCATCCCATCCCTCCAACCCCCACCACTCCAGCAACCCTCAGTTTGTTTCCTGAGATTAAGAATTCCTCGTATCAGTGAGGTAATATGATGCATGTCTTTCTCTGATTGACTTATTTCACTCAGCATAACACTCTCCAGTTCTATCCACGTCGTTGCAAATGGCAAGATTTCATTCCTTTTGATGGCTGCATACTATCCATTGTATATATATACCACTTCTTCTTTATCCATTCATCTGTTGATGGACATCTTGGCTCTTTCCACAGTTTGGCTATTGTGGACATTGCTGCTATAAACATCGGGGTGCATGTACCCCTTCAGATCCCTACATTTGTATCTTTGGGGTAAATACCCAGTAGTGCAATTGCTGGGTCGTATGGTAGCTCTATTTTCAACTTTTTGAAGAACCTCCATACTGTTTTCCAGAGTGGCTGCACCAGCTTGCATTCCCACCAACAGTGTAGGAGGGTTCCTCTTTCTCCGCATCCCCACCAACATCTGTTGTTTCCTGACTTGTTAATTTTAGCCGTTCTGACTGGTGTGAGGTGGTATCTCATTGAGGTTTTGATTTGGATTTCCCTGATGCCGAGCAATGTTGAGCACTTTTTCATGTGTCTGCTGGCCATTTGGATGTCTTCTTTGGAAAAATGCCTGTTCATGTCTTCTGCCCATTTCTTGATTGGATCATTTGTTCTTTGGGTGTTGAGTTTAAGAAATTCTTTATAGATTTTGGATACTAGCCATTTATCTGATATTTGCAAATACCTTCTCCCATTCTGTTGGTTGTCTTTTGGTTTTGTTGACTGTTTCTTTTGCTGTGCAAAAGCTTTTTATCTTGATGAGGTCCCAATAGTTCCTTTAAGTCCCAATAGTGCCTTTGGGAAGGGCTTCCCCTCCCAAAGGCAAGGGAAGCCCTTGCTTCCCTTGCCTTTGGCAATGTTTCTAGGAAGAACTTGCTGCGGCTGAGGTCGAAGAGGTTGCTGCCTCTGTTCTCCTTTAGGATTTTGATGGACTCCTGTCTCACATTGAGGTCTGTCAACCATTTGGAGTCTATTTTTGTGTGTGGTGCAAGGAAATGGTCCAGTTTCATTCTTCTGCATGTGGCTGTCCAATTTTCCCAACACCATTTGTTGAAGAGACTGTCTTTTTTCCATTGGACATTCTTTCCTGCTTTGTCGAAGATTAGTTGACCATAGAGTTGCGGGTCCATTTCTGGGCTCTCGATTCTGTTCCATTGATCGATGTGTCTGTTTTTGTGTCAGTACCATACTGTCTTGATGATGACAGCTTTGTAATAGAGCTTGAGGTCCGGAATTGTGATGCCGCCAGCTTTGCTTTTCTTTTTCAACATTCCTCTGGCTATTCGGGGTCTTTTCTGGTTCCATACAAATTCTAGGATTATTTGTTCCATTTCTTTGAAAAAAGTGGATGGTATTTTGATGGGGATTGCACTGAATGTGTAGATTGCTCTAGGAAGCATTGACATCTTCACAATATTTGTTCTTCCAATCCATGAGCATGGAACATTTTTCCATTTCTCTGTGTCTTCCTCAATTTCTTTCATGAGTATTTTCTAGTTTTCTGAGTACAGATCCTTTGCCTCTTTGGTTAGATTTATTCCTAGGTATCTTATGGTTTTGGGTGCAGTTGTAAATGGAATCGACTCCTTAATTTCTCTTTCTTCTGTCTTGTTGTTAGTGTATAGGAATGCCACTGATGTCTCTGCATTGATTTTATATCCTGCCACTTGACTGAATTCCTGTATGAGTTCTAGCAGTTTTGGGGTGGAGTCTTTTGGGTTTTCCACATAAAGTATCATATCATCTGCCTAGAGTGAGAGTTTAACTTCTTCTTTGCCAATTTGGATGCCTTTGATTTCTTTTTGTTGTCTGATTGCTGTGGCTAGGACTTCTAATACTATGTTGAATAGCAGTGGTGATAGTGGACATCCCTGCCGCGTTCCTGACCTTAGGGGGAAAGCTCTCAGTTTTTCCCCACTGAGAATGATATTCGCTGTGGTTTTTTCATAGATGGCTTTTATGGTATTGGGTTATGTACCCTCTATCCCTATACTCTGAAGAGTTTTGATCAAGAAAGGATGCTGTACTTTGTCAAATGCTTTTTCTGCATCTATTGAGAGGATCATATGGTTCTTGTTCTTTCTTTTATTAATGTATTGTATCACATTGATTGATTTGTGGATATTGAACCAACCTTGCAGCCCAGGGATAAATCCCACTTGGTCGTGGTGAATAATCCTTTTAATGTACTGTTGGATCCTATTGGCTAGTATTTTGGTGAGAATTTTTGCATCCATGTTCATCAAGGATATTGGTCTGTAATTCTCCTTTTTGATGGGGTCTTTGTCTGGTTTGAGGATCAAGGTAATGGTGTCCTCATAAAACGAGTTTGGAAGTTTTAGAATACTATATCCAGCTATGCTGTCATTGAAAATAGAAGGAGAGATAAAAAGATTCCAGGACAAACAAAAACTAAAGGAACTTGCAAACACGAAACCAGCCCTACAACAAATATTGAAAGGGGTCCTCTAAGCAAAGAGAGAGCCTAAAAGCAACATAGACCAGAAAGGAACACAAACAATATACAGTAACAGTCACTTTACAGGCAATACAATGGCACTAAATTCCTATCTTTCAATAGTTACCCTGAATGTAAATGGGCTAAATGCCCCAATCAAAAGACACAGGCTATCAGATTGGATAAAAAGACAAGACCCATCGATATGCTGTCTGCAAGAGACTCATTTTAGACCCAAAGACACCCCCAGATTGAAAGTGAGGGGGTGGAAAACCATTTACCATGCTAATGGACACCAAAAGAAAGCTGGGGTGGCAATCCTTATATCAGACAAATTAGATTTTAAACCAAAGACTGTAATAAGGGATGAGGAAGGACATTATATCCTACTTAAAGGGTCTATCCAACAAGAAGATCTAACAATTGTAAATATCTATGCCCCTAACATGGCAGCAGCCAATTAATTATATAAGCCAATTAATAACAAAAGCAAAGAAACACATTGACAGCAATACAATAATAGTGGGGGACTTTAACACCCCCCTCACTGAAATGGACAGATCATCTAAGCAAAAGATCAACAAGGAAATAAAGACTTTAAATGACACACTGGACCAAATGGACTTCACAGATATATTCAGAACATTCCATTCCAAAGCAACAGAATACACATTCTTCTCAAGTGCCCATGGAACATTCTCCAGAATAGATCACATCCTAGGTCACAAATCAGGTCTCAACCGGTACCAAAAAATTGGGATCATCCCCTGCATATTTTCAGACCACAATGCTTTGAAACTAGAACTCAATCACAAGAGGAAAGTTGGGTAGTCCCTTTTTTTTTTTTTTTAAGATTTTATTTATTTTTTTGAGAGAGAGAGCATGAGCAGGGGGAAGAGACAGAGGGAGAGGGAGAAGCAGACTCCCTGGTGAGCAGGCAGCCCGATGCGGGACTCGATCCCAAGACCCTGAGATCAAGACCCGAGCCGAAGGCAGACGCTTAACCGACTGAGCCACCCAGGCGTCCCTGGGTAGTCCCTGTTCTTAAAGAGACACCACAACAAACAGCCCCTCAGAGGTAAAGCATAGAAGCAGCAGTTTGAAAAATGCCTGAGGTATACAGTAGGGAGTTTTGTTTACTAATCTCAGAGCATGTATGGGTGGGGCAGGGATCCTTGGGAGACTTCTCTAGTAACAAAGTAGCTGGCAGACACCATTTCTCTCCCCTGCCCCCCAGCCTAGATAAAAGGATATCTGCTGGAACCGGCACAGTACAAACATGCATAACCCAATTTGCTAACAGTGTGACCCATTAACCCGTGCTCTCCTGTAGACATGCCTCCTCCACCTAGGCTTTGGTTCCAGGTCTCTTTCCACAACAGACCTGCACTAACCTTGCTAATAGTGGGTGCCTTGCACCTGCATGCTTCTGTGGATATGCCCCTTCCAAACCAGGCTGCCTTGGTCCCCAGCAGCTATAGGTACCTTCCTGCAGCAGATCTTTGCAGAACTTGCTAGCACCATGTACCTGGCCCCCACATTCTCCTGCAGACCTGCTCCCTCCAATGCCACTTGCTAGAGTCCATTCAAAGAGGTTCCACAAACCTGGCAGTGTACAAGTAGCTTCAAGAAGGGCCAGCAACACTCCAAAGTGACTCCAACCCTGGAAGAGGGGCAGATGACCACACACACCAATCCAACTACAGTCCTAGCAATGGGCTGAGGGGCAGACATCTGGTCTGATTGTAGGCCCTGCTCATCAACAAAAAATTCTCAGTGGACAATACAGGGAAGTGCCCTGAAGTTTGGTGCTACTCCATCTCTGGAAAACACCTGGTCTAACTCAATTTAAACACAAGGTAGCCCCAGATTGAACTGCTAACAACACAGGGAACAAACCTGCCCACAACAGGTAAAGAAAGCCATTGCAGACAACTGGACTAAAGGTAAAAATGGCCCAGGCACATCAGGGCCCAAATGACACACATGAAGACAACTCTAAAGCACCAGGGGACACTGCACAGCAGGGCACTACAAGACCTCTCTTTCATAAGGCCTACCTGCAAGAGCAGGAAATGTAGCTGACTTTCCTAACACATAGAAACAGATACAGAGAGACAAAATGAGGAGACAGAGGAATATGTCTCAAATGAAAGAATAGGACAAAACCACAGCAAGAGATCTAAATGAACAGAAATGAGTAACATGCTTGATAAAGAACTTGAACTAATGGTCATAAAGATATTCACTGGACTTAAGAGGGGAGGACTTCAGTGAGGCCCTCAAGAAAGAGAGAGAAAACATAAAAAGAACCAATGAGAGCTGAGGAACTCAATAACTAAACTGAAAATACACTAGAGGAAATAAATGGTTTACCAAAGGAAGCAGAAAAATGGATCAGCAATCTAGAGGACAGAGTAATGGAAAGCAATCAAGCTGAACAAGAGAGAGGAAAAATAATAATAATAAATGAAAATAGACTTAGGGAACTCAGCGACAACATTAAGCATAATGACATCTGTATTATAGGGATCCCAGAAGGAGAAGAGAGAAAAAAGAGGGCAGAACATTCATCCGAAGAAATGATACATGAAAATTTCCTAAATCTGGGGAAGGAAATAGAAATCCAGATACAGGAGTCAAGGAGAACCCTGAAAAAATCAACCCAAGGGGTTCCATACCAAGATACACAGTCATTAAAACAGGGATGCCTGAGTGGCTCAGTCAGTTAAGCGTCTGCCTTCAGCTCATGTCATGAACCGGAGTCCTGGGATCAAGTCCAGCATCAGGCTCCTCGCTCAGCGGGGAATCTGCTTCTCCCTCTGCCTGCTGCTCCCCCTGCTTGTGTGTGTGCTCTCTCTCTCTCTGTGACAAATAAATAAATAAATAAATAAATAAATAAATAATCTTAAAAAAAAAAAGAAAAGTAAAAGTACCGATAAAGAGAATTTTAAAGCAGCAAGAGTAAATAGTTACATAGAAGGGAAACTCCATAAGGCTATCAGCAGATTTTTCAGCAGAAATGTCGCAGGCCAGAAGAGAGTGGCATGATACAGTCAAAGTGCTGAAAGAAAACAAACAAACAAATATGCAGCCAAGAATACTCTATCCAGCAAGGCTATCATTCAGGATAGAAGGAGAGATGAGTTTCCCAGACAAATAAAAGTTAAAGGAATTCATGACCACTAAACCAGCCCTTTAAGAAATGTTAAAGGAGACTCTTAGAATGGAGCGAAAACACTGTAAGTAGGAGTAAGAAAACTAGGAAGTGTAAAAGCACTAAAAATAAATATATCTATAAAAGTCAGTCATGGATTTACAAAATACAAGGGTGTAAAATATAACACCATATACCTAAAATGTGGGGGGAGTAATCAATAGGTTCAAACTTAAGTGAACAGCGAAATTTAGATTGTTATATGCATATGATGTTATATACAAACCTTATGGTAATCACAAATCAAAAAAGCAGTAATAGATATGCAAAAATTAAAGAGAAAGGAATCCAAGTATATTACTAAAGAAATCCAACAAACTGTAGGAGAGCAAGAGAAGAGACAGAGAACAACTACAAAAACAACCATAAAAGTAACAAAATAGAAGTATATACCTGTCAATAATTACTTTGAATGTAAATGGACTAAATGTGCCAATCAAGACACACTGAGTAATGGAATGCACAAAAAGCAAGACCCATCTATATGCTGCCTGCAAGAGACTCACTTCAGACCTAAAGACACATGTTGATTGAAAGGGAAGGGATGAAAAGCATTATTCATGCAAATGGAAGTGAAAAGAAAGTTGGGGTAGCAATACTTATATAGGACACAATAGAATTGAAAACAAAGTCTGTAATAAGAGATAGGGAAGGACACCAGTCATAAAAGGAACAATCCAACAAGAAGATATAACAATTGTAAATATTTATGTACCCAACATGGGAGCACCTGATACATAATACACAAACACAAAGGAAGGAATCAACAGTAATACAATTACAGTAGAGGACTTTAACACCCCACTTACATCAAAGGAAGGATCATCCAAACAGACAATCAACAAGGAAACAGTGGCTTTGAGTGACACATTGGATCAGATGAATCTAACAGATATATTCAGGACATTCCATTCTAAAACAACAGAATATACATTGTTTTTAAGTGCCCATAGAACATTCTCCAGAGGAGATCACATATCCAGAATAGATCCCAAAGCAAGTCCCCCAGAATTCAAAAAGATTAAAATCATATCACACTTGTTTTCTCACTATAAGCTATGAACCTACAAATCAACTACACACACACACACACACACACACACACACACAACAAAAAACAAAAAACAAAAACTGGAAGGAAAACAAATACATGTTGGTTAAAAAACATGTTACAAAACAATGAATAGGTCAACCAAGAAATTAAAGAGGAAATCCAAAAATACATGTAGTTATCTGGTTTGGACTTTCGTGTGTTGGGATTGAAAGGGAAGGGATGAAAAGCATTATTCATGCAAGTGGAAGTGAAAAGAAAGTTGGGGTAGCAATACTTATATAGGACACAATAGAATTGAAAACAAAGTCTGTAACAAGAGATAGAGAAGGACACTAGTCATTAAAGGAACAATCCAACAAGAAGATATAACAATTATAAATATTTATGTACCCAACATAGGAGCACCCGATACATAATACACAAACACAAAGGAAGGAATCAACAGTAATACAATTACAGTGGAGGACTTTAACACCCCACTTACATGTAGGCAAATGAAAAATGAAAATACAATGGTTAAAAACCATTGGGATGCAGAAAAAGCTGTTCTAAGAAGGAAGTTTATAGCAATGCAGACCTCCGTCAACAAACAAGAAAAATCTGAAATAAACAACCTTATACCAAAAGGACCAAGAAAAACAACAACAAAAAAATCCAGAAACCACTAGAAAGAAGGAAATAATAATTACAATAATTAGAAGAGATATAAATGAAATAGAAACTAAAAACAAAGACAATAGAACAGATCAATGAAACCAGGAGCTAGTTCTTTTAAAGGATCAACAAAATTGATAAATCCTGATTCATAAAATGAGAAGGGGGGAGAGAAATAACAACCAACACCACAGAAATACAAAGGATTGTAAGAGAATATTATGAACAACTATATGCCAACAAATTGGACAATCTAAAAGAAATAATAAATTCCCAGAAATATATAAACTACCAAAACTGAATCAGGAAGAATACAAAATCTGAATAGATTACCAGCAATGAAACTGAAATAGTAATCAAAAAACTCACAACACACAAAAGTCCAAACCACATAACTTCACAGGTGAATTCTACCAAACATTTAAAGAAGAGTTAATACCTAATCCTCCCAAACTATTCCAAAAAATAGAATAGGAAGGAAAACCTCCAAATTCACTCTATGAGGCCAGCATTACCCTGATACCAAAATCAGATAAAGACATCACTAAAAAAGAGAACTACAAGACAATATCCCTGATGAACATAGCTGTAAAATTTATCAACAAAATACTAGCAAACTAAATCCAACAATACATTAAAAAAATCATTCACCATGATTAAGTAGGATTTATTCCTGGGATGCAAGGGTGGCTCGATATTCACAAATCAATCAATGTGATACACCACATTCAACAAGTGAGCATATGATCATTTCAGTAGATGCAGGAAAAAAACATTTGACAAAGTACAACAACCATTTATGATATAAACCCTCAACAAAGTTGGTTTAGAGGGAATATTCCTCAACATAATAAAGGCCGTGTATGAAAAACCCACAATTAACATACTCAATGGTGAAAAACAGAAATTTTCCTGCTAAGATCAGGAACAAGACAAGGATGTCCACTCTCACCACTTTCATTTGACATAGTAATGGAAGTCCTAGCCAGAGCAATCAGACAACAACAACAAGTCATCCAAGTTGGTAAGGAAGAAGTGAAATTTTCACTATTTGCATATGACATGATTATGTATAAGAACCTCTAAATAGGGGTGCGTGGGTGGCTCAGTCAGTTAAGAGTCCAACTCTTGGTTTCTGCTCAGGTCATGATCTCAGGGTCATGGGACTGAGCCCTGTATCCAGCCCTGTGTCAGGCTCCATGCTCAGCATGGAGTCTGTCTGAGTTTCTCTCTCTCTCTCCCTCTGTCTCTCTCTTTCTCTCTCTCTCTAAAATAATTAAATCTTAGAACAAGAAATCCCTAAAGAATCCACAAAAAGCTACTAGAACTGATAAATGAATTCAGTATGGTTGTAGGATACAAAATTAATATACAAAAATCCATTGCATTTCTATTCACTAATAATGAAGCAGCAGAAAGTGAAACTAAGAAAGCAATTCCAGGGCACCTGGGTGGCTCAGATGGTTAAGCATCTGCCTTTGGCTCAGGTCATGATCCCAGGGTCCTGGGATCAAGTCCCGCATCGGGCTCCCTGCTCAGCGGGGAGCCTGCTTCTCCCTCTCCCGCTCCCCCTGCTTGTGCTTTCTGTCAAATAAAATCTTAAAAAAAAAAAAAAAAAAAGAAAGCAATTCCATTTACAATTGTACCAAAAATAATAAAATAGCTAGGAATAAACTTAACCAAGGAGGTGAAGGACCTGTACCCTAAAACTATAAAACACTGATGAAAGAAATTGAAGATGACACAAATGGAAAGATATTCCATGCTCATTGACTGGAAAAATAAATAAGGTTCAAATGTCCATATTACCCAAAGCAATCTAAAGATTTAATGCAATCCCTATCATAATACCAACAGCGTTTTTCACAGAACTAGAATAATCCTAAAATTGTTATGGGACCCCAAAAGACCCTGACTAGCTAAAGCAATCTTGAAAAAGAAGAACAAGACTGGAGGTATCACAATCCCAGATTTCAAGATATACTACAAAGTTTAGTAATCAAAACAGTATGGTACTGGCACCAAAAACAGACACATAGATCAATGGAACAGAATAGAGAGTCTAGAAATAAACCCACAATTATATGGTCAATTAATCTTCGACAAAGTAGGCAAGAATGTGCAATGGGAAAAAGACAGTGCCTCCAACAAATGGTGTTGGGAAACTGGGTAGCTACATGCAAAAGAATAAAACTGGACCACTTTCTTACACCACACACAAAAATAAACTCAAAGTGAATTAAAGACCTAAATGTAAGATCTGAAACCATAAATATCCTAGAAAAGAGCACAGGCAGTAATTTCTCTGACACTGGACATAGCAACGTTTTTTCTAGATATGTCTCCTGAGGCAAGGGAAATTAAAGACAAAAATAAACTATTGGGACTACATCAAAATAAAAAGCTTCTGCACAGCAAAGAATCAATCTTTAACAAAACTAAAAGACAACCTATTAAATGGGAGAAAATATTTGTAAAGGACACACCTGATAAAGGGCTAGTATCCAAAATATAAAGTTATACAACTCAACACCGAAAAACCCCACAAATAATCCAATTAAAAATGGGCAGAAGACATGAACAAACATTTCTCCAAAGAAGATATATAAATGTCCAACAGACACATGAAAAGATGCTCAATATTACTCATCATCAGGGAAATGCAAATCAAAACCACGATAGCACCTCACACCTGTCAGAATGGCTAAAATCAAATACACAAGAAACAAGCAGTTTTGGCGAGGATGTAGAAAAAATGTAACCCTCATGCACTGTTTGTTGGTGGGAATGCAAACTGGTGCAGCCACTGTGGAAGACAGTGTGGAGGTTTCTCAAAATATTAAAAATAGAACTACCACAGGATCCAGTAATTCCACTACGGGGGGTTTAAACAAAGAATATGAAAACACAATTGGAAAAGTTTTATGTCCCCCTATGTTTATTGTAGTTTTATTTACAATAGGCAAATTATGGAAGCAGCCCGAATGTCCATTGATTGATGAATGGATAAAGAAGATTGGCGTATATATATGATGGAATATTATTCAGCCATAAATAAGAATGAAATTTTGCCATTTGTAATGACATGATGGATCTAGACAGCATAATGCTAAGCAAAATAAGTCAGAGAATAACAAATACCAAATTTCACTCAAATGTGGAATTTAAGAAACAGAACAAATGAAAAAGTAAAAAAGAGACAAACCAAGAAACAGACTCAACTATAAAGAACAAACTAGTAGTTACTAGAGGGGAGGTGGGATGGGTGAAATAAGTGAAGGGGATTAAGAGCACACTCATTATGGTGAGCACTGAGTAATGTGCAGAATTCTTGAATTACTATATTATACACTTGAAACAAATATAATATTGTATGCTAACTGTATTGGAATTAAAATTAAAAAACACTATAAAAATAATAGTATTCCTATTATCATCATTATTGATGTTTGGTAGAGAAAATGCTGTTTTTAACCACATGATTTTCTCTTCCTGGAAATACAAAAAGACTCTGTTCACCCAGTCATATTAGTACCATGAGACTGAGCTCTGACCAAAACAATATAGTGACCTAATGTGACCTAAATGACTTTGAGACTTGGTTCTTTGAAAATACAGTTTAATACTGAAACTTTGACCTTCTGAAGTTCATGATAGAAACAGCTCAGATTCCTGAGGCATGAAGAAAACCATTCCTCTATATCTAAAAATCTTTGTGAGTGGAAATAAGTCTCTGCTTAACGAAGTTGTTGAGATTTTAGAGTTTATTGTTTACCTATGCATAGTTTAGCCGATTTTGACTAACATGGTTTTGAGACTTTGGTAGTATACACTTTATCAATTACAAAAAGACTAATTAGACCCCTAAATATTTTTTTATAATATACTGTGTGTGCATTATAAAATTTGCAAAATGTAAAAAGAAAATAGAGTTAAAAAGCAGACTTGTCTTTTTACACAGGAGGTAGCAAACCTCAAGAGAGTATCAAGTAACAATAATCCAGGTAATCTACAAAGCCATATAATTTTTAACTCATCAGAGAGGTGAAGATGGAAAGACATTAATGATCTACTGTCTAGAAATGAAAGGACCCTTTTAGGAAAGATCATGGCTGTCATCAGCCTTGATAGAAGTTTGGAAGAAGTTATCATAGATACGGGTAGGTGTAAAAGCTACACTTTTAATGAAGTTTAAAGGCCAAGAATGAGCTGGATTAACAGTTCATGATTCTCTGGATCCCCACTGACAAAGAGAATTTGAAGTGAACTGTCAATTATTCTCCAGGGGGCTTCACCAAAACAATCACGACTGAGGGTAGGGCAGAAAAGCTGAGAGACCCACCCTCACCTGAAATGCAGGCTCATGGGCTCCCTGAATTCTGAGGTTAGTAAAAGAAATGAGAGAATCTCTTTAGGCATTTTTGTTCTTCTGATCCTTATCGAGACACATTATCCATTGCACTACCGGGCATTCTGGTTCTTAAAACTGAGTAGGAGAGACTGGTGGTTCAAACTTAGATACAAAGAGAAAAAGTATCAAAAGTGGAAAATACCAGGGCGCCTGGGTGGCTCAGTCATTAAGTGTCTGCCTTCGGCTCAGGTCATGATCCTGGGGTCCTGGGATTGAGCCCCGCATCAGCCTCCCTGCTCAGCGGGAGGCCTGCTTCAACCTCTCCCACTCTCCCTGCTTGCGTTCCCTTTCTCGCTGTGTCTCTTTTTGTCAAATAAAATCTTAAAAAAAAAAAAAAAGTGGAAAATACCATCCAAGATATGTGAGCAATATCAATTTGTCTATTGTATTTGTTACTGGGCTAGGAGGAGAAAGGTAGAAAGTGCGGCAGAAAATAAAATATTTGAAGAAACAAATTATATATATTTGATAAAAGATATCAAAGAAGCAGGAATTTCAGCAAACCCAAAAGTGGGGGAAATACGAAGAAAGCCACATTTTGGCATATCATAATCAAACTACTGAAAACCAATGATAAAGGGTGATTGGAACATTCATTCTAAGTAACAACAATAAAAATGATGGCTGTTTTGTCACCAGAATCAATAAAGTTCGGAAGACAACCACATATTTAAAGAAAAAAATTGAAAAAAAATTGACAATCTGAAATTCTATATGCAGAAAAAATATCCTTCAAAAATGTGAGCAATATACAGACATTTTCAAACAGACAATACATGAAAGAATTTATCTCCTGAAGACATGAGTTACAAAAAGGCTTAATTAAGGAGGTCCTTTAAGCTTCAGTGAAATAATAGCAGGAATATTCTTGGTTTTGTAGAAAAAGAGTAAATGTGTTGGAAAATATTAAGAACTTAAAATATTTTCCTGTTTTTATATATATTTAAATCTCTTTAAAAGGCTACTGACTGTTCAAAGTAAAAATAATAAAATGTATTGTGCAACTTATCACATACTTAAGTATGTGATAATAAGAGTATAAATACTGGGAGACTAGTAAGTGGAGGCATACCTGTGTAAGACTTTATATTTTTAATTATATATTAACTATATAATATATTATATATTAACTAATAAGTTTAGTAAGTTAAATTTACTGATTATAATCTCTAGAGCCACCACTAAAAATTAGCAAGAAATGCATAACAAAAAAGTTAATAGAGGGATGTCCAATTCTGGCTCAGTTGGAATACCTCATTCCATGATATTCCTCTCTCTTACAACCAGAAGACCCTGGTCATAAAGAGGAAGCAAACATAGGAAGACTCTGAAATGTAGAAATCAGAATGAAGACTGGCTAGGGACTTTAAGACTTCAGGGATGCTACAATATATCCCAGATGGGCACTGGAGAAAAACCTATAATCTGGAACCATCAACAGCTGAGTGGAAACACAAGCAACAAAGCTCCAAGAAAGCTTGCTCCCCAGGGTGAAAGCACTGGCAAAGGATGGCTTAGCAGAACATAAAACCACTGTGGTGACACCTATCCTGCTTTCACTAAATACCCCAGCCATCCTATCACCACGACTGATTGGGACGCTAGGCTTCCTGCTGCACCTGGCTATTGGAAGTGTGAAGTCAGAAGACTTCAGAGACCTGTAGGACAATAACAGAAGGTCTAATAGTCCTATCACTGGACTCCCAGAAAGAGAAGAGAAAGAGGATAGGGCTGAAAAGTACTTCAAAAACATAATAGCTGAAAACTCCCAAATTTGGAAAAAGAAATAAAACCATATTCAATAAACGTAGTGGGCCCCTGACAATGTCAATCTGAAGAAATCATGCCATTATTATACATATTAATCTAACTTCAAAAGAACGAATGACAAAGAAAAACACTTGAAAGGGTTTAGAGAGAAATGAAATACCTATAAAATAACAACAATTTGAATGACCATGGATTCCTCATCAGAACCAAGAAGGTCAGAAGAAAGGGACGCTTTCTTCTTCTGTTTTCTTTTTAATTAATACACTATTTTTTTAAATTGAGGTATAACTGACATACATTAGTTTCAGGTGTACAATATTATGATTATGATTTGATATTTGTATATATTGCAAAATGACCACAGCAATTAACATGTGTCACCATATATGGTTGCTGAAGTTTTTTTTCTGTGATGAGAAATTTAAAAATCTACCCTCTTAGCAACTTTCCAGTATGCAATACAGTATTATTAACTTTGTCACCATGCTGAATAGCACATCCCCATTACTTATTTGTAACTGAAAACTTGTACCTTTTCACTCCCTTCAGCGACTCAGTCCACCTCTCACCCTCTGCCTCTGATAAGCACTAATTTGTAATATGTTCTCTATACCTATGAGGTTTTTGTTTTGTTATGATTCCACTTGTAAGTGAGGTCATATGGTATTTGTCCTTCTCTGAATTATTTCATTTAGCATAAAGCTCTCAAAGGCCATCCATGTTGTCACAAATGACAAGATTTCATTATCTTTTATGGTCTGAATAATTTTCTATTGTGGGTGTGTATGTATGTGTTCTTCATCCATCCATCCACTGATGGACACTGAGATTGTTTCCATATCTTAGTTATTGTAAATAATGCTGCAATGAACATGGAGCTGCATATATTTCTTGAAGATAGTGTTTCTTTTCTTCAGATGAACAGAACTGCTAGATCACATGGTATTTCCATTTTTAACATTTTGACGAACCTCCATATTCTTTTCCATAGTGGCTGCACCAAATTACACTTTCACCAACTATGCACAATATTTCCCCTTTCTCTATATCCTCTCCAACACATGTTATTTCTTAATATATTATTTTTAAGAGAAATTTTATGTTTATAGAAAAATTAAGTATGAACACAGTTTCCCCTATTGTTAACATTTCCTTTAGTGTGGTACATTTGTTACAATTAATATACCAATATTGATACATTATTATCTAAGGTCCATAGTTTATGTTAGGATTCACTCCTTGTGTTTTATAGTTCCATGTGTTTATTGTTTTGTTTTGACAAATGTATAATATCATGTACCTATTAAATTATCATACAGAATAGTTTTGCTTCCCTAAAAATCCCCTCTGCTTTGCCTTTTCATCCCTTCTTTTCCCCTAACCTCTGACAACCACTTATCTTTTTACAATCTCCATACTTTTGCCTTTTATAGAATGTCAGGTAATCGGAATCATATAGCATGTAACCTTTTCATACTAGCTTCTTTGATGCATTTAAGATACTCCCATGTCTTTTTGTGGCTGATAGCTCATTTTTTCTTAGACTGTATAATATATTTCATTGTATGGATGTACCATAATTTATCCATTCACCAACTGAAGGACATCTTAGTTGCTTTCAAGTTTTGGAAATTATTAATAAATCTGCTATAAGCATTCGTCTTCAGGGTTTTGTGTACACTTAAGTTTTCAATTAAATTGGGTAAATGCCTAGAAGTGTAATTACTGGACTGTTTGGTCAGACCACATTTAATTTTGTAAGAAACTTCCAATCTGTCTTCCAAAGTATCTGTACCATTTTGCATTCCCACTACCAATTATTGAGTCTGTTGTTCCATATCCTTGTCAGCATTTAGTGTTAGAGTTTGGGTTATTGGACATTCTAATAGCTGTGCAACAATATCTCCTTGTTATTTTAATTGGAAATTCCCTGATGACAATATGATGTGAAGCATCATTTTTTTATATGCTCATTTATCACCTAATATCTTCTTTGGTGAGGTGTCTATTCAGGTCTTCACTCATTTAAAAACTGAGTTGTTTTCTCGTGGAATTTTAAGAGTCCATTGTATATTTTGGATACCAGACTGTTAACAGATATGTGCTTTGATAATATTTTCTCCTAGTGTACGGCTTGTCTTTTTATTCTCTTAACAATGTCTTTTGCAGAGTGTAAGTTTTTATTTTAATGATGTTCAACTTGATTTTTTTCATGGATCATGCTTTTGGTGTTGTATCTAAAAAGCCACTACCAAACCCACAGCTACCTAAATTTTCCAACATTATTTTCTAGAGGCTTTATAGTTTTGTGTTTTACATTTAAGACTCTGATCCATTTTGAGTTAATCTTTGTGAAAGATATAAGGTCTGTATCTAGTTTTTTTTATATGTGGATGTCCATTATGCTCATAGCATCTTTACTCATAATAGCCCCGAACTGCAAACTAATTAATTCATGGATCAAAGTGGAAGTCTCAAGGGAAATAAAACATACATAGAACTGAATAAAATTTGTGGGATGTACATAATGCAATAGTGAGAGGGAAATCTGTTGTACTAAATGCTTATATTATAAAAAATATTTCAAAATAATAATCTAAGCTTCCATCTTAAGTGACTAGAAAAAAAAAGCATGCAGAAAAAAATAAATTATAACAATTAGAGCATAAATCAGTGAAATAAAAAACAGAAAAAAATAGAGAAAATGAAGCAAAAAGCTGTTCTTTGAAAAAAATAATGGAATTTAAGTGTAAATCTAGCAAAATGTATCAACAGTGGTTTGATGAAAAGTATAAAATGGTGAGAAAGGAATTACAGAACATATAAATAAATGGACAGACATAACATGTCCATGGATCAAAAAAACTCAACATAGTATGTCAATTATCCTCCAAATTGATTTACTGGTTTAATGCAATTCCTATCACAATCTCAACAAAATTGTTTTGTAGATAGAGGCAAATTTATTTGAAATTCCTCATGGGAAGGCCATGAAACTAGAATAATCAAAAGAGTATCACAACATACCTTTTAGAACAGCTTAATATTTTTTAAAGTTGCATTAATAGCAAATGCTGGTGAAAATATGAAAAATCCAATTTCTCATATCATTCATAGGAATAGTAAGATTGCACAGCCACTCTGGAAAACAGTTTGGCAATTTTACACTTTGCATAGAACCCAGTAATTATACCCCTGGGCATTTATCCCAGGAAATAAAAACTTATGTCTACACAAAACCTGTATATTAATGTTAATAGCATCTTTATTCATAATAGCCCAAACTTGGAAACTATCCAAATGCCATTCAAAGGGTTCAAAGGATGAATGGTTCAACTGGCATATCCATACAATGAAATGTTACTCAGCAATTTAAGAAAGAGACAATTGATAGTACAACAACTTCAATGGATCTCAACAGAATTTCACTGGATGAAAAAAGCCAATCTTAAAAGGTTACGTACTGTATGAATTACTTTATATAACATTCTTGAAATAGTGAAATTATAGAGATGAAGAGTACGGTAGTGATTGCCAGGGGCTAGGGATATGGGGAGAAGAGAGTAGGTGTGACTGTAAAAAAGTAGCATGAGGGATCTTTGTATTGATAGAAAATTTTGCATTTTAAGTGTGGCAGTGGTTAAACTAATCTACATATGTGATAAAGTTGCATAAGACTACACACAAACTCACAAACACAAAAACAAGTACATGAAAAACTGGTGAGATCTAATAGAGTTATAGATTGACCATACTGATTGACCGTTGTCAATTTTCTGGTTTTGACGACAGATTATTTTTACATAAGATGTCCTCACTGGAGAAAACTAGGTTATGGCTACACAGAATCTGTTATTTTTCTAACTTCCTGTTAATCTATAATTATTTCAAAAAAAATTTTTTTAAGATTTTATTGATTTATTTGACAGAAAGAGATAGCGAGAGCAGGAGCACAAGAAGGGGGAGTGAGAAGGGAGAAGCAGGCTCTCCGCCGAGCAGGGAGCCCGATGTGGGGCTCAATCCCAGGACCCTGGGATCATGACCTGAGCCGAGGGCAGACACTTAACGACTGAGCCACTCAGGTGCCCCTAATTATTTCAAATTTTAAAAGGAGTCAAAGAATATATAGAATGCTAAACCAAATGAACAATAAAACCTCAATTCACCCATGGGAAGACAGATGAAGGAAAACAAAGGAAAAAAATAGTGGATGTGACACATCAAACTCAAATAACAAAATGGCATACTTAAGCACAAATATATGAATTATAGATATCTGACCAAGTTGAGGAACATAATAGAATACTATTTAGCAATGCAATGGACAACTTTCAACAGAAGTGATGAATCTTGAAAGAACTATGCTCATGAAAAAAAAAAAAATACAAAACCCAAAGAACACAGAGTCTAGTATTGCATTTGTTTGAGGTCTGAAACCAGACCATGTTAGACTACGGTAAGACAAGTTAGAAAAGTGGCTGCTTGGGAGAGAGCATATTTGACTGGAAGTGAAAAAAAGGGAGCTCTATAGAATGATGGAAATATTCAACACCTTAGTAGATGTGTGGGTTTCACAAGTATATGCATTTGTCAAAATGAATCAAACTGTACACTTAATGTGGGTACATTTCTATGGATGCAAATTATACTTTAATTTTAATATGTTCTTTAAAAAGAACTTTAAAAGTTTTCCCACATCCATATGAGTCATTTAATATACTTCCTGGGAAGCCCACGCTCCATTTGGGTATCACCAGAACAGTGATATGATATGGTAGTTGTAGGCACTTTGAAGTTAGATCTCAAGGTTTGGGCATCCGTTTTTTTTACATGATTACATATTGGCCAGATGCTATTAAAATAATCCACCTTGTTTTCACCCCCCACATTTTGAAGAAAAGACATAATGATAAAGCCTCAAAGTGTTTTTAACCAAAAGATAGAGATTTTAAATCCATTACAGGAGAATGCTGACAACTTCTCCGCTTTCTTAAGAGATAAAATAAAATAAAAGAGCCTCAGGATGACTGCTGCAGTGAAAACTTCAGTTAGACTTTAGGAAACACTTGAATAACCCTTAAAGATTAAATGTAGTTATAATCATGTATCTCTGAAAATAAGCAAATATATTGTATACAAAACCTATACTGTAAGACTACAAATTTAAGGTGAAAATCTTCCTCTCAGATGGACCTTTAGTTCCTTAAGAATTTGTTTCCCACCATTTGAAGAACTGATGTTGCAAAATCTTTTGTCTTATATTTACTTACTGTAAGCTATTCTCAGAAAATGATCTCTATGACAAACACTGGTTGGAATACCCAGTCCCTATCTTCCAATATAATTTTATTTAACCTGACTTAAAAGACCAGAAAATAGTTCAGCTAAACAATAAAGTGGACACAGTATAATGTTATCAGCTGTATTTATAGGAATATTCTAAAAAATATATCATTTTCTGAGAATAGGTAATAACCAATAAATATGGTAAAGATACTACGACAGCAGGCCCTGAGATGTCCTGCCAGCTGATCAGGAATGAATAACTATATTAAGAAGCAGTTCAAATCAAGCTCAAAATAAAGTATAACCAAGATAACAAAAATAGGGCAATTAGGTGTGGATAGCAATACCTCTACATAGGGTTTTTGACATACCCCAGGCCTTTGTAAAGTGTTGACTTTCGCTTTGTTGCTATGCCCTTTGTCTTAGAAATGAGTAGTCAGTGTTTTACTTTTTCTCTTGTGCATTTCAAGATTCCACACTCATTATGGTGTCTGGCTCTGTTCTATTAAAGCAAGTAAATAGGTAAACTTATTTATTGAACAGATATGTACAGAATCCAGCAATTATTCTCTGCTGAGAAGTCTAAAATGGAAACACAGATCTCTGCCTTCATGGAAACTGGCATCTTGTACGAGTTCACAAATATGTGTTGAACAAATTAGTAAAGGAGTATCAGGAGTGCAGAGGGGGGAAGGGTGACGGAGAACTACCATTTATTTGTTCA
Organism: Halichoerus grypus; assembly: GCF_964656455.1. Lineage (NCBI taxonomy): Eukaryota > Metazoa > Chordata > Mammalia > Carnivora > Phocidae > Halichoerus > Halichoerus grypus. The sequence continues at coordinate 49,645,901 of NC_135717.1, read as the reverse complement.
TCCACAATTCTTGTCTCTATTAAGCCTTCTGTATATCATCTTATTTAATCCTACCCTTGTCTCCTTCTAGAGATGAATAAAAGACACTCAGAATACTTAACTCTTCAAAAGCACACAGCTTAAGAACAAAGCCATAATTCCTAGCTGCTAAATATCGCACTCAATTGGATTGCCATCCTATGATATCACAATTTTTTTTTTTAAGGGGTATGCTCTTTTTTTTTATTATGTTATGTTAATCACCATACATTACATCATTAGTTTTTGATGTAGTGTTCCATGACTCATTGTTTGTGTATAACACCCAGTGCTCCATGCAGAACGTGCCCTCTTTAATACCCATCACCAGGCTAACCCATCCTCCCACCCCCCTCCCCTCTAGAACCCTCAGTTTGTTTTTCAGAGCCCATCGTCTCTCATGGTTCGTCTCCCCCTCTGATGTCCCCCCCTTCATTCTTCTCCTCCTTTTTTTTTTTTTTTTTGACATATAATGTATTATTTGCTTCAGAGGTACAGATCTGTGATTCAACAGTCTTGCACATTTCACAGCACTCACCATAGCACATACTCTCTCCAATGTCTATCACCCAGCCACCCCATCCCGCCCACCCCCCACCACTCCAGCAACCCTCAGTTTGTTTCCTGAGATTAAGAATTCCTCATATCAGTGAGGTCATATGATACATGTCTTTCTCTGATTGACTTATTTCGCTCAGCATAATACCCTCCAGTTCCATCCACGTCGTTGCAAATGGCAAGATCTCATTCCTTTTGATGGCTGCATAATACTCCATTGTATTTATTATTCAGTGATGACTATAAAATCAGATTTATATCACTTTGAATTATCTCGCTTTAATGGTTCATATTTTGTGGTTTGCACAGTTCTTTAGCTTTAAGTGTTCCACCAGAAAAATACAAATGTCACTTCCTCAGAGAAGCCTACCCTAGTATCTCATGCTATTCAAATTCTTTGATTATATGATCTCCTAATGCCAAGTACCTTCCCTTCATACCACTTACTCTTAACTTACTGTAAGCTATTCTCAGAAAATGATCTCTATGACAAATAGAATACTATTCAGCAATGCAAAGGACAATTTTTCTCTAGATTCTAAGCATAGGGGGTGAGGCAGCGAATGCATATGTTTTTGCTTAACTGGTACACTGCTAAGACTACAGTGGGCATTAAATAATAAACTAGAGTTGCTCAATGAATGAACATTTTAAGGGACCCGTAGAGAGTAATTAAAATGCCAGAGGCCTAAACCTGATAGCAAATTATAGGTAAAAATCCTCTGAGGGGATAATTAAGAGAGAGTTAGGTACAGGGGAAGAGAAAGAGAGGGGCTATTGAAGACACACTAAGAAATTCAATGCAAATATGCACCTCAAACAAGGTCAAGAATATGGTTATTTCTGTATGGATACTAGGTTGCAGCAATTCTTGATCAACTGGGACAGAGACCTCTTAAAATCTCAGACTTCTCTGGACCAGAATTGTGAATCCATCTTCTCAAATTCCCAAACATTGAACTGAAAAAGCAGTACTGAGAATTCTGTCTTTCAAAACTGTTCTTGAGTCACCCAAAAATTCTATTCAGAATTTGAGTTTTGAATTTGATGAATTTTACAAACATAAGAAACAGTTGGCCAAGAGGCTCAGCGGAGGGGAAGTGGATCCCCTTCATTCAGCACTACTATATTCATTTTTTTTTATTGTTGTTACTTTTTTTTTTATGTTATGTTAGTCACCATACAATACATCATTAGTTTTTGATGTGGTGATCCATGATCCATTGTTTTCGTATAACACCCAGTGCTCCATGCAGTACGTGCCCTCCTTAATACCCATCACCGGGCTAAACCATCCCCCCACAACCGTCCCCTCTAAACCCTGTTTGTTTCTCAGAGTCCACAGTCTCTCATGGTTCATCTCTCCCTCCAATCTCCCCCCCTTCATTTTTCCCTTCCTTCTGCTAATGTCCTCCATGCTATTCCTTATGTTCCACAAATAAATGAAACCATATGATAATTGACTTTCTCAGCTTGACTTATTTCACTTAGCATAATCTCCTCCAGTCTCATCCATGTTGATGTAAAAGTTGGGTATTCATCCTTTCTGATGGCTGAGTAATATTCCATTGTATATATGGACCACATCTTCTTTATCCATTCATCTGCTGGAAAAATTGGACAGCCACATGCAGAAGAATGAAACTCGACCATTCTCTGGAAAAATTGGACAGCCACATGCAGAAGAATGAAACTCGACCATTCTCTAACACCATACACAAAGATAAACTCAAAATGGGTGAAAGCACTACTATATTCAGTGATATGAAAAGTATTTGGAAGAAATGAGTTCACTGAAGATACCAGACAAGTACTTAAAAAGGATGCTGCACATGTGACTTAAACACGTTATAAGTGATTTAAAGAAAATTAAATTCATTTACAGCTCTTATTTTATGGTGACAGAACAGGAAAAGTAAATAACCTAAAAAAAAAAAGTAATGCCCACTTTGTAATTATAGTGTTCAAGGAAAGCTTCTGGGTTTAGAAAGAATTACTGAAAAAAAAAACCACAAAAAACCTTTGATTTGCCATCTGATTTTTTAATCATAAGCGTAGGTTTAGTGTCAATTCACTTCTTTATTCTTTTGCATCCCCTATTAACCAGTTCAGCTTTGTCTCTATAGTTGGTACACAATAAATACTGGTTTGTAAATGAGCACATTTTATTGCTACTTATGCTCGTGCATTTGTGTGTTTGTGAGAGAGAGAGAGGGAAAAACGCTTTGTCATGCCAAATAATGTCCAAAAATGTAAACTGATCTAAAAAAACTTTAGAATAATAGCATTTTATAACATAGTTAATATATATTAATTGATGAAATCTGAGCAGAAAATGATGATGAAGCTGAGTATTTTTTTAGATACTAATTTGTGTTTACTTTTTTCATATTTTTTCCCATTTACTTCCTCCCAAATTAAGAGGTAAGAGCACTGTGAAACAAAGAAACCATGTTTCATTGCTTCAGTAAGTTATATGGCAGGGCCCAATACAAAAGTATACTATCATACTTTCTGGCTGTTGTTTTTTCTTTTTCTTTTTCTTTTTTTTTTAGGATTTATTTATTTATTTTGAGAGAGAGAGAATCTGTGCACAGGGGTGTGGCGGGGGGCAAAGGGAGAGGGAGTCTCAAGAGGACTCCATGCTGAGTGTGGAGCCTGAGCTTGGGGCTCAGTCTCATGACCCTGAGATCATGACCTGAACCTAAACCAAGAGTCAGATGCCTAACTGACTGTGCCGCCCAGGTGTCCCTGTTTATTTATTTTTTAAATTTTTTGGACATTCTTTACATATCTTGTAAAAAATATTTTTCAGGTTTTTATTTAAATTCCAGTTAGTTAACACACAGTATAATATTAGTTGCAGGTACGGAATTCAGTGATTCATCACTTACATACAACACCCAGTGCTCATCACAAGTGCCCCCCTAACACCCATCATGCATTTACCTGTCCCCTCACCTACCTCCCCTGTGGCCACCAGCAGTTTGTTCTCTATAGTTAAGAGTCTGTTTCTTGGTTTGCCTCTCATTTTCTTCCCTTTGCTCTTTTATTTCTTAAATTCCACTATGAGTGAAATCATATGGTATTTGCCTTTTTCTGAGTGACTTATTTCCTTAGCATTATACTCTCTAGCTCCCTCCACATTGTTGCAAATGGCAAGATTTCATTCTTTTTGATGACTGAGTAATATTCCACAATATATGGATTCCATGACATAATATATATGAATAAAAAATATATTTCATGACATAATTTATATGGAGATATAGATGATAGATAGATAGATAGATAGATAGATAGATGATAGATAGATAGATAGATGTATCACCTCTTTATTCATTTATCAGTGACACAGCCCACTTCTACAGGGTCCATTCTAGGCTTAGACAAGATGCTTTGTCAGTGGAATGCTTGGTTTCTCAACATCCTCCTCCCCACAAAAACACAGGAGTGTTTCCCTGGTATTGTCAGTCTTGACATCTGTTCAGTAACAGTTATGGAAATCTAGGAGCCATCCTTGATTTCTCCCTTCCTTCACCCCACCAGTACATTCCCTAATCAACCCCAAAGTGAGTCCTGTCATTTCCACCTCTCTCTCTACACTCTTTACTGATTTTTCCTTATACCAGACATTCTCTGTATTCTTTTCTGTAGCTCCCTAACATCATCCATTCTGGCTTTCTGTCAAAGCGTTCTATGAAATAGACTACCATTTAATGTAAATTAGATTATGTCATTCTTCTTTCAAAATCCTAAAGTCTTCCTCTCATTTAGACTAAAAATACAAACTATTACATAAATTCCCTGCATAATCTGGACTCTGCCTCTTTCTCCACACTCACCCTGAGACCCTTTTACTACCATTTGACTTGCAATCCTGTTTTTACCTCAGGCTTCACCAAGTTCTATTTTCTCTGTCTGAGATGATTTCCCCTGGAGCTGTCAAAGGGACCTTCTTATTCAGTCTCTATCTGTATCTTAGCATCTTCAGAGAGATTTTTCCTGGCATCCAGCCCCTTTCCACTTGACAAGGCATGTGCCACATCTGCCTGCAGGGAGTGGCTCTTATTAAGTTTCACAATGTGCCAGTTGGGCTATTTCAACTAAAACTGAGAAAGGAGAAATTCACTAACTCACCTCTGATTACTGTTATTTAGTGTTGGAATTTAGATTCCAAGTCTAGAAAAATTTGCACACTTAGGTCCTGTGCTATTTACGCTTGGATTCTAAAATTATTTGTTTAAAGAATGAAAAAAAATGAATGTCAGCTGAAAGGATGATGAACTGGAAATTTCATCCACATGCCATTTCTGGGTTCTATCTTATCTTCAAGGAGCTTGACCTTTTGCAAGGAGAGACCACATAAGAACTAGGATAAAATATCCTTGAAAACTGGTAGAATGGGATGTCAGAGCCATATTAATTTTATGTAAAATAAATGACAAAAGTGATTTAAAAAAACGAGTTTGTGGACTAAGATTCCAATAATTTTATAGTGCATTTTGGCTATATTTTTACACATTATTAGCTTTGCGATTCCAAAATACATCCATGCTATCATTCTTCACCTACCTCCTAAGTTTGTGTCTTTTAATTTTTTTTTAGACACATGATATCATACATTTAAGGACTGTATATGAACAGAAGAGTAAAATCCCTGACAAAGTTGAACAGAAAAATTGGTTGAAAATACTCTAAGCCAAAAATGGCAGAATTCAAAGAAGTTGGTAAAGAAGACGTACAAAGTCAGTTAAGTGGCCTGCAACTGCTTTTTATTCCTCTAGAATCTTCTTTGAAGTGGTGCTTTAGGAATCATAAATAACTTCCACTGTCCTATGAAGGGCAGGATTAAGGCCCTGTTATTATGAGGAAATAAAGGCTTGGGTCATTGCAGCAAATTATATGAGGCTTTAGCCAAGTGGCAGTGGAAATTACCTTCTCTGGTTTATAGTGTCTGTTGGGCATGAAAATAATTGGGAATGGCTAAAGTACCTGATATCATGAAAAAGTTTATTTCTAGGAAACCAATTCAACTCTCAAACTACATCCTATTCTTAAAGAGCCTTTTTTTCCCCTTTCTAGTTACAACTGAATTCTTTCCCTCAAAAATAGACACAGTACTCCAGAAATCCATTTCATTTAGCAACATCTTGCTGGCAGCAGAGTTACCATGTTAGATAGGTGGCATATTTTGGTGTTCTAGATACTTTCTGGTGTTACTGACACATTCTTACTTCAGGTCTTTGAGTTGCATACATAAACACAAATTTTACTACACAAAACATTCATGAGTTTTCCCTTATATTTTTATCTCCCCCCTACTCCACCTGAGAAACAATCAGAGTAGTAAGGAGCATGCCCAGACAAATTAGCTAATGTTGCAATTAGTGTCCAATTGTGAAGTCAATAATCTTTTTCATTCAGGTTGAAATAAATCATGGTTCCTATTGTCATCATGAGTCCTTTTTAAAGGTGATGCTGTTGGCTGGGGGAAGGGGTGATGGTGATGGTGCTAGATTGGTTGTGAAAAGTTATCTTTATGTTTATCTCTGTCCTAACAAATGTATGTTACTCGCCCATTGGATTTTTCTACTACTTCATTTACTTTTAATTTTCCCTCCATTGAGTGAACACATCTTGCATGATTTACCCTCTGCTGCACCAACATTTATGCGCATTTTACAATAAACATTATGGCACTTATAAATTGAGGAATTAGATTGCTGATCAAGAAACAGGCATCTGATTAATCACTGATATGAAAGTTTTTTAAAATTTTTTTAAAGATTTTATTTATTTATTTATTTATTTATTTATTTAAATTTATTTTTTGACACAGAGAGAGACAGTGAGAAAGGGAACACAAGCAGGGGGAGTGGGAGAGGGAGAAATAGGCTCCCCGCTGAGCAGGGAGCCCGATGCGGGACTTGATCCCAGGACCCTGGGATCAAGACCTGAACCGAAGGCAGATGCTTAACGACTGAGCCACCCAGGCGCCCCAAGATTTTATTTATTTATTTGACAGAGAGAGAGAGAGAGCATGCACAAGCAGGGTGGAGAGGCAGAGGGAGAGGGTGAAGCAGGCTCCCCACTGAGCAGAGAGCCACGCGTTGGGGCTCCATCCCAGGACTCTGGGATCATGACCTGAGCTGAAAGTAGATGCTTAACCAACTGAGCCTCCCGGATGCCTACTGATATGAAAGTTTACATGAACAGCCATCCTTCCTAGGTAGAATATATATAGCCCTCTTTTGTAGACCTCTCTGTACATCTCTTTCTATTCTCTATTATTACTTTTGTAAGTTTACACATCTATAATTTACTATTATCTTTGGCCAAAGGAAAAATGATATACAGTACAATAATTGTTGGAGGGCACTTGTTAAAATTCACATTCTTAATTTTAAGAAGATTTATCATAGAGCAATAGAAGGAAGTGACCTAAAAATTATTCCTGAAAAAGTTATCAAAAGCAATCAGTATAGAGTATGTTTACTGATATAATCATTTTATTCACAGTCAGGAATAAGAACCAAAGACCTGTATTTAACACTGCCATTTATTTTTCTGGTTGTTCTAGAAATTTAATTTAAAAAAAGATTGGAAGGAGAAAGGCAAATTTGCCATTATTTTCAAATGATGTGTCTTGATACTGAGAACATGCAAGGTAATCTTCTGAAAAACATTTAGAACTTATACAAGTTTTGTAAGATGATGAAACTGCTTACAAGATAAATAAGAATTAATAATTTATCTATATTAATGCAGCAACCAGTAGGAAAACATAATGCAAAAATAATATATTTACAAAAGAAAAACTAATTCCAAGTTAAAAAACAAAACAAAACAAAACAACAGAATCCAGTGGGAGCCAATTCTTTTTTTTTCACATTTATGGCAACTTTTCAAAATTTGACACTCACTTTGAGATTTTGTTGATTATATTCTAAGTGTAGGATCTTTGCATTTCCATCATTCGTAGCCCACCCACAAAGTGTTTTGACATTTTATTTGTTTTCAATAGCTCTTAATGATTTTAGGCAAAGCTGATGTGATAATAGACAGGCACAGGCAAATGAAAAAAAAATTCCACAAAACCACAAATACATTTGTGCATGCATGTATTCAAAGCCAGTTCACCCTTATAATTTCTTGTATCTCCTTAGTGAACGTATGATTTTCTGCACTGTTCTTTTAATTTCCTTCTTATAAATCAACTCCTCATGCACAATTCTTTGAAATATAAAGACATATTCAAACAAATTTCAAAAGGGGCCATATGTGCCATGCCAGAGACATGGAGCCTGATTAGAATGGGACTTGGAATCTTTTTATGGTGCTGAATATAATTTAAGACACCATGTTGTTACTTGGGAGGAAGCCTTATTTATAACATCAGTACCATGCTGCATACCAGATGCCAATGGAAAGTGAAACTATGATGAATTTAATTTGACCTTTCTCATGCCTGCAGAACGTAAATCAGATATATTTAATAAAGATCAAGTTTGCAAGAAATAGCTTTGACTTCAGACGTGTAAATGCTTCAATGAAAGAAATGAAGGCAACACTTTGTACATTTCTGACTATAGTTTAAATTGAGCAAAAATGATGAAAAATGTAGTTTGGTGATGTGCAACTTTTCCTCATTAGATATATGTGGCACACTGAGTAATCCAGTAGTTTTATTGCATTTTTCAGGCCGTTAGACACAGGCAGGTATCCCCTCTTGTGTATATAAACAACAACAACAAAATTGATGCCTAACTAGGATAACTGCATTAAGCAGATTTTGACATTTATTTGGGGATGATTTTGTTATCAAATCTTCTTTAAAGTCTATGATCTAATTTTTAATAAGATTCTGAGAGTTTTGAAATCTTTATATATGAAAAATAATGGAGCAATTCTTCCTCCAAATAAAAGCAAAATGATTGAAGTTTTTCTGGCTAGGAAAGAGGGCAAAAGTTTATTCTGAAGACAGAAATTTTCAAGATTAAAGTCAGGTTTGGCAGGAAGCCTGCTTTATTTTAATGAAAGAATGGACAGGGGCCAAACTCATTAGTATTGGAATACCCAGCTGCCCCCGAGCACATAAGTAAATGTAGGAAGATACCACATGCATTTTAGCTTGTCAAGACCAGGACAGAAAGGAACAAAGTTCATTCATTCATTCCATCATTCATTCATTCATTCATTCAAAAACCAAGCCCTACCATGTACAGACTCTGGAAAAGTAAAATGAGTTAGAAGCAGATACTGTTTTCAAAGTGTTCTCATCAGATTGATTGCTACCATTTGCTTGCAACACGTCTCTTTCAAATGGCTAAATGCTGTAATTATGGCATGTGTAACATTCCAAGGAGCACACTTCTGCCTGCGGACTATCAAGAATGACTCTTCAGAGAACCTGACCTGAGTCTTTGAATACACACATGAATCCACAAGGCTGAGAAGAATGCATGTTCCAGGTAAAGGAAAAAGAATGAGCAAAGGCACAGAATTCAGAGTGAGTATGAAGGGTCTTAAGACATCATGAAATGGAGATTAAATTCTATCATAAAAGTAATGAAGAGTTTAAAAAAATGGATTAAGTCAGAGGAGTTTATGCCTCTAATTGCCCTCTAAGAAGGTGGATCTGACTGTGAAGTGATTGTGAAGATGGTGTGCAGTGAGCAGGATGCAGGGAGGCCTTTTAGGAGGGTCTGGAACCGAACCGGAAGGGATGAGGGTCTGCATTAGCATGTCAGTAACGGTGGTGAAGTGGGGAGATGGGTTCAAGTGATCTTTAGGAGGGTGATTCATAGCATTCCTGTCTCATTAGATAGATGGGGAATTGAGACAACATCAAATGCCACATATTAAAATACTTGGATTTGGGATGCCTAAAGGAAACCCAGCAAGATGTCCAGGAGGCTTCAGAAATAAAAGACTGACTGGGAAACACATGGTGAGAGACATAGTTTCAGAAATCATTGGCACAGTAACCGTTTGAAGCCATAAGAGTGGATGAGCTGGTCCAGAAAGTGGATACAGTAGAAGAGAGAAAAAAAAGCACACAGATGAAATAGGAGAAACATAAACATTTGGTTGAAAGAGCTGGGAAGTGTGGCTAGAAGGGGAGGCCGGTGTTGGCAGCGGAAGCAGCAGCTCATAGAAGAGAAAACATTTAGAAGACCTCCTTTGTGCCAGGTAGAGTGCTAGGTGTTTTGTACATTTCTCATAATAATGCCCAGTATTTTGTTTAGTCCTCATAACTTTACGCCCACTGTATAGATGATGAAAGTCAAACTCAGAAAGGTCAAGTAACTGTCCTTGCCCACTAAGCTATTAAGTGGCAGAAGGTGGATTCTAACCCAAGTCCGTCTGATTCCAAAAGCGTGTCAGCACTAGGAATAAAATTAAATGTAGTATACATTTCTGTTCTGCGGGATGTGGTAAAAATGCTGTATCTTTCTTAATAGGGCATGATTTCATGATAGGATACATTGTCTGAGTTAAAAATTGTATGGCCACATTTGTATGTTTTGAACTATGCAAATATGAAATATTTTGTAAAATATCGATATAAGCATTTTATAGACTCATTTGAAATGTAAATGCCATATTTTTTTTAAAAAAGTATGTGCTGCATAATTTCACAGCTAATTATAAGCTATGCCTACATTTTTGTGGTTCTACTTTAGTTGGGAAGTGGAAATTCCGTGTAACATCCATTGTTAGTAGCTTGTGAAAAATCCTGTTGTTAAATTAAAATTTCTGAGTTATTTTGGTGATTATTGTGCTATCATTTGAACATTCTGTTATTATAATGTAAAATATTTTTAATGTTGTATAAAAGTGCCTTCTAAACATGAGTTAAGTGGTGGACCTTGTGCTGAAAACACACTGGAAATCAGTAAGGCTGGAATATAAATTAGATGCAATAAAAACACTATGAAGATGGCCAAGCAACTGCCATGATATGCTGCTAATTTAGTAAAAAGCGCTCTATGAAATATTAGAGATAATGTTGAATAAACAGGCAATATTAGAGCAAGTAAAGCTTTACATTTGCAAAAATTATCATATAATCAGGCATAAATAATGCAAAACTGAAAAAGTAAAAAGAAAACACAAAAACTTGACAAGTACAACATAGCAGAAATGTGATTCTAAAGTGAGATTTTTATAGATTAATACGCTCCTAAAATAACTTAACCTCTTTTACCCTCCCCACAAACTTGCATTTAGTGTTTTAAAATTGGTCTTGAAATAAATGTTTTTGTGTGACCTAAATTTCCTGTATTGTGACTATCCCGTATTACAATCCATGGGGCTATGAACACAACATTGCTGGGATTTACGAAGGTGATTTGAAAGGAGAGAAGAAATTCCAACCATAAAGGACATTGCTAGGAGAGGAAGTATAATAGCAGGTAGTTTGTTGAGAAGGGAAGACAAATAGGGAATGTCTGAATACCACACACCTGAGCATTGTTCAAGCATGCCCGCCCACTTCCACGCAGAGCCTGCCTTCCATACCCTCACTGAGTTAGCAGATGATCCCAGAAATGTCAAGGAGCAGACAAGGGCTTGCCGCTGTTTCTCCTAGGCCTCCCTGCACAGCCCTTAGACTAGAGTCTTGGGAGGCAGCCATTCCTTCTAAAATGTTTGTTTCTAATGCTAGAACTTGGAGGGATTACAGAGAAGTCTTGATCCTCACTCAAGTATTCACCAGAATGCTGGGGAAACTAGAACAACTAATTACTGATCCAATTCAACCAGCATCCAGGTTTCAGCTCCTGTCAGCAATGACAGCTTTTGGATTTGGGAACAAGTCAAGAGTTTTGGGCACATTTAACTGTGAACTGAGAATTATTCTGTGGTTCAGATTTCACCAACAGTGTATGCACAACAAAGCAGGTACTTGGCTCTACCTGACTTGCTAGCAACTGAATATTCATCTGAAATTGCATAGTTTTGCTTCCAAGAAAGTATCACCTTAACATTGTTGTGTGTATCTTAGCTTTTAAAGTCTATGATAAGTACAAGACACTGAGCAAGTTCACAAACCTGGACAAGATCAACCAGGGATGGGTAAGGATTCCTCTACATGCAGTTTACAACTACTCTGTCTGATTTTTTTTTTTTTTTAATTTTTTATTTATTCATTCGAGACACAGAGATACAGAGAGAGAGAGAGAGAGAATGAGAGAGCATGAGCAGGGGGAGAGGCAGAGGGAGAGGGAGAAGGAGGCTTCCCGCTGAGCCAGGAGCCTGATGCGGGGCTCGATCCCAGGACCCCAGGATCATGACCTGAGCGGAAGGCAGACGTTCAACCATCTGAGCCACCCAGGCGCCCCTACTCTGTCTGATTTTTAAATGTCTAAGGCCACATTCTATCTTATGATAGAAGTTTATTATAAATCTTCCTCCCTGAAGAGATTTGGATTTTAGTTTAAAAAGAACCATCTGGAATGCCTGTGTTTCCTGTTTAAACTACCTCAAAAATAAACAAAACGAAAGTTAATTTTTACTGGGATTTAATCTGATGTTTCTCCATAACCAAATGTCTTTTAGAGTGTGTTCTATTATACAGATGCCAAAATAACAAAGAAACTAAAATATTTTTATCTACAATAATGCAATCAATTTCTCAAACAGTATAAATCAAAAATCCATTATTCTAGCCTTGGTTACCTGAAATTGTTGAGGACAATATTACAGTTTTTTTTTTTTAAGAATAAAGTATGCCATACCTCTCCCATCTCATTTTTTCCCCCAACATCTTCATCATTTTGAAAGGATCACGCTTTGAACAAGCAGCAGATGTTAATATAGAAATATAGAACATCTCAATTTTCTCACTGCTAACTCAGCTTACTGAGCCAATTTCACAATTCTCACATTCCTGAGTCCTAGGAGAAAATGCTAATTTAGATTGTTAAAATTGACACGGGTTAGGGTATAAAGGGTAATTAGCATAAAATCCTACACAAAGTGTTCTTAGCACCATTAATCAACACCCACCTAGGCATACACTTTTTTAGTCAGAGCTGATGTTTAACGAAGCTGAAAAATATCTAAAATATTCTCTTCCAGTTAAGTAATAAAAAATGCAGAGTTTGTCCTCAAATCCAGTTTGAGGGGTTTTAAGGAAAAATACCTAATGTGCAGTTCATGCATAACTTTTATTTTATACTTAAGAATTATTTAAAGCATATGAAAGTACTCTCTTGAGGAAAACACCTTTTAAACGCTTTTGTTTTTGACATATTTGTGTCAGTGCTGTCCTGTACATGTGTTGTTACTGCTGAAACAACTGATCTGTTTTCTTTTTCCTCCCTTGGTGCTTGTAAAGGCTGTTGCATTTGGCACCTGTATTCCCACTTTCAGGACAGAACACTGCTGGTGATTCTGCCTCTTTCCTTTGCCAGACTCCTAATCACACACACACACAAAGTCACGCAGGTCTGAATCTGCTCGTCAGTTCAGAGGTGCTCTGGGTTTCTCGTATTTTGCAAGCCTACTCTAATTAATTATGCCTCCTAATGATGTGAACCTACTGGCGAGAAAATGGTCTTCCAGTTAGATGAATGATTCAAAGTCACATAAGTTTTCTGCTTAGTTTCCTCATTTACAAAATAAAATAATGGCAAAAATAACAGATATGGCAAATATAACAAAATTATATCAAAACTTCAGAGGCACAGGAATATATGTTGCTCGGAGCCAGTCCAGATATGTTCCTGGGGGCATCACTGAAACCTATCTTCAGAAGTTCTATCTCAGAGACCCCAGAGAAGGGAACATGGCTACAAACATGTTACCACTGAAGTCCATTTATTCTGCATAAGATAATGCTGCTTTGTGTAAGGCATGGTTAAACACACAGGTTAGAAGCTCACAGAACAGTCTCAGGAGAGAGATTGTTTAAAACAAAATCCCACAACCAGAAGATGTGTGTTCTGATCAGTGTTGGTGCTGTGAGAACACACAACAGGAGCACCTAACTGAAATTGGGAAAAAAAGCTAACAGGAAGGACAGGCACGACTGGCCTGGGTGAGTCACAACATGGAGTGAATGTTCCTAACATTGAGAAGGGCATGTGTGCAGATCAGGAAGAAAGAGAGTTTGGTGAATCCTAGGAGCAGAAATTTCAGTACAGTTAAGGAGCAGGACCGAGGTGAAGCTGAAGTGTCAGGTGATGAGTCTCATGCACGTGGGTAAGAATCTGAAAAGCACTGGCAAGTAAATGAAGGGTATTGAGCGGGGAAGTGTACAAGCATCCTTGTATTTTAGAAAGATCAATCTGACTGCAGGATGCAGAAGAGACTGGATCCTGGAGAAGATTTTAGGCAGGAGGTCAATGGGGAAGCTATTGAAGTGACCCTCGTGAGAAAGGCCTTTGGTAGGAGGCAGAGGAGGGGCAAGATGGAGGGTGGGGGCAAATGATAAGAGAATAGCTCACGTGTATGAGTACTATCACAGGCTAGAACAAGTGCTTTTCCTGCACTGTCTCATCAAACTCTCTCTCTCTCTCTCTCTCTCACACACACACACTAACATGAATCCCATAGTACAGGTACTACTTTTCTATTTAAAGTTGAGGTAATTCAAGTTTAAAGAGGAAATCAGCTCAAACTCGGGCATTCCCAAAAAGGCTAAAGCTGAGTCTGAAGCCAGGAAGTCTTGCTCCAGAGCTCTGTCTATGATCTGCCCACCAAACAAATTTAGGAGGAAGAACTGACAATGCTCAGTGACAGACTGGTAGAGGTGGTAGGTGGAAAAGGAGGAGGAGGTCAAAAAGATGAGCACCTGCATCATCAGGCCGTGAGGGAGGTAGTTCACTTAGGTACTGAACGCAAGAGGAGATTCACTGTTAGGGAAGGGCAGAAAGGACTACATTAGTGGGCACCCTGTGTCTGAGGTGCCTGCAGGATATCAAAGTGGATGGGCAGTTTGAAGTGTGGATCCATCTGGAGAAAAGGACTTGCACTGGATGCAAGTAGGTTTTGGAGTTATTAGCAGTATACCAGCATAGTCCGTGTGGATGAGGTCGCAGAGGAAGTCTGCGTTGGGTTAGAGGATAAGGGAGCCTAAAAAGGAGCAAAATCAGGAGGCTGTGTTGTCTGAAGAGCCAAGGAAAGTGGTGCTTTGTGATCAGGGAGTGACTGAAAGCATCTGATACCCTGGGAGGTTAATACGATATGGAAACAGAAAGGAGCTCTCTGATTTTGTAACAAGAGGGCTTCTTCCTGGAAACAGAGGGCATGGTGGGCACACAGTACAGTGACCACGCACCTTAACTGCTACCACTCTACGGATGACACAGCTACACAATTGTACAGAGGACACGATGTGGACAAGGGGCTGCTGCTGGGCTGTCTATTGCCTCCATAACCTCCAGTGCTCTCTTCATTCATGCCTGTCACTCGAGACACAGATTCCAGTGCCACTGAACTTTGGCTTAAATAGTTGGTAAGGTCACATCCCCAGCCCCTTGTGATTTACCAAAGGGACACAAAGGCTGGATATTTATTATAAAAGTGATACCCCCCTCCTCTTTGAAGGTCTGATACCATGGCAAGAAAGAGATCATGGCAAGGAGATATCATGGCAAGAAACTTCTTTTAATGGAGAACCTCTCCCAAGATGATGATTTTTTTTTTTCCTAAAAGCCATTATTAGCTTTTTTTTTCTTTTTAGTAATTTATATTTTTCATGCTACTTTCATTGATGTCTTCCTTTAAGATGGTCCATGGGGGTAAAACAAGCTGGCAGGAGAGAAGAGAGAAAGAGAAAAAAAAATTGTGGCATGTATAAAAACAGCACTGGGAAATATCCCATGTTTCTAATTCTTGACTTTTTCAAAATTGATTATAAAATAAATGTAATTTAAAGTACCCTTCATGCACAAGGCTCTCAACAAATTAACAACTTATATAAACCCTGTGAGGCTCAACAGTAATACTCACTTACTAAAGGGAAATGATGCATTTATATTACTTACTTCAGGTCGCATAAAATATCAGTAACATAGTGGAGAAGGAAATCAGAAAGAAAGCTAGAATTATAATTTCCCCAATTCTGAATCTTTTGCTTTAACTCTGTTGCACAGAGGATTAACAAATTTAGTTTTCTCAGAATAAGGAAGATAAGATTCATCTTATTCCTGCTCTGTTTGAAATTATGAAACCAAATTCAGTTTCACAGAATATTATTTGGAAGCAAACCAAGCCCATTCGCTATGTAAGGAAGTCTCTCTCTGCCAGCAAATGTTCACAAGATGAATGTACAGATGAAAGACAAGCAATTTATTTTTATTTCATACTGAGAATGGCAATTTAAACTACAGTAAATTTGTCCTTTGAAGGGAATGCAAAATATAAATCAAATATCTTTATAACTTTATCAACTATATAAATAAGTAATAAAAATAGTAATGAAGCTGATTTTGCACTACAGGACAAGTGTAGCGATCACACATTTCATTGTAATGTTAGTATCAGTCCATGCGATATATACATACACTAAGATTCAGAAACCACATTCTAACTCCTGTTACTGAGTGAGAAATACCTGGAATACCATTCCATTGCAAATGGGTCAATACCTCATAGCTCTAAGTGGGACATGAATGAGCTGAGATTCTGTTCTACACTGGGAACTATATAGCACACCCTTTTATCAAGTGTGTGTAAAAGTGATACTTAAAAAAACAAAGTGCAAAGAGATGAAAATAAAAATCCTATCATTTTCAAGCTGCAAAGGGTCTTTAGAAAATATCTTATGAGATATGTAAAACAAATTTCCAACAGGTGGTTCCCTATTACTTACTAAGACTCCTAAATGTCATATGTGAATTCCAGTAGAAGGAGTAATGGGAAGCACAGCACATCAAAACAAGTAATCAATACAAAACCGTGGAATAACGTAACATGTTCTAAGATGATAATAAAGCACAAATAAAGCATTATTTCCCAAAGTTAAGAATGCTCATGGACTTCATTTGCAACTTTGAAACCTGAGAAAGAAAGGAGATATAAATGTGTGGCCGGACAGTTTTTATAATAACCAAATGAGAGGCATACCCTGACACTGCATTTTATCATGAATCAACTAGATGTGTCTCATAGCATCTAATCTCTGAATCTTTTTGCTGTAATTATCATAAAGGCCTTAAACTCTAATTTATTACAGTGGCATTTAAAAATAAGTTTTCTCAATTTTCATTTTAGATAGGTTGTATTAGAAATATCTCCTATTTTTTAAGTGGTCGGAAAAAAAGCTGTTAGCACCTATCCCCATGCCACCCAAGAGACCTTATTCTTTGCTTTATTATCTTAATGGTTCTTTCACTAAAACTGTAACTTTCGAAGTGGAAAAGGTGTGGATGCAGGCAGTGAGAGCCATCTGCCTACTTTTCAACGTTGGTCTCCGCCCAGGAAAACAAATACCTTCTCTCAGAAGAGACTTCCATACTCTTTCTTGTTGGAAAAATGCTGCTTAATTGCTTACCCCATTTCATTTTTTTACTCTATAATTTACATACTTTGAGTAAAGTAAGTCCCCTTTCTCTTCAGCTTCTTTATCTCCTTCTCCTCCCCTCCTTCTCCCTGTTCGCCCTCTCTTCCTCCTCTTTTGACTCCTTCTCCTCTTTCTTTTCAGTGGAAAGCATGTCCCTGTTTTTCAACAGCTTATTTTGAAGATTAGAAATATGACATTGGAAACACATCATAAAATATAAAGTTTTATGCAAGCAATCCTCTGATATTTTCGGATATTACCACGAAATGGGAACATTATGGCATTTATCTTATGACCTTAGGATTTCCATAGAGCACACAAGCCCTTCTAATGCTCCTTCTCAATACTAGCTAATCCCATGTTCCATTCATTTGGGATATCACCACTACTTGGGTAGGTCCCCTAGAATTTTTCCTTGGAATTGAACATGAGAATTCACTCATCCTACTAGGCAAAAATAGTCTAGCTCTTCTATGTCCACTTAATATCTAAAGAGAAATAATGATAGGATAAAAGGGAATCCTAACAGAATTAAATGTCTATGTGTCATCTACCTACTTACCTTTCTCTTTCATCCATCCGTCCATCCATCCATATTTTTGTATCTATCTATTTATCTTTCTATACCTATCCATCTACCAACTTAAAAGATTTTCTGCTACACAGTTAGTGAGAACTAAATATTAACAATTTATTGTTTTTTAGAAGAGTTGGTATTGTGGTTCACCTTAAACTAGTCTGAGAGGGGGCGCCTGGGTGGCTCAGTTGGTTAAGCGACTGCCTTCGGCTCAGGTCATGATCCTGGAGTCCCGGGATCGAGTCCCACATCGGGCTCCCTGCTCAGCAGGGGGTCTGCTTCTCCCTCTGATCCTCTTCCCTCTCTTGCTCTTGGTCTCTCATTCTCTCTCAAATAAATAAATAAAATCTTTAAAAAAAAAAAATAAACTAGTCTGAGAGGCATGTATAGATTAATCTGAATATGGATAATCAATTTAAAAAAATTACTTGGGCTCACTTCATTTTCCAGAGAAAAGATACTGGGAGACAATGCAGCCTTAGCCTCAGAGTTGTTTGGTAATAACATCTCAGTGATGATGTAACTCTACATTTAAAAAATACAACAACTTTTAACCTAGCAATTACACTTTCAGAAATATAGTTGAAGGACATAACTATATTCATAAAAGACAGAGCTACAGGGGTACTCATTATAGGACTGTTTATAGTGGCAAAAAGTTGGACTCAAACTAAATGGCCAGCAACATGAAATGCATTTAATAAACCTTGTTAGCACTCTGCTAGAAGAATATTTAACAACATGGAAGTAGCCTCACAAGTGTATTTTAAAACGGAAAAGCAGGTTATAAGACTTCAAGAATATGTGGTACTAAGTAAATATATATCGAATCCTGCATTCTTCAACTTTCCCAGTTCTCCTTCCACCTGATCCTATCACTCCATTCAATAGTAATCTTTAGTCCTCACCTTATCTGCTTTCACAGTGGCAACTGACACGATGAACTCTTCCTTGAAAACCACTCTCTTGGGACGCGTGGGTGGCTCAGTCAGTTAAGCGGCTGCCTTTGGCCTGGGTCATGATCCCAGGATCATGGGATCGAGTCCCACATTGGGCTCCTTGCTCAGCAGGGAGCCTGCTTCTCCCTCTCTCTCCCTCTGCTTGTGCTCTGTCAAATAAATAAAATCTTTAAAAAAAAGAAAAAAGAAAACCACTCTCTTATGTTAGCTATATAACCCAACACATTCCTTCTTTATGTCTCCTAGAATTTTTAAAATTATTATTAAGGCTTTATTTTTTACAGCAGTTTAAGGTCCACAGCACAATTGAGGGGTAGGTAGAGAGATTTCTCATATATCCTCAGCTTTTCCTACAAAGCCTCCCGCATTGTCAGTATCCACCCCACCCATCCCCACAGTGGTGCATTTGCTACAACTGAAGAACTTGCACTGACACATCCTCATCACCTAAAGTCCATGATTGGCAGTACGGTTCACTCTTGGTGTCTCCTACTGCTCTGACCGCTCATTCTCCATGCCTTTGTCAAGCTTTCTCTGTGCCACCTAACATGAAATACCTGAATCACCCCAGCCATAGGACTGGGCCCTCTCATCTTCTCATCTTAGTTTCCACATTTGGGGGCTATCTCTCATGCCCTTGGCTATAACTTCCCTCTGTGCACAGATAACTTGTGTATTTATAGTCTTCACCCAAACTCTCATTTAAGCTTAAACCATATGCCCGACAATGTAGTCGTGGGGCTCTTGGTTATTTAAAAAGCACTTCAGACTCAACATATCTAAAATGAGACACATTATTACTCCCTGAATCACCCACTTCAAATTGGTCACCACCTGGTACACTTTCAGATTCCTATTTCTGAATGGAACTGCTCTCCATTTAACTTATGCAAGACACAATAATTGTTATTCTTAATATCACCCTACCTCCAATAACAAACATAGCACAAGTCCTGTCCACTTCCCTTATGAAATTCTCTCAAACCAGTCAGTCACTCTGCAGCATTGTCCTTGCCTTACTCTAGGTAACAATGAAGTCTCACCTGAACTACTGTCATAGCCTATTTAATGGCCTCTCCATACTCACTCTGCCCTACCTCCAACTCATTGGTGTATATATAATCATGTCAGCCCTTCCTTGATTAGTACGCTTCAGTGATTTCTAACTACACATAGGTAAAGACAAGTCACCTTGACTCATGGCTACCATGTGTAGTAGTCTCATCTAGTACAGCATCCCCCTCTTTCTCTTCTAACTACACTGGCCTTTTATACTCCCAGGCTCACTAATTCTGCAGAACTTTTTAGCATGCTGTTCCCTCTGCCTGAAACAGCATCCCTCCTCTTTCTCCTGATGATTTGGTAAGAGTGAGCTAATTGATGCAACAAGCAACTCCCCACAATTTCGTAACATAAAAAAACAGAACAGCCATTTTGGCTGGTAGCCATAAAGAGTAGCTAATAGACATTCTATTTTCCTACCATTTTTTGGCTCCAACTTACCCGCATGTCCTGGGTCCCCTTCCCTATTGCTCATGTGGTCCAGTCAACCTATTTGTCTCTATTTTTCAGGCCTTACCTCTGGGTTTCCAAACTACTGTTCCCAGTGCTTTCTCTATGATCCCAAAGAGCTAGAGTACAGATGAAATTTTCAGACAGAACTGTGAAATCTGAGCCACTGGGTTAGGTACTGACCAAGCCCAGGCAATATAGCTCATTCCTCTTTTCAGGTGAGAGAATCTAGAAAAATCCAGACCCTTTCACCGGCTTGTCTTTAGCTCTCCCTGATAAGCAGCTGCCAATAGTATGTGACTTGCTTTTTTTTGGCCACAAAGCAAAGAAAGCAGTACGTAGTTCTAGGCCCTAAGTTATAAAAGAAGTTTGATCAATGTCTCCAGAATGATCCTGAAATAAACAGCCTCAGACAGCTAGAAGTGTCGTAAGATCCAATTAACCTGTCAATGAAATAGTAAGAACAAAAATACCCTAAGAGAAAGAAATTTACAAAGTAGTCATTGTAACAGCTAATTTGTCTGATTGCTTTTTAAAAGTATTATGGCAGTCCTTTGAGATTCTATGTATAATACACGGAACAGAGAAGTTATTTTTCCCTGGGAACAGAGAAGTTATTCATCCAAAATCAGGACACTAGTAAATGGGATGGCTATAGCTCCAGCCTGGATCTACCTGATTCTAACTTCTGCACCACTCTTGAACAACTACAGGCTCTGCAAGGAAGTGGCCAATCAGGCACTTATGTACTGCCCACCACATGCCCACAGTACTCAAGCATCGCTCCACTGGGCCAACTTTTGAGCTCTCAGTTGTTAGGCATGAGAAATGCAGACCCTTCCACAAACCTCATTTCTCCTGGGGTCTCCCACAGGTGATCTGAGTCATAAAAATGGCCTGCCTACCAGTGTTCTCCATGTATAATGAAAACAATGGTTGGCTTATCAAGGGGCAAAAATAACAATAGCTTATGAATGGAGAATGTGATACAGTAAGACTATTAATATTCCATATTCCACACTGAATTTTCAACTTCAACCTAAAAACTAACAACTTTTATTATTGAGGGCAGTATACTAAACATATATACTTATAAATTATTTTTCTTTTATTTACTCCACCTTTATTAACCACGAGATAAGTACTGGGAACTGTGCTAATTAAAGGATAGGCATGGTCCCTGAAACTGAAGAGTCGAAATGCAGTGGTGAAGAGAGACAAGAAAACAGTATGACTGCAGAGTTTAACAATTAGAGTCCAAGGCGGGCTGGCAAGGTGGGCAAGGTGCAGAGAGTGTACATGCAGGCTGTGTAGGTCAGGGTTGCTGGGGATCTGGAACAGAGCAGCTGTAGGAAGAGGCCGGTCATAGTAGTAGGCTATTTGGGGATACCTAGCTAGAGTAATGCTCAGTATAAAGAGAAACTAAGATAGACTTGAAGGATGAGTAGGAGGTACTCAGGCAAGTGAGAAAGGGTTGGTGATGAAGGATGCACTCTAAGCAAAGACCATACAACAAAGCAGACATGGTAAACCCAGAGTATTCTAGGAACTCCATGTACTTCTATGAAAATATTTCTATGTATTGGGAATGGTGTAAAAGACGAACTTGAATAGACAGTAAGAGGGTGTATTTTTTGGCTCGTTAGAAAACTTGCTAAGAAGTTTGACCATCCTGTCGCAATTCTGAAAAATCAAATCACATTATCACAATTATGTTTGAGAAAGATCTCTTATATAGCATAAACAGGGATTGAATACCTTCAAAACAGTCATAGTAAGTTTTCTAGAAGTAGCTACCTGAAGGCTATAAAATTTCCTTGGCACTCTCCAGAATCGAAAAGACAAATGTAAGGAGGAAGATTACGAAAAATACGTTAGCACCACATACTGCCATCTTGGTTTGACTCATTAGATGCCAACCATGTGCATACAATTCGAAAGAAGGGACATGGAAAGACATCTGGATAATAAGAAGCAGACATAACTCAGTGGTTAAGACCCAAGCTTCTGAGTCAGAAAAAAAGTTGTTTTTTTTTTTTTTAATCTTGACTCAGCCAGTTAAAGCTATATAATCTTAGGATATTACTTAATTATTTTTGAGTTTCAGTTTCCTTTTCTTCAAAAACAGTGCTACTTCAGGGACTGACTATGAAGATCAAATAAAACATCCATAAATTTTGGGCGCCTGGGTGGCTCAGTTGTTAAGCAACTGCCTTCGGCTCAGGTCATGGTCCCAGGGTCCTGGGATCGAGTCCCACATCGGGCTCTCTGCTCCGCGGAAAGCCTGCTTCTCCCTCTCCCACCCCCTCCCCCCTTGCTTGTGTTCCCTCTCTCGCTGTGTTTCTCTCTGTCAAATAAATAAATAAAATCTTTAAAAAAAATTTTAAAAAAATCCATAAATTTTAAAGTGTATAGCAAGTAGTGTATGTTTAATAATTATTTTTAAATAATTGAATATTCTTTTGGAATAACTTTTATGCATCTATCAATTCGGATATTTGTATTCATTTGACATATTTTATTAGAAATCTAACAAAATTGACATAATATTATGAAAACTCTTTTTTTAAAAAAAACAGATTATTTCTAATCATATTAAATAATAGTATCTGGTCATTCCAATATTAATAATTGATTTTTATGTGAGCCAAAAGACTTGATTTGGTTGTCAGATGTCTTGAAATAGGAAAATGAGATTGATAAAAAGGAGTCAGTTCAATTTCAAATATTCCCTAGGGATCAGATTGATCATTAGATCATAAACTCAAACTGAAGGAAAATAATGACAAGATCAATCATATTGGACATATTGCGAGTCTGCTCAAAAACTGAAGGCATCTGAAATCCCAGTACATAAGGTTGGATGACTAATTGTGCCAAGTGTCATGTGAATGATTTTCCCAGAGGGACAAATAAGGAAATCCAAAAAATCAATGTGCCATGAGGTTGACATTTCACGTACTGATTTCCATAGCTCCTTTTTCTCCATCTTTGCTATATACAAAGGAGTAGAAATGTCCTCTGACAGATGTCCACATAAGTAGAGATGGACGCACTCCCAACTGAGTTGGAGGCACCACATACTGCCATCTTGGTTTGACTCATTAGATGCCACCCATGTGCATACAATTCGAAAGAAGGGACATGGAAAGACAGCTGGATAATAAGCAGATATAACTCAGCTTATTAAAATTTAGTATTTTTGAACAAAGGACAGTGGTATAAAAAGCTCTCAAATCCCCAGGACTCTACTTATTAACATCCAGGTTTTATGAAAACTTTTTAACATCCAGGTTTTATGAAAAGTTCTCATTCTGATTTGTCTAACTCACTTTTATCCTTGACAAAAGAATGCCCTTCCCCTAAAATAGCCAACATATTTCTCACTGACTCAATGGCTACAAGTCTCTTTGTATCTCAGAACTCCTCTGGATGTTTAATTCATTTCCTTTCACTCAGACTACTGTAAGGTAGGGACTTTTCCTCCCCCATCTATTTACTCACCCAACCCATCTACTGAATGTCATCCCAAATGAGAGTGGTGATTCTGGACCAGCATGGCAATTTGTATAGCAAAGGGAAAAACAGATGAAGGTAAAGTATTGCCTTATATATGTATCTCCCTTAATAATAGTAACACTCCCCTCTAAACCTCATTCCTACACTATTTTAAAGCCCTTGCCAGCATTTAGTGTCTGTGATGAAATGCAGATGAATCTTATCCCAATTTTTTAGTGGCCAAAAGTCCACTTTTAGGGGGAACAAATATTTCTTTTCACCTAGAGCTGTCTTGGTTTACTGCACAGTTATTTTGCATCCTTTTCATTTTCAAAAGTATCCTGTTTTGGGGAAAAAAAAAAGTATATGGGTGCTTATAGTGTCTAAGTGAAAAAAAATTGATAAAAGAAATGAGTACAGGAAAAACTCATTTTATCTCTTTTGTCTTTTGCATTGCTAGCAGAAAACAACCCATCACTTAAAAAAGCACTGAGGGAGGGTAGAGGGAAAAAACAAACAAACAACAGTGCAAACCACAGACTCACACACATACACAGCCACACACAGAGCAAGGGGACTAGGTCCTCTATCTGTATCCAGAGAAGGGAGGAGCACCCAGGAAGAAACACTGTCTCAGCAGTGGAAGAGAACCTGGCTGGTTAAACTCTACCTGATGGTGGAAAAGCAGGGACAGGAGAGGCAAACTGTTTGGGGACATGTGGCTGCGGGGAGGACAGGAGAGGGTGAGCAGAGCTAAGACTCCTTGACTGGGCTGTAGGCAGTCATTTGTTTTCTATCCTTCTGTCCTTAGAATTCAGAGCCTATTTTTGCAAGAACACTGTTATACATGGTGATTAAGTTCTATAATTTCATTAGTGGAGTACTAAGCTTCAGATACATTGGGCTTATTTAGGCTTTTATGGAAAGGGAACTGGGAATTAACCACAATGTATAACACTGTTCATTTGAGAAAATGTATTTCCAAATACAAATACTACTCCACAAACTTCTGGTATACCATTCCTTTGACACTTATAGATGAGAATCAGGTCTGATCAATTTTTCTCAACTCAGGCTGTATATTTATTTGAACTATTGAGGAGCTTATTTTAAAATCATACTGTTACCTGGGCTCCACACCAAGAGATTCTAATTTAATTGGCCTGGGGTGAGGCTGGAAATTAGTATTTTTTAAAAAGCTCCTTACAGCAGGATTGAGAACCACTGGGCTAGCAAATGCTTCTTAGATCTGTATTTGAGTAAGTGGCTTAGGAGGGTTTTTCATTATAAAGAAGTCTTTTTTGGGGCACCTGGATAGCTCAGTTGTTAAGTGTCTGCCTTCAGCTCAGGTCATGATCCCAGGGTCCTGGGATCAAGCCCCACATTGGGTCTCTGCTAGGTGGGAAGCCTGCTTCTCCCTCTCCCACTCCCCCTGCTTGTGTTCTCTCTCTTGCTGTCTCTCTCTCTCTGTCAAATAAAAAGATAAAATTGTAAAAAAAAAGGTCTTTTTTTCACAATAGGACTCACTTCCAGTTTCATTTTTCAAGTGTTATTCAACCTAAAATAACCGCTTTAGCTGTGCCTTTCCAAACACACACACACACACACACACGTGTGGCATAAAAATAAATAAAACATCCTGCCAAACATACAGTTATCATTGAGTCTTTTAAAACCCTCAGGATACTGCCATAAAGGAAATAATAAATCCCAAAATACTGACAACAGAAAATTTAAGAGACTAATTCTATATATTTGAGAGATTTCACTCCCTCTCAGTCCCACCTCCACTGGGATCCTGGCACAATGTTAGGATAAATGTGAGTCATGAACTACTCCCTGAAGGTCCTCTGAGCCAGGTTTTGCTGCTCCAGCAGAAACCAGGGTTATGGAGATACAATTTATTAAGCTCACAAACTCTTCAAAGTTCAAAAAGGAAGGGCGGATTATAAGAGTCAGACTTTACATAAGACAGACTTAATAGTATTACCTCCTTGGTAACATCCAGGCAATTCAGCAGCCCTGTGGTGTCCCCTTCATCCTTAGTGTCATAAAGGAGGTGACTGAACACCACTGGAGCAACCTCACAACCATGCCAGGGGGTGTCTCCTCCCCCAAACCCAGGCTCTCTTTCTGTTACTATTTTTCTCGTTCACTTACTTTCTCCTTCCCTACCAAACAAATGCACTAGGATATCTTCTGAAAAAAACTGCCTAGAAAGTAAAATTCCATGTACTGAAGATTATTGCCCCATTGACTTTCTTTCAGTAACTGTAAAAGTATGTATAGAAGTTTTTGTTGTTGTTGCTCCCCTTTGAGATAAATTGTGAATGGTAAAGAAGAGGGAAGGGTCTTCCATCAGATTTCTTTTTCCCACATTAGATCTATGCTCATTTGGTCTCAGGCTGTGTGGGAAATGAGTGAATACACTCACTTTTCCTGCGTATATATACATATGTATGCATATTTCATGTCAAGTTATGAAGTCTGTCTTTACCTTTATAAACTATATTTTAGCCATCTTTGCATTACTTTTATATGTGCAGTGCTCTCTATTTTCAGTTCTTAATGACTGTAAATTTTACAAGCTTAGCTCTGATAACATTATTTGGAGTGCCTATGGTCTGTTTTGTTTATGTTATCTTCTTATAGGACTATCTTTTGCTTTTTATTTTTTCTTGTTGTATTTGCAGAATTTTTTTGTACAAATGTCTTGAGTCTCTGGACAAAATGATCTTTCTTCAAAGAGGAGTAACATTTCATTCTTCTAAGTGTCTATTTTTGCAATCTCAAAATCACATTATTCTAGTTTTCTGTTTTGTAAACAGAAAACAACTAGGTTTAATTTTTATTATCCCTAAAACAGAGCCTTGTGTAGTTACTTAGTGCAATTTTGAAGAACATAATAAACTGATATGTGTGGAATTTATTTGGTTTCAGTTAGGGAGATTATGAAGAAGAATGATCCATTTGTTGAACAAACTTCTACAGAATAACTTCTATATGCCTGACAGGATTCTAGGCACTGAGGATAGACAAGTGAATGACGAGTCAAAAATACCTGACTTCATGCAACTTACATTCTAGTGGGAATTTACAGTCTTGTAACATCTAATGATGCTCTTGAACCTGGGTCTAAAGTTCGTTTCTTAAACCAAATTTCAAATCAATATTCATCCAAGCTAAATTTGTCTGCTTTTTTCTGTAGATACTGGAAAGAATGAGATAGAGAGTAAAGGGTTTCGTCTGAGAAACAAACTGAGGGTTCTAGAGGGGAGGGGGGTGGGGGGATGGGTTAGCCTGGTGATGGGTATTAAAGACGGCACATTCTGCATGGAGCACTGGGTGTTCTACGCAAACAATGAATCATGGAACACTACATCAAAAACTAATGATGTAATGTATGGTGATTAACATAACCTAATTAAAAAAAAAAAAAAGACTTGCTTGAAACACCAAAAAAAAAAACCTCATAAAAGAAAATATATTTATTAAAAAAAAAAAAAGAAAATTTCATAGCATTGGGAGGTTAGAATGGGTAGAAAAATCAATGGGTTAAAAAAAATTCTCACTCTACAAAATTCTCTAATCCTAAGAGTTGTAGGGTCAAAGTTGACTACTCAAAACTAAAAAAATATTGAAAGCCAACCCATTCTTAAGTGCATTTGCTTAGTTTTAATCCATATGCGTGCTTTTAAGAGGCTTATGGTGACAGCCTCAATGCTACATACACTGTCTTACACACTAAGTCATGATCATGATAATAGAATGGGGAAAATAAATCTTTCCAAAGTGGACAGCCAAGTACAGGCCTAAACAGTGAGTATAAAGAAGCCTTTGAAGGGTAAATAAATGGAAAATTAGGTGGGAAGGAGCATGCAGAGAGAAACAGTGCAATCAAGGACTAACTGAAGTAATTTTGCCTAATAACTTGAAGGGTAAGAGCTAACTGCTGGCAAGGAACAGGCCAAATGCAGGTGCTGCTGGGCAGGACATAAGATGGCGGGACCTTCAAGCTGAGGAGAACACAATGGCTTTGTATAGTTCTGAGGGATGGTGGGAGGCTGTGATTATAAAATGCAAATCCTAATGAGATATCCCAATGTGATCCTCTTTCAATGCTTTAAATTTGCTTCCACCTATAAATATCATTTTTAAGATAATGACCAACAGGCCAAGAGAAACCATCCTCCCTCTCTTTCTAAGCCATGTCTGAATTACCACTCCTTGTAACGACACAATGCCTGGAATGGGTCATCTATAAATTCTCATATAAAATAGACTCTGAGTTTCTGGAGGAGAATATCAGCGATGCACATATTTTCTTGCTTCTCTGTAGATTAAGAAGATTATACTGTAAAACATATTAGGTTGCTTATATGTGGGATTTTTGGTACAGTGAGAAAAAAATGCTACATTCTCAGTGACAAAACATCTTTCTCCCAAAATGCTTATTATCAGAGCATCCAGTGTCTTTCTAATAATGAAGACAAATGCATTCAAATACTGCACAAATCAATCTTTTCTATGACTGGAACATAGATATGGATGGGATTATATTAGTCAAGATCTTAAAAATAAGTTTTTTTTTTATAGGGGATGAAAACTATGGCAATCTATTCAGTATGAGATTTAAATGCCCTATCAATTCAGTGGAGTAGTTTCAGCCAGTAATTTGATTTAAGCTAAAATTAATTTTCATTTACTTTAAGAAAAACATGAGTTTCAAAGACTTAAATGTATGAATTTCAAATATATCTTACAGAGAAAATATATTAATATAAAACCTCACTTAAAAACTACAACAAATTACACAGAAAAACATAAAATATAGGAAAATAGACATATTAATTTGGACAATTACAGAAATGTTTCTGTATTAACAAGGGTGAAAATCTTTTGGAGTAGAAAGGTTTTTTTTGGATTCTATATTATCTCGTATAATAGCACATTTTAACATATATTACAATTAAAATATTTTAATTTAAATATTGCAGGCTTAAAAGCAAGATTCAGAAAGAATAAAAGCTGCTTTTGAATAAATACTCAAAAAATTTTAAATTTTCTATCACAAATTTAATTTTTATTCCTTGATGGTGAGAATTAATTCTTTTTGTGTTTGAACCATCACTACACATTTTCCATGTTGTAAATGCTTCCTAAACATAGGATGGACATATATCTTTGTGTATCTGGAATGGTCTTATAACCCTACCGTAATTATTAATGGCTCCCCCTTTCTGAAAGAGAGCAACTCCATGACAAACTATGTCGGCCAATCAACCTAAATTATACTAACTTTGTGATGTTGACAAATGTTTACAAAAGAAATGGGAATTATGATTTGTGTTTATCAATCTGGAAAACAGCAAATTACACATGCTTAATAGTATTACTATTAATATGAGCTACCATTTATTGAGTGCTATAATTTGTAAGCTGCCACGCTTTGCCCACATTACATCATTATGCTACATGTTATTGTCCCTAATTTATAAAGAAGGAAAGTGGAGCTTGAACAGAGTAAGTAACTGGCCCAAGGCTATATAACTAGCAAGGAGAATAGGAATTTGAAGCCAGGTCTGATTCCAAAGCCTATATTAAATGAATGGCTACTGTAAATACCTATGATAATATTTATGCTAGCAATATTGCGAATGAATGCAGGGAAAGGAGAATGGGAAAATGTCATATAGGTATTTCATTTTTTTTTAAAGTCAAAAATTTTGGTGTGACTCTAACTGCATTAATTTCCATTTAGAGTTTCCATTTCAGCTTCATAGCTAAAACTTAATCTAGGCCCTTTTAGGTATATGCTGTCAGATTCAGCTATGTTCCTCCCATATCTATTTCTCCTTAGGATAAATTCTAACTTCAGGGGTTTATGCAGTGCGAAAATATTCATGGGTGTGTTGTTGAAAACAACACTGCTCGACCTTGATCCATCCTGTGTTAGCTTTCACTGAGATGTGTAATTGTTCCTTATGGTCTTTATTAGAAGTAATATCCACAGTATCTAGGTTTACAAATCCTGACATGCCCCCTGAAACAACAACCCATCCTTTAAAATCCTCTCTTCATAAACTTGACAACCCTCTGGATCTATGGTTCTTTTATTGTCTGTCTGTCTGTCTGTCTATCTATCTATCTATCTATATTCCCTATCTATCTATCTATCTATCTAATCTATCTTCCCTGTCTTTCTGGATACTAGAAATATTTAGCTGCTCCAGAATCCACACAGATACACAGATATGACTGGGCTCCTCAATGCTTTTGTCTCTGCATCCAGTGGAGTGATTAATTCCCTACAATCAGCCATGCTGTAGTGGTATAGGGCACATGTAAAAACCACATTCCCCACCCCCACTGACTTCCAAATGGAAAGCAAATATAATCTCCTCTACTCTTAGATCTCCATATTTTAAGGAATATCTATCATCCTTCTCAGTATCCTCCTAGACCAAAAAGATGGGGGAGTAGCAGAGTTCCCTTTATTATCCACAGTGGCTTCCAACTTTCTTGTTTCTCTAGCTATTACTCCTTTCCCTCAGCATGGAGCTTCTTGTGTAGAACCCAAAAGCTATATATTTCAGCTCTTCCCTCTTTTACTGTTGGATGTAAGCTTTTGAACCTATAAGTACAAAATTGGTCACTTTTTTGTTCTCATTTCAGTGTCCCAGATGAGAGAAAAAACAAAACTAGCAACAACAAAAAATGAAAAAACTTTGTTATACAACTGAATGAAAGGAAAAGCAAATGTTAATGCTAGTTAATAGGTAAAAAGTATACCCATCCCCCAAAGAGGCAAAGTCCTTTATATGGTTGACTATGTTTGTGAATACAAGGAATTAGTCAAAGGATTAAAGAAAAATATTAAAATAGAATAAAGCAAAAATGGAGAGAAGACAAAAAAGGAAGAGAAACAAGAAAGGTGACAAGTTGATAAGGAAAAACAGAATAGGATACAGGGAAAGAAGATAATTGTAGTAAGAAATAGGAGAAAAGAAGAAGAAAAAAAAAAAAGGAAGGAAAAGAACAGAGAGAAGATAAAGGCACAGAAAGGAGAAATAAGAGATGAGAGAATGGGGGAAGAGAAGGAAACTTCAACAAAGAAAAATAAGCAAAAGAGTTAAAACAAAAAGAAAATAAAGGGAACATTTTCAGAGGAGGAAAACATTTACTTTTGCAATTCCTAACTGGCACAAACAATCAAACATGGCAGCCTGAATCCACTCTCCCCATTCCTTCTGCTGCCCATAGGATGTTTCCAGATTCTCAGCTTTGCAGCCCTCCACCCTAAGTATAAACAGTCAGATAAGTGTAAATATTACAACTCTTAACCTAAACTGCTGCTCCACAGTAGCTAGCTACTTTCCCCCTATTTTTTAGTGTCAACTGAATCCCAGACACTTATCTAAAGGGCTTATGTACATCATCTCATTTAATCCTCATAGCAACTGTGAGGGAGACACTATTCTTTTTCCTACTTTACATATTGAGAAATATGAGGCTTAACGTGAGTAAGCAACTTGCCCAAAATGCATAGCTAGCCAACAATGAAGCCAAAATCCAAACCAGACAATAGACGTCAGATTCTCTGCCTTCTTAACTGCTTAGTTGCATTCTCTAATGTCCCAAATCATTAAAATAAACAACCTACCTACTTTTAATTTTATGTATGAAAGAGTAATATAATGTTTGATTCAGTCCATGGTTTGGGCAACTGTTATAGTTTCCTTTGGTGTTGATTCCCAGTTCAAATTTCCTTATTCTAATGGTCATAGTACTGATCAATGGAACAGATGCTTATTAAAACAAATCACAGGCAGCAAACCATGTTTGGGTGTAATTAGGAGGTATTACTTTATAGTCCCGAAGAGAAGTCATGTGTTTAAATCTGTGCATGACCCAGCATGGCTCCACAAGAGTATCTTTAACATAATGTTGGATGGGAGTAAAGATGTTGCAGAGTCCTGAAGCTGAAATGGGACAATGATGGGAGGATAATTCTTATGCCAGGAATTACAGCTGTTCTCTATTTATCATAAAGAAAGGCACTTGAGGGATTTTAGCCACCCATCCAACATTCTTCTCAACAATGAAGAGATGAAAGAAACATTCCTACAGATCAGGTGAAAGAAAAAAAAAAAAATAGAAGCCTAGAAGGATTTGCAGTTTTCTCTAAGGTCAGCAGCAATGTTATGAAAACTCCCTCAAAAGTTCATGACCCACCTTCAATGTGATTTTTTTGTTGTTGTTCCCTATGTCTTCCAGGATGCTCCAATTTGAATGATATGTTGTTTTCATAATGCTTAGCTCATGGCATATGGCTCCTTGAGAGCCGGGATGACCAAACATTCAGTCAGCAAGTCCTGAATTTACCTTCCATGATATCATCTTTGTCACCTAAGCAAGGTCATTCCAAGCTCTCAAAGGTTCACTTTCCCCATCTGTAAATGGGGACAATAGTAGTTATCAACCCATACTGTTCTTATGAGTATTAACTAAATTTGGCATGTAAAGTACTTGATATGCTCAACAGATTTCAGCAATGATAATGATAATAGTACTCATCATTCTTATCCGTAGCCCCAGCATTTGTCACAGTACCTTGCACAGCAAACTCTCAACAATTGTTTGCTAAATGAATGAATCCTATGATTTAGAAGTAAATGTTATTATATGTATACACTGTTAATTAAAAACGACAAAGTACTGATATAAAAACAGAAACAATGCTCTCAACTCACATTAAGTTTCATCATTTTTGGAAAGCAAGTACCTATAAAACATTACTCTGTAATGACTCTTGGCTTAATGCTTCCTTCAATATTTTAAAAAACTATGACCAAAAATGAATGTGTAGATGGTGGTAGTTCCAGTAATCTACAAATTTCCTGGTATGTATGGAAAGCTTAGAATGATTATTCTAATAAAATTATAAGCCGATAATCAGGTCCGTGATTGATCTACTTGCATTCTGGTCAGAGAATTTTATCAAGAGCTTCTACAAAATAGCTTTGTTCTTTACCATTCCTCTTCTGACATAAATCAATGACTAGCTTAAGCTTAGTTAACTCAATGTGTTATATTGCTAATAAACATTTATACATGTGTATATATAACATTTTGAACAAACCTATTCTGTTGAACATAAGACTAAAATTACATTGCATCAGTCTACTAACACTGAGAATGAAATGACTACATAATTAAACAGCAAAAACTACTTTAACGTTAATGATGCATCAAACATTCATTTTTTGTTAAGTAATAGAACCTTGTTTATATCTAGTTAAATGAGACATCTACATTGACTTAAAACTATTTGGACTTTCTTGACTGATTTTGACCTCTAAGAGTCTATGAAATTCCTGAAAATTCAAAGAAAACATCCTTCCCCCCATACTCCCCCTAGGACAGCTGAATATTAGGACTATTTCCAACTGAGCTGCTTATTGCAAAATTTTAAGGCAGTTTATTTTCTCAATCTTTGTGCAATTTGTCACTCCCCAAATCAGCCTCCTTATTAATCATCTCTGCACATATTATAGTTTTTAAAAGTATATCGTGTTTTTATACTCTATCTTCCATAATGCATGCAGTGTTCCATACCCACTAATATGTCATCAATATGTCATCATGGCATGTCCTTCATCAGGGTAGGAGTGTGTACTTACTAACTCTGATGATCAGAAAACTGAAACACAGCTTCTTCCAACATGTAACAATTTTAGCATTTGAAGATCAGTACTTTTACAAAGCTACACTTCCTCAAATTAGATGACAAAAATTATGCATTGGGAACACTGATGAAAGTGTTTTTGTTGTATATGTTGATTTACTCTGATTCCAGTTTATCAGAAAGATTATCTTCTATACTGTCACAATTAAAGTCTCAATAGAAGATGAGACTATCACAAATACTTAGATTTTAATTTTTGTTCTGCTGGGGAGATCACGTCACATTATTCACTTCTTTGCTTTCAGTTATAATAATGCATGGAAATACCACAAGGTTTTCCCCCATCACCCCCTTTTCAATTTTTCCATGCAAGGCTTCTTTAGTGATGATTAAGTTCTTGGAAGACAGACTATTTACAGAGTAAAGGCAGTATTGCCAAATATAGGCTGCGGTGCTTTACATCTTATAAATTTAACAATGAGCTGCTCAATCAAGAAGGAAGAATTTCATTTATGAAAGGCCATCTGCATTGCAGGCCTCTTAAATGAGCCAATCCCTCCTCCCCACCCTCTGAGGAAAAGACTCCTCCATATAGGGGTTAGTTCTTGGCTAACAAGGTCATCAAATAATGATGCTTGACTAGATTTTCTTGTAATTAAATAACTTAAATGCAAAATAACTGTGGGTCCTTATCAACTGATCAAGAGGAATAGATGGTTTCAGAGCTGTCAGTTTCAAGACTCTGGTGATGGGCTAATTTCTCTGAAGTGTTGATTTGGTTCTTTTCTCTTGTAAGAATGTATAGAATGATAACCCAGCTGTGCCCTAACCATATGTTCAGATTCACACAAAAGTCAAATCAGCTTTCTTTTTCTAAATTACTTCCTCCCTTGATGTATGGACCTTATTTATAACCTCCCTTTGTGCAGCCATAACACTATCACATAGGGCTTAGTTTCTGAAAACCATAGCAATTGCCTGAAAATTGATTTGATATCTTTTGCCCATCCCTCCCTTCGGTCCCTGAAGACATTTTAATATGAGCCATGACATTATGATGGATGAAATCTGGCATTTTACTGTAGCAATGCTACTCCCATGTGGAAAATAACAGCTTGTTCAAAAGCTGGTCTTCCAGCCAGATTTAGGATATACAGTAAGACACATTTCCAGTCTTCCCCCTTTTCTTTCCTTTCAAAATATCCTTCCCAAACTTCTTTGTGTTATCAAATTCTCCAGGTGTGACAGGTTGAAGCTGGTGTGACATGATGAGAGTGATAAATATGTCACCAAAAGGCAGGTCTAATTATGAATAGGAAATAATGTAGATATTTGAACACAGAATAATTTCCCAATACAAATTCTACTCTGCAAAAGTACAAAATTTCTGCTTATTTGTGAAATAATTACACCTTTTTAAGATACATTGTAAGGTTGAGAAGAAAGTCTCTAATGCCAGTAGAACAGATTGGGGGGAAAAAAACCCATGAGCTTATTCTTTAATAAACCATATGTTCTTATTTGTAAATTACAACTTATACTTTTTAGCTTTAATATTAACTACCACAGTGAACTCTTTTAAGGATAATAAATACAACTGTATTTACACATTTCCTAATCAAAAGGGGGAAAAAAAGGTATTTAAGATTCCACTAGATTGT
Source organism: Halichoerus grypus (assembly GCF_964656455.1). NCBI lineage: Eukaryota > Metazoa > Chordata > Mammalia > Carnivora > Phocidae > Halichoerus > Halichoerus grypus. The sequence goes on along the minus strand of NC_135717.1, from coordinate 49,610,914 downwards.
GCAATTCCTATTACTTAGATTCAACTGTAGGTATATATCATGGGCCTTGGTGTTTTAAATACACTGGGTTGTAGGACATCTCCAAGGATGATTAGCTGCGACCGTGTTTCTATTTATTCTTTGGTGTTCTGAATAGACCTATGTCCCCTACTAAAATAGAATGGTCAGGATAAGGAAAATGTGGAAATATATTGTAATTAGAGCACTAGTATTTGAATACATGTAACTAATATTTATGTCCTTCACCAACAGAATTCAATATTTATTTGAAGACCTGCAGCAAGTAGATGATTATTACAGTGAAAGAAGAAGGATGGCTGGTGGTGTGTCCTGAATTCAGGGGGCCTGACTCCCCAAGTACTGCCCTCATGCCTTCAGTCCTGCTCCATCTCATTACAGAATAGCTGTGACATTCCCCACACTCTTTCATGTTTCAATGATAAAACGAGGCCATCATTGTCAATAAACATATAACCCTGTGAATTATGTAGCCATATTCATAATTTTAATGTTCATAGGGTATTGAACTGGAAGGTAAAACCTAGTTCATGACACTGACATTTTGTATCAGTCCAGTTTACTCTATGTGCATTAATTTGACTTAATTTACTTTTCAGTTTCACTTTTATTTTGTTCACTTTTTGCAGCTACCTCTTTCAAATTCCTTTGACAACCTGAGAATGTCTTGCAGCTGAACGTAATATTAATTACATTTCAAAGCAAACCTTTATTCATTTGGGGACAATCTGTGAAACAGAAATCTGTGACTGAAGCTGCTGCCAAGCCAATTACTGAAAAATAACTCAAATATGCCTCGACAGATTGCATTTTTCCTATTGTTAGATTGTTTATTCCGTAGATCAAAAGTCTACATTTGCCTTAATTAAAATGAACTAACTCGCATAGTTAAATATATCAACCATTCCTTGGAACCATATATGGGTTTATGTATAGACAAGAGTGCACTAATAAAAATCCTTGGATTTTTTTTTTTAAACTGTATAATTCTGTTTTTTGTTTTTTTTTTTCCTAGATGTTTCCAGGCTTACTTTATGTCAAAGCATTCTTTGTAGGAACAAACCAGAGAAGAAAGAACTAATCAGCACTGAGGACCAGAAAGCAAGGAAATTATTCAGTGCTCAAAAAAATTCACCCTAGGCACACATTGCATCACACATGCAGAAGAGATGGGTGAACTGCAACAGGTTCAATGGGATAAGCACCTGACATTCAGAGGCTTATCTGAACTTTATCTGAATGATCCAGATTTCTTAGTTCCACAATACAAGGCTGAGAATTATTATTGTTAATATTTTCTGAAGCTCCTGAAACACTGTTTATGAAGTTTTAGAAAGGTCCCTCTCTGTTTAGGATGAAATAACATCAATCAATGTATTAATCTACAGAAGAATACATTTTTAAATTTTAACAATTGTGAGATATATATGTGTGTGTGTATATATATATATATAAAAGCATTTAATAGACTGTCATTTCATATTTGTACTTTTGCCATTCTGCCATTCAGAAGTAAAAAGTGGCTTCAGAGTCCCAACTATCATCTCTTAAATTTTTTCTGACTATATTTAAATTTAAATATGTAAAGAAGCACATTTAAAGCCTATAAAGGATCTGCAAAATAAAATTATTATAAGCTGAAAGGCCCTCATTGCCTTTAACAATATCTGACAATGATTTCTGTCTTTCACTTCAGGGAATTTGGTAACATTTAAGGAGAAATCTGTTCACTTTGGGAGGACAAAGAATCACAATGACACAGGCTCTGGGAAGTTTGAACTGTAAACAGATGTGGCACCAGCCATGGGAAGGACAATGGAGAGTGTGTGAACAACACAAACTGGGCTAGAAAACCCTGGGCTCACTAGTTTCCTCCTCCCAGTACCCCTCCAGGCGCCAGGGCTCACAATCAGGTCTTTCCGTTTGCCAGTACAGCGGGTGAGAAAGGAAAGTGTTTTCAAACATACAGTGCCATGGCTCAGCACTGTTGATCAATGCAGTCCTGGGGTTCCCTGGCTGGAGTGAATTTCAATAATCTGTACCCACTTGCTACATTGTTCCGCTTCCATTTCTGTAAACTGTGACAGTCACTGGTCCACAGAAGGCTGGCTTTCTATCCCATTGTTCTGCTCTGGGCTTTTTCTCCCTCTGACACCACATCAGACTCAGGAATCATCTGTATCCCTATTTAGCAGGGGATGATGTAAGTTGCCCTCAAATAGAAATGGTTGATTCATCTTTCTCTCCTTCACTTCTCTGACATACGACTTAGTCAGCTTGGGCTGCCACAACGAAATACCAGACCGGGTGGCTTTAACAACAAAAGTTTATTCCTCACAGTTCTGGAGGCTGGGAAGTCCAAGATCAAGGTGCCAGCATGGTTGAGTTCTGGTGAGAACTCTCTTCTTAGCATGCAGACAGTCGCTTTCTTGGTGTGTCCTCATATGGCAGAGAGAAAGCCAGCTCTGGTTTCTTCTTCTTCATAAAAGGACTCTTACATGAAAGCCTTACTCTCAGGACTTCATCTAAACCTAATCATTCCCCAAAGGCCTTACTTCCAAATACTATCACTTTGGGGGCTAGTGCTTCAAGGTACAAATTTGGTGTGGGGGGTGGCACTAACATGCAGTCTACAACAAGAGCTATTTTTGTTCTGCTTTCTTCTGACCCCTCACCTCGAGCTACCTTACAGGGAATTTGCATATTTCCCTTCTGTCACCAAATTTATCGTTTGGATCTGTACCCCACACTCTCTCTCTCTTTGGACCTACAAAGTTGGAAAGGGGGTTTAAATCACAAGTAAGCCACTTGGACTTTTGAAATCTGTAATTCAGGTCCAAGTACTTCTGACCACAGGCATCGACAGAACTCTGATATTTGTGTTTCTGGTGATTAATGGATTATAAGTGATATTCAACAATACAGAATAGAATTCCAAGAATAATTCATCTATTTGGCAAAAAAAGAGTGGAACTATCAGCCAACTTGGAAATATGACAACATTTTAAATAAAATAACCCCTACTCTATAAAATTGCTAAAGAATGTGAAACATGTTTGTCTATACATAACTTTCTCCCTTTAAAATGCTTATCACTCTTTAAAAATCCATATAATCATTATAGAATCCCGGGGAAAGAATAAAAAGTTGAGAAGATTGCACATAATCAATCTTAGCTTCAGAAAGACTGAGGGATGACCAGTCTAAAATATGTATTTACATATGTATGTGTTCGGCAGCCTTGGGCTTGCACCACTCAGGTCTCCCTTCAAGAGAGAACCTGCTGTACCAAGAGCAGTTAGCTAACAGCTTCCTGCTGCCGCACCTTCAGGATCCACCCCGCAGCAGGGTTCGGGGCCAAGGCCTCAGTCTCCCCAGGCTGTCCCTAGCCAATGTCTGCACTTGGTAGGAGTACTGGAGTCAGCCATGCAGGAACTCTTCTAACGGGCAGGCTTTTTCTGGAGCTTACCATCAGCTTGGCAAGAATTTCTCAGAGTTGTGCTATAGTCCGAAGCTCTTCTTACTCCATCCTCTATCCTTCCCTCTCTTCTTTCACACATGTCAGACCCATATTGCCACTGGGAGGTTCCCCCTTGACCACTTCTGCTCCTTCTCTCCTTTACTCTTCACAAAGGTATCCCAATGAATTCCTTACACTAACTCCCATCTTGGCATAGGTTTCCCAGAGGACCAGAATTGACACAATATGTGTGTGTATCCACATTATACATCCTCATTAGGTGCAAACACACATGCGTGTGTTGATATGTATATACCAACATACACACACACATATACACACATTTTCATGTCTACGTGTACATATGTATATAGATGTAGATGCACACACAAAAACACACTTATTTAACCCATTTCAAAAGTTAACAGACATTCTCACACAGATATGCTAAGAGTACATTAAAGACAATATGATTTTTCTTTCACTGTCTTGATAAAGATTCTTACTGATAGGCAAGAAAGCATTCTTACATATGTGTTAGAGAGTATGTCATAATGTTTATTAATGGCATGACTGCTTATACTAAGAAAGGCAAAGCCAAAGCTAAACTCTAAACTATGGCAAGACTAATATATCTATTAGTATATATATATATCTATTCCATTAAAGAATCTGGTGTTCGTTCTAGTAGGTATGAATTCAGACTATATTAATTTTACAATTTTAACCTGGTATTTGCTGATGTTATAAGGATTCAATCTTCTATGAATAATCTTTTATGAGAATGTTACCAAGGACTAAGCCCTCCCTAAAAATAAGAATGGTATTTATTTTTACCCAAATAGAAGTTGACATTTATGAAATTACTTTAAGAATCTTTCAATACATTTTCCTTGAGCATTGATAGATTTCAGGCTAGTCATGGCATTTTCAGTAAATTTTATCTGATGGTATGTTGATGACTATCAACCTTTTGATTAAAAATCCATGATTTTGAAACTACATTGTGCTGAAATTCCTGAAACCAGCCAGGACATATAGCTCCAAATGAGATATGTGGGGAACATCTTTAGATATAACATAATTCCATATGATATTTATTTCTGTATTTTAGAGTTTACTTTAAGTCTAATTTAAAATATTTCCATAACTTGAGGATTGATGTGAGAATCAATTTCCATGATATAATACATTTTTATATAAATGTAATGAATTGATACAACTTCCTAAATACATACATATTTTGCATTTTTTTCTTTCAAAATGTCTCATTTACCTTTTCTTTTTTAACTTATTAAAGTCCAAATTTGTAGGACTAAAGTAATTTTTATAAAATTTGATTTTGTAATCAAAGAGTACATTAAGCAGAAGAAGCCTTTTTTAATATCTGAATTTCTCAAGGTTTTTCCAGCACTCTTGATTCAACAGTCATGACTAGAGCCTGGAAAATTCTATTAGTCTTAATCAGAAAAATGTAGTCCATATGTTGATTAGGACATATAATTTCTGAACATCATACATTTTAAAAACAAGAAGAAAAATATATTTCATGCTATTTCACACATTTTAAGTGCCAGAAGATCTAAAAGGAACAGGTACTCTTTCAATGTTTGTTGAAGCAGAAATTAAAAATTTTAGTAAAGTATCTCTACGAAAGTAAATTTGTTATCTTTAGGTCTTTTACTGATGCTGCTATGAAAGGAAAATATTACGTTTTCTTCTTCATTCCATTGCATTTTAATGAAAATTAGATTATGTCTACATGCTAACAAATGATAAATTACTTGAAAAGAAATAGAGTTAAAGAGATATCATGAGAACTGTCCCTCATTCCCCCTTGCCTCACTGTTGACCTCCAGGACTTTAATGTGCTCTTAACTAGCTCTGTGAGGCAGTACGAGCAGGTTGGTTGTTCAAGGGGATGAGGTGAGTTTGTACATGTAGATCATAAAACATTTGCACTTTTTTGAGAGAGAAGGAGCATATTTTAAAAGCTGATAAAACCCTAAAACTCTCTCTCATCCTGGACTTCAAACAGTTCTTCAGAAACCAAAATATAAGAAATGTCTAAATGAAACACAGGGGTATCATATCCCTCAAATTTCTAGTTTTTTGAAGTTATTAATAATTGTGGCAGCCAATCATGGGTTAAATATTTAGAAGTTTTGGAGAAAAATGATCTCATCAGGTTCCTTATCCATGCTTGGAGCATATGCCCTCTGTAGCTAAAGATACTTAGACAAAAGATACTTAGACAAATATCACTCATATATCTAGTGATTTGGAGAATTATCTCATGATGGTCAAGAGGACAGAGTAGAGTAGGTTAAGCAAAAATAGCTATGAATCTCTGCTTCTACTCGACATTTACTTTTTTAAAGATTTTATTTATTTATTTATTTATTTATTTAGAGAGTGCAAGAGTGAGGGGAGGGGCAGAAGGAAAGAGAGAGAGAGAGAGAGATCAAGAAGACTCCACACTGTGTGCAGAGTCTGACACGGGGCTTGATCTCATGACCCTGAAATCATGACCTGAGCTGAAATCAAGAGTCAGACGCTCAACTGACTGAGTCACCCAGGCGCTCCTCTACTCAATATTTAAATAAGTGTGGATTCCTCTATCAAACATTATTTAAACACTGTTATGAACCAAATGTTTGTGTTACCACAAAATTCTTATGTTGAAGTTCTAACCTCCAGTGGGATGGCATTTGGAGATGGGACCTTTGGGAGGTAATTACAGTTAGATGAGGTCATGAAGATGGGGTCCTTATGATGGGATTAGTGCTCTTATCAGAAGACACACCAGAGACCTTGCTTTCTCTCCTCCTCTTCTCACCATATGAGAACATAGCTAGAAGGTAGACAGGAAGAGAGCTCTCACCAGAAACCAAATAGAGGATTTCCAGCCTCTAGAACCATGAGAAGTAAGTTTCTGTGGTTGAAGCTGCCCAGTCTATGGCATTTTGTTACAGCAGCCAAAACTAATGGGTATAAACACTTTTTCCCTCTTTATGTATTTTTTTCCTATTATTTAAACTAAAGAAGAAAACCACATATTGTAAGTTCCAGTCATATTGTTAATAGTCCTACTGCAGTGAAACTTAAAATAATAATCAGTCTGATTTTGGAAACTTAACAGAACTCTGATTTATGTAAGCCTCTAAGAGACAGGAAAAGGAATAAAGATCAAAAAAGGGTGAACATGCATATTCCACATATTATGGTCTTAAAAATCTAACATCCTCATCAAGAAAGCATGCAGTTTTTAGAAGGGACCCATATGGCAAACTTGTAGAGGATGAGAAATAGTTTTGAGATCAAATCAGTTTTAATAGAATGATGGATGTTTTGGGCAGGTCTTCCTCATATTCAAAGGACATTTCCTGGTAGGTCTCCTGGCTTTTGTCTATGGCTACTTTCTCCCCAAGCCTACTTCACTAAATACTTCTTTGTCTACTAATTAAGCACGAATGTCCTCCTGAGTTCTGTTTGAGAGAGAGAGTGCGAGTGAGAGAGCACAAGCAGGGCAAGTGGCATAGGGGGAGGGAGGAGCAGGCTCCCCGCTGAGCAGGGTGCCTAACAACACAGGGCTCCACCCCAGGACCCTGAGATCATGACCTTAGCTGAAGGCAGATGTCTAACCAACTGAGTCACCCAGGCGCCCCAGATTCTTGCTATTTATAACCCCCCCCAACACACACAAAAAAGCTTAAAATGGTTAAACAGGTAAAATATAAGCTACATTCATAGATACATAATCTATATATCATAGATTAACCTAAAACCAGGTGACTTCTACACAGATTGAAGAGATATTTTTCTCTATAATTCTTCATCTGGAAAATTTGTATTTTTCTTATTTGTTTACATTTATTTTGCCATCGTCTAAGCTATGTGAGTTCAGATTCTTTATATAAAAGAGAGTAAATATAGTAAAGACTCGCTGAAGAAAGAGGTAACTGGTTGTTCTGCATATTGTGTAGACTCTGGGTGGGGTGGATTAAGTGCAGCTAGATTCATGGCTCACACAGGCATTCAGAGCTTGGTTTCCTTCTCTGCTAGTTCCAAACTCCATGGATCAGCAAGCTGGTAGCAGGAGTGCTCAGTTACACTTCTCAGCTTCAAGCCCAGATAGAGAAGTTACTTGCACTGTTTCAGAGAGATCAGCAAAATTTTCATGATTTATAATCCCTGAAGCAATCATTCTGGTCTAGGGGCTAGGCTGCTCTCATTGATCAAGTATGAGTGACAGGATTTCCTTGGGTTCACTGGAACCACAGTGAGTAGAGGGATTTTCAAAAATGAAAACCAACTGTTAGTAAAAGCAGAGCAAGAGGACCTCTATTGGTTACAGAGCAAATATTTCCCAGAGCACAATGCCTTTGGCTGCCTTTTAACCCATAATTTCTTCCTAATATTCCATAAAAACAAATAACCTTTATCTTCATAAAATGTACCCACTTCTTCCACCAAGGAAGGGATGTTACTTCTCAGCAAAGTTTAAGATCTTTGAGTGATATACAGAAGTATCTCCTGATGCACTTTGTATGCAGTGGAGGAAAGAGAAAAACTAATGCTACATTTTAGCTAAGAAAAGGAGGAGGGATTTTGGCACCATGTTGCCTCTTGGTTCCTCTGGACATATATAGCGAGAACACACTGGCAGTAAGAGGGAGTTTCTTAGCTTCTCCCAGGGTTTGCCCCAGATGCTGCTGCTTCTCAGGGGGACATCTCCCTGGTCCATGATCCTTGTCATATATGACATAAAATGTGATTCTGGGACATGCAATGGAGGGACCCAAAATTACCTTCTGTGCATTCGAAAATTCAACTGATACCGTGGACAAGCAAAATTGTGATATGGAAAGAGTAACAAAAATATCAACAAGAGGGGCACCTGAGTGGCTCAGTCAGTCAAGCATCTGCCTTCGGCTCAGGTCATGATTCCAGGGTCCTGGGATCAAGTCCTGCATCGAGCTCTTTGCTCAGTGGGGAGCCTGCTTCTCCCTCTCCCTCTGCCTCTCTCTCTCAATCTCAGTCTCTCATGAATAAATAAAATCTTAAAAAAAAAAAAAAAAAGAATATCAACAAGAGTGTTAGAATTGGTGCGGGGAGAAGAAAGAATGGAGACAAAATACTATGAGAGATAAATGGAAGAGTAAATATTCAATCTGCAAATTATAAAGGTTTCTGAGGAACATTTGGGATGAAAGATATTCAAAAACAGTTGACACAAAATCAATAACTGAATAAATAATTAAAAGAAACTTTCCTATATTAAAAATGGTTAATAAACAAATAAAACCTTTTATCGAGTTTGGCAAAACCAATGGGAAAAAAAAAAGATAGATACATCTATGCATACTGGAAAAAGTTTTGAATTCTAGGAATAAAGAATTGTATACCTAGGTACCTTTCCAATATACCTGGAGAGAAGCAAAATGGAAGTCCTGCATTTCTTTGTGCACAAATGATTTCTTCCTAATCTTAAACTCTACTTGTACATAACTGCTTGAAGTAACTTCCTTCACTGTTCCCTTTTTGGAAATTCTAACTCAGCTTGATTCAAACAACAATGGGCATCTTTTCTGATGAGACTGTTACTCTTTGAAATCTAAAATATGGTTAGCAATAAATGTTGTGTTAGCATCTCTCTGCAAGTTAATTTGCTTGCATCCTTTTTCCAAAATCTGGAAGATGGGAGGAAATTAAATAAATATGCATCAACTATATCTATCTCCCTATATATATGTGTGTGTGTATGCATGTATATACACATATGTGTATAAATGTAGTTTTACATACATTTTAACAAAATTACATAGAAAATTTCAGAGTTCAGATATACATAATTGGCTATATGTATGATTAAATTCTTATGAACTATGATACTACATTAGAACTACATCAGAACAAAGATACATTCATTCAAAGGCATAAATAAGAAGTCACCTCACTAACAAAAAACAATCTTAATAATTAAAAGCTTACTAATGTCAAAGAATATGTGATACTTAAAGACAGCAGCATGTCCTATAGATAGCACAAGAAAATTTCAGGCAGATATCTAAGGTCAAGAATCACTTCTCATATATTGGAGCAAATTACAGCAGAGAACTTCCCTAATTTGGGGAAGGAAACAGGCATCAAAATCCAGGAGGCACAGAGAACCCCTCAAAATAAATAAAAATAGGTCAACACCCGGACATCTAATAGTAAAACTTACGAGTCTCAGAGACAAAGAGAAAATCCTGAAAGCAGCTCGGGAGAAGAGATATGTAACCTACAACGGTAGAAACATTAGATTGGCAACAGACCTACCCACAGAGACCTGGCAGGCCAGAAAGGACTGGCATGATATATTCAGAGCACTAAATGAGAAAAATATGCAGCCAAGAATACTATATCCAGCTAGGCTGTCATTGAAAATAGAAGGAGAGATAAAAAGCTTCCAGGACAAACAAAAACTAAAGGAATTTGCAAACACAAAACCAGCCCTACAAGAAATATTGAAAGGGGTCCTCTAAGCAAAGAGAGAGCCTAAAAGCAACATAGACCAGAAAGGAACACAGACGATATACAGTAACAGTCACCTTACAGGCAATATAATGGCACTAAATTCCTATCTTTCAATAGTTACCCTGAATGTAAATGGGCTAAATGCCCCAATCAAAAGACACAGGCTATCACACTGGATAAAAAGACAAGACCCATCGATATGCTGTCTGCAAGAGACTCATTTTAGACCCAAAGACACCCCCAGATTGAAAGTGAGGGGGTGGAAAACCACTTGCCATGCTAATGGACACCAAAAGAAAGCTGGGGTGGCAATCCTTAGATCAGACAAATTAGATTTTAAACCAAAGACTATAATAAGAGATGAGGAAGGACACTATATCATACTTGAAGGGTCTACCCAACAAGAAGATCTAACAATTGTAAATATCTATACCCCTAACATGGGAGCAGCCAATTATATAAGGCAATTAATAACAAAAGCAAAGAAACACATCGACAACAATACAATAATAGTGGGGGACTTTAACACCCCCCTCACTGAAATGGACAGATCATCTAAGCAAAAGATCAACAAGGAAATAAAGACTTTAAATGGCACACTGCACCAAATGGACTTCACAGAATATTCAGAACATTCCATTCCAAAGCAACAGAATACACATTCTTCTCTAGTGCCCATGGAACATTCTCCAGAATAGATCACATCCTAGGTCACAAATCAGGTCTCAACCAGTACCAAAAGACTGGGATCATTCCGTGCATTTTTTTCAGACCACAATGCTTTGAAACTAGAATTCAATCACAAGAGAAAAGTCGGAAAGAACTTAAATACATGGAGGCTAAAGAGCATCCTACTAAAGAATGAATGGGTCAACCAGGAAATTAAAGAAGAATTAAACAAATTCATGGAAACCAATGAAAATGAGAACAAAACTGTTCAAAATCTTTGAGATACTGCAAAGGCAGTCCTAAGAGGAAAGTATATAGCAATACAAGCCTTTCTCAAGAAACAAGAAAGGTCTCAAATACACAACCTAACCCTACACCTAAAGGAGCTGGAGAAAGAACAGCAAATAAAGCCTAAACCCAGCAGGAGAAGAGAAATAATAAAGATCAGAGCAGAAATCAATGAAATAGAAACCAAAAGAACAGTAGAACAGATCAATGAAACAAGGAGCTGGATCTCTGAAAGAATTAACAAGATTGATAAGCCCCTGGCCAGACTTATCAAACAGAAAAGAGAAATGACCCAAATCAACAAAATCATGAATGAAAGAGGAGAGACCACAACCAACACCAAAGAAATACAAACAATTATAAGAACATATTATGAGCAACTCTATGCCAGCAAATTAAATAACCTGGAAGAAATGGATGCATTCCTAGAGATATCAACTAGCAAAACTGGACCAGGAAGAAAAAGAAAACCTGAACAGACCTATTACCACTAAGGAAATTGAAGCAGTCATCAAAAATCTCCAAAAAACAAAAGCCCAGGGCCAGATGGCTTCCCAGGGCAATTCTACCAAATATTTAAAGAAGAATTAATACCTATTCTTCTGAAACTGTTCCAAAAATTAGAAATGGAAGGAAAACTTCCAAACTCGTTTTATGAGGCCACCATTACCTTGATCCCAAAACCAGACAAAGACCCCATCAAAAAGGCGAATTACAGACCAATATCCTTGATAAATATGGATGCAAAAATTCTCACCAAAATACTGGCCAATAGGATACAACAGTACATTAAAAGGATTATTCACCACGACCAAGTGGGATTTATCCCTGGGCTACAAGTTTGGTTCAACATCCACAAATCAATCAATGTGAAACAATACATTAACAAAACAAAGAACAAGAATCATATGATCCTCTCAATAGATGCAGAAAAAGCATTTGACAAAGTACAGCATCCTTTCTTGATCAAAACTCTTCAGAGTATAGGGATAGAGGGTACATACCTCAATATCATAAAAGCCATCTATGAAAAACCTACAGCAAATATCATTCTCAATGGGGAGAAACTGAGAGCTTTCCCCCTAAGGTCAGGAACACAGCAGGGATGTCCACTATCACCACTGCTATTCAACAGAGTATTAGAAGTCCTAGCCACAGCAATCAGACAACAAAAAGAAATCAAAGGCATCCAAATCAGCAAAGAAGTAGTGAAACTCTCACTCTTTGCAGATGATATGATACTTGTTGTGGAAAACCCAATAGACTCCACCCCAAAACTGCTAGAACTCATACAGGAATTCAGTCAAGTGCAGGATATAAAATCAATGCACAGAAATCAGTGGCATTCCTATACACCAACAACAAGACAAAAGAAAGAGAAATTAAGGAGTCGATCCCATTTACAATTGCACCCAAAACCATAAGATACCTAGGAATAAATCTAACCAAAGAGACAAAGGATCTGTACTCAGAAAACTATAAAATACTCATGAAAGAAATTGAGGAAGACACAGAGAAATGGAAAACCATTCCATGCTCATGGATTGGAAGAACAAATATTGTGAAGATGTCAATGCTACCTAGAGCAATCTACACATTCAATGCAATCCCCATCAAAATACCATCCACTTTTTTCAAAGAAATGGAACAAATAATCCTAAAATTTGTATGGAACCAGAAAAGACCCCACATAGCCAGAGGAATGTTGAAAAAGAAAAGCAAAGCTGGCGGCATCACAATTCCAGACTTCAAGCTCTATTACAAAGCTGTCATCATCAAGACAGTATGGTACTGGCACAAAAACAGACACATCGATCAATGGAACAGAATCGAGAGCCCAGAAATGGACCCTCAACTCTATGGTCAACTAATCTTTGACAAAGCAGGAAAGAATGTCCAATGGAAAAAAGACAGTCTCTTCAACAAATGGTGTTGGGAAAATTGGACAGCCACAAGCAGAAGAATGAAACTGGACCATTTCCTTACACCACACACAAAAATAGACTCCAAATGGTTGAAAGACCTCAATGTGAGACAGGAGTCCATCAAACTCCTAAAGGAGAACACAGGCAGCAACCTCTTCGACCTAAGCCGCAGCAAGTTCTTCCTAGAAACACTGCCAAAGGCAAGGGAAGCAAGGGCAAAAATGAACTATTGGGACTTCATCAAGATAAAAAGCTTTTGCACAGCGAAAGAAATAGTCCACAAAACCAAAAGACAACTGACAGAATGGGAGAAGATATTTGCAAATGACATATCAGATAAAGGGCTAGTATCCAAAATCTATAAAGAACTTATCAAACTCAACACCCAAAGAACAAAGAACCCAATCAAGAAATGGGCAGAAGACATGAACAGACATTTTTCCAAAGAAGACATCCAAATGGCCAACAGACACATGAAAAAGTGCTCGATATCACTCAGCATCAGGGAAATCCAAATCAAAACCTCAATGAGATACCACCTCACACCAGTCAGAATGGCTAAAATTAACAAGTCAGGAAATGACAGATGTTGGCGGAGAAAGGGGAACCCTTCTACACTGTTGGTGGGAATGCAAGCTGGTGCAGCCACTCTGGAAAACAGTATGGAGGTTCCTCAAAAAGTTGGAAATAGAGCTAACCATATGATCCAGCAATTGCACTACTGGGTATTTACCCCAAAGATACAAATGTAGGGATCTGAAGGGGTACGTGCACCCCGATGTTTATAGCAGCAATGTCCACAATAGCCAAACTGTGGAAGGAGCCAAGGTGTCCATCGACAGATGAATGGATAAAGAAGAGGTGGTATATATATATATATATATATATATATATATATATACACACAATGGAATATTATGCAGCCATCAAACGGAATGAGATCTTGCCATTTGCAACGATGTGGATGGAACTGGAGGGTATTATGCCGAGCAAAATAAGTCAATCAGAGAAAGACATGTATCATATGACCTCACTGATATGAGGAATTCTTAATCTCAGGGAACAAACTGAGGGTCCTGGAGTGGGGGATGGGGTTGGAGGGATGGGGTGGCTGGGTGATAGACACTGGGGAGGGTATGTGCTCTGGTAAGTGCTGTGAATTGTGCAAGACTGTTGAATCTCAGATCTGTACCTCTGAAACAAATAATGCAATATATGTTAAGAAAGAAAAAAAAAAAAAGAAGAATGTAGCAGGAGGGGAAGAATGAAGGGGGGGAAATCGGAGGGGTAGACGAACCATGAGAGACGATGGACTCTGAAAAACAAACTGAGGGTTCTAGAGGGGAGGGGGGTGGGAGGATGGGTTAGCCTGGTGATGGGTATTGAGGAGGGCACGTTCTGCATGGAGCACTGGGTGTTATGCACAAACAATGAATCATGGAACACTATATCTAAAACTAATGATGTAATGTATGGGGATTAACATAACAATAAAAAAATTAAAAAAAAAAAAAAGTGAGGTTTCAATTCCCAGACTATCCCAGGTCAGAAAAGGGAGCTAAAGAGTCTGAACACGTTGTTGCTAATGGCTTGAGGCCATGGGGCAGGGGTCAGAATCCTAGGGCTGTTTGGGGCTAAGAATCCCTCCAAGGCTTTTCTCTGACTGGTGCGCTTCTTTCTCCTTAGGGTACAATCTAGAACTGCAGTTTTTACCCTGGGACTGTGTATCTCAGGAGGCATCCAAAAGTAAGACCTACCTGATGGACACCAGATGCTGAAGGAATCAGAAATCTTACAGCTACATAATAATCTACAGTATGGGTGTTCCATAGTTATTAGTGTTAGCCATTTAAAATGCCTTGCTTTCACTGTTACAATGTACAACGTATTTCCTTCACTATGCCTGTGCACTAACATATAATTTTTCTGGTGTAGATACCTCAAAGTGGAATTGTTGGATTATAGAATTAACAGATTTAAAATTTAATAGATAGTCCTCACTTTATACTAATATAGGAAATAATCAGTTTAGGTACATTCTCATCTATAACTTGATGTTACTGAATATTAGAAATTTTAAAATACGATAGGATAAAAGTTTCATCTCATGGTTTGATTTGTACTTCCTTGATTACTAGAAAGTTTGAGAATATGCTATTTATTTTTATTGGTGTTATTCATTGTTTATTGTTTATGCTATTTTTGTGTAATTTCCTGTTTGAGCATATGCTATTTATCATTATTGTTTGTTGCCTATTTATGCTATATTTGTTTAATTTCCTGTGAATTGTCTGATCATATTAAAATATTCCTTCATGACTTTTATTTTACGAGTTTTCTGATCCAAAGTTTTGTTTTGTTTTTCCTATCCCAAGTTTGTAAACATAATTTTTCCATACAATTTTAATAGTTTTGAGATTTTTAAGAGCGTTTAAGTTCATCTTTAGGTTTAGATGTGTACAGTAATTAGAATATTGAGTATTCTGAAATAATAAAACTCCATTTTATTTTTCTAAAGGAATAGTCATTTGTGCTAATACCATTAATTCATTGATATGCTCTATCATTGATTTGAAAATGCTACATGTATCATATTTTGAATTCTCACACACATATGCATCGAACACACAAACACATGTTTGTCTATATTGTAGAGTCCATTCAGTTCCATTGGGTTACTCTATTTCTGTCCAAAACCAAATTGTTTATAGTTCTGTAATATGAGTTTTAGGGTGTCCAAAAAATAATCTGGCATACAATGTCCTCAAGACCACTTTATATAAGGTAGATATGCATATCTAACATATATATACACACACAATATGTATTTTAATACCATATTGTCTTAGTTTAAAACAGAAGTACATATGTGTTTATGTATTCCTCCTACATTTTTCTTCATCTACAAAACTGTCTTAAGCATTACTGGCCTTTTACATTTTTCAGAATAACTTCAAAACTTTAAATACATACATGGACACTGGGGTTTTGACTGAAATCACATTCAATATATACATACTAATTTGGGAAAAATGGACATATTTTGCATTATTGAATTTTCCAATATATGAATATGGCCTGTTCCTTGATGATTTAAATCTTCTTTGACTTTTCTCAATGATGCTATGTAAGTTTCTGTGTCAAAGTCTTCTACATTATTTTGTTGTATTTTATCTTATATTTTTGGGCTCCAACTGTAAATTGTATCTTATATATTTTTATATTCTATTTATTTATGAAATATAAAATACAAGTGATTTTTTATACTACCTGTTAAACTAACTTATTTTTAATAAGGGATATATTATTTTTCTGAAATAATCACATCTACTTGCAAATATGAATATTTTAATATACTTTAAGATCTCTATAATTTTGATCTGTCTTGACTTACTGCAGTAACTAGATGGCCAATCAATGTTGAAAAGTAGCAACTAGAGAATACCTCCAGAAGGTTGCTACCTTGAAGTGTTTTTCTAGATCCTCTTTATCTGAATAAGGAAGTTCATTCCTAATTGTAGTTTGCTAATTTTTTTAAACCAAGAACTGATGTTGACTTTTATTTTTAAAAACATTTTAAAGATTTTTATTTATTTGAGAAGAGAGAGAGAGAGAGCATGAGCACATGGAGGGGGAGAGGCAGAGGGAGAGGGAGAAGCAAACTACCCACTGAGCTGGGAGCCCAACATGGGGCTTGATCCCAAGACCTGGAGATCATGACCCGAGCTGAAGGCAGACGCTAACCATCTAAGCCACCCAGGTGCCCCTCATGTTGAATTTTAAAAAATGCCCTTTCACCAGTTGAGATGATATGATTTTTCCTCTTTAATTTGTCAATCTTGGGAATTATGTTGAGTTTAGGATGTTGGATAAAATTCCATTTCTTAGATGCATCTGTTTGTTAATTATATAGTTCTTGTTTTAATTTGGTAATACTACATTTACAATATTTAAACCAAATTCAATATTGGGATTGGTCTATAACTTTTTTTTCATTACATTTTAATCATTTTTTATTTCAGTTACCATTTCATGTTCTCTTTTTTTTTTTTTTAAGATTTATTTATTTGAAAGAGAGAGAGAGGGAGAGAGAGAGAGCATGAGCAGGGGGAGAGGCAGACGGAGAGGGAGAGGAGAGGCAGACTTCCCTGCCGAGCAGGGAGCCTGATGCGGGGTTTGATCTCAGGACTCTGGGATTATGACCTGAGCCGAAGGCAGATGCTTAACCAACTGAGCCACCCAAGTGCCCCACCATTTTATGTTCTCTTGACTTTGTAAAGTTGCCACAATATTTTTTTCCTTAAGATTTTACT
Source organism: Halichoerus grypus (assembly GCF_964656455.1). NCBI lineage: Eukaryota > Metazoa > Chordata > Mammalia > Carnivora > Phocidae > Halichoerus > Halichoerus grypus. The sequence goes on along the minus strand of NC_135717.1, from coordinate 49,593,719 downwards.
GATGAAAAAAATTTTAATAATGAAGGCTTCTACCTTGAAGCTCTTTTTATGGAAAGATTTTTTTTATTGGAGACTGAATTTATTTAGTATCTATAACAATGTCCAGATTTTCTCTTACTTCTTTTTTGTTTTAATAAGTTGTATTTTCTAGGAGTTTTACTATTTTAGTTTTTGAATTTATTGGCATAATTTGTTCATCATAACCACTTATAATTGTTTTAATTTCTCTATGATCTAGTGGACAGCCCTTTTTAATACCCTTTTTTTCAGTAACTTCTCATTTTTTATCTTAGTCATTCAAAGAATTATCAATTATGTCAGACTTTCTATAAACCAATTTTAATTTTGCTAATCCTTTTGAGTATATTTATATTTTATTCATTTCTGATTTTTCTATTACTTTATTACCTGTACAACTTATTTCAATTTGTTGCCCACCTCTACTTTCTTAAATAGATTTTTTGGATAATTTCAGCATTTATTTTTTCTTAATATATACATTTAAGGTTATAAATTTCCCCTATAACAAAAGTTTAGTTACACTAAAGATCAGCTTTAAATATCAAGTATATTATTATTTATTTAGAAATATTTTATTATTTTGATTTTATTTTTTCCTTGAATCATGAAGAGTTTAGATATATAATTTTGTTTTCGAATTTCCAGAGTTTTCTCAGTAATCTTTTTGTGGTTAAATTCTAGCTTAATTACAGTATGATTAGAAACATACTATAAGTGTTTTAATCCATTTGAAATTTGAGATTTGCTTTGTGATGCAGCATATGATCAATTAAAAACAAATGCTTTATGTGCACTTGAATAGAATGTATATTTTGCAGATGTTGGATGGTCTACATATTTGTAGCCTTATGTTGTTAAAGCTTCTATATTACTGCTTTATTTTGTCTGTATGGTGAGCTGTACTAAAACTTATTATGAATTGATGTGTTTATCAATTTAGGGATTAATATTTGCTTTTTATGTTTTATGCTATATTTTTAGGCATATAAAAAGCTAGAATTTTCATATATTGGCAAAATGCAATTTTCATGCTTATGAAATGCTCCTCTGGCTCACGTAATGATTTTTTTCTTTAATCTTCTTCATCTGGTATTAATGTAGTTCAACCAGTGTCTTTGGTTAATGTTTGCAGAGTATAATTTTTCCATATTTTTTATTTTATTTCTCAGTTTTTTATTTTAGAGATTTTCCTTTCAAGAAACACATTACGGGTTTTGGGTTTTTATCCAGCCTGGCAATCTTTATCTTTTAATTGGAGCAGTCTCTTTCATTTACAGTTAATGTAATTACTGATATATGTAGGTTTCTTTTGAAAAACTAGTTATCCCTCTTTATGTCACTCTTTGAATGGCATGTCACTTCATATCCCTGGTTGCTCCAAGACTGTCCCTTTGTCTAGCTTTCAGTGGTTTAAACAGCATAAATAGAACTTCTAAAACCCTAATTGTGATTCATAGGTACTGCTTGATCTCTAGCTTGATTTTATTGTGTGTTAGTTTCTCTTGGTTTTCAGTCACACTGTATTGTCTTCTCACATACATTATTAGTTTTGATTGGGCATAAATACAGCATATGAGTAACTGAAGAAATATTTTTGGTTCTGGGATGTTTCTTCATAGAAAACCATACACACATTTACAATCCTGGCAAGCATTTGGCGACATTGGCTATCCTATATCAACTTCACTCAATTTAGGAACTAAAATGATTTAGAGGCTTTAGCACCTCTTGAGGGCTTGTCTATTTATGGGTCATTTTTATTCCTATCACATAGCCTTTTGGTATCCCAATCCAGGTCTCCGCAGACCCTTGACACAAATTTTTGTGTCCCTATTCTATGTTGGTTGAGTTGTATCTGTCTCTGTGTTTTTTTCATGTGACCTCTATGCATATGGTCTTGGGAAATGACCCTAGCAGCTGAGCCTCCAAACCTATTCCGCCTGAGATAGTATGTACTACCCAATATAATTAATGTATTAATTTGCTACTTACGTTTGCCAGAGTTGGCTTCTGTGGCTGTAACTACAAAACCTGACTGAAATCAATAAATTTCATTATCTGTCAAGGAGAGTCTTTATTTGCTACCACTTATTTTTCTAAATTATTCCGTGAAATTCTCACTTACATTCTCTCCTGTGGACTTTAAAGTCATTTTAGTTAAGTTACAATTTAGAATTCTGACTGAAATTGTCAATTTGTGTAAGACGGGCATTTTTAACATTAGCTCTTTTAAGAATGATACTTCTTTCTAATCTTTCAGCCCCCCACTTTTTTTTACTCTTTAATAAAGTTTGGTGATTATCTTATTAAATCCTATACTTTTATGTTATTTTGATTTTGATATTTATTTATTTTGATTAAATCCTACACTTTTTTTATTCTTCAATAAAGTTTGGTGATTATCTTATTAAATCCTACACTTTTATTTATTTTATTTAGTTTTAATGTTATTAATCTAAGATCTCCTTTTTCCTTCCATTTCCAAGCGTTTATTGTTATTACAGAAAGTCTATAGACTTTTACATATTTATTATGTATATGTAGGTGATTTATCTAAGTCTCTTACTAATTCTAACAGGTGACTCCTTGTTAGTTTTTAATTATGTATTTTGAGTTTTCCATGTCTGCAATCATTCATAGGCTTCTAACTCATTACTGATTTGAACAGACACAGTCAAGTATTTGAAATTTTATATGGTATTTCAGATATGTTTGAAAAAAAAAAAAATCCCTTGGTAGGTGTCTCTTCTTATTTTACTTGAAAAACATATCAATAATGACAGCTAAGTTTTAAAATATCTAAGTATTCTGAAATTGTATGTTAACTTTTTATTGTAATAATAAATTATAATACATTAACAAACACAACAAACTGTTTCTTAGTGTTGAAACATCTTTCATTTCTAGAATACCTCACCTAGTCATGGCATATTGGTATACTTATTGAATTTGATTTGTTCAAATTTTATTTAGAAGTTTCATCTTTATGTCTACCAATAAAATGAAACATTTTTGTGTAACTTTTTTTTTTTAAAGATTTTATTTATTTATTTGAGAGAGCGAGAATGAGAGGGAGGAGGGTCAGAGGGAGAAGCAGACTCCCTGCTGAGCAGGAAGCCTGATGCGGGACTCGATCCCGGGACTCCAGGATCATGACCTGAGCCGAAGGCAGTTGCTTAACCAACTGAGCCACCCAGGCACCCTGTGTAATTTTAACATAGCTACAATTTAGGTATATGATGGATTTTAAAACAAGTTGGGAAACTATTATTTGTGTTTAAAACACATAGATATATTTGTTAAGTTAAAATAGAAATCAGCTGAAAAACTCTGTCGTATCTTATTATCTTTATTGGATTTTTCTTACTCTTCCCAATTTCTACTATAGATAGTTTGTCTGATTTTTTCACTCTTCTTGGGTCAATTTTGCATGTAATATTCTTTGCTGTTATTTTGACACTTCCTGTATCTGATTATATGTCAATTTATATTCCATTTCCTGTTTATTTTGGTTTGTCTTTTTTAATCAGGTTTGTCAAGTGTTTTTCTATTTTGTTTTCAAAGACCTAAATTTGATTTTATTATTCTACTACTTTATGTTCTTTTATTTCATCTGAATAATACTTTATTAATTTTTCCTTTCTTTTATCTTTATATAACATTGTTTTCATGTTATAAATTTAAACTATTGTCAGTTTTTCTTTTTTTTATAATAAAATAATGTCTGTCTCTAACATTCCTCTTGACACAGCTTTACTTCTATACTGTATATTCTGATATGGCTTAGGTTTTTAGTTAATTTTTGAATGATTTATAGTTTCATTTTTATCTTCAGTTTGATTCAAGAATTATTCAGGAGGCAAAGCTGGTGGTGTCTTCTGAGACCCCTGCTAAAGCTACAAGGATTAATATTACTTCTGGTAACCCAACACGGAAGGGTTGCCAAGTTGAAATCTTCCCTCCAGTTTTGGCTCCTCAGGCTCAGGCTTTCCAGGTGCAAAGGGAAAGGGGAGAGGGCTGGGGAGAGGGGCTGGCAATGTGGCCTTCCTCTGAACATACTGATGCCAGGTGTCTCAGGCAGCTCCACTGTCCTTGAACAGGCTTCCCAGACAACAAAAAGCTTTCTGTGCTCTTTCCTCTGGATAACGCAAGGCCTCTGAAGCACTCTGTTTTATTTCTGAATCTGTTAGGCTTGTTTTATTAGTCACATTGTTTTAGCACGGAGCTGGGAGGGGAGAAGTTTTGTGAAATGCATTCAGCATGCTGTCCTCAGTAATATATGTTATTTTTTTCCTGAATATTTTTGGAAACCCTACTAATTATCACCTCTTCCACTACTGTTGTCTTAACCGAAAGCCTTATTAGCTCTGTCTTGGACTGCTGAAATTATTTCTCAGCTGGAGTACCTCCTGCTTGTATCACCCTAAAACCAATCTGTCCCTCATACTTTTAAAACACATATGTGAACTTTCTTGCCACAGCTATCAGTAGTTTGTGCTGCTTACAAGAGCATCATGAAGTCCGAATTCCTCAGGATGGCACACAGGCCCCTTTCAAACCTGGCAGCCTATCATAACAATATCATCTGAGACTCCTTGGCTTCACTTTCTCCTCCCCCTGAATCCATTTTCACCTCTTTCCTTCACTTGTATCCCTTTGCACAGCCCAAAAGGTAAAACCTCCAAATTAGTTGTTTTACCCGGGTCACTATTTAAGATTTTACTTATTCATTTACTTTAATACCAGGATCAGTTATGGCAATTGGACATTTTTGATAATATTTTTTTAATTGGTCTGGATGATATTTCATGTCAAAGACCATGTCTAATATTTATACCAAAAAGATTACGGAAGTTTAGATAAGTTAATCACAAATATTCATTGTATTATATTACACAGAAAATTTCTGAAAATTTTCAAATTCTAGTTTTCTATTTTGTATTTATGACTTCTTCAGGGTGGCAAAAATTTAGGGGTATAATACACACCATAAATTATAGGCTAGAGTATAAAATAAAGAACTGGGATTGTTCTGTATCTATGAATGAAATCTTTTTTAACTAAAATCACTCTGTAAAAAGCCCACCATCAAGAAAAATCAGAAGTGATCATCAGCCATTTAACGATGCAACTAAGCACAAAAGTAAACTTGTGGCTGTCACAAAAATCTAGCAAGTAGGCCTCGTAAAAAGCTTGACTGGCTCCTAGCCAAGAAATTAGGCACTTATTTCCATATGGCTCCTGTTGGAAAAAAGATAAACGTGAGAGCCCAGCATCTGTGCCTTGGAGTTGCCAAGAACATCCACTGAGTGACCATTCTCTTGGCTTAAATAATAAAACATACTGAAAGGGCGTACGGAAGTAGACCAACTCCTGCATTGCCAGCAGGAGAAGAGGTGTGGGCCAAGCTGGTATCACAGACAACATAACAGCCAATTAGTTGGGTAATTGTATTTTGCCAATAAGAAGGCAACATTGTATTTGGAATACTGCAAATTCCATGCATGTCTACAGCATACTGCAATTTGAGGTAAAGGTGAAAACATCGATTTTCTGTTATTAGTTACTGTTAATAACTGGTGATTTTAGGAGACGAGTTAAACATAATGGAATAGCTAGAACAAACCACTATGATGAGCTTTTGTACAAGAGGACCAAATACGATGGCAAAGAACTGTCACTGATCAATGGGACTTCAGGATATAAGGGAACGAGTGATCTTGTGACTTTGTGTAAGCAAAATCTATTGCCTTTATGTGTATGGAGGAGGGGGGGTGATTTTTTATATGGGAGAATAATTACTTCTTGTGAAATACGTACCCAGGATAAGGTAACCTACAGAACAGAAGGCGACAGTTTTATTTTCAAGGAGCATTATCTTCATTTACCTTGTTTTACTCAGGAATCATTAAGGCAAAAGCAGAGGGTGGAGTTAGAGGAGGATGCGATGACAAGAAGTATCCTATCTCGGACTCACACCAAAAGAACAATCTGAATTTTGAGCAGATTTGCATTTATCTATCATTATAACTGAATTATTAGAGTAGAAATGAAATTGAGGAGTGATTTAGAGAAAGTTTTGCATATAATCTAGTAAGAAACATTTGTGAAATCAGGCACATTGAAAGAATATTAAACTATTTTTCAGTTGCTGTTGGTGGTAGGTTACTCAATGTGTAACTTATTAACTGACTCTTCCTTCAGGCTACAGTTTCCAAAGTGTGGTCCACAGAATACTGGCTCAAAGGAAGTTAACATACTCCATGAGTAAAGGGTTTTTTGCCCACAGAGGTTTTTAAATTTTTAAGACAAAGTTAAATAGAATTATTAGTGTAATACTTTGCAGAATCTTTATTATGGAAAATTTCTAAGGAGATTGAAGAGGTAGATTTTCCCAAATTTACTTAACCAGTAATTTTGTCAGTGAACCTCTTATAGGAGTAATCTTCCATGAAACAAATTTTAGAAAACACAGTATTGGCACATGCTTATGGGTCCATATTGCTGAACTGTTTTCAGAAATTTCATACAATATTTTCAATTGTTTTGTGAGAGTTTTTCTGTTTCTCAAGGAAAAACATGACTTGCAAAAGGTGTATCTAGAAAGTTAATTTTGTTGGCTAATGGAAGAAGTTTAAGTAGATATATATTAAGTATGATTGATATACCATGTTATATGAGTTTCAGGTGCACGACCTAATGATTTGACAATTCTATACAACATGCAGTGCTCACCAGGGTAAGTGTAGTAACCATTTTTCACCAGACATTATTACAATATTATGGACTATATTCCTAGTGCTGTACTTTTCATCTCTGTAACACTTATTTTATAACTACCCCTTTGCTCCATCTGTAGCCTGCGACTTCCAGGTTGCATAAAATTTCAAAAGAGAAACAGTGTTTCCCATTGGCAAGATCAATTTTAGAATTAACATGAAAGCTTACATGAAGTCATTTAACAAAGTTCAAAATATCTAATTTCAACATCTGACTTCTCATCAGACACAATGGAGCCCAGAAAGCAGCTGCATAACCTATTTAAAGGGCTCAATGAAAACACCTGTCAAGCAAGAATCCTGTATCCATCAAAGCTATTTTCAAAAACAAATACAAAATAAAGACATTCCCAAGTAAACAAAAACTTAGAATTTGTTGCTAGCAGATACCCCTTATAAGAAATACTAAAGTTTTAGGGGAGCCTGGGTGGCTCTGTCGGTTAAACGTCCGCCCTCGGAGCAAGTCATGATCTCAGGGTCCTGGAATCGAGCCCCGAGTTGGGCTCCCTGCTCTCCTGAGAGTCTCCTCCTCCCTCTTCCCCTTCCCCTTCCAACCGCTCGTGTGCCCATTCGCCCTCTCTCAAATAGGTAAAATCTTAAAAAAAGAAAAAAATACTAAAGTTTTTAGGCTGAAAGATAGTAATTCTAATTAAAGTGGAAAAAATCAGAGATCACAGGTAAAGGTAATTAGGTAATTATACAATGAAGTATTAATGCATATTTCTTCTCCTTTCTTCTCTTACCTGATTTAGAGAAGCAATTGTTTAATAACAAAAATAGATAAGCACAGGGTTTTGTTTTTAATATCCCTCCTTCCTATGGCACGTTACGCTTCCAGAGCCACCTACCTTCTCAACTATCTCTTCTTCCTGTTCTATATGTAACTGCTTCTCCTGTGGATAATTTGGTTAAATGGATACAATGAGTCAACTTTGTCACATTTTGAAAATCAAACCAAGAAACCTCTCGATTCCATACTCGTTATTAGCTACCACTTTCTCCTTTCCATTCACAACAGTAGTTAGGACAAGTTTTGTCTCTTCTTGCTTCCTCCACGTACTCACCTCTTAATGCACTTCGGTCAGCTTGGCTCTCACCACCTCCAAAAGAGCTCTTTTCGAAGTTGCGAAGGACCGGCCGGGAAAGGGCGGGCTGAGCGTCCGTCCGCCTCAGAGAAACAGGAAAGCGGCTCTGCTGCTGCGCCGCGCAGACAACACGGCCGGAGGAAGCCTAATCTCGCGAGATCTCAGGAGACGTCCGTGGCACCCGGGAGAACTGGGATGAGAAGCACGTGGTGCCCGTGTAGGGGCAGAGTTTGGCTCAAACGACCTACACCAGTGCTCGTGGACTCCTCGACCACCCCGCAGTCAGTCACTGAGTCACAGTTTGGGGCTCCTGGCCTCGGGGGCCTGGCCAGGTATCGGAGGACGCACACTAGCAAATGCTGTGCACAGCAGGGGCCGCCTGAGGCCAGACTGGGCAGGGAACTGCGCATGGCTGGCAGCGAAACCGTAGCCTTCCAGAACCCCGGGGGCCCCAATACAGTGTCTGCCAAAGTCCAAGGCCTGCAGCATCCAGAATGCACAGTTGCAATCTGAAACAAGGCCCGAAGAAGAGCTGAACCAGAGCCTGCCTGCTGACATCGGGTCCGTCCGCAGCCATCCTCCGCGTTCTCCTCTTCCTGCAGACCTGAGTACCGTGCCCTCCAAAGACCATTTGCTTCTGTGTCCACACCAACCCAAGACCGTGTCACCCCCTGCCTAGGGCTTGCATTAGCTAACAGAGCAGAGCACCGCAGTTCGGCCATGGCCTGGGAACACACAGATCTAGGGCCCGCAGGGGGACTCCATCCTGGATGCCCTGGAGAAAGGCTCACTGAATCTTAGTCCCTGCAGTGCACCAGGCACCCACAGTTCACTGGCACGCACCAGCTTTCCAAACCATGGCAAAGGCGATGTTCTCACAACTATATCTGGGCGAGATGGCCTTTGCCCAAGTTGAGCTCGAGTTAAAAAAAAAAAAAAAAAAGCTCTAGCTCCAGGAACCCAAGGTATACCAGAGTACACAGGATAGGCTGGTCCTAAGGCACCTTGGACTCTGAGTCATGGACACTGTTCTCCAGAAAAAATTAGATGTTTAGCCAAATAGTGCATTTTGCTACAGTACAAGAATAAAAAAACACATGCCCACACTCACACACAAAACATAAACAAAACAAACCCCCCCAAAAAACCCAAGCACTAATGCCCATCCTCATAGCCAGTTGTTCCTAGGCAGCTGCTAGATTAAAAAAGAAGTAATCTAAAGCCTGTTTTTCCCTCTTCATTTAACTTGACTCTTCAGCAGAATGTAACAAGTTGAATACTCCTGTGTCTTTAAATAGTATTTTCCATAATTTAAAAATTTGACACAATATTCTCCTGCTTTATTTTCTCCAACTACTGTGGTCACTCCTTCCGAGTGTCCATTGGACCATCTTATTCAGGTTTTCAGGCATCAGTTTCCTCAACACACAGCCCTAGGTCATTCTTTTCTCCCTCCCTGTGTCGTCTTAACCTGAGTTGTCATGATTTCAATATGTTGAGGACACATTTATAAAACCTAAGATATCACTTGAGTTCGAGGATCATATATCCCGAGTGCCCTCTCCACTTAGATGTTTTGTCAAGTATTATGTTTTTGCCTCTCACCTCAGCTCTAAGCTCATCCTTTTGTGCTCTCCTTCTTTGTGATTCTCTGGGGCTCAGAAACTGCACTTTTTTGGCCAACTGGATTCCTCATAGCCTCTGCAAATAGGAGGGTAGGGGCCGACTGAAGGCTGGGAGAAGAGTCTCAATCCTTTTTTCTATCTTTGTGTGCATGTTTGCTTCTGATGGACTGACTTCTTGCATGAGGTTATTGTCAGTGTTGTTGCTTCTTCCACCAACAGAGGTTCTTTCCTGCAGCAGCAACTGAAACCCTTTGCATGATTCCCAACACTTGCAGGAAGAGCTTCAACTCATAGACACCAGAAGAGCTGCCAGTGCCCAGTTCTTGGAAGTGTGTGTCCTGGGCCTGTGGGAGCCCAGTCTTTGAGTTCAGACACACTCCAGGCCAGTTGAGGTGCCTCTTTCTGAGAGATGACTTTCTGGTTTTCGGAGACCCTCCCCTAAGATCCTAGGTTTTTCCTGGTGTTCCTTGTCTTCCCTCAGCTGGAAGGATGGCACCTGTTCCTGCAGTTTACACCTCTGGGATGTCTTCATTTTTTTTCTTTACCTTTTCATTTGTTAATAATTTTATGCTTAGTTTAACATTCTTTGTTAATTCTCCTTGTTGAAACTACAAGTATGTTTCTGTCTCCTCAGTGGACTTTAACTGATACAGATGCTTAAAGTCCTTCAAACTTCATGCTTCTAACTCATGATCTGTCCTTAAAAGCCTGACCCTCTTTCAACACACTTACGGAATGGCATCCCCACTCACTCAGTTGTGCAAGCATGGATTTAGAATTTACCCTTGACCTTCTCCCCCTCCCTGATGTCATCCCTCACACAACCCATCAGATCCTCTCAGTGTGACCTTTTCTGTCTTTTGACTCCATCCCTTTTTCCCATGTCCACAGCCACCACCATATCTAAAGGTGTCATTATTTCTTGCTAGAGTAAAACAAAAGTTTGCTTTTTTTTTTTTGAAGCCCAGATCTGACTCCAGCTGCCGCATGCCTTCTCTTTGCTCTAAGAGTGGAACAACATCGTCATAGTGGTTACAGGGCTCTGCATGGCTCTGCTCCTCCCGTATTATGCTCCCTTTCTTCCCATGGTTTTGTGCCCGGCTATGCTGGGCTGCTTTCAGAACTCTCTCACATTCACTATGCTCCCTCCTAGGCTCTTTACTCTTGCTCCACCTCTATCTGGAATGTTCTCCCTAAGATATTTCTTTTGCTACTTGACAGTCACTCATACATCAGAGCTCAGTTTGAGGTTTTGTTTTTTTTTTTCCCTTGGACAAGCCTTGCTTGATCTCTGGTCTAGCTTAGTTTCTTTTGTTCTTTCACTTCAAAGCATCAGATTCCCTTCCATCACAACACATATCTCACCTACTGCATATCATCTCTGATTCCTGGATCCATATTAACTCACACAGCAGATCGTAAGCTCCATGAAAACCAAGTCTTGCTAATCATTGTCTTCCCAGCACCTAGCAACATGGCTGCAAAGTGACAGGTTCATATCAGATATTTGTTAAATCAAACAGTACATGAATTTATGAATAATATAATGTGAAAGAAGTAGTACCTTATGGATGGAGATCTATATATTTGAAGCGAGGAAACGATACTGATGCTCCCTATCATATGGGAAGTGGCCTTTATTTTAATTGATGCATTTTTAATCTGAAAAGTAATTTTTCTCTGAGATTATAATATGTAATATTTTCAATAGTTTATTTTCACTTAGTTCAATTAAATAATTAAATTAATGTTACTAATATACAATTACTTTTAGTAGTGAAATTATAATAGATGGCCAATCCTCTAGGGATGTCAAGAGGATAAATGTGGATATAAAAGCCTGATACTTCTAAGTCCAGCCAATAACAAATATATTGCAATAACTACACTTATAGACGAACATCTTGTCTACATCTTTACATGTTATATACAGATGGGAAAATTGAGATCAAATGTACCAAAACTCTCGAAATCCCACCATGGTTATGAAACCAGATCTGTGTATCTGTCTACTGGGGAAAGGATGTCTGTTAGAAAAAGAAAGCAGAATGTATCTAGGAAGGAAGATGCAATTTTAAATATATTTGAGGTGTTTTTCATTTTAAGCAAGAATTTGAGTACAAATTATATTTAATCATAAGGTTTTTTTAAATTTTCATTATCCAAACTGTCATGCAGTTTATATACACAAACATACATTTGCATAATGGGTGTTGTCCTGTTGGCCAGTATCTTGAAGTTTGAGTTCAAATCTAGTGAATAATTTATATTCTAGTGATAATCTAAAATGTTAGAATGTTAAGTTCTTTTTATAGTGGAGAATAAAAAGACCAAATACATTTCAAATATAAAAACTGGAGCAAGAAACAAAACTGTTAGTTATGTTTATTATTTTTCATGAAGAAATATCATTTAGACAAAATTCACAAAAAATGAAAAAGATTTTGGATCATTAATTTTGTGCCCTACATGCAAGTTTCAAAATGTGCCTTTCCTGCTGTCCTCTTTCACTGTCCCCTTTCAATTATTACAAAGGAGAGGGACAAAAATATATCTTTCAGAATGGTAAACATTAAATAGTAAAAAAAAAAAAATCTTTGACAGTGTCTATAACTATGACTTAAAATTACTTGGAAATTAAAAATTAGCATTTCTAATAGTTATTCTAAGAATTTAAATAATATATCATGCTAGTTGGGGAAAATATTGTGATATTGTGCAATTTTGCAATTCTACTATTATATGGAATATTTAAACCAATTTTCTGAAGGCTAAGGGAATATAGGTTTTAATAGTATTCCCCATGTGGTGCATAGTAAATCAGACACATGTACTTCTACCTTTTTGCAGAAAATGGTATTTTTTTTTTTTTTATCAGTTCACTCTCCTCTTATACCTGGGGAATATTTCAGGTATTATGGTGGGAGTCAACTGTATTGACGAGAGACTAACATAGTAATGTGGGCCAACCAGAATTTTGTAATTCCAAGTTAAGGATAGAAATAGCCCAAGCTTTTTGAGATATTTGTACCAGAATAGCTCTTGGATGTCCTAGTGAAAAATGGCTTGTTGAAGTATCTGAGGATACCACAGAGGAGAAGAGGAAAATTGGACTGGGGGCATTTAAGAGCTTTTGTTAGGTCTGAAAATTGAAGAGATGTCATTTTAAAGAATTTTACAAGAAGTTTTGAGTATTAGCAGCACGAATTTTGAAGAAAATGCTAAGTGACTACTTCTGCAATTGAAAAACACTGTCCCTAGGCCTATTCTCAAAACTTATAGCTACATTTCATCACTTAAAAAATGATAGGAATAAATATCCTAATTATTTAATATTTATTGCATGTCTAGATACAATGTACCAAACTGCTCCCCTTTACAAATCATTTTATACTATAACTTGAACAGAGTGAAGGCACATGAAAGAATTAGCTTTCCAACTAGAAAAAGATCAATAGGAAGATTTTATAATAATTTTAAAGTTACTAAGCCCCCCGCCTCCCCCCTTCACCTGCCTGGAATGTGGCTTGCTGGCTACAGCTCACCTTAAGCAGCCACCTTGAGTTCATGAATTAAGCTTTAATATGAAAGTCAATCACTAGGGATGGTAGAGCAGAAAATTTGAAAGAGCCTGGTCTCTTCATCATACTAGGGCCAAACTACCATACCAGCTTCCAGAATCCAAGTCATGTTGGGTTGTGTGGGGGAGAATATGTGGGTGTGGGTGTATTAGTTCTAGGCCTACTACTGTGGACCCAAATGTGTCACCTCAAAATTTATATTTTGAAACCTAATGCCCAATATGATGGTATTAGGAGATGGGGTCTTTGGGGAGGTAATTAGGTCATGGGTATGGAGCCTTCATAATTAGATTAGTGTTTGCATTCTCTTTCTCTCTTTCTGTCTGTGCTATATGAGGATGCAACAAGGTATTCGTCAGCAAACCAGGAAGAGGGTTCTCACCAACAACCAAATTTAGCAGCACTATGATCTTGGACTTGGCAGCCTCCAGGACTGTGTGAAATAAACATCTGTTGCTTAAGCTCCCCCAGTCTGTGTTATTTTTGGTATAGTAGCCATAATGGACAAAGACAGCTATCATAACAAAATACCACAGACCAGGTGGCCTAAACAACAGACATTTATTTTCTCATAGTTCTGGAGGCTGGAAGTCCAAACAAGATCAAGGTGTTGGCAGATTTGGTTTCTCCCCAGGCCTCTCTCCATGGCTTTCAGAAGACCATCCTTTTGCTACCTCTTCACAGGATCTTCCCTCTGCTAATGTGCACATTCCTGGTGTCTCTCTGAATGTCATAATCATTCTTATAAAGACACTAGTCACATTGAATTAGGGCCTATCCTAACAGCCCCATGTTAACTGAATTACCTTTTAAAGTCCCTGTCTCCAAATACGGTCACATTCTAAGGTACTGAGGGTTAGGGCTTCAAAAGATCCATGTTTGGGAGGCAGGGACACAATTCAGCCCCTAACAGTATGCATACATGCTCCTAATTCGTTTAAGCTACTGTTATTTTGGAGTTTTGTTCTTAGCAGCCAAGTATAATTACTAACTGATACAAAGAGTTCATATAGGCATATTACTTATAGATGTATTGGTTACCACCCCAAAAAAACTTAAAACAGAAATAACAAAGGGCTTTCCTCTGGGGTATTAAACTGCTTGTATTGTAAGCCTTTCTGTTTATTTAAAGTCATATGCATGTGTTATGTTGATTAAAAACTAGCAAATTAAAAAATAACTTGCTGAAAATTATCATGAAACTTGGTAGAACTGATAAGCTGCATTTCAGATTTATTTTTAGGAAACACAACTGAGCTAACATGTTGTCAAATATTCTCAGTTATCCTCTCTTGTGGTCAGTATACCTTTTTAGTACCTTGAAGAAAAATCAAATATAATCTGATTCTGGTACAGTGGCAATAAGCAGAAAAATAGTCTGTGAATAGGCTAGCTCATACAATTAAACAAAACTGTAAAAAAAAAAATGCAGGCATCACAATATACCAGCAGGGATGTTAAAAACAAAAATATGTAAATTTTATTATATTGGAAAATAGTTTGATAATTCTTTTCGAGTATGATTAACATATAAGTTGTCTAGTGATCATAAGGTAGTTATTATTTATAGCTTCTTTTATGTTTTTCATTTCACTATAACTGAATATCATCTTTTAATTTTACGTCTTTCCTTGATTAAATTTGACATAATGTCTATTTTTTCTTATTAAACAGAAATTGAATTAATTGCATTATTTTTGTCTTTTACAAGTTGTTTTTTTAACTTTCATTTTTATATTATTATTTCTTTTATTATTATTATCATTATTTGGTAAAGTATCCTTGATGCAACATAAATGTTACTACAAAATATACTCAATTCTTTACCTGCACTCTCTCCTTGTCCTCATATGTCAGATATCCATGGGTTAAAGAGGCAATGTTGTAAATTGTTAAAATTCTCTACCACTCCTGTGGGTACAGAAACTGTGGTTTAGAGAGATTGAGAAGTTTTAAACATAATTAGTAGGTAATAAAATCAAAATTCAGAATCAGAGGTTTTGGTTCCTAAATAGAAGTTAAATAGCACTTACTTTCAAGGAATTTGCAGTATAGTGAGGGAGAAAGGAAAGTATGCTAGACTGTAGTAAACATCAGTACAAAAAAAGTGCCAGGAGTAGATGGAGAGCAGGTGATTTCAGCTGGAGAAAGGACTAGCAATGAAAACATCCCGGAGGGTGGGTAACAAGGAATTAATTGAAGTCAAGGACACCAGTACAGACAGAAGCTCAAAGGTTCATAAGTAAATACCATTTTTGAACAAAAGCAAATAATTTGGTGCAGCCAAAGCATGCTGTAAAGAGTGAAGGGGAATAAAAGCAGGTGAAATGAGAAGAGTAAGCTGAAATCCTGTCATGAGTAGTAATAAATGCTTTGTTCAAGTAATGGAACTTTTTCATTTACCAAGCAATAATGTATGGAGTTGGAGTTGTTTGTTTGTTTGTTTTTTAATGAGGATGACTTGATTATACCTGAAAGACAAATATTTATAGAGATGAATATAGTATTATTATGTTTTTAGACAGAGAAAGAGAGTGGGGAGGGGCAAAGGGAGAGAGAGAATCTTAAGCAGGCTCCACACTCAGTGTGGAGCCCAACTCAGGACTCGATTCCACGACCCTGAGATCATGACCTGAGCTGAAATCAAGAGTCGGATGCTTAACCGACTGAGCCACCCAGGTACCCCAAGAGATGAACATAGTATTATGGAATGTAGATTAGAGATGGGACAAACATTGTATCAAGGAGACTAGTTAGTAGAATATAATATGATACAGAGTATATGATATAGAAGTCATAAACCAGGGACCTGGCTGGGAGAATTAGAGGTACTGGAAACATCTTTGAGGTTGTATTGACAGGACTTGCTGATTAACCAAGAGAGGGAAAAGAGTCCTGTATGATCCAGGGCAAAACATTCACGGACGTCAGATATTTTTGGAGAGCAGGTTTTGGACATGTTGAGATTAAAGACCCTCATTACCTTAAGGCTGCAAAGTCCAGTAGGTAAATATGGCAGAAGGCATTGGGGCTTTAGGAATGATCATCTTACTTAAAACTGCAAACACCTTGAATCCCTCGGCCATTTTTTCCCCCAGTACAATGTGTTTTATTCACCCCAAGGCATGTTTCTCCACACTTGAACATGTCTAAAATCGGATGTGACTTGCAATCTATGGAATCTTACAATTAAATTGTGTGTAAGATACATAAAAGAGCAGTGTGTCTCACAGTGTATCTTCTATTTGATGAAATGCACCATATGCTGTCCTTTTCCCAAACTGTGAATTCTGTGAGGACAGTATTTTTGTTGTTGTTGTTTCCCTTTCCATTTTGTTCAGTTCTGTTTCTCCAGTGCCTAAAATGGTGTCTGGTACATAGTAGGTGCTCAGTAAATATCTACTGGATGGATAAATGATGCAGACTATTTTCAACAGTTGCAACTGAGAAAGTGGATATTTTTGTTGCAGGAGAGATCAAATACATGCAGGAAAATGAGAAGACTTGAATGCTGATAATCTTTTGACAAAGCTCAGGAATCAGGAAACCTGAAATGCTTGCTCAAGTGATAGAGCTCCCACCTGGGAGGACACTACATCTCGGGGAAGCAGCCTGAAGAGGCAGGTGGTAAAGAGAGTGATAAGTAACATACTTCAATCATTTGAAATTCCTTGGGACACCTGGGTGGCTCAGTCCATTAGGCATCTGCCTTCAGCTCAGGTCATGATCCCAGGTCCTGGGCTTGAGTCTCGCATCAGGCTCCTTGCTCAGTGGGGAGCCTGCTTCTCCATCTCCCTCTGCCGCTCCCCCTACTTGTGCTCTCTCTCTCTCTCACTCTCTCTCTGACAAATAAATAAAATCTTTTAAAACAATCCGTTGGAATTCCTTTTAGAAGCCCTAAGCAACAGATTAGAAATGGTCTTTCCATTGTGTAAGGGAGATGTAAGAGAAAAATTTTAGTCTAGACTTAAAGGGAAGAAGTTATTCTCATTGCAGATTTGTATAAATTATAATAGGCTAGATAGTAATTTTATTTCTGATTTATACACTATTAAACACATTCAGAAGCCACACACATACACACACACACACACACACACACACAAGTTAATACATATGAGAAACAAGTTCTCACAAGTTCTACTCAAACAATTGAAAGCCTTTCTCAAGGGAACAGCAGTTTATCCTACTGCAGAAGATGTACTTAAAACCAACAATTACATGACAATTACATGGCAACATTTTGGCTCAAAAAGGGAAGAATATTCCAAGAACTAGAACTGATCATTATTGGCATTAACTGACTTAAAAAGTTATGAAATGTATAGGCAGAGACTTTTAAAAGAGATGGTATAGGACTCTGTGCAATCTCTTTTCACTGTAACACATTTCTGCATTGCAAAATAGGATGGTAAATTCACCCTTGCATGTGAGTGGGATGCTGTCATCATAATGTGGAAGTTGCACTGGTCCATGTGTGATTTTTCCAAGGATGTGAGTGGTATTTTCCTCCAAGTAGTGCAAAGTAAACTGAGGCCGTGGACACCTCGGCCACTGAATACAGTATTGTACAAGTCATGCATTTTCCTCTTGATCTTCCCCTTGGCTGCCTTTGGCTTTGTGTTTGGTCTTGCAGAGCTCTGTGCACAGGTCTGTGTCCACTTTTCTCTTGACTCCATAACTCAGCAGACTCAGCCTTTCCTAGGGTTTGGGCAGTCTGGTCTAACTGGTCTTCCCCCAACACTATTTTCATGCATGCTATTGCAAAACATCAGGGTGTTTTGGGAACATATATATCACATTATAGCATTGGAAAGGAGGTTGGAGAGATGGACTCTAGTTTTTGTTCTAACTTGGAAGTTCTATGATCAGAGAATACCTGCCTAACTAGACTGAATGAACACTAATTTGTGAAGACCAAAGAAATTTGGCGTGACTGATCTTAATTTGTTGTTCATTTGCTAAAATCTGAAAGTTAATGTTAATATTTAAGTATAAACTAATTTGAAATTTGATAATTTTTATTATTAAGTCCACTTACAAGTGAAATCTGTCAGATTCTTTAAAACTTTACCAGGGCACCTGGGTGGCCCAGTCAGTTAAGCGTCTGCCTTTGGCTCAGGTCATGATCCCAGGGTCCTGGGATTGAGCCCGAAGATGGGCTCCCTGCTCAGCCAGGGAGCCTGCTTCTCCCTCTAGACTCTCTGCCTGCCGCTCCCCCTGCTTGTGCTCTCTCTCTCTCTCTCTCTTTCAAATAAATAAAATCTTAAAAAAAAAAAAAACTTTACCAAACAACCTATGCCCTTTTCTGTAATTTTAGACTGATACTAACAGCTGTTCCAAATGTATAGGTTTTCATATCAGACATTAAGAATAGTCTTGATAATTATCTCAGAAAACCTTGTGCATTTGCTGAGGGAATGCTCTGAAAAGAGAAAGTACATACTACAGTTTTAATTAATTTATTTATTTGAAGGACATCAGTGTTTGCTCCAATATTGGTTCTTTTTAAGTCCTGTCAATAATGCATATCCATCAGTCTGAAGACTTTGCCTTTACTGGCAATATTACTATTATGAGATCAAAAAAAAAAAAAAAAAATGAAGGCAACCTAATTGCAAGTCAAATTCTCCAGATTAGCATTCAGGTAGTACTTTACTAGTAGAATGTAACAGTTAATTTGTTTTGTGAGCCATGAACTAGGAGAATTACTCATCTGGTGATGTTGCAATGCTGACAGACTATAGCACTAAATGACTTTTTTATAGACTGGAAGAATTACCTGTATTTCTTTAGGACACGCTTGTTTTCTATCTTAGAACAACATAGTGAATTTCTATCCTGCCCTCTTAATATACTGATTTCCTCTAATACTCTTTTGGGAGTATTTTGCTGCTTGTGGAATCCCTGATTGATGAGAAATTATTATACTGGTGAACAAAAAGTACTTACCATCAGAGAGGCTGCAGTCATGGCAGATCACCATTTGGCACAGGGGAGGAAGGCTCTCATGGGACAAGGAGTTAGTTAGAGGCTTCTTCTAGTCCCCACCTTTCCACTTGCTGACTCAGTTCCTGCTCTTTTTCTCTCTGGTCTTCTGTTTATTCTTTTGTAAAAGGAAGTAAAACTAGATTGGCAATTCTTTAACTGGGATGGCATCAAAATCAACTGTGCACATTTCACACAAGAGATGAGTTGTTCCCCTTTTGAACTTCAGGGTCACGGTCGCTAGTGGTGAAGCCCAGTCATATGTAGTTTCGTGTCGCTGGGTTCTACTGATGTGCAATGCTCGCTAAGAAACCTAGTTATTTTCAAAGGACTTCTCTAGCATTATCATTTTATGACTCTCTATATTTCACATTAGCATTAGAATAATAAACTATCACATGAATATAACAACATTCACAGATGTAACAGGATTTTAAAATCCAGTTGTGTCTCAATAATATGATATTATCAATACATAAGTATAGTTACCAAAATGAGTGTGACATAAATCCTTCAGCCAGATCAAAGATATAGAAAGGAATTTGGAAAGGGGAGAAATTTTGTAGAGTTTTTTTGTTTGTTTGTTTGGTTTGGTTTTTGTTTTGTTTTTTGTTTGTAGAGAAAATAGCATTACAAGCAACATTTGCCTTTCCTCTCATGAGGAAGGAACTAGCTGAGCTACTTAACCAAGATAGAAAAGGCTTCAGCAAGGTGCCACCATGGTCTGAGGTGTGAGGGCAAGAAACAGGTGTGCTTTGGTGGTGAGACCACCATTAGCAAGCACTGCTTCTTTGGAATCGGCTTGCACTCCAGAACGTGTCAGAGCTAAGAGGGGACCATAGTGTAGGAAGAGACAGACATTTGAAAAAGTCCACATAAGAACTCTGTCTGAGGAGTAAAGGGATTTCAACAACAGAGTCTTATGTGGAGGGCTCTCTGGAGAACCTTTGTGGGGAGCAGCCAGCTTGGGAGACCCTCTTGCTACTGAGTGAGAATCATAGGTGAGAATACCCCATGAGAGAAAAATATGTCAGGCTCTGAGAATAGAAAACCACTAGGTCAAGTAAAAACCAGCTTCTCTCATTCTCTTCCTGCTGAGAGCCTAAGCAAAGGCTGATAGAGTAATTTTCTCATTGGGGAGGAGGTTTTTCTTAGGAAAGGAACTAAAGACAGATATGCCCCTTTTCAAAGGCAGGGAGCCAGCAAGGACCACCTCAGCCTGGAGAGGAAAGACCCCCCCCCCAAAATTTATAGGACCAAGATAAGAATACAAATGCAGCCCACATGTGATATTTCTAAGTATTTAAAAGTTAACACATCAAGTTAACTGTGAAAATAATGTTCTCTTGTCCTACTTTGACAAACCCTTTATAATGACAGTATAAAACAAATACATTTAAATCTACAACATTATTTTCTTGTAAGTTGTCAAAATATCAAAGATGATAGAATTAGCTCCCAGTGTCCAGGATTGGGTGTTCAGGGCTGGGCCAGCAATGTTAGGATGTGTAATCAAAAAATAAAATGATCTGAGGCACCTGGGTGGCTCAGTCAGTTGAGCATCTGACTCTTGATTTCAGCTCAGGTCACGATCTCAGGGTTGTGGGATTGAGCCCTGCATTGGGCTCTTTGCTGGGTGTGGAGCCTGCTTGAGATTCTGTCTCTGCACGCCCCACCTCCCTCTCTAAAAAAAAAAAAAAAAGAAAAAAATGATCTATAAATTAAGTATTTTTCCATATATTTTTATTGTTTTTATTTCAGAAAATTCACTAGTTACAGTATTTAACATTTTCACATAAACTGATCTATTGACAGTATTGCCAAATTAGACTACCTTTCTTGAATTACTTTAAATAGATTTTTTTAAATTATTACTTTAATTCAGAGAAACTTCACTTGACTGGTTGCAGCAACTTAAAGCAATGAAATTAACAAAGCAATATTTATATCGGGATGAAATTATGATAATACATGTCATACAGAATTAATTGTGATGGACCTAGTGTAATGAATTATCATTATAATGGGAAATATTATATTTTCATGTATCATATAAATTATCAGTTTTTAAACTCTTAAAGTAATACCTAGATGTATATAATATTGTGAAAGATTGGTATCATCTTTCATAAATGTAAGTCCATCTATATCTATCACTTATCTATATATTATCTTTTTATCTATCAGGATTTTAGATTATTCTGAATTGTGTATTACTGCAAAATATTTTTAAGTAACTCTTGTGACAGTTTAATTCATGAATACTGCCAGAACCATCAACTGAAACATAAAAGCAAGAAAATAGACATTTAGTGCTACTAGAAAATAAGACCTCAGTATGCAAAATCTATTATGCTAATACTTTCTTGAGAAGGATTTGACAAATTGGTTGCTTTTTCTCTTATTGGAAAAGACAGGTTAGGTGGTTGACCTGCAAACCATTTTTCCTCCTGTTGTCAGGGCTGGAGTGGGCTGGGAGGTAGAGAAGAACAGGCAACCCAAATAAATTTTCTGCTAGCATGGTACTAATAGAAACCTGGACAATAAACCAATAGTATTTTCTAGTAAGTAGCCCTTGTCTATGACACCCTTCCAGCAGGATGATCCAATCTATACTAGTTCATTTACTCAAGCATTTCTACTGCCCAGATATTCCAGCCATCTCATGTAGTGTCTGTCTGACATCAGCAATGACACAACCCTTAAATCTTCATGACATTCACAGTTTTGTTTCAAGAACATAGGATAAGAGAGTTGAATATGTGTTTACTGTGCCCTAGATGGTATTAATCAAAGAGCCGGATGTTTAGGGTTATGGATTATGTTTTCCCATCCTTGAGTGCCAGAATCCCAAGTGACAGAGGCACCCATATATTCTTAAATGTTTTAGTTGGTATTTTTGTGAAACATGGGATCCAGGGCAGGGGTTTCTCTCATCTGGATCTAAAGGTGGTATTGGAATAGGAGAGGAAGAAATCTTTACTTTGAATGGTGATGAAGTGTTTATTATTGTTCGTGATTGATCTTATTTTAATTAGTAAATCAAGCTATATTTTGTGACATAGAATTGCCATATGATATTTATTTAGTACTAAACAGAAAAACTAAGGACTTTTCCCAATCTTGCATTCCAAAGCAAAAAAAAAAAAAAAAAAAATTAGTTGTCACAGTCTAAATGTGAAAGTACTATTTATTGGGAGGAATAGGTAATCAAATTGTGTTCATCATTTTCCAAAGGCTATGCACTCAACATACCAGTTGTAAAGACATAGTATTTTCCCATTTAATAAAGAAAATGATGAGGGAAATAATCATGGAAAGTACATCTGAAGCCAGAAATAAGCTCAATGTAGTATGAAACTTGTCATCCTGGTAGAAATTAAATGCGAATCATATTGCCATCTCCTTACATTCATTGTGAGAAGATTTGTCCAGATTCATCAGGTGAAATGTATGTAAGGGTCACTTTTTGGATGGTTTGTCTTTTAACCTTTTCAGTGCTTTGGAATCGGACACTTTTAATTATTGCAGTGGAGCTTAGACAAGATATTTCCAACACCCTCTCTGCTGTTCTAGAAATGATTAAGGAGAGAGCTGCTGACATGGAAGATGGCCAGTGCATTTCTGCCAGAGCAGTGGGAAGCAGTAGGGGCTGGTGAGCAGACTGCATTCGGGGGCCCAGCTGGACACCAGGAGATATGGAAAAGGCTTCTGAGGGGTGGCAGTAGCATGCCTTTCTTGGAGGCTTTTAAAAATCAGATGGGCACCCTTCTGTCTGAGTTGGGTAGGATGAATAAATAGAAGATTGTATTGTGTTGAGAATCTGGCTACGTGCCCGCTGATAAAGACACCAAATGGACTAAGTTGATAGGACTGTTGCTTTCCTGGATCCTGAAGTGCTTATCATCCTCTGAAATAGATACTCAATAATGAATGGGCCTTTGGTAACAAGGACATTTCTCAGTCAAACGTGGCTCTTCATTTTAGTGAGAAGTGGAGACTAAGTGTAGCTTGTGGAGTTTTTTTTCTTTGTTTGTTTTGTTTTGTTTTCGTCTATGAGTTTCCTAAATCAAATTTCTGAAGTAATGAAGCTTGTTAACATATGAAGAACCCCTTAAGAAAACCATTTTGATGTAGACTTGGTTCTCAGTTAAGGGTATTGTGGGAGAAGTTTTACTCCATTAAGTTGCAAATCCTAAACTATTATGAATCTTTCTATTGAAGGAATATGCCTAGGGCTGTGTATATCTTTTTTTCTGGACATAAAGAGATTTGCTACACAGTGTTAAATGAACCTCACAGGGAACCAGTGGAACAGCAAATATCTCTGGCAGGGAGAATGCAATCTAGTAGAGGCGTCCCTGCTCAACTCCCACAGTGAATGTTTTTTGCTTTGTTATGTTTTGTTTAAAGAACCATATTTTCAGGAGCAACAGAAACTGGAACCAGAGTGAAGAACCAGGAAGTGTAATCATTAATCCTACTCTATTTGGGGATGAGGATGGATTATTACTCTCTTATAGAGGGTTAAACAATACCTAGATCACTGATTACAAGTTACATTTTAAAATGCAACACATTGGGGTGCCTGGGTGGCTCAGTCGTTAAGCAGCTGCCTTCGGCTCAGGTCATGATCCCAGAGTCCTGGGATCGAGTCCCACATCAGGTTCCCTGCTCAGCGGGAAGCCTGCTTCTCCCTCTCCCACTCCCCCTGCTTGTGTTCCTGCTCTCGCTGTGTCTCTCTCTGTCAAATAAATAAATAAAATCTTTAAAAAAAAAATAAAAAAATAGAAATAAAATGCAACACATTGCAGTCAATGTAGCTTTGCTGTGAATCATTTCATTCTCTAAACTACAACTTGAAGGAATCTAGTTTCTTTAGCTCCCAGCTACTTGAGAGAACCCAATGTATGCACTCTTTGGGTAAGAAAAATACCATCCCAGCTCCCAAGTAAATGCTAAGTGAAGTTTTAAAATAGAATACATGACAGTTTTGTTGGTTTTTTTTTTTTGAGGGGCGAGGGGCAGAGGGAGAGAGAGAGAATCTTGAGCTGGCTCCATGCCCAACGCAGAGCCCGATGCGGGGGCTCAATCTCTTGACCTTGAGATCATGACCTGAACCAAGATTAGGAGTTGGATGCTCAACCAACTGGGCCACCCAGGCGCCCCTGACAGTTTTATAATATAATTAGACACCTAAGGAAAGAGACAACATGAACAAAAAAATAACAAAAATAATAGACAAGGAGACCTTTCGGAGTTCTTGATATTGAAATTTTAGACTCAGACTTTAAATTGCTGTTCTTATAGTGTTCAAAAGGATAAAAGAACAATTTTTCTTCAGAGGAAGAGTAAAAAGTATTAAAAAAATCACAAAATTGTAACTATGGTAATGAAAAATAGAATAATTAAAATGAAGTCTCAGTGGATAAATATAAATAGATTAGAAAAAGTCAAAGAGAAAATAAAAACCAAAACATGGATCAGAAGAAAATAAACAAAAGGCAAGACGAAAATTTGAAAATCTGGTAGAGTTGGAGATAAAGAAGATAGAGTCAGAAGCTCTAAAATTTGTATAACTTGAGTTCTAGAAAAAGGTGAAGAAGAAATGGGATAAAAGTACTATTTATCAAGATAAAGACTTATCAGCTTTCCAAAACTGATAAAAGACACTGTGTTACAAATTTAAGATGCCCTATGTCTTCTAGAGGAGTTACAAAAGGATGAAAGGAAGGAGTAAGAATAAAGTTTTCAACTTTATTATGTTATGTATAATATATATTTTATTATTTTATTACATATATTATTTTATATATCATACTATTATATATAATATATATTTTTATTAAATCCTAGTGAAATGCCCAAAGCTAAAGATAATGGAAATATCTTCAAAACAGCCAGAGGAAGATAGATTAAAGGTAATGCAAAAGGAGGTCTTCCAGTATAGAGAATAAGAACCCACGTGGTATTTCAGATATGCCAAAAGGAATAGAGAGCAACAGAAATGGTATATATGCGCATAAGTCTAAATGAGTATGACTTAAAAATACTACTAATTTCTGGGGCACCTGGGTGGCTCAGTCAGTTGAGTGTCTGACTCTGAGTTTTGGCTCAGGGTTATGAGATCAAGCCCCATGAAGGGGTCTGTGCTCAGCAGGGAGTCTGCTTGAGATTCTCCCCCCCCAAAATAAATAAATCTTAAAAAAATACTACTAATTTCTTTTGGTATTTGTATCATAATGCTAAAAAATTGTAAGATCAGAAAAGGGGAAACAAGGTGGTGGTAAACAGAGTCAGTGTTCTAACCTCTCACATTGAAGATAAGTTGCAGATTAAATTTAGGCTCTAATAAGTGACAGATGCATGTTGTAATCTTCTAGGTAAACACTAAAATGCATAATTTAAATAAATTAAAGTGCATAATTTCCAAGTAAGGGAAAAATGGGAAATAAGTATGCTCATTTAGACAGAGGACCAGAAACAGGAGAATAATGACATTGAACCAATGAGGATAAATCAAGATCAAACAAGAAAGGAGAAAGGTTAGATATAATATGCCAGTAGCTATATAAAAATAAAAGGAAATACATGTCCCACATGAATGATAAAAACCATCAGAATAAATTTTTTTAAAGTCAGCTTTGTGATATTTTCAGGTTATATGTCTAAAAGTAAAGATTACATAAAGTTGAATATTAAACATGGAAAAAGATATACCATGCAAACAAAAACCAAAATTAACTGTGAATAAATTCAAATGTATAAGGAAGAAATAATACTAATATTATGCAAACTATTTTAGAGAGCAAAAAATCAGGAACATTCCACAATTCGTGAAGTGTAATATGAGCCTATCTCCTATATTAACACTCAGAAATCCTAAGCAAATATCAGCAAATTAAGTCTGGCAGTATCAATCCAGTAATATGGCAGTGTGTAAAAATGGTCACAGTACTTAGCAGTAAGTCCTATCAAGAGGTAGAACCTATTTTTCCATCCATTGTTTGACCATAAAACTTGCTTTGGCCATTGAGACATTGACAAATATGATGCAAACAGAAGCTTAAAAACCTCTTGAGCACTGGAGCCTATTATTCCTGCAATATTATTGCTACATGAGCAAACCTGAGTTTGTATGGCAGATGATGAGTCACATATGGCCAAATCACATCTATTGCCCCATTTGACAGTTAGCTAACTGCCAGATATGGGAGGCCATTCAGGAACCTACAGCCCCTAGCTAAATTGAAAACTACCTGTAGACACCTGAGAGCATAGTTCAAATAAGCCATACTCATCCTAGATGAAAACAACTCAGCACATTTGTAACCTGAATAAATGCTGCTTTAAGCTGCTTTTGTTAACTGTTACAGGAATATCTGACCAAGTAGGTTTTATGCCAGAAATCCTAAGGTGTTTTAACTTAACCTCTATTAAAAGGTATTCTATTGGTAAGGGTCAAATCAAAGCAAGTGTCCTAACCATTGATTAAATTAATAAAACAATGAAAACACTGAAGATGTATCTTTCAAATTCACAAAATAGCTTAGAAAACAGAGGTTAAGATGTCACTCCCTTTTGGGAGTCCAGTTGACTGTCTTACATAGAGTATTGAGAGGTTGAATGTCAAAAATAGATATAGGGATGAGACACAGAATTGTGGCATATCTCAGAAGTATGCCCCCAAACCCTGTATATCTAGCTATTACACTGTGGAGTTGACACAAATCAAATATAGAAAATGGAGTTTTTGAGATAATCATATTGCTAATGGAATTCCTGGCCTAAAGAGAAGTAACTATTTGAAATTTGAAGCAACCTTTTAGATCCTCCAAACTCTAATGTGCGGGAAGGTAGATAAGAAATTGACTGAGAAAACAGCTAACGCATATTCTACGAAGCTCTATTCAGATGAAGCCAAAGACCGAATAAAAATAAATAAATAAGGACCTCCAAGAGAGAGGAATTTGAGAGTCATAAAGTAGAGATCTAAAACCAGGAATCAGAATCAGATTCCACTCAAAGAACATTACCCATTCTAAAATGTACTTTTTTTTCTCTTCAAATTAGTGATTTTATTTCCTTTGCATGCACGTACAAAAGCGAGCTTGCTGGATGTAATGGTAGTTCCATTCTTAATTTTTTGAGGAACCCTCATGATGTTTCCCATAATGGCTGTACCTATTAACTTTTCTTACGATTATACTTGACACACAATGTGACATTTAATTTCAGGTGTACAACGTAGTGATTTGACAACTCTATACATTATGCTGTGCTCACAAGTGTAGCTGCCGTCTGTCACCATACAGTGGCGCTATTACAATACCATTGACTCTACTCCCTGTACTATACCTCTCATCCTGTGACTTACTCATTTCATAACTGAAGCTAAGGGCTATTTTTCATGTCCTTCTAGAGGGACTTAGTAATCATTTGGACCAATGGTGGATATTCAATTTCCCATTCTTTACTCATGAAGAGTTTAATACCACCATCTTATTCATGTTCCATCAATGTGTATCTGTTGTCTTTATGTTCCACGTAACTTTTTTTTTTTTTTTTTTGGTGTATCCACTGGAAACATCTTTTTTCCAGCTTTGAGATATGATTGACGTAAAACATTGTATAAATTTAAGGTGTACAACATGATAATCTGATACATTTATATAGTGTTAAAATGATTAACACAATAGGGTTAGTTAACACTTCCATTACCTTACATAAATACCCTGTGTGTGTGTGTGTGTGTGTGTGTGTGTGTGTGTGTGGTGAGAACATTTGGAGTTTACTCTCTTAGTAACTTTCAAGTATATAATACAGTATTAACTATAGTCACCATGGTGTACTATAGATCCCCCAAACTTATTCATCTTATGACTGGAAATTTGCACCCTTTGAGGAACATCTATCCATTCCCCCCACACCCCGACCCTGAGTTCCTGGCAACAACTCTACTCTCTGTTTCTATGAGTTTGGCTTTTTAGATTCCACATATAAGTGATGTTACATAGTGTTTGTATTTCTCTGTATGACTTATTTCACTTAATGTACCAACACTTAGGTTGCTTCCATATCTTGACTACTGTGAACAATGCTGTAATGGACATGGAAGTATAGATAGGTCTTTGAGATCCTAATTTCATTTCCTTTGAATACATACCCAGAAGTGAGATTGCTGGGTCATATGATAGTTTTGTGGTTTTGTCTGTCTGTTGGTTTGTTTTAATCTGTGAGGAACCACAACGATGTTCTTCCATAATGGCTGCACCAATTTACACTCCCACAAATAGTGGACAAAAATTCCCTTTTCTGCACACTCTTACCCATATTTGTTATCTCTGGTATTTTTGATGATAACCATCCAACAGGTATGATATCTCATTGTGATTTTGATTTGCATTTCTGTGATGATTAGTGATATTGAACCCCTTTTCATGTACCTGTTAGCCATTTATATGTATTCTTTGAAAAAATGTCTTTTCAGTTTGAAAAGATGTCTATTCAGATCCTCTACCCATTTTTTATTAAGATTGTTTGTTTTGGTATTGAGTTGTATAAGTTCTTTCTATATTTTGGATATTAACCTCTTTTCAAATAAATTGTAGCTAATTCCTCCCATTCCATAGGTTGTCTTTCATTTTGTTGATTTTCTCTTTTTTTCTTTTTTCTTTGTGTGTGTGTGTGTGTGTGTGTGTAGAATCTTTTTAGCTTTATGTACTTTCACTCATTTATTTTTACTTTCTTGTCTTTCCTTTTGGTGTCAGATCCCAAAAAAATCATTGCTAAGACCAAAGAGGAGATTACCCCTATGTGTTCTAGATAGGAGTTCTACAGTTTTAGGTCTTATTTTCAAGGCTTCAATTCATTTTGAGTTGACTTTTGTGTATGGTGTAAGGTAAAGTCTATTTTCATTCTTTTGCTTGTGAGAATCCAATTTTCCCAGCTCCGTTTATTGAAGCTACTATTCTTTCCCCATTGAGTATATTGGATCTATTGTCAAACAGTAGTTGAACATACATGTATGGGTTTATTTCTGGGCTCTTGATTTTTCCACCTTGATCCATGTCTATATTTATGGCAGCACCATGCTATTTTGATTACTATAGCTTTGTAGTATAGTTTGAAATCAGAAAGTGTGATGCCTCCAGCTTTGTCCTTCTTTCTTAGGATTGCTTTGATATTCAAAGTTCTGTGGTTATATACACATTTTATGATTTTTTTTCTATTTCATTGAAAGATGTCATTAGAATTTTAATAAAGATTGCATTGAATCCACAAATGGCTTTGGGTAGTACTGACACTTTAATAATATTAATTTTTACAATCCATAAACATAAATATCTTTCCATTTATTTGGGTTTTCTTCAGCTTCCTTTATAAAAGTCATAGTTTTGTTATCTTCTACCTACTTAGATTTTATTTCTAAATATTTAATTGTTTTCGATGCTATTGTGCCTAGGATTGTTTTCTTCATTTCCTTTATAGATGTTTTGTTGTTAGTATATAGAAACACAACTGATTTCTAAATTTTTTTTAAGATTTTGTTTATTTGAGAGAGAGTGTGAGAGAGAAAGAGAGGGAGCACAAGTGGGGGGAGGAGCAGAGGGAGAGAGAGAGAGAAGTGGACTCCCCGACAAGGAGCTCGATCCCAGGACCCTGGGATCATGACCTGAGCTGAAGAAAATTTTTTGGAAATTTTAGAAAATTTCGGAAAAATTTTGAAAATTTTTTTCTAAAGATTTTATTTATTTACTTATTTATTTGAGAGAGAGCATGAGAGAGAAAGAGAGAGAGCACAAGCAGGGGGAGGTACAGAGGGAGAGAGAGAAGCAGACTCCCTGCTAAGCAGGGAACCTGGGATTTCTATATGTTGATTTTGTATCCTGAAACTTCACTGAATTGGCAAATGTTCTTATAGTTTTTTTGTAAAGTCTTCAGAGTTTTCTATATACAAGAGCATATCATTTTTGCTATGTAAACAGACAATTTTATGTCTTCCTTTCTGACTTGAACGGCTTTTATGTATTTTCTTTTTCTTAATTACTGTGGCGAAGATATCTAATACTATGTTGAATAGGATTGGTGAGAGTGAGGATCTGTCTTATTCTTGATCTTAGAGGAAAAGCTTTCAACCTTTTACCATTGAGTATGATGTTAGCTGTGAGTTTGTTATATATGACCTTTATTATGTTGATATACATTCTTCCTATATCCAATTTATTGAGCATTTTTATCATGAAAGGATGTTGTACTTGATTAAGTGCTTTTTCTGTACCTGTTGAGATGATCATATGGTTTTATCTTTCACTGTATTCGTTTGGTATATCCTATTTACTGTTATGTGTATTTTCAACCATGCTTGCATCCCAGGGATGGGTCTCACTGGATATGGTATATGATCCTTTTTATGTGCTGTTGAATTCCTTTTGCTAAGATTTTATTGAAAATTTTTGCATCTATATTCATCAGGGATGTTGGTCTATATTTTTCTTCTCTAGTAGTGTCCTTATCTGGTTTTTGTATCAGGATAATGCTCACCTCACCAAACGAGTTTTGGGGTGTTCCCTCTTTTCATTTTTTGTTTTTTGTTTTTTTTGTTTGTTTGTTTTGGTCTATGGTATAACATAAAGGTCCAGTTTGAATAGGATTGGCAGTAATACT
The DNA here is from genome assembly GCF_964656455.1 of Halichoerus grypus. Taxonomy (NCBI): domain Eukaryota; kingdom Metazoa; phylum Chordata; class Mammalia; order Carnivora; family Phocidae; genus Halichoerus; species Halichoerus grypus. Next base: position 49,562,973 of record NC_135717.1, on the reverse strand, counting down.
TCATTAAATGTTTGGTAGAATTCACCAGGGAAACCATTAGGTCCTGGGCTTTTCTTTTTTTTGGAGAATTTTACTGATTCAGTCTTCTTTCTCATTATTGGTCTGTTCAGATTTTTAAAAATAATTTTATTTAAATTCAATTGATTAACACATACTGTATTATTAGTTTCAGAGGTAGAGGTCAATGATTCATCAGTTGCATACAACACCCAGTGCTCATTACATCACGTGCCCTCCCTAATGTCCATCACTCAGTTACCCCATCCCTCCACCCACCTCCCCTCCAGCAACCCTCAGTTTGTTTCCTAGAGTTAAGGGTCTCTTATGGTTTGTCTCCCTCTCTGATTTCATCTTATTTTATTTTCTTGTTTCAGTCTTGGTGGGTTATGTCTCTGGAAATGTATCCATTTCTTCTAGTTTTTCCAGTTCATTGGCATATAATTGTTCATAGTAATATCTTACTATCCTTGTATTTCTGCGGTACCAGGTGTAATGTCACCTCTTTCATTTTTTGTTTTATTAATTTGAACCTTCTCTTTTTTCTTAGTCTAGCTGAAGTTTTATCATTTTTTTTATCTTTTTAAAAAAAACAGTTCTTGGTTTTATTGATTTTTTTTAATTGTTTTTTGGGGTCTCTGTTTCGCTTATTTCTACCCTGATCTGTGTTATTTTCTTTCTTCCATTAACTTTGGGCTTAGTTAGGTGTTTATCTGATATCTTTTTTGTTAATGTAGGTAGGACACTTTCCTTTTAGAACTACTTTTGCTTAATCTCATAATTTTTGGTATATTGTGTTTCTGTTTGTATTTGTTTCAACATATTTTTTGGTTTCCCTTTTGATTTCTTTTACACACTGTTTTTTCAGGAATATATTGTTTAATTTGTATATATTTGTGAATTTTCCAGTTTTCCTTCCATTATTAATTTCCAGTTTCATATCATCGTAGTTGGAAAAGATACTATGTATGATTTCAGTCTTCTTAAATTTGCTAAGACTTATTTTGTGACCTATCGTATGATCTATCCTGGAGAATGTTCCGTGTGCACTTGAAAAGAATTTATGTTTCTCCTGCTGTTGGATGAACACTCTTCTTTTTAGTTCTCTGGGTCAAGCAGAACCACATCCTGACCTGACACAGGAATTAATTTACATTATTCAGAACTCAAATGAACTTTGAATTCAAAGAAGGAGCTGCTTGGAACTTTTGGATTGTTTTAATTAGTGTGAGTGTGGTTGTGTCCTAATTATGTGAGGTTGAACAAACCAAGAATTTGCAGAAATCAAGAACAGTCTCTAGTACACTTTATTATTCTTCTTCAATATCCAGTTCACTTCTTTTCAGGAAGATTTTACTTTCTTTCTTTTGCCTTTTGAAGTCATGCAAGGCCATGTAACTTTTTTTTGGTTGATGAAATGTGATTAGAACTGGCATGCATCATTTCCATGTAGAAGCCTTAAGAGCAAATGTGTCTTTGCCAATTTTTTACCTCACTCCTCACCAATGCTGCATCAGGGAACCCTCCAGATAGTAGCTGCTCTGTCATACTGGATCTTGAAAGAAGGATGATGACTCAGGTGGCAAATCAGCAGCTAGTCTGCAGTGGGCATAAAGCATGAGTGAGAAGCAATCCTGTTGATTTAGACCACGGAGACTTGAGAATTCCGTTTCCTTGGCATAACTCAGCCAATATTGATTGATACAAATCTCTGTGTATGTTACCAATAAAAAATTTAAAAAAAATTATAATCATACCATAGAATACTACTTAGCAATTAAAATAAACACACTTCCCAACAGCAAGAATAATTTTCACAAACATAATATCAAGCCATATTAAAGATTACCTTCCATATAACTCAAATTCTGTGAAATTTTTAACAAGCAAAACTGGAGTATAGTGTTTTGACATGTAAGTTTATGTGGTGGGACTATAAAGAAAATATAAGAAGTGATTACTGTGGTTATCTTTAAGTGGCAGGGAACATTAAGTGATTGGGAAGGGGTGTGAAAGAGGCTTTTGGGATTCTGTATCTTGATGTGAATGTTGGTTTCAGATGTATTTGTTTAGTGATCATTTGTTGAACTGCACATTTAAAAATAATTTGAAAAAGTGATTACATAGACATAGAAGGTAAAGTCATATTAATTAGATTTTTACATTGTAATGCCTTCTCACTCTGATAAGTCCCATTAAGACAAGCAAGACCAAAGATGTAGATTAATTACCAGTATTAAGTTATAGACAGATAAGGAAAGGAATTCCAAGCATCTCATCTGCTTTTAAAATTACCAGTGATTTTCAAATATGTTTTGACCCTTTAATGATTGTTTTGAAGCTCTAAAATAGAAACTATAAATAAGATTAATATAAAGCCACATTCCCAGTCAGTTTCTTTCAGTATATAACCAATAATTTTGAGCTATTAAATGAAGAAAAGGTCACCATTTGTTTTACTCTATTGACTAGGAGAGATCGATAATGTGATTGTTTTTCTTTGCAAATAACCAGTTGTCCCCCAGCAAAACTCTCAGAATATTATTTATATCTTCTTGCCATTTATATCCATTAGTTAATGAAAAACTTTGTCATGTAGGATTGTGACTGTCAGCAGGATTCTATTAAATTAACCATAAAGAAATGTTTTTCAGGGCACTAAAATAAAATGAACAAACTCTGATAACACCTTGATCAGGCCTTGTTACACAATGAAAGTCCGCTTCATGAGTGATCCCCTGCTTCAGAAATGAATTCTATCACTTTGTGTTATATTCAAAGTTACCCAGTTTCTGAACATGACATATATTTCTCTTTTTAGCTTCTGGCACTAACCTGAACATATCCTGTTTATTCAGCAAGACTTATTATTGACTCGTGGATCTACTCTACATATTCATCCTGTGCACTCTTATTCCTACATCTTTGTTTATATGCGTCCTACTCAAAGAACATATCCATTATTTTCTTGTTAAAAAATGACACAGTATTTTCCTCTCATTAACATTAAAAATTGGGTTATGTCAGTGCAAATTAAATGATGATTTTATTTTTAACGATATTTATAAAAAGTATAAAAACAATAGCAGTTCATTATAGTTGATGAGCAGTGGGTTGGATCCTGTAGGATATTGTGAAAAAGTCAAGAATGACTGCAAGTCTGCTTGCTAGTCACTGGAAGGATTAAGTTGGAGTAGAAACAAAACCGGATGTTTGAAGAGTGGAATGCTTGAAAGTGAGGCTGTGAAAAAGATTGCATATTTGCACAATTAGAAAATCTACCTAAGACCATGACAATGAGTGCCCTGACTCGGATAGAGAATAAGATTACTGAAGGAAAGTAAGTTTAGGAGTGTAAAGACTAAGTTACTGGAAGGATAACCTATATCAGGATTGAAAGTACCAAGAATTATGAAAGAAGGAATTTCAGAGAGAGAGAGTGACAAACACCAGGAGGTAAATCCTTTAAAGGAGAGGGGATTTTCTCAGGCCTTGGAAAACCATTGTAACACAGTAACACAATGTATAGTATAATTAAGTGACATACAATTCAAAGCTGGCTTTTTTGGGAAGAGAAAGAAGGGCATCCAATTCCCTTGAGGTCTGACGTTAAGAAGGTGTATGGAAAAGAACATACTGCAAGGAAGTCATAGGGAAGTGAAGTATTGGAGAACATGAAGGGACGTTCAGAGAAGAAGGTATTTGCTGCTCTGTGGCCATAAGATCCAGAAGGTGCAGTGGAAGGGTGTCAAAAGCTGAGGTGGAGTGGAAGATGGGCCAATAGAGGGTTTGAACTTAGTTTTATGTAAGTTAGCGTCTGAGTGATAAGGGCTTTTCTGGGAGACCTCAGCTTCTGGTGTGACTGTGATGAGATTAGTCCAAAGGGTCTCTAGATGTATAATTGTCTGAGACTCTGCATTTTAAGGGTAGGAAAGGGTGGGGATTTTGTCAATGACTTACAAAGTTCTGGTTCTGCCAAAAGAACTTGACAAAAAGGTGCTCATACTGCAAACATGGGGTCCCTATTGACCTCTGGCAATGGAAGATTAAGTCAACTAACACATTCATTCGTTCATTTCACAATGGGTTTGTTTTTGCCTTTGAATGCTCTAGGTGCCGAGGGTACAATGGTAAGCAAAACCAGAAAATTCCTGCTATCAGTTATGGAACTTACATTTTATTTGAGGGTGTGGTGATGGCGGTGGTTGAGATAATTAAATACTCAAATAAAAAGAAAATATATAATGACAGGCATAGAGTAAAGCAGGATAAGTGATAAAGTATCAGGGATAGTTATCTAGGATAAGAGTCTTATAGTGGGGGGGAGGGGGCGCCTGGGTGGCTCAGTCGTTAAGCGTCTGCCTTCGGCTCAGGTCATGATCCCAGGGTCCTGGGATCGAGCCCCATATCGGGCTCCCTGCTCGGCGGAGAGCCTGCTTCTCCCTCTCCCACTCCCCCTGCTTGTGTTCCCTCTCTCGCTGTCTCTCTCTGTGTCAAATAAATAAAATCTTTTTGTTTTTTTAAAAAGAGTCTTATAGCAGAAGAAAGTGCAAGTGCAAAAGCCCTGTGGCAAGTTCAAAAGCCCTGTGGCAGGAATGTGTTTGGCTTGTTTAAATGAGAGTGAATGAAGATATGGCTAGAGGAGTGAGCAAGGGACAATTGATAGGCTGTGAGTCAGAAAGGAGTCAGGTTGTATGGCTCAGAATTTCTCAGTTCCAGCACTGTTCACATTCTGGGGTATCCTGTGCGTTTTGGATGCTTATCAGCCTCCCTCATCTCTACTCACTAGATGCCAGTAGCTCCCCTCCTCATGTAACACCCACAAACGTCTCCAGGCATTGTGAAATACCCCTAGGAGGGGGGTAGTAGAGTCCGATAGCCCCCAGTTGAGAACCGCTGCCTGAGGGTGTTATAAGCATTGCTACAGAGTTTATTGGGAAACCATTGTTAGGTTTGGTGCAGATTAAGGAATAAAAGTCCTCTTTAAAGTTTTAAAAGATAACACCAATCATTGTATGGAAAATTAATCGTAGGGGGTAAACAGTGCAAACAAGTATAATGTCTAAAAAAGTGTTTAAATTGTTCATTTTTTGGTAATCAAGGTGGACGAAATGGCATGTGGATAAGGATGGTGTTGAATCATTGGTGGTGCCGTGTGAGACACGGTTGAAATGGAGATGTCTTTTGGAGTTACAGCCAGCAAGGCTTCTTGATGTCTTTGGATGTGAATACTGAGGGAAAGTATGACTTCAAGGTTTTTTGCCTCAACAGTTGAGTGTCATTTACTCAGATGTGAATAACTGGGGAGGAGCAAGATTAGGACGCAGATGGAAGAACAAAGAGATCAGTTTAAGATGCCAGTGAGTATGCCAAGGAGGTAATTGCATATAAATTTCAAGAGAGTAATGGAGCTGGAGGTAGAATTTTTCATATCACTTCAGATCAAATCTGTATTTGTTGGCTAGGGCAGCTGTAACAAGAGTATCACAAACTGAGGGGCTTAAACAGAAATCATTTGTTTCACCATTCTGGTCTTCATGGACAGGGATGGTTCCTTCCAAGAGTTATAAGGAAGAATTTGATTCATGCTTTTCTGCTAGCTTCTGGTTGTTTGCTGGCAATCCTTGGCATTCCTTGACTTCTAAAAGCATCACCTGGATCTCTACTTTCACCTTTGCACGGTTTTCTCCTTGTGTTCTTGTCTGTGTTTGAATTGCATCCCCCCCCCCTTTTTTTTAAGATTTATTTATTTGAGAGAGAAAGAAAGAGAGCAAGATGAGTTGGAGGAAGGACAGAGGGAGAGGGAGAAAGAGAATCCTCAAGCAGACTCCTCGCTGATCATGGAGCCCCCCCCCCCCAAGGTGGGACTCAATCCCAGGACTCTGAGAGCATGACCTGAACTGAAACCAAGAATCTGCTGCTTAACCGACTGAGCCACCCAGGTCCTCCGAGTTTCCCCTTTTTATAAGGACACCAATCATTGAATTAGGGGCCCAGCTTACTCCAGTATGATCTCATTGTAATTTAACTAATTATAACTACAATGACTGTACAAAGTTTAACCAACACATTTAAAAATGATACGTGTCTGCATAAAATTAGCAACTCATTTATAGGGATATAGAAAATTATTTCCAAATAAAGTCACATTCTGACCTCCGGAACTGTGAAGCAGTATTTTCTGTTGTTTAAGCTGTTGTGTGTGATATTTTGTTATGGGAGCCCTAGCACATGAATATAGATTTGATCTGACATGATATATTTCAAAATATGAATTTGGGGAGGGTTAAAATTCAACCCCAAACAATATGCAATATTGTAGATGATGTAGATGATGTTTGAGGCAGTGGTACTCGTTAGGTTATCTGGGTAATGACATAAACTATAACAGAAACAGGTTTGAGAATGGAGCCCTCTGGCATACCAAAATATGTAGATCAGAAATAGATGTACAAAAGAAATGTCCACTATTAGAAGAAAAACAAGGGAGTGTTGGTCCAGAAACCAAGTGAAACAAGTGTCTCAGGTAACAAGAGCGTGATCAATTGTGAGAAATACAGTAGCAATAAAATGGGGATTGAGAATCACCTGTTGGAATTACCAGGAGATAGGGCTTTAGTGAGCTAGATAAAAGCATTTGAGATAAAAGTCTGACTGAAGAGAGTTTAGGAGAGAAAATGAGATGAGATGAAGAAAGTACATACAGAAAATTCTTTGAAAGAGTTTCTGGAGATGGAAGAGCCGAGTTATAGGAATCAGTAGATAGTCAGTTTTCCCTAAGTAATTTCTCTATGGACATACTAATTATGTTCTAAAATCAGATGATTACATATTTTTTATTCCAGGTCACTCAATATCCCATGTATTCATGTAACTTCCTATTTCGTCTGAAGGGCAAATCTGAAGTTAGTAATACATTATCTATTGTGATCATTTAACATAATAAATTATAATATGTGAAGAATAATTACTTTAAATTATTTTAAGAAATGGCTTCAAATTATGGATGTGAAGTTTGTTATATCCTTAATAGTTTCTAATTTATTCAGCTAATATAAATTAAGCACCTTGTATGAGCCAGCCAGGTTAAAATGTTGAAGCTTTTCTTCTTATACATAAAATTTTAAAAATTACATGAGGAAATATGCAAGTATAAATAATCACCTACTCATATTATCAAATATTTAAAAATGATTTTTGGGACTTACATTTACATTTTAATTTGGGGATATATGGGAACCCTATAAGATTAGCAACCATTTAGGGGGTGCAGAAAATTAGTTTACATGTCCTACACTCATGAATACGAGCAAAAGCTGGATTATACCTGCTAATTCCTGACATCCTCTGTTTCAAGTTATTTCTAAAATCATTAGAATTAGACCAAGAGATCATTTTGCTTCTCTAGCTCACACCTGTCTCTTGAACATTAATGCAACTGAAAAAGTTATGCTCTGATATTTTCTTCTTTAATTGAAAAAAGATACACTTGGAGCATCTTGATCCCAAGTTAATACATACTGAGGAAAGGATTTAATATCAGAAACATGGATATAAGGTTGGAATGGACTGAATTGGCTGTACTCTAATGAACTGTGACATTTAATTCATAATGACAGAAATTACAGCTTAAATCCTCTTAATCAGAATGGAACTAAATCACAAATCACTAATCATGACTTTCTTCTCATTTCCAAAAAGATTTTTTAAAAATAATGCAAAGAAACTCACAGTAGGACACACTGGTTTGACATATCTCACATGCTTTTATTTAGCAGGGAAGGGAGGAAGAAAAGAGAAGAAAAATTAATCCCAAGTGAACTTTAAGTCCCTATTCTTACATAAGTGGCACTTGACTTTTTATGTCTGTGCATGCATGTGTGGGAGTGTGAGTAATCAATGCTTTTTAAAAGACTCTATCAAAGGAAGCACTCTTCTAGCATCCAGTAAGTACATTCTGAGGAAACTGCCCAATCTCCAGGAAACTATTGTTTCCTACTTTTTTTTCCCCTGGTTCCTACTTATTGACCCAGCATGATGGGATTGCTAAGGTTACCAACAGAGAAGAAGGACAGCATCTCAAATACACAGGCGTTTGTCTGAGAATATGGGAGGAACACAATGAACAGGAGCTGTCTATCTGCAGCAATTAGTCACACACTCGCAGATAGAGAAGAAAAGCTATAGAGTTGACTTTACTGCCCTCCCCCAAGCATGCAGGGCAAGGCCCAGCAACCCTACTCCCAATTCAAGACTCTTGCCCCAATTTCATTGCATTTTTTCCTATGGCCTCATAAGGATTCTTTGTGATTTTGAATTTTCTGAAGTAAAGTGGTGTTTTCATTAAGATAGGAAGGTAGAATTCTTGAGTCCTAAAGTTCCGTTTATATAAAACACCCCCAAAAGACAAATGTAGAGAGGCCAGATCAGTGATTGTCTAATCTGGGGTGGTGGGGGTGAGGAGGGGGACTGCAGATTGGTTCAGGGGAAATGTTTGGACTCATGGAAAAACTCTAAATCTGGATTGCAGTAATGATTTCACAAATCTATAAATTTACTAAAAAAAAAAAAAATTACATTGCACCCTGACAGTGGGTGGATTTTATGGCCCATGAAGTATATCTCAGTAAAGCTGTAAAAAAAAAAAAAAAGTGTGTGTGTGTTTGTGTGTGTGTGTGTACTTGAATGGCTATAAATTTATGCAGTTTGACAAAATTAAATATATTTAAATGCTTGTCTTTTACTGTAACTTGTGTAAAAATGTTTATGTATTAATAAGAATAAGGTGTTGTCTTACTGGTGGGAATAAGTAGCAGAAATGCATAAACATGGAATGAAAATTTTTAACTAACTTTTACCTAACTTTAAAATAATACCAACTTCATTCACAAAGTGTGGCGCTCATTGCAAAATGCAGAAATACGCTTTAGAAGATGGTATAGCCAGGCACCTTATGCTGTCCTGAACATTCCTCACCTTATACCACTTCCTACCAATTTTAGGCAGAGCTAATTTTTTCATCTCTGTATTCTGATAGCAGTGAACGTGTGGTTTTGCTGCAATATTGATTAATATGCATAATAGGTGTTTGTGTCTTTCTTTACCAGTCTGTATGCTTCTTAGGGCAGGGCTCGTGTCTTTCTTATGTTTACGTTTGTTTGCATAAATTCTTGTACAATATGTGACACAAAATATGTAAGGAATAAATGTTATTCGGTATGTGTTTTTATTAACAGTGGGTTTTTCTCCATGGGTACAAAAAGAGGTTATATTATTATCCCTTTTCCAGTTTTCTGTACTTGAGTAAATAAAAAGGCTCAAAGGTAGACATTTCTTGGGATGCTCATTTGGTTTCCCATAAGATTGAAATAAATATTGAAATAAAGGTTAGGAGCCCCTGGGTGACTCAGTACGTTGGGTGTCTGCCTTTGGCTTGGGTCATGATCCCGAGGCCCTGAGATCGAGTCCCTCACTGGGCTCCCTGCTCAATGGGCAGTCTGCTTCTCCCTCTGCCTGCTGCTTCCTCTATTTGTGCATGCTTTTTCTCTCTCTCTCTGACAAATAAATAAAGTTTTTTAAAAAAAGAAATAAAGGTTAATCTAGTACTGTGCTAATATGAAACCACTAGCCACATGTGACTATTTTAATTTAAATTATTTTTTTAAATTTAAATTAATAAATTAAAAATAAAAATTTCATTTTCTCAGTCACATTAGCTATATTTCTGGTGATCAATAGTCACATGTAGCTAGTGGCTACCATATTGGAGAGCACAGATAAAGGAATTTTCATCACAGAGAGTTCTGTTGAACCATTTGTCTAGATCCTCATCTATATTGTGAAGCTGATCTGTATTAAAATTAGGTGGCTTTAAACCAGATAGGACTATTGATTCAAGACATGCTGGGATACACACCATTGTACCAGACCACTAGGAAAGTATGGAAGGCATGACAGATGTCATATTCTATCTTCTTTCATACTACGTTCTGTCTCCACCATATATTATCAAAAAAGTGCAGTAAGTACAGGATACCTCTAAAATTATTAAACAAATTCCAAATTGTGTATTAAGAAGTTGATTTTTATCTCAAAGAAATGAACAAAAATGAGGTTAAATAAGCATCCTTTATGTAGAGCTGCTTTTGAAAAAAATACATGGCTCGTATTGGTGTTGTATGGATAGAATAGGCATGATGAACACATTTTAAAGGAAATTTGAAAATGGATCCATTCTTCTCCTGGATAAATGTTTTCAAAACAAGAAAGGGAAAACTCTGCAAAAGAAACATGCTAAGATTCATTGAGGTCTTAAGCCCTTGAGACCATTATCATTGAAGAGACTTTAAAAAAGTTGATAATTACATGGCCACTTACATTTTGTAGCTGTTGATGCTAAGGATGTAAAGAAGGATAATCAGACCCTGGGCATCCAGTGACAAGATAATTGCCTACAGAGGGAGCAAAGAAATGTTCTTGTTTTCCCTGTCCTTATTTTCTCTGGCCAGGGTCATTCCGTATTTTTCTATACCTGAGTAGAACCACCAGGTCATGACCACTCTCAGCTGCAGGGTACAAAGTGTTAAGGGAGACAAACAGATTTACTCCTCATGCCCAAGAAGAATGTTTGAAGCACAAATCCTGAGCTAACTGCTGGAAACATGAAAATACACATTGCATGTTCAAATCTAAATGAGCTAGATTCTATTCTAGGTACTCTAAATAACTGATCTCTCATCATTTTAGTCATTTAGATTTTATCAGCTCCATTTTATAGATGAATAAAACTAAGGGACAGAAAGGGTAAATGATTTCCTCACAGTCTTGTGGCTAGTAAGTAGTGATATTGGGATTAGAATTTAGGTCTCTCTGATTCAAAAGCCAAGATCGCCTTCTCTCTCGACCCCTTTGAGAGAGAACCAAGAGATGTTTAGACATTTCCATTTAGGGATAAGTGTGTTATTCAAAACAGTTTGTAATAATTGCCATATTGATGTTAGAAACTAGAGACATTCATTCAAAGGGGATTAATAGCATTGTGAACTGCTCCCTCTGGGTCCTGCAGGTTTCCCTGAAACCATCAAAGACTTTCATTCAACCATGAAGGATGTGGTGAACATAACCACATCCTTGGCACCCACCTCTAAATATGTCTCGCATACCCCAATTCAGAGTAGCTTTTATTCATCCATCTGTTTATTCATCTACTCATTTACAAAAATATATTCGATGTATATTTTGCATCATACACTATTAGGTGTTGGGGATACAGTAATGAAAAAACAAACCTCCCGCCCCTCCAACTGGTTCAGACCCTAGCCAAGGCGAGGCCCAGCATCTAACCGAAGGAAGCGGAAAGAAGTCTAAATAGTGATCTCTACTGGGATTTGTTCCCTTGACAGTAAGATTGGCTTAGGATATTTGTTTTAACAAAAGACTTGCTCAGATTTTAGTATTAGCTTGGCCTCTCTTACATGTCAGAAGAGACCAAAATACAGCATCCTTACTAAACTATGTTAATTGAACTGTACCTGTTAGATTTGATTCTCAGAAATGTCAGGAAATTAAACACCAGAGTTCCCACAGCAACTCTTCAATAAAACACATTGCTTATAAGAGGAGTCAAAGTACAATTAAGAACCATCCCTTTGCATTAGCTTCTTCTTTCTACTCTATCTCTCCCTGCTTTCAGATTTTCCACATTCTTATAACGATCCCTTAAGAGCAGGCTTCTGGCTGTGTCTAAAACGGAGTTGGAGAAACAGTATGGAGAAAATAAAAGAATCTTTCTTGTCATGAGAACCTTTTGATAGCCTAGTAGCACATTTTTATTACAAACATGCCTTTGCAGGATCATAAACTTATTAATATTATATAAATAAAAGAAACATTTTCACCTAAGTCTTAAAAATTAGTTGATCTGGGACACCTGGGTGGCTCAGTTGGTTAAGCATCTGCCTTCAGCTCAGGTCATGATCTCAGGGTCCTGGGATCCAGTCCCACATCTGGCTCAGCGGGGAGTCTGCTTCTCCCTTTCCTTCTGCCTCTCCACCTGCTCATGCTCTCTCTCTCTCAAATAAATGAATAAAATCTTTAAAAAACAAAAAATGACTTCATCTATGTCTTCTGAGTTTTTTCACATCCTCCAATGTCCTACATCAACTGCCTCTGCATTTGGAGCTTATCTGACAGGGAGTTTGGAATATTGGACTCCAAATTCCAAAATGTTCTAATTTCTGAAATCTTTCATAGAGAAGGTCTGTAAAACTTATCAAAATAGTTTTGTGCCCTCCCAAGGATTTTGAGCCCCACAATGTCTTTGTGAGAGTAAGAATCAGAAATGTTTCCCAATTTTACTTTTTTTAAATGTTACATACAGTGACATATACTTTGTTTAGTATGCACAGTTCCATTAATTTTACAAATGCAAAACTCTGTAACCATAATGACAATTAAGATGGAGACCATCAGCCCCCAATATCCACTCATTTTTTTTGTATTATTTGCAGCATACATCTTCAATTAATCACAATTCGACTTTAAATGGTATTATACTGCCTCACATGCAGTTTAAAACCCTTATAACTAATTTCACTTCTTCCCTGACATCTTTTCTGATACTGTTGCCATTCATTTTATTCCCCATGTGCCATTAATCAACAATGCATTGGTGTGTTGCTATTGTTTTTGCTTTAGACAGGACAATTATTTTTTAAAGAATTATGGTAAGTAAAAAGTCTACCATGTCTACCTTCATATGAACCATTTCCTGGGTAGCCATTTCTTCATGGAGATCCAAGTGCCTGTTTGATATATTCTTTCTGCCATGAGAACGTCTCTTACCATTTCTTGTAGTGCAGTTCTACTGTTAATGAATTCTTTTTTTTAAGATTTTATTTATTTATTTTAGAGAGAGAGAGCACAAGCACACAGGCAAGTGGGAGGTGGGGCAAAAGGCGGGGAGAGGGAAAGAGAATCCCAAACAGGCTCCACACCCAGCATGGAGCCCAATGTGGGGCTTGATCTCATGACCCTGAGATCATGACCTGAGCCAAAACCAGGAGTCAGCCGCTTAACCAACTGAACCACCCAGGCACTCCTGTTAGTGAATTGTATTAGTTTTTATTTGCCTAAAATTGTCTCAATTTCTCCATTATTTTTCAAAGACATTTTTCCTAAATAAAACAATTCTGGATTGACAGATTTTTATCTTTCAGCACTTGCCTTCTGGTTCCCATAGCTTCTAACAAGAAATTGGCTGTAATTATTTTTGTTGTTGTTGTTGTTCCTCTGTATGTATTTTGTCTTATTTCTTTTTTTGGATTGTGTTCAAGATTTTTTTAAATTTTGCTTTTCAGTAGTTGGAATACAAGGTGTCCAGGTGTGTGTGTGTGTGTGTGTGTGTGTGTGTGTGTGCGTGAGACAGAGAGAGAGACAGACAGACAGACACTACCCTGCCATGATTCTTTGAATTTTTTGGGCTGAGTTTTTATGTCTTCACTAGTTTCTAAAGATGCTTGATTATTGTCTCTTCAGATACTTCTTCCCCCTCTTTTCTTTCTTCTTCCTCTTCTTGGATTCCAATTACATGTATTTTAGGCCATTTGATATTTTTTGCAGTTCTTCAGTTCTTTGTGCTGTTTAGATTTTCCTGATATTTTCAGCAGTTTTGTCACTCTCTCAACCTTTGGAGACTTGTAGTGGTCTGAGCAAAGGAGGATTGTCCGCATCCCCTTCAAGAATAGAGTATCTGTTTTCTCTTCCCTTCCCCCCAGCCTCTAAAGGTCTTGACCTTTGCTCTGTGGGCCATGAGATTTTCTACTCCTTCCTGAGTAGATGAAGATTTATATTTTGTAGGGGCAACAAAAATGGTTGTGGCTGTGAGCTGTTTCCACAGTGGTGTTTGCTTTCTTCTTTGAAACTTGCACAAAGTGAAGGTTTCTTTTGTGTTTGATTTTATACACCCACTTTTCCTCAGCAGCTCTAGCTGTGTTCTATGAAGGAGAGGAACCTGTAAGTTGATGTAAATTCCCCTTGTGTGTACCGCTTCCACGTATTCTGTATTTTCATGCTAACCTTTAACAATGCATTAACAGGGGCGCCTGGGTGGCTCAGTCATTAAGCGTCTGCTTTCGGCTCAGGTCATGGTCCCAGGGTCTTGGGATCGAGCCCCACATCGGGCTCCCTGCTTGGTGGGAAGCCTGCTTCTCTCTCTCTCCTGCTCCCCCTACTTGTGTTCCCTCTCCCGCTGTCTCTCTCTCTCTGTCAAATAAATAAATAAATAAATAAAATCTTAAAAAAAAAAAAAAAAACGCATTAAGAATTTTACCTAAGTTCTCCTTGACATTTTCTACGGCAGCTGGCTTTTCTCTCAAGCTGCGAGAGCTGAGTCAGTGTCTGCATTCCATTTTCCCTTGCAAACACCTGCTTTTTCTTAGATTTCAGAGTGTTTGGTTGCCCTCTGATAATCTTTGATAATTTCAAGAACATATATGTTTTTATAAATTATCTGGCTTTTCCTTGTTCCGTTGTATGTGGTAGTCTTTCCAACTTTCTACCTCTTAGGTGATAGCTATTAGTGCTCTCTCGTGACATTGTCTCTAAGTGCTGACTTGCTAGAGTTAGAGATTTTGCTTAGAAATATAACCATAAAAGTTGCAAAAATCCATACAGTTTTGGGGCTTTTCAGAATCCATTTAGATGTCACTTAACGCCTATAAAAGTTGTGTTATCCTATCAGCTATAAAGAATATGGGAAAAATGTAGGATCACATCAAGTTCAGATATCATTAAGTATTTAAATCATTTGATTGCCAAGGGAGTTCTACTAAATTAAAGTCCTCTAATATCCTGGGTGGTTTGTAAATGTCCATGATCAGACCAGGGAACTAGGCTATGTGCTTCAGAATCTCCAAGTGTAAATTCTTTTTTGAGTTATGAAGTCTCTATAATACACTCCAGTGGCAGCTTAGCATGTCTCACTAAGTTAAATTAAAGGAATTCACCCCAGAGTCCTTATCAAAAATTTTGTGGTATAAGTAACCTCCGTTAGTTGAGAAGAAATTTTCCTCACAAAGACTTAAGGTCCCTTGACACCAGGAAGATTTATAATTCAGTTTGGAAATATTAGGAAACAAATCCATATTTGTTAATGCATATTTTAATATAAAACCAGTGTTTATTTGATAGTTTATTTACTTGTAAGGTTTAAGACAGTTCAGCATGCTAGTTATCAGAAGCCTTGTGATTTCAATTGAAAGTTGTTAGAAAATAATTGATTTAGATTTGTAACTTTAAGTAAAGATCTTATTATTGAACATTTATTATAATTGGTTGTCCATACTTATAAGTTTGATCTCATAGAACTAAAAGTATTCCTTACATACTTGGGAAGTTTTATCACTCGGACCTTTGAAGTACTTTAAAATGAAAGGGACTATATTAAATTTATAAATGAGATTTAATTGTTAATGGCATCTAATTAATTAAGCTTTTAAATGGGACCAAATTTAATCAGTGCCCTCTTAAAGTGTGAGAATTTGCTAATACATAAATATAACAGCAAGATTTGCAACCAGAAATAAAACTTTAAAGAAGAATTTTTTTAATATATAACTTGAGTAAATTATATAGTAATTTTTAAATAAAATAGAGTAATCTTTTGGACACAAAAATAAATTATTCTATAAGACACCAAAACTCTTATATTTCCCAGTTCTAGAAAGAAGGATATTATTAGTAACAATTAATTAACTATTAACTATTAACTATTAACTATATTATAAATTTGTTTGGGAGAGTTGGATATGAGCAAGTACAAGTGTCGTAATAATTGGTGACAACAGGAAAATATTAAAGTAACTCAACATTGCTGTCTTAAATTTTTGCTGTCCTATTGTCTTATTTCTTGCCTTAATGAGTGAATAAATATTAATACCTACATATTTCCCTGTGTATTCCAGTGAATGCAGCTGAACTGATTTTAGGTACAGATGGTTAGGAAAGCATTGGTTTCATTTTTATTGATATTACTAAATTTGTTATACAACTTACTGTTCTTCCTCCCACAGATAATGTGAAGATAAGTGTTTGTGCAAAACAGCATACTATTGTGCAAAGTGCATGGGCCTTACAGACAGACCTGAGTTTTAATCTTTGATCTGCCCTTTATCAGATGTATGATGTGGGCAAGTTAGTTAACTTTCTATGCCTTAGTTTCTCCATTGCAAAAGGTGATTATTACCCCTACTTTAGAAATGTATTGGGAGCATTAAATCAGATAATATACAGAACAGCACATGGTATAAAGTTGGTATTTACTAAATTGTAGCATTTGTTCCTATTATGATGTTTTATATTTATTGGTGCTTGATTTATACTTAACTAGACATGTGCCCTGGCCAAATTCCTTAATATATGTGTGTCCAAAATTCCTCAATGATAAAATTGAGACTATAATAATTGTTGTGTAGATAAAATGAGTTACTACACGTAGAGGGTTTAGTATTGTGCCTGAATATTGTAAGTATACGATATTATTTATTATTATAATATTTATTTATAGAGTCTTATAGATTCTTAAAGTTTTCCTTAAATTTAAACATACTGCTTCACCCTCAGCATCTTAGTCTCCACCAGAGAATCTATATATACATGGTGTATTAGTATGAGCTGTTATAATAACCCCCACATTTATTAGTGGCTTCTAAAAACACAGGTTTAATTGTTGAAAATCAGCAGCAGGCTACTTGCTACCACTCCTCTTTTAGGGATCCAGATAATGGAAATTCTGTTATTTGAAACAGTATCAGTTTCCCTGGCAAACCAAAGAAAATCTATGAATCTTAAAAGATTTTCTTATTTCTGCATTTTAGATGTCATAATCCATTGGCCAAAGCAAATTACATGGCTGCACCCAATTTCAAATGAGCAGGCAGTCCAAGCCAACCATGGATGTAGTATATTCGTGAACAACCCCAATGGCTACCACACCTTGTCTCAGGGATAGCAAACATCTTTTATGTCATCTTCTGACTAAAATAGATAAATTTATAAAATTGTGTGAAATCAGTAAAGCCGTCATGACACTAAGCATGTTACATTTTGTCATTGGAACCTAGAGGCCCTCTGTGTAAAATATCAAAAGTGAAGTTTAAAAAGAGAGTATTATTAGTCCTAGTATAATTTCAGATATGAAAAAGGAAGAAATAATTATCTCCTAGTCTAACCCATGTAATAGTAACCCATTTGATAATGCATACTCTATCTTTGCTGATTATAAATTCATGAATATGTTTGTTAATACGTGTGCCTGTGTGGTAAGAGTTGTTCTGAGAAGTTAATTCAAGCTATAGCATAGTGTAGGAGAAAAGAGTGGTGGGTTTGCCCTCCCTTACACTGCAACTATGACAGTCCCTTCAGTCATGCACGGTTCTGGCAAAAGACAGCATCTGAGAAAAGGCTAAAATTCGGATAGTTGGTTATTCTGATAGACTGACTTACTAGCTGCTAGCATAACTTGCTTTCTCTCTTAAGATCTACTATCTGATGGCTAAGTGGAAGCTAATATTAAGTTATAAGAATGTACAGCCCTGAAATCTCCATATGAAACCATAGCAGTTCTTCACAGTTTTGGAAAGTTACACCATACATGAAGAAGTATGCCTTCCCTTCTGCGTTAATGACAGAATATAAATATTGCAGCCAGAAACAATGGTTAGGAATTAAAATGAACTTAGGGATGTGAGGTGCTGGTGCCACAGAATCACGGCTTGATAGGGCTGTTTGAAATAGTTTGGGTCCATTTTTTATATTAGTGCTTAAAAGAAAACTTGATCGTTATTTGGGAATGTAGAATAAATGAAGAATTTGGGGTAGAAGTATGGGAAGGGAGTCTAAGCAATACTAGCATAGAAATGTCAAATTCTTTTTAAAACGCAAGCTATGACTAAATGTTCAAGTTTTCACACAGATGATTAAATTTTTATGAGTCTGTGTTTTTTAGCTCACATGGCATAAATGAACTATAAGTCAAGCACATTGTTAATTCTTATCATTGATTGTTTAGCTAGAACTGACATTTTCTTTCCTCCCAACCCTAAAATTTTATTTAGTGTTTGGTCATACAGCCCTTAGTTCCCAGAGTTTTCTCAAAGGATTTAAAATACATGAGATAAAAGGGATATGCTAAATTTCAGAAATTATAGATGGTGTGGATGTGGTGACAAGTTCTGCCAGAGCAAGTGGATTTCTTAGTATTAGACTTGGAAATAAGCAGATTAAATTTGACAGGGATCTGGGAATAAAATATATACATATTTATAGACTACATATATCTGTAAAGAGAAACACTTTAATATTTTAATGTAGTGCATGAATCTGAAAAGAGGAGTATCAGAAAGGATAAAGAATTAAAATGTGTTTGCAGAAGAGTCAAAGGCTATAACTGGAATCTGGATTTTACATACTTCTATTGTATGTGAAGAGACTTTCATATTCTGGAGGTAGTATGCCTTTCAAGTGCATCAGTTCGTATACATCAAGATAATTTTGAATACATAATTTACAAGTGCTATAGGAACACTCCAAATTACTTTTCAGCTCCATGTTACAAAAAGTATGGGTAAACATCTGGTTTAAGAAGGTTGACTGTATTATAACATTGTAACATTATAACATTATGTTCACAATTGTAACAAACCTTGTGACCATGGCAGAGACAACCTATAAAAATGGGATCTAGTAAAAATATGGGTTCAAAAGAAAAATATAATCAGTGAAACAGCTATTCTGAAACATTTCTGAAAAACAGAAAGCAAATTAGACACTGGTAATTAAAAATACAAAGAAATAGGAACCATAGACACGAAATTACAACTCGGAACAGACAGAAAAAACTCGAGCAGAAGCTGGAGGCATTCTCCTATGAGGTCGAGCCATGGGGAGGCTGTGAATTTGGAGTTCTCAGGTATAAAAATCAAACATTAGGAAAGAGGAATGTGGTAGAAGTCAGTGTTATTAATCAGTGCACTGTAAATGAAATGGCAGAGTAATTCAGCCTCATCAACCCTTTGTGTCTATCCCTCAGTGTCTAACCAAAGTATTTACCTCCAGATTAAAACCAAATTATTATAATATCTATAAATAAAATTATCCTTCTGGAAAGAGTTTGAACTTTTAATTAATTTGGTGGCACTCCAGAGTAATATCTTCCCTGAATTTTCCATTGGAAGTTCGGTGTGTGTGTGTCGGGGTCAGGGGGATGTGGAGGAGGAAGGAATGACAAACCTTCATATTTACTCTCTACTAACACAAAACAAATTAGATTCTGCAGTCTTTATGACTTCCAACATATAGAGAGCTCAAAATCAGCCAGGTGAGACCTGGCAGGAAAAGAACTTCATGGAACATAGGGAAATCATACAAAGCACCTCCTATAAACAGTCTAATCCATTATTGTCAATCTCAGTATGTATGTCAGCATCTGACCATCAAATGGAAGTAGTATATATGTAGTCAAGTGCTAACAGGTCCTGAAAGCATGAGTAAGTTTCATCAGCAAGTGGCTCAGATGCCCATAGCCCCTTCATCCACTACATCACAACCTCTCAATCTTCACCTTATGTCCCCATGGGGCATTTTCTACAATCAAGTTACTGAGGAGGAAATCATAGGGGTCTGTTTTACAGTTGAATCTGCATGTAATAGTGGCACTATCTGAAAGTAAATGGCCACATTTTAGACTCAGTCTGGAGTGACCATGAAGAGTGTGGAAGAAAAATTCTCCCAGTCAGCTGAATTTCAAAAACTACCCTTTGAAATTCATTTTGTTTATTTTATCTGAAATGAGAAGTGGCCAGAGGGTTGGAGCTACAGCAGTCCACAGAAGATAGCAAATGATTTGGATGGGTAATCAAGGATTAGAAGAAACACAGTTGGAAAATCATTAACAAGGAGACTTTGGGAAGAAGTGTTGGATGGATTTCCTCAAAAAGACACTGAGTGTGTCCCATGTGAATGTCCTATGTGAATTTTCAGAAGAGTAGAATTTTAATAATGAGGTATACAAGATAAACAATTCTGTTTATGTCATATTCTTTCCCAAGCCACCATTGTTCATGGTCAACAAGCTAATGAACAAATTAACCATGGTGGCATGAATGGAAGTTAAGCATAGACTCCACAACATGGACTTCCACTCAACAAGGCTGATTTGACCTCAGCTAATGCTGATGGGCCAACCTGATGACAGCGGAGATCCATTCTGTGCCCTGATATAGCACCATTTTCCAGGGAGATCAGCCAGTCACCAATGGACATTATTTGCACCATTCCCATCATACAAGGGAACACTGTGTTCTCATTGGGACTTTCTTTTACTCTGTATATATAAATTTGCTTATCTTGTCAAGAATATCTCTCTACCATCATTCTTTTTTTTTTTTTATAAAGATTTTATTTATTTATTTGACAGAGAGATAGCGAGAGCAGGAACACAAGCAGGGGGAGTGGGAGAGGGAGAAGCGGGCTTCCTGCCGAGCAGGGAGCCCGATGTGGGACTCGATCCCAGGACCCTGGGATCATGACCTGAGCTGAAGGCAGACGCTTAATGACTGAGCCACCCAGGCGCCCTCTCTACCATCATTCTTAAACTTGTGTCTTATTCACCATCATAATATTCCTTATAGTATTGACTAAGAAAAAGAAAGTTCTTTTTTTTCTAATTTAATTTAATTTTATTATGTTAGTCACCATACAGTACGCCATTAGTTTTTGATGTAGTGATCCATGATTCATCGTTTTTGTATAACACCCAGTGCTCCATGCAATATGTGCCCTCCTTAATACTGATCACTGAGCTAACCCATTCCCCCACACCCCTCCCCTCTAAAACCCTCACTTTGTTTCTCAGAGTCCATAGTCTCTCATGGTTCATCTCCCCCCTCCGATTCCCCCCCTTTCATTTTTCCTTTCCTTCTCCTAATGTCCTTTGTGCTATTCCTTATGTTCCACAAATAAGTGAAACCATATGATAATTGACTTTCTCTGCTTCACTTATTTCACTTAGCATAATCTGCTCCAGTCCCATCCATGTTGATGTAAAAGTTGGGTATTCATCCTTTCTGATGGCTGAGTAATATTCCATTGTATGTATGGACCACATCTTCTTTATCCATTCGTCCGTTGAAGGGTATCTTGGCTCTTTCCACAGTTTGGCTATTGCGGACATGGCTGCTATGAACACTGGGGTGCATATGGCCCTTCTTTTCACTACATCTGTGTCTTTGGGGTAAATACCCAGGAGTGCAATTGCTGGGTCATAGGGTAGGTCTATTTTTAATTTTTTGAGGAACTTCCACACTGTTTTCCAAAGTGGCTGTACCAACTTGCATTCCCACCAACAGTGTAAGAGGGCTCCCCTTTCTCCACAACCTCTCCAACATTTGTTGTTTCTTGTCTTGTCAATTTTTGCCATTCTAACTGGTGTAACGTGGTATCTCAATGCACAGAATGGGAGAAGATATTTGCAAATGGCACTATAAACAAAGGGCTAATATCCAAGATCTATAAAGAACTTCTTAAGCTCAACACCCAAAAAACAAATAATCAAGTCAAAAAATGGGCAGAAGACATGAATAGACACTTCTCCAAAGAAGACATACAAATGGCTAACAGACACATGAAAAAATGTTCATCGTCATTAGCCATCAGGGAAATTCAAATCAAAAGAAAGTTCTTTTAAAGAAAATTAAGTCTGGCAATGAGTTTATACTTGTGGAATTTACTGGTCTCACTAGGTTCTTCATCACTTTGAAATGACTTCACTAATGGAATGGTGTGATGATCTTTTGAAGATCCAGCTACAGTGCTTTCTCAGTGGCAATATCTTACAGGGTTGTAACGAGTTCATGGTCCTGGGGAATCAGGAGTTAGAAATGGAAGTGTTTCCTTTATTACTACAAGTAATCTACTAATAATTTCTTTCTTGCTGTCTCCACAAACTTGTGCTGTTATGGTGTAAAAGTCTTAGTTCTCAAGGGAGAAAGACGAGTCCAAGAGACATAGTAATAGTCCCGTGTAACTGAAACCAGTGGGGTGTAGAATGGGGAACCTGGATACATTGGTCTCCTCATGCTAGTGAAACCACAGAGAAAGAGGAGGATTATTTTAATGGCTGGGGTAATTGATCCTACCTACAAGGAAGAAATTGGATTGCTGGCACACAGTGGGTGTGAGAAGGGGTAGTATCTAGTGCAAGAAGATCCCCTTGGGCACAGCTTGGTACCCCCATACTCTGTGATAAAAGTTAATGGAAACGTAACAAGAAGAAGGACTTCAGAAGTGAGGGTTTGGAATACTTTCAAGGAGCCCTGACCACCTGGCTGCTTCCTAAAAGCACAGGGAATGTGAATGAACAGTGGAAGAAGAGTTTTAAACACCAGTTGTGACCTTATGATCAGTTGCAGAAATGAAGACTATAATAATTCTATTTGCCTATGTTGGTATCTAACATTTGTATATATATTACCTAATTTTTTATATTTCTCTATGTCCCATGCCCCTATCTTTTAACATAAGGTGTATTGATATTAGTTAGCCTTACATCTTGGGATTTATGTTGTAGGATATCAAAAGGACAATATCACTTAGATACAAGATAAATCCCTCAAATCATTCTGAGGAGGGGATTAACATGCTTTCATTTGTCTGAAGGGTAGTTGATTCATGTTCGGCAGAATTGTGACTTTTCTGTTACCTTTATTAGGAAGTTTTATTAAGATGAAGGGTACATAGAAGGGATGAACTCCAGTGGCATTGTACTGGGCCAGTTTACCTTAGCTAAAATTATGGGTTGTTTTGTTTGTTTGTTTGTTTGTTTGTTTGTTTCAGAATTTCCTTCCCTCTAAGTTTCTGACATAGGTTTGTCCACACGAAAAAATAGTATGAGATTTGGAAGGTGAAAGTGGGGCAGCAACCTGGATGGTCTGAGGGCACTATGAAATTCCTGAATGCTGTGACTCACCTCTTGCTGCTCCCTCCCATCAGGCTGGGGGGTCAGCAGCCAGGCCTGCAGCTCCTCTGACCCCTGCGTGTCATCTCCTGCAGCTTCCCTGAGCCCCGGGACAGGTGCACAGCTGGGCTTGTGCATCTTTATGTTTCGGATGTGGTGGGAGACAGCCATGGGTTTTGGGTTGTCTTTGTGGGTTTCATTTGTTCTCAGGTGTTCCAGTTTGTCCGTGCAATATTTTTCTTGCTGTCCACAAATGCATGTCCAACTTTTCTTTCAAGCCACTGGCCCTGCTATCTTACAGCAAATTTATGGCCACTACAAATGCACAGAAATCAGCTTTCCACTTATTTCTTGAACAGTTCCCAGAATTTTGTAAGACTGACTCCCTGTGCTAAATCTAACATTCTATGTCATTATAGTGGATTTGCTTCCATACCAAACTGCCAATGGTATGAATAGTATAGATAAACATTTGCCTAGCTTAAAAAGGGTGAGAAATCACACATATATAAACTAAGAAAACAATAAGAACTAGCTACTGAAACAAAGAAAATTTTTTTTGGTCTGTTTCTTTATATTTTTTCCTGCTCTAGTCAGATATAATTGACATATAACATTCTGTAAGTTTAAGGTTGTAGGACTTCTATATTGACAAATGATTACCACCATAGCATTAGCCAACATCTGCATCATCTCACGTAATTATTACTTATATGATGATAATATTTAAGATCTTCTCTCTTAGAAACTTCTAAGTGTATGATACAGTATTGCTAATAGAGTCACTATGCTGTTCCTTAGATCTTTGGAACTTAGTCATCTTATAACTGGAAGTTTGTCCCCTTTGACCAACATCTTTCTCCAGCCCCTGGCAATCACCACTCTACTCTCTGTTTCTACAAGTTGGGCTTTTTCAGACTCTACATATAAATGATACCAGTCTGTCTGACATAGTTTACTTAGCATCATGCGCTGAATATCCATCCATGTCGTCACAAACGGCAGGATTATCTTTTTTCTTGTGGATAATGTTCCATTGAATATACCAAATGATAGAATCTGAGTGTGTTATTCATTCATTTGTTAATGGACATTTGGGCTATTTCCTTATCTTGGCCGTTGTGAAAAATCTGTGGTTAACACGAGTGCAGATATTTCTTTGATATGCCGTTTTTGTTTTCTTTGAATGTATACCCGGAAGTAGGATTGCTGAATCATGTGTTAGTCCTACTTTCAGTTTTTCAAGAGACCTCCATGCTGTTTTCTGTAGTGGCTAAACCAATTTATGTTCCCACCAGCAGGGCACAAGGAGTCCCTTTTCTCTACATCCTTGTCAGCATTTGTGAGTGCCATTTCCCAAATTATATATAACAATATATCATGCTCTTCCTGAGAGTAGAGGATAGGTTGAAATGCTTTTTTGTATCTTCTGTAATGCTCTAAGCATACTGATTGGATATTTAAAAAAGCTTTTTGTTCATTGATCAAAGGAAAATACCTTAACGGAGATGGAATCCGTGAATATGCTTATGCTCCAATCCTAACAAATTTTATGATGGTAGCCATCAGTCTTACTGAGCCACATTTCACTCTTGGAGCTCCTAAAGCTAAAGGAAAATATTATTGGCTTTTCGTAACCTGCATCTCCCTCCATTTTATGGCCTTTTTCTGGATGTCCATTGCTCTCTTCTTGTAGGGTCACTGTGAGGCTAACTGCACAAATGTGCATTGGACTTCTGTGAACACCTTGGGTGAGGGCAAAGTAGAGGGTGATTACTTAACTTCAAAGTATTACTGATATTAAAACCAATATATCTTGTGCAATGCTAGAGGATAATACCTAAAAATGCAATTGATAGCATCATCTTAGCCACAATTAAATCCTAAAAAGCACAACGTGAGTGTTTTCATTTTAAATCCAATTGGGTATTTGCCATCATCAATCTCCCTCAATTCCACACACGAATGACCTGCTTTCAGTTATCATACACCACAAGGATGTTCTGGTCCCAGGGTAGAGGGTCTATTGGTGTACTGTAGAGAATAGATCAAGCGTTAATGTGTGACTATAGCTTAGCTTTGCAGGAATATTGAATTCTGCAAATGGAAAAACATTTTGAGAAAGCAGTGTAAGAAATCATCAATGGCTGAAGGCAATAACCAATGACAAAGAAGCCAGTGGTTTTCCTATGCCGTGTGTGTTTCTCTTTCTTTTATTTATTGTAAGATGTTATGTGACAAATGATAGTGTGCATTTCACGCATTTTTAATTTGGAGAGAAACGTAGCAGCAGCTCCAAATAAAGGAAGCTTTCCCATCTTTTCTTTCAAGTTCCCTGGGCTGTAGCCACCTACTTTGTAGAACAGAATTCTGGTTCCATGTGTGTCTGTTTGCTTTGATATAGGCTTATCACAGGCACTGCCAGCATTGGTTTGCTGCGTGCAAGATTTCCACATGTTTAGGATCGTCCTGAATACTTCAGAAATATATATATATATATATATATTCTATCATATGCTTTCATTTCAAGTAAGTACTCCAAGGCTCATCAAAGAGAAAACTTGCTGGAATTGCTCAGTTGACTTCCCCGTTTTATTTCTGTAAAATAGTATGGTTTGTATGTTAATAATGGGAAGTACAGAATGAGAGTTTTTAGATAAATATTTTAAAGTAAACTTAACTCACTATTACCTTTATTTTATCTTTTTCTCCAGGTAATTCACAAATAGGGACATATATAACAGCAACGTTACTTATAAGGGATGATGCATTTCCCTTTCTGCTGACTCAATAAATAAAACTTTATTAACATGAATCACCATTTACAATGTTATTTTTCATGTTTTGGCAGGCTATACCATGGAATTCCTTTAAATTGCAAATATTGCTAGTGCAGATTTTTTTTTTTTTAAGATTTTATTTATTTATTTGACAGAGAGAGACACAGTGAGAGAGGGAACACAAGCAGGGGGAATGGGAGAGGGAGAAGCAGGTTTCCCATGGAGCAGGGAGCCCGATGTGGGGCTCAATCCCATGACCCTGGGATCATGACCTGAGCCGAAGGCAGATGCTTAACGACTGAGCCACCCAGGCGCCCCGTGCAGATTTTTTTTTTTAATTGGAGTACAGTTAACACTAGTAATGTAGAATTTTTTTAAAAAATGATGTAAAAAATAATAAAATAAAATAACTGATTTAATTTATAGAAAGTTATCATAGTTATCAGGAATAAGGTTGGAGTGTGCAGCGCTATCTCTTTCCTGAAGGCCCACCATCCATGCTGGCCACACTGAACTTATCTTTCTGGGTTGATATCCGCCATCTATCCAGTAGCCAATGAGAATAAGAGCTCTATTCATGCCAATAAAGCAAAAAATTGTAAAAGTAAGAAAATCTTCTTCACCCTGGTGCATACAAATAGTCCTTATACTATATATAAACTTGGGTCCTGGGATGTTCTATCCTAATCTTCCTAAGGTCTTTATTTTGTTCTGGTTCTTTCATACTCTCTAGTCATTTGAATAAAACCCTTATCTACTTCCTTCTGATAGTTTTCCACAATAAAATCATTTTCTTATGTGACAGTCATGTATTGTTACACTCTTAAAAATATAGATTTCTTGTGTTTTCAAAAATATTATAAGCTCCTTTATGATACAGACCATTTTGAATACTTCAATTGTATTTACTGCAATTTTTATATACAGAAGTATTCAGAGAAAGCAATTGTATTTTATATTTAATTATATAAAATAAACATAAAGTATGTACCTATGATGATTTGTAATATATTGCTCTTAGTGAGATTTTACTTTGTCAAATAGATCTCGTATCTATAAACTAAGACTGATAAAAATCTGTACAGATAAAAGGCTAGGAATAACGTGAGTACTTATTTCTGGTCATAGTCTTCTGATGACTGTGAGCCTCTCATTAAAATTATTTTCACCAGTTTTGTATATTTCCTTTATGTCCTTGAAAACACTACATTTTTTTCTATAAGCTTTCTATGTGTCCTATCTACTTCTAATTTTCATAAATCACATATTTTAGCCTTTGCAACCCATGTTTTATTGTAATTGATTTAATAATTAGCTACATACATGTTGTTATTCTTCTTAGGTTTGAGACAAATTAGAAAAGTAGCATTTGTTTGTATTTTATTCCCAGTTTGAAGTCTTTCCACATATTGTTATTTTATATATTTTGGAGAATGAAGGCTTGTCCACATAGTTGTAAACATGTTAGATTTTTTTTTTTTTTTACATTCTCATTCCTTATCTTAAAAAGAAAGTCTTATTACATAATCAATTTTCCTAAACAGTGCTTCCTGTTCAAATTGAATCTCTCTTAAAACCATTTCTTGTCCATAATGCACAAAGAAACAGCTTTTACTCTATGTACTCTAGTTAACCTATTTATTTATTTATTTTTATTATTATGTTCAATTAGCCAACATATAGTATAGTACATCATTAGTTTTTGATCCAGTTAACCAATTTAGCTATGCAGTATTGTTCAACAGAAAGTGCCAGTCTCTATATTATTATGATCTTGGGAACTTTCCTTTAAAGGTCAGTTTCTTAACCATATGTGCTAACGTTTTAGGTTATTTGCTTCCATGATATAGCAGAATTGCCAAAGCCCTTACCAGTCTCTCCAGGAAATCTAATGCTACTTCTTAACTTGTCCTGTATTCTCTGACACTACCTAACTGCTATAATACCATGTTGTCTTATGGTGTAAGGTTTTGGAGAATCCTGTTTTCTCATTGAGGTGTCTGCTTTCCAGATCTCTAGCATCTTGGCCCCTCTTCATCAGACTCTTTCCTACTTATTATTTACAACATAATTTAGGTATCTCCTCACCTCTGTGGTCCTATGACACCATTCGTTTACCTCTCTTACAGGAGAAAATATATTTTACTGAAATTATTTTCTTCTGTATCTGTCTCTGCTTCTTGAATGCAAGCTTTTTAGGAATAGGGACTGAACTTGTTAATTTCTGTACTCCCAACACTTAGCAGTTGTTCAGTATATGTTTGTTGAATTAAATTATATGTTAAACGTATCTCCATATTGAGTAAAACCTAAACAAAACGTCACTAAGAAGGATAGGGAACGGTCCAGAATGTACAGTCATTCAGGGTGATATGTTTCAGTAGTTCTCAAGATTATCTGAATGAAGGAGCACCTGCAACTCGCAATGTTTTTTGAGAAAAATTACACAGATAATTACATCTGCCTTCCAGTTTATTCCTCATTAAGCTACACGTGGTTTTTACATTATGATCTCGGAGAAATGCAACATAAACAAGGTAAGCCCTTGAGCCCAATGATTGTCCTAACTTACTGCCTGGGGAGAGGTTCTGGGCGATAGGCAGAGGCTGACGGTTTCCCTGGGTTGAGCAAATGGAGTGTGGGGAGTCTAGAGAGGCAGAGGGAGGTAGAGTTATAGAGTAGAACACCAGAGAAGAGGGAGGTGTACAGAGTGAGAGGAAGACCCAGAGATCTGAAGAGATTGTCTTTAGCTGAGTACTGATCTATAGGAGAAACCTCTATAGGAGGTTATTGGCCTATTTGGGTTGTCAGTTTCTTCCTGTTTCAGTCTTGGCAGTTTATAGGTTTCTAGGAAGGCATTTATTTCTTCCAGGTTGCTTAATTTATTGGCATATAGTTGTTGATAATAATTTCTAATAATTGTTTCTATTCCCTTCGTGTTAGTCATGATCTCTCCCCTTTCATTCATAATTTTATTAATTTGGGTCCTTTCTCTTTTCTTTTGGATAAGTCTGGCCAGTTGTTTATCAATCTTATTAATTCTTTCAAAGAACCAGCTTCTAGGTTAATTGATCTGATCTACTGTGTTTCTGGTTTCTATTTCATTGATCTCTGCTCTAATCTTAATTTATTTCTCTTCTAATGCATGGCTTAGGCATCATTTGTTGCTTTTTCTCTAGCTCTTTAAGGTGTAAAGTTAGTTGGTGAATTCGGGATTTTTCTATTTTTTTGAGTGAGGCTTGGATGGCTATGTATTTCCTCCTTAGGACCGCCTTTGCAGTATCCCAGAGATTTTGGACTGATGTGTTTTCATTCTCATTGGTTTCCATGAATTGTTTAAGTTCTTCTCTGATTTCTTGGTTGACCCAAACATTATTGAGCAGAGTGGTCTTTAGCTTCAAAGTGTTTGAATTTCTTCCAAAATTTTTCTTGTGAATGAGTTCCAGTTTTAAAGCATTATGGTCTGAGAAGATGCAGGGAATAATCTCAATCTTTTGGTATCAGGTGACACCTGATTTGTGACCCAGTATGTGGTCTATTCTGGAGAAAGTTCCATGTGTGCTCAAAAAGAATGAGTATTCTGTTGTTTTAGGGTGGAATGTTCTGTATATATCTATGAAGTCCATCTGGTCCAGTGTGTCATTCAAAGCTCTTATTTCTTTGTTGATTTTCTGCTTAGATGATCTGTCTATTGCTGAGAGTGGAGTATTGAGGTCTCCTACAATTAACGTATTTTTATCAATATGACTCTTTATTTTGGTTAATAGTTGGCTTATGTAGATGGCTGCTCCCATGTTGGGGGCGTAGATATTTACAGTTGTTAGATCTTCTTGTTGGATAGACCCTTTAAGAATGATATAGTGTCCTTCTGTGTCTCTAATTACAGTCTGTAGCTTAAAATCTAATTTGTCTGATATTAGAATTGCTACCGCAGCTTTCTTTTGAGGTCCGTTAGCATGGAAGATGGATCTCCATCCCTTCACTTTCAGTCTGCATGTATCTTTAGGTTCAAAATGAGTCTCTTGTAGACAGCATATGGATAGGTCCTGTCTTTTCATCTAGTCTGCAGCACTGTGCCTTTTTATGGGAGCATTTAGGCCGTTCATGTTGAGAGTGATTATTGAAAGATATGAATTTACTGTCATCATGTTGCCTGTGAAGACCTTGTTTTTATAAATTGTCTCTATAAATTTCTGTTCTATATCACTCTTGGGGTCTTTCTCCTATAGAACCCCCCTTAATATTTCTTGCAGGGCTGGCTTAGTGGTCACATACTCTTTCAGTTTCTGCCGGTCTTGGAAGCTCTGCATCACTCCAACCATTCTAAATGACAGCCTTGCTGGATAAAGTATTTTTGGCTGCATGTTCTTCTCGTTTAGTACCCTGAAGATGTCTTGCCAGCCCTTTCTGGCTTGCCAGGTCTCTGTGGATAGGTCTGATGTTATTCTGATGTTCCTCCCTCTGTACAAAAGGAATCTCTTCCCTCTAACTGCCCTTAAGATGATTTCCTTGGTTCTAAGATTTGCGAGTTTTATCATTCCATGCCAGGGCATTGGCCTGTTTTCCTTGATCTTGGGATCTTGTAGCAGAGGTTCCTCTCTACCTCTGTAGATGTATGCTTGTTTCATTCCCCATATTAGGGAAGTTCTCAGCTATGAATGTTTGTTTCATTCCCCAGATTAGGGAAGTTCTCAGCTATGATTTGCTCAAATATATCTTCTAGTCCTCTCTCTCTCTCCACCCCCTCAGGGATCCCAATAATTCTGACATTGGAACATTACATGGTGTCACTTATTTCTCTGATTCTATTTTCATGGATTTTGAGTTGTTTTTCCCTGGCCTCCTCTTTTTCCTTCTTCTCTATTAATTGGTCTTCTAGATCACTAATTCATTTTTCTGCCTCATTTATCCTAGCTGTTAGATTATCTAGATTAGATTGGATCTCACTGATAGCATTTTTAAGTTCTGCTAGTTCAGCTTTCATTTCTGCCCTTAGAGACTCTATGTTGCTATTAATCAATTTCTCAATTCTAGCTATTGTCTTGACAATTGCTACCCTAAATTCCATCTCTGACATCTTGGTTATATCTGTATCCATTTGTAAATCTGTGGCAAGTCACAGTCTCTGAGTCTTTCCTGTTTTGGGGGTTCCTCCTCCTAGTCATTCTGTTGAGCGGTGGTTGAGGGAATGTACAGAGTTCAAATTATTGACCACAACCCAAGCAAGATTCATCTGTTTTCTAGGGACCTTAGAGTTGCCAGCTTCTTGTTCTCCCAGCCTGTCTTCTGGGGGAGGGGTCTGCCACGCTGTTATTCAGTCAACCCTGTTTGGGCAGAGTTGAACTGCCCCCTGTGGCAGGAGATGGGCTCAGTGAAAACCAGTGTTTTGGGGCTTTTGTTCTCTGGTGGCTTTCCCTGGTGGCTTTCTGCATCTCTTCTGAGAGTCAGAGCAGAAGAGATCTTTTCCAACCCTCTGCCTCAGAGCAGAGAGATCGCGGTCTCATTGAACTCTCCAGGCCACACTATCTCCGTTTCTGTCCATGCTGCTATAAACTGCAGTGTCCTGGCTTGTGTACCCCTCAATAGCCCTCCCAGTTCTTGCCTCCAGGCCAGGCATGTCTCTGCCCTTTGTGCTTCTAAAACTGCCAGCCATCCCCAGTTCGCTCGCACGGTCCCGCTGCTCCGGGTTTCCATCTGGGGGCTGCCCTAAAGTCCTTTCCCCATTGCTACTGTTCTGCGAGTCTGTGCCCTGTCCCCAGCGTGGGAGGCTTTCACTCACCGGCCGTGTAGGATCCCCACAGCTCCCTCCCCCTTCTGCTTATCTTCTGATATGTGCCTGTGGAATCACGGCTCCCTGCTTCATACTTTAAAACCAACCGCCTGCGATATTCTGTTTGTAGAGATCCAGATCTATCTTCTTACATCTCAGGCTGATTTCGTAGGTGTTCAGAGTGGTCTGGTAGATATCCAGCTCAATTCTGGGACCGGTTTGTAATAGAGTCCCCTACTCCTCTGCCATCTTTTTCTCAACCACAGATACGCAGATACTGTAACCTTGCTGCTTCAGTGGTTGTTGAAGGTCTGTCTGTAGCTTAAATCTGAAACTTAAGGGAAAAAAATCCAGTTTGTTTTGTTAGCTTTCTGATATAATTTTAATGGCTAATAACTTTTATGACCCAAGCCATCATATTTATAATAGACTGTATCTTTATGTATAATTTTAATTGCATTATATTAACATATAATATAAATAATGCAAATATAACTACAATTTATATAATATATATAATTACATATATAATTATAATAGTATGAATATGATTAAAATAGAATTTAATTATATAATATATTATTCTAATTAACAATTATTTCCATATTTATTATTTAAATTTGTTAAAAATGATGTCATTTCCTATTTATATTTTAGAGTCAGTATTGCATTGGGGGAGTTTACAACTATAGGTTTGTGGAAACAATACAGTATTAAGAAATGATATATATATTTTTATTTACCCTATTGTGCCATTTTATAAAGTATGTGGGGTTCATTTATGGAGAAGTCTACTTTCATTGAACCATTTCTTCTTTGTTAGTAGAAAACCCACAGTTTCAGATGCTTCTCTTTATTATCTTTGGCCAAATAATGAGTCATCTTAAGCACAAGTACAACTGATACAAAGACCCCATGAGTTATTTACATTTTACGGACTGATGAAATAACCTTCCTTCTGGTTTTTATTTTATCTGGCAACATGCTTGGGATGATAGGTTCTACATAGAAGTAAGAGATATGTTTTATTACCTGCTTTTTCCATAATGTATATTAGGAACCCAAAGTAGAAACTTTATGGAAACACCAACAACTAAGCTGACATAAACCACAGTGACTTATATAAAAGCATCTCCTGCACAGATGAACTGCTCTTGAATACAGAAGACTGATTTCAGTTCCGGACAGTCAGGATGGGAATTGTATCTGTGATAATAATGGCACAAGGCAGACAGAAGCTATTTTTAAAAGAACTGCCTGGAGGCCAGAGGGTTACTCCCGAGAGGGGGAAAAAAATCAGCATTTCCATCTTCAGTTTTGAGTGTGGAGCTCTGACTTTTCCAGCCTGCAAACAGTAAAAGCTAAACCTATGCATATTAGTAAAAATATGCCTCAGAGAATAGCAGGGGAAAAATGCAGCCAAACTGTTCTCCATAGTGCATCATTTATAAATCTGTGGTTAACATCTGAACAGCTTCATGTGGCAAGGAGAAAACCCCTTACATACAAAGAGAACTTGTAACTAATTATGCTCAGTCTGTTGCATTGTTACCAGTCATTGCTTCTGAACAATGCATGCTCCTAACAACTATCCAAGTCATACATAATGCATTGTAGATTGGAAAACACATACCCAAACTAGTCATATTAAATCCACAACTCAAAATATAAACCTTGGTTTATTCACATCTCTCTACTTCTGACATTAGGGTTCCAATTTTATTCATTTATTTGCAGACACGGGCTTATCTGTTGATCTTCAGAAGTAAAGATCCTTTCTCCAAGCAACAAGAACAAACAAAAAAGCAAAAAACCAAACAAAAATACTTTACCCTGAACTAAACTTCGCTTCTTCCAAATAAGTTTGATGTGAGGTAATCTCATTACTCTATAAACAATCCCTTTCCTTCTCAAAGCTCACATCAAATAGCAAGAAACATCTGTGAACAGAGAGAAGAATAATTAGGGATCTAGGGAGAATTTCATAAACATAGCACAACATTCAGCCTATGCATCTCAAAGACTCAGGGAACTGTTCATTCAATAGAGTAATATCCTTTATTCAGTGTCATCCTTTCCTCTCTTTCTGGAGAAATCACTGCTGTTAAAATGCTTAATCTCCTTTGAAATAGACATATTGAAGCCAGCATCAGAGTTAAAAGCGAAGATTGATAGTGCCTGTCAGAAAAATGAGGCATTTAAAAGTCAGGCATTGAACCGGGTTACTTTGTGTGTGGCTCTGTTGTTCTGGGGGCTGGATGTGGTAGAATAAGAAACACCGTAACCTCTTCTAAATCTGAAGCTGAGTTTTCTGTGCTGTTTTCACTCTTTAACAATTGAAAAGAACTTTGGGTTTGTTTAAATCAGAGCATGTAATAGTAATAAACATTTGTTGAGTACCTACATTTTCAGCTGTAAACACAACCTAAACAAGCATGCATCAAACATATTAACTATTTGCTTTAAAAATCATATTATCTACTAGTCACTGGCCTATTTTGGCCATCATTACCCTTACAGATAGACGTCTTGAAAGAAGGTTTCCATTCATTTATTCCAATTACTTCTCCCTCATTCTTCAGTCTACTACAGTTGAGCTTCTGTGTCCCAAACTAAAATCCAAATGATCAATTTTTCAAATACAATTGGTGTTCTTAGATCTTGATAGGTATAAAATTGCACAAGTACTACACAATTCAGGAGTGTTTTCCCTTCCCATTCTCACTCCTCTTGCCACCTCTGACTTAAACACTCTCAGTCATTTGGTAGCTATCTTCCCATTCCTCTGACTACCCATTTATATATGCTTATACGTAACATAGGTAGACAAACTGCTTTCCATCCTTGGCCTTCTAATCCCTTAAGGTACCCAGCACATCAGTGTAGGGGGTTCTATTTCATTCTTTCTAATGACTGTGATGTGGATGCTCCATGAGGTATATAATCTCTCTTTTGCTGATGAACATTGAAGTTATTAACACTTCATCATTTTTAAACATTTCAGTGAGCATTATTGTATGGGGTTGCTGAGTCAGAGGTAATGCACTTTAAAAAATGACAGATATTGCCCAGTCCCGATAAAGTAAACTTTTCTCACTGACAACATATAAGAATGTGCATCCATATTCCTTCCTGGGAAACATACTTCTTTGTTCTTGACTGTCTCATGGCGAAAAATATCTTCATCCCATGATTATTAGTGAGACTGGCCATCCTTTCATGTATTTACTCACTATATATGTGAGTAATATCTTTGCAAAATTTCTTATAACATAGTTTGCCAATCATATTGAGATTGATGTTGGAGATTTTAATTTTAAGGACCTTAATCTTTTATTTTTTATGTATTGCAAATATTTCTTACATGATGCTGTTGATTTTGAAGATTTTAATGTTATATCATGTTGGACATGAGTTTCTTAAATGTTATATAATCATATATGACAGTCTTTCCCTTCATGATACTTGGACTACGTGACTTGCTTCTGAAGGTCATAAAATATTACTTTGTAGGTTATTCTGCTTTTCTAGTTCTTTAACCCATCAGGACATTACTTTTATATGTTTATATTTACAAGTCATATATGTAAAATATACATATATATGAAATCAGCATTCTCTTTTTTCTCCAAATGGAAAGACAATATCCTAAAACGTTTATTGAATTATTTATAATTGCTTAATGGTTTTTAATATTATCTTTATTATAAAAAACAGCATATGTCATAGGCCTATTTATGAGCACTCCATTTTTTTGTGCTGACTGCTTGTTTATGTCTGCTTGAATATTACGTTATTTCATTTTTTACATTTTAATACCTCATTTTCATAACTAGCAGAATATGATCATCATGCTATTATTTTCCAATATTGATTGACTCTTTTAATGTTTTTTTTAAATTTAATCTCACACCACTCACAAAAGTTAACATGAAAAAAATAGAATAACCATATGATCCAGCAAGCCTATTTCTGGATTGCTATCCAAAGGAAACAAAAACAGGATCTCAAAGAGGTATTTGTTGTTCCATATCCATTACAGCATTATTCACAATAGCCAAGATATGGAAACAACCTAAGTGTCTATTAATGGGTGAAGGGATAAAGAAATTGTGGTATATGTATGCAGTGGAGAATTATTCAGCCATGAGTAAGGAGGAAATTTTGTCATTTGCAACAGAGTGGATGGACCTTGAAGACATTATTCTAAGTTAAATAAGTCAGACAAGGAAAGACAAATAGCAAATGTTCTCACTTATATGGAATTTTAAAAAGCCAAACTCATAGACTGTTACAAGGGCCTGAGGGGCTGAGAATGAGGATATGTTGTCAAAGGGTACAAATTTGCAGTTATAAGATGAAAAATTCTGGTGACCTAACATACAGTGTGGTGATTGTAGTTAGTAATATTTTACTAAATATTTTCTAAGAGAGTAGATCTTAAATATTCTCACCACACACGTACACACATACAAAGGTAATTATGTTATGTGATGGAGGTGTTAGTTAATGTTACCATGGTAATCATTTTGCAATATATAGTGTATCAAATCAAGACTTTGTATACCTTAAATTTATACAGTGTTATATGTCAGTTATAGCTCAATGAAGCTGGACAAAGGAGAAAAAAATCTTTCCCTCAAAGAGAGAGGGCAGGGGAGATTGAGAGAGCTATAAACCCAACTTCTGGATTTCTCACCATTTGAAAGAAATTGTATTTACTAACTGAATCTGAGATTTTGCTCAAGATACAAGTTGTGTCTTATTTCCAAACTGTCTTCTTCAGCTCAACATGTCAATAAGAAATATTGAATATTAGATATTCAAAACTTACTGGGCATGGAGAGTCATTGGTCCCATAGAATGAACTAAAAAAAAAAAAAGTCAGTGCAAAAGATAAAGATAAACTTACATCTATAAAAGTATGGGATGATAATTTGTTACTTACATTCATAAAGATTACTATTTTGTATTTTTTTCCAGTTTTTTTTTATTATTATGTTATGTTAATCACCATGCATTACATCATTAGTTTTTGATGTAGTGTTCCATGATCCATTGTTTGCATGTAACACCCAGTGCTCCATGCAGAACATGTCCTCTTTAATACCCATCACCAGGCTAACCCATCCCCCCACCCCCCTCCCCTCTAGAACCCTCAGTTTGTTTCTCAGAGTCCATTGTCTCTCATGGTTCGTCTCCCCCTCCGATTTTCCCCCCTTCATTTTTCCCTTCCTGCTATCTTCTCCTTTTTTAAAATTTTTTTTTTATTTTGTATTATTTTTTAAATGTAGCGTTAATTTGCCTTGAAGTATCTCTGTCATATGGTTGTTTATCAATCTGATATTCATCAAAGGAATAGAATACTTGTACATAAGTAGTCTGGGAAGTTGGGGTAGCTGCTCCTGTCTATTCACTGTTCTACTTACTGAGTTCCCTCCCACTTCCCCTCTGACCCAGTTTCTACACTCACTGCCTTTTAGGATGACCCAACTATCATTTCAGCCATGCTGTGACAGCCTTATTTAAAGATATTCGTTTCGCATTCTCCTCCTAATTTTTCGATGGAAATGTATGCTTCTCAGGGTCACAGGGGATCCTCAAGCCAGACCTAGGAAGCCTTTGCTGCCAATCATTAATCTGCCAGTGCAGATTTACTAGAGCCAGCAGACTCGTGGTCTTGCAGGTGGAGCTCTGAGAGCCCTGAGAAGGTGAGCGTGGTGAAGGAGCAAGGTTTCTGGGGATCTGAGGGCTCTGCCTGGCTTGGCAAGGAGGGCCAAATAATTACTGGAATAAATTTAAAGGAAGCTGTGATATTTCCTGCAAGAGAAATTGCTCTGTCAGCTCCTACCCTCATAGTATTATTGGCTACCAGATTAAGGCTTAAAGGCCTATACAGTCCTTCGATTTTAGAAGTTTTCCCTCAATACGGCTTAGCTTATTTCCCACATCTGCATTTTCTAGGAATAAACAGTTCATCGTGTTCTACTTCAGATGTCCGCATAGCCTGCCTGCATCCACACCCAATAACCATAACCAGATTTGCTAAATGGATAAAGAAGGCTTCTGGAAGGATTTTTCAAGGCATCAGGTGAAAACATTTAAAAGCCAACAGACTCAGTAAACAGGAATGTCAGTTCCTCTGACACCCCAGGGTATCCACACCCCTGAAGAAATTTGTAATCGTGAAACAAAAGCTCAAAGAGCATAGGATGCAATGACAAAAACTGTCACTATCTCCCACCAGCCAAACAGGTGAAGGGAGTCCACTTTACTTGGTCTGCTCCCCACACAAAGCAAGGGTGTTGCCAAATAGAAAATGACAGAGAAAAAACATCCTTTACTTTTATTACTTTGCCTCATGATTCCATACACCGAGTTTTTATGGGAAAAGAGTAGGAATGTGTGAAGGACTGGGGATGGTGATAAAAATCAGAAGCTTAACGATTATAGTATCAGCATCTGAGCATTGCTGTGCCTGCCAGCCTCCCAGTTGCACTTAGAAGTCACGGGAGATGAGGGACCTCTGATTCTGAGAAAAGCTAGTCAGGTTTAGCTTGTTTCTTCTCACCACTGTGCACTAATTCTGCAAAATTAGATAACAGAACAAGCTCTGCACTGACAGTGTATAGGCAAGCTGAGCTATTCCAGTTGAGGACCAAACAGACCAATCCCAAAAGGGGTTGCTTTTCCTTTTATCGACAGGATGGGAAAGATTTATTGCAATGTTGAAATAAATTGTTGAAAATCTATTTCTTAAGAAGTCTATGGTGATCTTTGTCAATCTGACTTCTGCGTGCACAAGAATGCAAAAACTCTGTACAGAACTGACTATTAATAGAACAAACACGACTTGTTTTTTAAATTCTCCTTTAGTTTAACCTTGTCTTTTTTTTTTTTTTTAACACAATTTGGATACTTGCCTTCAAGGATTGAGAAAATAAGCCAGCGATTTCCTTCCAGAGAAGTCTTGAAAGGTCTTCAATAGAGTTTAGCTTTCTAGTATGCCACTAATTAACATTAACTCTTGGGTATTCTTCAGAAAAAGTATTCTTAAATTATAGAGGTGCTGCTACATGTGAAGGTTTGTTTATTTAGGTCTTAAATTTCTATAAAACATCACTCTTGGAAAATGTCAGTGTATTGATTATCTTCCCCCAAATGATACCATCCCCTTTTATTAGACAATGTCTAGGAGGCAATGAAAATTTATCTTATCTTATGTGACATTCAGAAAAACAGTCTAGAAAACTAGGAGAAAAAAATCCAAGAGCTATTTAAAGCAATGGTATGTGGCCTTAATAATCACTTATATCAGTTCTGCAACTGCACACACATTTCTTGGTCCTAAACTTTTGGTTTAGTTAATAAAATCACTGAAATTAGATTAAGATTAGATATCATATCATATTCCTGTACCAATTGGTACAATTCCTTTTTAACCACTGGCCAATATCAATAAATGTTAGCTTATGTCAGTTGGGGAAAGCTGAAGAAAAAAAGTAATAATGAAACTGAAAATCAAAGAATGTTAATGTATTAAGCATGATATGAATGATCAAAGTGACTTCATCTTTGCTTTTGGAAGTCTGATTTACCAGAATTTGTGGTGAGGTCCTCTTAATGATGCTGGTAATCACAATGGATGCAATAATAAAAGGGGATGAAGTGTTCCCACTAAGATGTAGAAGAGAGGAATTAAATTAACCAAAATCTAGGTTGGATCCAAGCCCTCCCATGTACAACCTTATGCTGATATACCTGAAGCTTGAAATCAGAGACCAAGTACAGCAGAGGAAATCCTTTTCTTCACCAATTCTCTCTGCCTTAGCCTTAGCTGGCTTACTTAGCGCTTTTTTTTTTTAAAATCAAATTATACAGGAGTAGTTGTAAATTTAGATTCCTATAATGGGTTGAATTGTGTTATGAATGTGAAATTCATATAAACCTCAGGATGGGACCTTATTTGGAAATGGGGTTCTTGAAGATGTAGTTAGTTAAGATGAAGTCACACTAGACTAAGATTGGTTTCTAATCCTTATAAAAAAGGGAACTTTGGACACAGGCATATATGCAGGGGAGAGCATCTGCAAACCTCTAGAAGCTTAGAGGAAAGGTATGGAAGAGATTCTCCCTCACAGCCCTCAGGAGGATCCAACCTTGCTGACCTCTTGATCTCAAACTTCTAGGTTCCAGAACTGAGACGATACGTTTCTGATGGTGAAGCCACTTACTAGGTGGTACTTTGTTAAGGAAGCCCTAGAAAACTAGTAAGCTCTTAGATTCTCCGTATCACATTTCCCAAACTTACCTGATCATCAGAATTTTTTGTGCAACTTTTAAAAATACAGATTCCGGTGGAAACTTTCACAACAGATTCCAGTTCAATATGTTTGGGGTGGGCCTGGAAATCTTTATTACAATAAAAAAACAACCAAACTAAAAAACTCTCATCAGTGATTCTGCTGCAGAGTTAGATTTGAGAATTTCTACTCACGGAAACAGTATTAAGAGAAGTTTACAAATGACCAAAAAAAAAAAGGTTCTAATTTTTCTCTAATTTCTTGGGGAGGTTAAAAAATATATATGTTATTTTTATTTCTAGGCCTTAATTATCTCTTTTGCAAAAGGGGAAGGTTGGACCTTATTGTAAAAGGCAGAAATTTGTAGTCAGAGGTCCTCTCATTAATATTTCTTACCTATTTTGATCAATAATAAGAATATGTACAATGTGTTCAGAGACAGCCATTGTTCAGTGGATTGTGCTGACTTTGCTGGGGTTGGTCTTCCTCCCCTCCCCAAAAGCCAGCCCCTCCTTAGAGCTGGGACAGGGGGCCGGTCCCTGGGCAGGCGACCATGAGCAAATGGAAGGCATGGCCAGAGATGCTCAAGGGGAAATCACCCACATGCTCACAGAACTTGCAGACTTCGAGAAGAACGTGAACCAGGCCATCCACAAGTGCAATGCTTACAGAAAAAGCAGCGTCTGTGATAGCAAAGTACCCATACAAAATAAAATGTGGAGCAGAAGCTAAGAAATTGCCTAGAGTAGGAACAAAAGTTGCTGAAAAGATTGATGAATTGTTAGCGACTAGAAAATTGTGTAAGCTGGGAAAGATTCAGCAGGATGATACGAGTTCATCCGTCAATTTCCTGACTCAAGTTAATGGCATCGGTCCATCTGCTGCAAGGAAGTTTGTAGATGCAGAAATTAAAGCCTTAGAAGATCTCAGGAAAAAAAAATGAAGATAAGTGGAACCATCATCTGCGAACTGGGCTGAAGTATTTTGATGAATTTGAGAAAAGAATTCATCCTGAAGAAATGTGACAAGTGTAAGCCATTGTACTAATTGAAGTTTAAAAACTGAATTCTGAATTCCTTGCTAGAGTCTGCAGCGGGTTTCCGCAGAGGTGCACAGTCCGTTGGTGGCATGGATGTTCTTCTGATCCATCCAAACTTTACTTCTGAATCCACCAAACAGCCAAAGCTGTTACATCGTGTTGTGGAGCAGTTACAGAAGGTCCATTTTATTACAGATGCTGTCAAAAGGTGAAACAAAGTTCAGGTGTTTGCCAGCTTCCCAGTAAAAATGATGATAAGGAGTATCCACAAAGGAGAATTGATATAAGGTTGATATCCAAGGATCAATAGTACTATGGTGCTCTCTGTTTCACTGGGAGTGATATTTTCAATAAGAATATGAGAGCTCATGCCCTTAAAAAAGGGCTTCACAATGAGGAATACACAGTCCATCCCAGAGGAGTCACTGGAGTTTCTGGAGAACCTCTGCCAGTGGATAGTGAGAAAGACATCTTTGACTACATCCAGTGGAAATACCAAGAACCCCAGGATTGAAGTGAAGGAGGTCTGTTCTTCATTCCAGGCACAGCTTAACTCAATAGGAGTCTTGATTTATTTCTTAACCTTTGCTTTGTAAGGGTCTCTGGTGTTTTTAAATGATTGTTTCTTCTTCTTGCTTTAACTTACACTGTAGTCAGTAAAGCTTCTTGTACTATTTAAAAAAAGAAAGAATATGTACAGTGTTTCATCCATCATCATGCAAGTGCCAGTTAGTAACCACCATTTTGCTTCGCAGGTCAGGTTCCCCATGAAACAGACTCTCAGTTGAAGTATAGGTGGCTTATTAGAGAATGAAGAAATCAGGATGGGTAGAGGGAGAGGTAGAACTTTCATGGAGACCACCTCTGCTGGTCTGTGTGGCTTGCCTGGGGAGATGAGCCTCTGGTCACCCAGCATTTTTCAGGTCATGGCCACTGCATTTCTCCCTTTACCATAATAATTGGACAGAGGAATGTCAAGAATTGTCCTCTGGGAATCCCCTGGATTCCTGAGTGGTACACCACAGTACTTGCTACCCATTGTTCTTAAGATTGTTTTCTTTTTATTTTTTTTTCCTGACATTGGTATGTATGTATATGATTTTTGTATTCCCTACTCTTTTTATAATAAACATGGGAAAAAGACCATAGTTACTACATGTGAAGTTGTCACAGGAGAAACATTTGAAGATTCCTCCCATTATGTTTCTCTTATGTAAATGTGAAGAATGTTGTGGTAGGCTAGCTACATTCTCAATTTCTTGGTAGTGAAAATGAAGTCAGGAAGCAAAAACTGGAGGACTGTCGGGGCACCTGGGTGGCTCAGTCGTTAAGTGTCTGCCTTTGGCTCAGGTCGTGATCCCAGGGTCCTGGGATCGAGTCCCACATCCGGCTCCCTGCTCAGCGGGAAGCCTGCTTCTCCCTTTCCCACTCCCCCTGCTTGTGTTCCTGCTCTTGCTATCTCTCTCTCTGTCAAATAAATAAAATCTAAAAAAACAAAAACAAAAACAAAAAACCCCCCCAAAACTGGAGGACTGTCACTTGTCACATGAGAGAAGGATTTTTTTTCTCATTTTTAAAAAATTTTTTTATTGTTATGTTAATCCCCA
This sequence comes from Halichoerus grypus, assembly GCF_964656455.1. NCBI lineage: Eukaryota > Metazoa > Chordata > Mammalia > Carnivora > Phocidae > Halichoerus > Halichoerus grypus. The sequence continues at coordinate 49,520,466 of NC_135717.1, read as the reverse complement.
TACATCACATCATTAGTTTTAGATATATTGTTCCATGATTCATTGTTTGTGCATAACACCCAGTGCTCCATGCAGAACGTGCCCTCCTCAATACCCATCACCAGGCTAACCCATCCTCCCACACCCCTCCCCTCTAGAACCCTCAGTTTGTTTTTCAGAGTCCATCGTCTCTCATGGTTCTTCTCCCCCTCTGATTTCCCCCCCTTCATTCTTCCCCTCCTGCTACATTCTTCTTCTTTTTTTCTTTCTTAACATATATTGCATTATTTGTTTCAGAGGTACAGATCTGAGATTCAACAGTCTTGCACAATTCACAGCGCTTACCAGAGCACATACCCTCCCCAGTGTCCATCACCCAGTCACCCCATCCCTCCCACCCCACCCCCCACTCCAGCAACCCTCAGTTTGTTTCCTGAGATTAAGAATTCCTCATATCAGTGAGGTCATATGATACATGTCTTTCTCTGTTTGACTTATTTCGCTCAGCATAATACCCTCCAGTTCCATCCACGTCGTTGCAAATGGCAAGATCTCATTCCTTTTGATGGCTGCATAATATTCCATTGTATATATATACCACCTCTTCTTTATCCATTCATCTGTTGATGGACATCTTGGCTCTTTCCACAGTTTGGCTATTGTGGACATTGCTGCTATAAACATCGGGGTGCACGTACCCTTTCGGGTCCCTACTTTTGTATCTTTGGGGTAAATACCCAGGAGTGCAATTGCTGGATCATATGGTAGCTCTATTTTCAACTTTTTGAGGAACCTCCATACTGTTTCCCAGAGTGGCTGCACCAGCTTGCATTCCCACCAACAGTGTAGGAGGGTTCCCCTTTCTCCGCATCCCCGCCAACATCTGTCATTTCCTGACTTGTTAATTTTAGCCATTCTGACTGGTGTGAGGTGGTATCTCATTGAGGTTTTGATTTGGATTTCCCTGATGCCGAACGATATTGAACACTTTTTCATGTGTCTGTTGGGCATTTGGATGTCTTCTTTGGAAAAATGTCTGTTCATGTCTTCTGCCCATTTCTTGATTGGATTCTTTGTTCTTTTGGTGTTGAGTTTGATGAGTTCTTTATAGATTTTGGATACTAGCCCTTTATCTGATATGTCATTTGCAAATATCTTCTCCCATTCTGTCAGTTGTCTTTTGGTTTTGTTGACTATTTCCTTTGCTTTGCAAAAGCTTTTTATCTTGATGAAGTCCCAATAGTTCATTTTTGCCCTTGTTTCCCTTGCCTTTGGCGATGTTTCTAGGAAAAAGTTGCTGCGGCTGAGGTCGAAGAGGTTGCTGCCTGTGTTCTCCTTTAGGATTTTGATGGACTCCTGTCTCACATTGAGATCTTTCAACCATTTGGAGTCTATTTTTGTGTGTGGTGTAAGGAAATGGTCCAGTTTCATTCTTCTGCATGTGGCTGTCCAATTTTCCCAACACCATGTGTTGAAGAGACTGTCTTTTTTCCATTGGACATTCTTTCCTGCTTTGTCAAAGATTAGTTGACCATAGAGTTGAGGGTCCATTTCTGGGCTCTCTATTCTGTTCCATTGATCTATGTGTCTGTTTTTGTGCCAGTACCATACTGTCTTGATGATGACAGCTTTGTAGTAGAGCTGGAAGTCCGGAATTGTGATGCCGCCAGCTTTGCTTTTCTTTTTCAACATTCCTCTGGCTATGCAGGGTCTTTTCTGGTACCATACAAATTTTAGGATTATTTGTTCCATTTCTTTGAAAAAAGTGGATGGTATTTTGATAGGCATTGCACTGAATGTGTAGATTGCTCTATGCAGCATTGACATCTTCACAATATTTGTTCTTCCAATCCATGAGCATGAAATGTTTTTCCATTTCTTTGTGTCTTCCTCAATTTCTTTCATGAGTATTTTATAGTTTTCTGAGTACAGATCCTTTGCCTCTTTGGTTAGATTTATTCCTAGGTATCTTATGGTTTTGGGTGCAATTGTAAATGGGATCGACTCCTTAATTTCTCTTTCTTCTGACTTGTTGTTAGTGTATAGGAATGCCACTGAATTCTGTGCATTGATTTTATATCCTGCCACTTTACTGAATTCCTGTATGAGTTCTAGCAGTTTTGGGGTGGAGTCTTTGGGATTTTCCACATAAAGTATCATATCATCTGCAAAGAGTGAGAGTTTGACTTCTTCTTTGCCAATTTGGATGCCTTTGATTTCTTTTTGTTGTCTGATTGCTGTGGCTAGGACTTCCAATACTCTGTTGAATAGCAGTGGTGATAGTGGACATCCCTGCCGCGTTCCTGACCTTAGGGAGAAAGCTCTCAGTTTTTCCCCATTGAGAATGATATTTGCTGTAGGTTTTTCATAGATGGCTTTTATGATATTGAGGTATGTACCCTCTATCCCTATACTCTGAAGAGTTTTGATCAAGAAAGGATGCTGTACTTTGTCAAATGCTTTTTCTGCATCTATTGAGAGGATCATATGATTCTTGTTCTTTCTTTTGTTAATGTATTGTATCACGTTGATTGATTTGCGCATGTTGAACCAACCTTGCAGCCCAGGGATAAATCCCACTTGGTCGTGGTGAATAATTCTTTTAATGTACTGTTGGATCCTATTGGCTAGTATTTTGGTGAGAATTTTTGCATCCATGTTCATCAGGGATATTGGTCTGTAATTCTCCTTTTTGATGGGGTCTTTGTCTGGTTTTGGGATCAAGGTAATGCTGGCCTCATAAAATGAGTTTGGAAGTTTTCCTTCCATTTCTATATTTTGGAACAGTTTCAGAAGGATAGGTATTAATTCTTCTTGAAATGTTTGGTAGAATTCCCCTGGGAAGCCATCTGGCCCTGGGCTTTTGTGTTTTGGGAGCTTTTTGATGACTGCTTCAATTTCCTTAGTGGTTATAGGTCTGTTCAGGTTTTCTATTTCTTCCTGGTTCAGTTTTGGTAGTTGATACATCTCTAGGAATGCATCCATTTCTTCCAAGTTATCTAATTTGCTGGCATAGAGTTGCTCATAATATGTTCTTATAATTGTTTGTATTTCTTTGGTGTTGGTTGTGATTTCTCCTCTTTCATTCATGATTTTGTTGATTTGGGTCATTTCTCTTTTCTTTTTGATAAGTCTGGCCAGGGGCTTATCAATCTTGTTAATTCTTTCAAAGAACCAGCTCCTAGTTTCGTTGATCTGTTCTACTGTTCTTTTGATTTCTATTTCATTGATTTCTGCTCTGATCTTTATTATTTCTCTTCTCCTGCTGGGTTTAGGCTTTATTTGCTGTTCTTTCTCCAACTCCTTTAGGTGTAGGGTTAGGTTGTGTACTTGAGACCTTTCCTGTTTCTTGAGACAGGCTTGTATTGCTATATACTTTCCTCTTAGGACTGCCTTTGCTGTATCCCAAAGATTTTGAATAGTTGTGTTTTCATTTTCATTGGTTTCCATGAATTTTTTTTAATTCTTCTTTAATTTCCTGGTTGACCCATTCATTCTTCAGTAGGATGCTCTTTAGCCTCCATGTATTTGAGTTCTTTCCGACTTTCCTCTTGTGATTGAGTTCTAGTTTCAAAGCATTGTGGTCTGAAAATAGGCAGGGGATGATCCCAATCTTCTGGTACTGGTTGAGACTTGATTTATGACCTAGGATGTGATCTATTCTGGAGAATGTTCCATGGGCACTAGAGAAGAATGCGTATTCCATTGCTTTGGGATGGAATGTTCTGAATATGTCTGTGAAGTCCATTTGGTCCAGTGTGTCATTGAAAGTCTTTATTTCCTTGTTGATCTTTTGCTTAGACGATCTGTCCATTTCAGTGAGGGGGGTGTTAAAGTCCTCCACTATTATTGTATTGTTGTCGATGTGTTTCTTTGCTTTTGTTATTAATTGCCTTATATAATTGGCTGCTCCCATGTTAGGGGCATAGATATTTACAATTGTTAGATCTTCTTGTTGGATAGACCCTTTAAGTAGGATATAGTGTCCTTCCTCATCTCTTATTACAGTCTTTGGTTTAAAATCTAATTTGTCTGATCTAAGGATTGCCACCCCAGCTTTCTTTTGGTGTCCATTAGCATGGTAAATGGTTTTCCACCCCCTCACTTTCAATCTGGGGGCGTCTTTGGGTTTAAAATGAGTCTCTTGCAGACAGCATATCGATGGGTCTTGTTTTTTAATCCAATCTGATAGCCTGTGTCTTTTGATTGGGGCATTTAGCCCATTTACATTCAGGGTAACTATTGAAAGATAGGAGTTCAGTGCCATTGTATTGCCTGTAAAGTGACTGTTACTGTATATTGTCTGTGTTCCTTTCTGGTCTATGTTGCTTTTAGGCTCTCTCTTTGCTTAGAGGACCCCTTTCAATATTTCTCGTAGGGCTGGTTTCATGTTTGCAAATTCCTTTAGTTTTTGTTTGTCCTGGAAGCTTTTTATCTCTCCTTCAATTTTCAATGACAGCCTAGCTGGATATAGTATTCTTGGCTGCATATTTTTCTCATTTAGTGCTCTGAATATGTCCTGCCAGTCCTTTCTGGCCTGCCAGGTCTCTGTGGATAAGTCTGTTGCCAATCTAATGTTTCTACCATTGTAGGTTACATATCTCTTCTCCCGAGCTGCTTTCAGGATTTTCTCTTTGTCTCTGAGACTCGTAAGTTTTACTATTAGATGTCGGGGTGTTGACCTATTTTTATTGATTTTGAGAGGGGTTCTCTGTGCTTCCTGGATTTTGATGCCTGTTTCCTTCCCCAAATTAGGGAAGTTCTCTGCTATAATTTGCTCCATTATACCTTCTGCCCCTCTCTCTCTTTCTTCTTCTTCTGGGATCCCAATTATTCTAATGTTGTTTCGTCTTATGGTATTGTTTATCTCTCGAATTCTGCCCTCGTGATCCAGTAGTTGTTTATCTCTCTTTTTCTCAGCTTCTTTATTTTCCATCATTTGGTCTTCTATCTCACTGATTATTTCTTCTGCCTCATTTATCCTAGCAGTTAGCGCCCCCATATTTGATTGCACCTCATTGATAGCCTTTTTGATTTCTACTTGGTTAGATTTTAGTTCTTTTACTTCTCCAGAAAGGGTTTCTCTAATAACTTCCATGTTTTTTTCAAGCCCAGCTAGTATCTTTAAAGTGATGATTCTGAACTCTAGATCTGACATCGTACTAATGTCCGTATTGAGTAGGTCCCTGGCAGTCGGTACTACCTCTTGTTCTTTTTGTTGAGGTGATTTTTTCCGTCTTGTCATTTTGTGCAGGGGAGAACAGATTAATGAGAGAACAAAATGCTAGCAGGGTAACAACATCCCCAGAAAATATACTCTAAACAAATCAGAAAAGACCTGAAGCAGTGTGAAAAGAAAGGGAAAGAGAGAAAAAAGAAAAAGAAAGAAAAAAAGAAAAAAGAAAAAGATAAAGATAAAGATAAAAACAAACAAAAGCAGAACAAAACAAAACAAAACAAAAACAGAATGTGATCAAATATGATCAGGCTGGTTTATAGATCAGTGCCACACAGTAGATTTTGGGTGTATTTTGGTCTGTTAAAAGAAAGTGCCTCCCAAAATTTTAAAGAAAGAAAAACTTATATATGTACAAAAATAAGGGTTGATATGATGAAGGGATGGAATATGACTGTAAAGATGGAAATTATAAAAAATTTTATAAAAGGATTTGATAAGTTGTTTGAAAAAAGAAAGAAGAGGATTTAAAAAAAAAAGAAAGAAAAGAGGGAGAAAATGTGATCAGGCAGGGGAGTAGAAAAAAACCATACACTAGAGATTTAGAATATATTTTGATCTGTTAGAAGAAACTATCTCAAAATTTTAAAGAGAGAACAACTTATATATATATGCCAAAAATACGGGTAACTACTATGAAGGGATAGAATATGACTTTAAAAATGAAAAATAAAAATGTTTTTTTTTTTTTAAAAAGGGATTGATAAGATGTTGGTTGAAAAAGGGAAAAAGAAAAATTCAAAAAAAAAGAAAAAAGGACAGTTAAAAAAAAATAATAATCTACTTTGAAAGACTAAAGAATCATGGGGAAAAAAGCAATGAATTCTGTGCTGTATTTCCCTAGCGCTGGAGTTCTGCCGTTCTCACTGATCAGTAAACCTGGTCTTGGCTGGCTCTTCTCGCTGATCTTCTGGGGGAGGGGCCTGTTGCCGTGGTTCCCAAATGTCTTTGCCAGAGGCGGAATTGCCCCGCCCTTGCCGGTCCGGCGTAAGTAATCTGCTCGGGTTTGCTCTCCGGAGCTTTTTTTCCCTGCAAGCTTTCCGTACAGCTTTGGAGGCGGAGAGTGAAAATGGCGGCCTCCCAGTCTCCGCCCCTGAGGAGCCGAGAACTCGGGGTCCCGCTCCCCAGCGAGCCCCCAGAGAAAAGCAGTCAGTCACTCCCGTCTCCCCGGTCTCTGGCCACACTCCGCGCTCACCCGGCCTGTGACCGCGCCTTTCTATCTGGCACCCGACCCCGGGTGGAGTCTCCAAACCCAGCAGATCCCTGCGGTGCGCTCCCGCACCTCTCCTCCCGGGGGAAGAAGGTGAGTCTCCCCGGATCTGCCGCTTGTTGGGTCCCTGCTGGAGGAGCAGTGGCCTGACTGTGCCGCGGATCACGGTTTATGGCAACCCCAAGCTGAGAGCCCGCGCCTGGGCTCCGTCTCTGCAGCCGGCTTCCCCGCTCCAATACCTGGGAGCTCTGCTGCACTCAGGCACCCCCGGTCTTTCTGTGACCCCGAGGGTCCTGAGATCACACTGTCCCATGAGGGTTCCACCCCGTGCTTAGCCACCGGAGTGACGTCCCTCAGCGGAGCCGACTTCTAAAAGTTCCGATTTTGTGCTCCGGCTCTATCACTTGCCAGAAGCGGGTGACGGAGGCCCCTCCCCCGCCGTCTATCCTCCCGAATATCACCTCGGATTCACTTCTCCGCACGTCCTACCTTCCAGAAAGTGGTCGCTTTTCTGTTCAGAGAGTTGTTGCTATTCTTTTCTTCGATCTCCTGTTGAGTTTGTAGGTGTTCAGAATGGTTTGATCCCTATCCAGCTGAATTCCTGAGAGGAGACGAAATCCAGGTCTCCTACTCCTCCGCCATCTTGCTCCGCCCCTCTTTTTTTCTCATTTTTATACAGTCTTTATCCAGAATTAATTTTGAAGCTTGCTGGGAAAGATTCAAGCACTAGCACCCATTGTGAGAGATGTCACACCAATTTTTTAAAATCCTAATTTTGCATGCTAGAGTGTCTGTCTTAAACTATCCCAGGATCCAGAAATGACATAGCTACTCAAGTTCAGATTCCCATAATAAACATCAACATTAAGGTCCTTTAATTCCATATTCTTTATGTTTTAGATAGAATTCTCTATCAGGGCATCACTATCACCAGTGATAAGGGAAAGGAAATGTGATCCAAACAATTCAAGTATTTTGTTCTTTATGTTTTATCTTCTCTGGATTTGAGAAGTACATTCTGTCTTATAAAGCCTCAAAGCCTTAGAGGATAACTCTAAGTGATTGGTTTATCACTCTGTCATGTTGGCAAAGTTTATTTCCAAATGTAACAAGAAAACACATGATTAAATGTTACAATAAATAGGAACTATGTTCCCTAGTGAAAATGAAACATTTTTGTGTATACTATCCTAATCATTTCTCTCAAGGCTCCTTTTAGCATTTTATCAATCTGAAGTTTAAAACCAGTGGTGAATCTCAATCTTGATCTTCGCATGTAGTTTTATGAGGAAGAGTTGCTTTTGTGGGTTACATTACTGAATGCAAATTACAAACGAGGTGTGTTCCAAAATATCCTCTTGCTATTCATATATTTCATGCTCAGAACATACTTGCTTAAGGGTCAAAGTTATATATAATGCTCTTATAAATCAGTTTTCAAGACCTGTTTTCTCACAGGGCTAATGGTATAATCATAACCAAAACATCACATGTAAACAATATTTTTTAAAAAATAAGAAACATTTTGTGAACCAAGTTTAAATCTTGTGAACTAAATTTTGTGGTCTAATTCCAATGTTGAGCTACCATAGTACTTGTGTTTCTTAGGAAAAATGCATTTTGAATTTCAGGTCACCTCAAGATGGAAAATAAACATTTCTCATCCTCCTTCATGCCTTTCTTCACTCACTTCCTTCATTTTCCCACCCCTTCCTTGAAATCCTTCTCTCTCTTCCATCCTTCCTTAAATATTTTTTGAGATTGAATTATGTGTTAGGTCCTGTGCCAGGCTCTGGAGTTACGGGAATGAAATGAACTACCCTTCCCTTAAAGAGCTCGCGGTGGTAAGCCAGGCAAAAACCAAAAAAGAAACACACACACACACACAATGAAAACAAAAACAAAACAAACAAAAAAAAACAGTGCAGAGACAATAATGCCAATGAAACATGACATATTTGGGAGATACAGATTTCTCTATCACAGAGTTTAGCCAAGACTTGGACAGGGTACAGAATCAAGCTTTAGAGGCAAATGAGCAAGACTGAGTAGGTTGAGCTGAAATGCTGGGGTTCTTGGGTTTTATCCCATTGGCAAAAAGGATCAGTAGAGGGTTTATTTTGTTTATTTTTTTGTTTTTTTGTTTTTTTTTTTGGTATGAATGACAATATTAGGACTAGTATGTATGTGCATGGGTGCATGCATGTGTGGGAAAATAGAATTCAATGACAGTGACTAGGATGAGTCATAAAGTTGGGGAGTTAGCTAAGCCTGAAAGCAAAGATGCCAGTTTCAGGTAAGAAGCTATAAAATACCCTAGAAATTGTCTTTTATGAGACTGGTAATGTGACAGTGAGAGAAACTTAAAAGTAATGGTGCAGTCCTTCATTCCAACTTGGAAAGCTGAATGGATAGTAAAGCCATTATTCAAAATAGGATGCTCAGAGAAGGAGCAAAAGCTACCTTAGGACTCACTGAATTTGCAGTACTTGTAGGGACATATAATTGGTGTGTTCATGTTTGTTTTGTTTTGTTTTGTAATCATAGGAAGTTTATTTTGCCCTGTATCATTTTTTCATTTTAGGAATGTCAGCATAGCAGTGTAGCTTGCTTTATATCCCTCTAACTGTTGCCATTTGAAAGAGTGATATAAAAGGTGTTTCTTGTGATACTCAACATGCTACTTTGTGCAAATAGATCCAGTATGCCTTTGGGTGAAGGCTTTATCATGAGCTACCCTGAAGTTATCCCGAAATGGACAATGACAGATTTTTTAGCAAGTTGTCACCTATTTTCCTTCTACTTTCTCACTATCATCGAGTATAACACCTCTGACTTTAAAGTGTTTTACAATTGGTAACTCATGTATCTTCACACCCTTCCTGTGAAATACAATTGTGATGAGACAACCTGCTAGGTTTTGAGAGGCAGGTGAGGAGAAACAAAAACTCAGACAATTATCTGTATCTTTAGAAAAGAGTCAAGGGGAGAATTATTGCAGGACTCTTCGTTTCAGATTGAATTATTTCAGAACATGCTTCTCTACTTAATTGTAATGCTTGATAATCATTCCTTCGCTCTTAAAGTCTCCAAATCTCATCAACTTTATCAATTAAAAAAAAAAAAGAAACTAAGCATAATAGCTGTTCATTCCAGAAGAAGGAGCATTTCCGAATGCCATAACTTGATGTGTCTCCTATTTTCATCTCAAGCAAAGTGACAGAAGCTCTACTTTCCCTGAAACTCTTGAACAGCATCTCAAGTCCTATTCTAAAAAAAAATAGCTCAAGTGTATGGCACAGGGTTTTGAGGAAAACTTTAGTAAGATAAGATTTTAAAATAATTTATTTACAAATTATTTGAGACATATGCATAAACATCATGAGCTTTTTCGATTTCTCTTACTTATGAAGAGTCAGAGCTCTGATGGGCTCATATCTTTGAATTCAAAAATACCTCATTCTTAATGTTCTTATTCCAATAATTGCTACTGTTCAAAGTAGCAATTAATAATAATAAGCAATAATCTGATTGACTCAGATACAATAGAATTTTCTCAATTCTTTTCCATCAGGGAAGCACATGTTAATTAAGCAGATTTCAGATTTTCAGATGCTCAAGTTTTAAAACTCGATTGTGCTGGCACACATGGGTCATTATTTCAGGAGTGACTTTCAAAACAAACATTATATTCCACATTAAAGCATTAAACCTCAGATATTCACTGAGTGACTCACTTAGCAGCTGGAATACAGCTGGGATGCTGCCAGAACTGAATACAACAAGAGTGGGAAATTTGTCATCACAAGCAGTAGTTCATATTACTGCAGGGTTTGAACTCAGGTTGGCCTGGATAGCCGGGCATGCTCAGTCTAAAAGGAGCTATTAATTCTAATTCCAGTTCTGTCTCTTTTTAACGGTGTAGCTTTGGGTATCAATTAACCTCTCTGATACTCAGTTTCCTGCTATGCAAATATTGAATATTTGGGTCAGCACATTGTCTCAACAGAATTATTCATTCACCGGGGACTGTCTTAGCTGTACACGTGGAGAGTAGTTCTCATGGGGCTGACTTCCCAGCAATCCCTGTCTTTATGCAGAGGCCATCACCCAGATTAGGTATTGAGCATGATGAGAGTGACTGCTTGGCAGTCTGTTTCTGACAGATTACACAAGGCACGTGGGTTTAAGTTTTCACATTTCATTTAATTGTCAGCCATAAAAACATTAATGAAGATTACTTATTAAATATCCTCAAAATAGACCAATTAGTAAGACCTTATTAATTAGCATGACTATGGTATTATTCTTTCCGGTTGTATACACTGACCTAGAGGAGGGCTCAGGCCCCGACTAATACCTGTATATACCTATGAGCATTTGCACACACCCAGAGAGCCTTAGGCTCCTTTCTGTCACTACAGCTGTGCATTATAGAGTCTGACTAAACTGTTTCCTTCCCAACCAAGATAAGACAAAAGAGAAAGAAAAGCACGTTCTGCATGGAGCACTGGGTGTTATGCACAAACAATGAATCATGGAACACTACATCTAAAACTAATGATGTAATGTATGGTGATTAACATAACAATAAAAATTTAAAAAAAAGAAAACGAACAAACAGGTGCAGCAAAAAAATACTGTTCTGACAAAAACAGAAATATTAGAGGCGTGTAATTGTGGTGGCCAAGGGATTGAGAAGATTATTGAATAAGCAAAGTTGACCTGAAGAACTAGATCTGACACCATGTCCTAAGAACAAATGTGCCCAGGCCTCAGATCAGAAAGAAGAGCGTATTTAGAAATAAACTTACTGCATATAGACTAGAGACTGTAAGCAAGTATGTCTCAGATCTATTTTTAGGCAATTTTATAAATAGATACAAGATGTTAAGGTAACAGTAGCATCTATTGTTCTGTATTCCTAGGCTTGGTGAGACCACAAGAAAGGAAAAGACAACTGGAAGGTATAATACAAAACATCAACAGAATCAGTCTTTAAGAAATATATTAAGGATTATTTTTCAACTATGAAAATATTTCTTCCTATTAAGAAAAAAACATTTTTAATAAACCAACACTAGTCATACCTTAATTATATTTCCTCCATGGTCTTTAAAATTGTTTTTACCATGCAGAAGTGGAAAATTAGAGATAGTCTGTTCTGTGTAGTCAATTTGTCCTTGATCTTTAATCATCTTTAGGAAACTAGTGAGGGCATATTTATTATTCTCAAAGCAAACTCACTGTATGATTTTATTATCTTGTAGATTTGCTGGATGTCGTTTGAAGTATCCTTCCCCATTTTTTAGACAATAAAGATTCAGGAATTAAATTGAAATTAAAACTAGTAAGCCTTATAAAGAACACTAAACTATACAAAATAAACTGCAGATCAGCTGGGACTCTCATACATTTCTGGGGGAAATGAAAATGGTACAGCCACTGTAAAGAATAGTTGTTTGACAGTTTCTTAAAACAAACCAACCAACCAGCCCACCCATATAGTTACTATAAGACTAAGCCTTTCCTCTCCTACACATTTCCCAAGAAAAATTGAAATGTGTTGTCCTGCAAAATGTCCATATCTGCATGTTTATAGCAGCTTTCTTCATAATCACCCAAACTGGAAACAACCAAGACAACCTTCAACTAGTGAATGGATAATAAAAACAAACTACGAATTCATGTAGAAACATAATCTTAAATGCACCTTGCTAACTTAAAGAAGCCAGTTATAGTGATTTATATATTGAATGATTCTATTTATATGACATTTTGAAAAGGGGAAAACCACGGGATGGACAACAGGGTGGATCAGTAGCTTCCCAGGTTTAGAAAGGAGAGGCAAGTTGCCTACAAAGGGATAGCAACAAGAGAATTTACTGGGTTGGTTGAACTGTTCTATATCCCAACTCTGATAGTGGATACACAGTGCTGTGTATTTGTTGAAACCAATAGAACCATGTATCACAAAGACTGAATTTTACTGTATGTAAATTTTTAAAAATCAAGTAGGATGTAAGGAAAACCCAAAACAGAATACAAACTATACCAAATGAACTAACTGTGTTACAAATGAATAACAATAATACACTAAAGGAGAACATAGGAAAAAGAAGAAAAAGAACCAATGTAATTTTGGAAACCATATTGATTGGGTATTGGGAGGCTAAAGACAAAAAGTACTGTAAACAAATTCTCTAAGTCAGAAAATAGTTTCTTACAGGAGTTAAGTTAGCAATTCTAAGACCTGTTAGTGGGACATTAGGGTTAAACAATTAAGTAAATATACTGCAGAAAGTAAAGCCAGAATTCCTACTGTTTGAGAAAGAAGTTACATAGAAGAAAAACAAATCAAAACAAAACAAAAAAGGCTACAATGAATTCTTTATGTTAAATTTGAATTGGAGGCATCAGAGTTAACTCACTTTTTTTTTTTTTTTGAATAGGTAGATAAGCAATAGATAAACAGAAAAGCAGACAGACATGTAGGCACATGTAGGCACATACACACATGTGTATAAAATAAATATGGTTGTGAATGCTAATATGGGTAGGTCTGCCCAGAAATATTTCCCAAGTTCCCAAGTTCTATCAATAAAGAAAGCCTAGAAGCAATGGCACCTCAATATCAAGGAGCATATCATGCTATCAAACCTTGGTTTCTAAGTCCCAACTGCCAATTAAATAAACAAACAAAAAACCAAACCAAAACAAACAAAAACTTGAAGGAGTGGTATATTCCAGATCTAGGGCAGGATTAATTGGCAGATGAGCCTGGAATATCTTGTGGTGCCTGAAAGTATGGTGCCCATGCTTAAAAAAAAAAAGGATAGCATGCTGAAGGGCACAGAAGTCAGCCTGAAATCAGCCTGAAAGAACTCCCAATGCCCAAAACTGGAACATTTTGGGCCACAAAATATAGTAATAGATTGTAACCCATAAATCAAATATCTACAATTCCTTAGTCTTGTAAATTAACGGATAATTGGGGGATAAAGCACAGCTCTTCCCTATAAAGGATTCCAACCAATACATACAGAAGGAATAGAAAAATAGAAATCATGATTAGAATCCTAGAATAATAGTTATTTCAGGTCAGATCCACCAGTGGAAGCAAAATTAGGGAGCAAAAGTTTGAAGAGAGACAGGATACTTGCATAGTCTTGAATCATGTATTCATTACAATGGGGAAAAAAATGGCACATTTTCAGTGGAAAAACCCAGTCAAAGTCACCTTAATGAGATGATCAAGGTTAAGTTCACCACCTATAAGAGATATCAACATCGTGTACATCCTAACATGTGCTGAGAAGAGCATACCACCTCTGTAATATTCTTGTTAAAAATAAATGTGCAGATTCAATAATTAAATGAGATAATATTTGCCAAGTACTTGGAATGCTGTCTTGCACATGGGAAGCCCACTACAAGATCTGAATTGGAATGAAAGAAAAAAAAAATAAGCAAAAAAAAAAAAAAAAAAAAAGAAAGAAAGAAGAAGAAAGAAACGAAAAGGAAAGGGAAAAAAAGTCTTAGAAACTGAAAATTAGTTTTGGGCAGGCATGGTTTTAAAATACTTTACCAAACAATATACAAACAAGCACAAATTAGCTTTGAGATAAAGAATAAGTACTTAAAATGCTGAGTGAGGGAGTGATCCCAGTCAAGTGGTGTTAATCAGGGAATGTTAAAGATAAATCATTTTTCCCCCATAAATATTGTGTGTCTGATGAACCTATCCTCAAGGGTACTTCATCATTTCTAATAAAGGCAAATTACATTTCATCTGTGTGTAGTTAGCTCATTGCAGTACTAACAGCCCGCTTCACTTGACAATATATCTGAACCAGCAGCTTTTGCAAGTTCTGTAACTTTGACACTTGTATACACCCACCATAGTTCCAATTATCACCTCTTTTGATGACTTAATCTCAAATTCTGATTTCTCTCCCAGCAAATAATTCAGGATTTCTACAAAGATAGCCTGCCAGTGCCTCAGTTCTACCAATTTAAAATGAAGATTTTTCATATTTTTTTAAAGATTTGTATTTATTTATTTGATGAGAGAGACAGCAAGAGAGGGAACACAAGCAGGGGGAGTGGGAGAGGGAGAGAAGATTTTCCCTATTATTCTTAAAATCAATAATTTCCATGTGCTTTTTTTTCCCAGTTACATACATGTGTAACATCACATTTTAGAAACCCTTTCCATTGAACTGAATTGGCAAATGGTTCTTATTCCGCATTTATTATGATATATACATCATTTTTTTATTGTGTATTCATATATATATGTGATGTATATGTGTGTGTATCTACATACACACACATACATCAGTGACCAGTGCCAGGCATTTGGCTAAATGATACAGATTCAACAGGGAACAGGACATTGTCACTGGATACAAGGAGGTGTCATTAGAGGCTTACTGAGCATTTCATCTCTTTCTCACATTCCCTGTCTTACTTGCTGTTAGGCAGGGCCATGGGTCCTGGCCACCAGGCTCTGGGAAACAATGACACATGTGCCCCCTTGAGCTGAGACAGTAAAAATCCCATGTGCAATTCTCCAGTAACTCTTCATATGTCCTGGTGACTAAAAACATCATCTATTAAGACTTTGAGCTATATTTGCATGTAGGAGATTTATGTGGAAGAATCCTCTGAGGGACAGAATGTGAAGGAACGAAGGAAGAAGGTTAGACTGAGAACATGATGCATTTGCAACAAAAGCTTCAGGTGATCCCAGGGATCCCTGGAGTTCAGAGGGCTTGCGGGTTGGTCCCGATTTGAGGCAGAGGTGCTGAGCCTTTGCAGTCCTTTATCAACCTGTTACTAAATTTGGCTCTTCCTGGGGAAAGGCAGCTAGCTACCTTTGGCCTAAGCCCGGGGAATTTACAGAATTTGGATTCAGCTGTGAGACTTCAGCAGGCAACACTCCAGGTAGCTGGAATAATGAGTGTCCTGATAGTGAAGGGGAGAGGGATGGCACAACACCAGCTACTCTGTCATGGAAAACCCTTAGCCTGTCATTAGGTTGTTTCCAGTAGATCACTATTTACAAATGAAGCTACTATAAACATTCATGTCCCAGTCTAAGTAAAGGCACATTTTTTTTACTTCTCACAGATAAATACCTAGAAGTAGCATAGGTGACCTTTGTAATTTGGCAAAAAAATCAAGTGACCTTGTAAGTACATGTCTCTTTCTTCATTTCCTATTACGTCCCATATATGTGTTTTTCTACCTTTACGCCAATACCATATTGTTTGATTACTGTAGCTCTATAAATCTCAAGTTTGGCTAGTGTGAGTCCTCAAACTGTACTTTTTTTTTTGAAGTTATTTTGATTCTTTTAGTTCCTGTGCATTTCCATATAAATTTTAAGATCTTCAGTTTCTACAGAGCACTATGTAAAGTTTGTATTGAGATTGATTGAATAGATACATTTGTGGAGAACCGACATCTTTACATTATTGAGCTATTCAATAAATAAACACGGCATATCCGTTTATTTATATGTCCTATAATTTTTTCAGCAGTATTGTTTCATATTCAGTATTTAGGTCTTATGAATCAGATTTACCCATAAGTACTTAATATTTTGATGCTGTTGAAAATTATACTGTTTCAGTTTTAATTTCTGTTTATTGTCACTATATAGAAAGACAACTAGGGACACCTGGCTGGCTCAGTTGGTGGAGCATGTGACTTTTGATCTAGGGGTCATGAGTTTGAGCCCCACATTGGGCGGAAAAATTAATTAAGGAAAATAATAATATAAAAATAAAAAGATTTTAGAAAGATAACTGATTTTTGTATATTGATTTCATATTCTGCAAACTTGTGAAATTCACTCTTTCTTTCTAGGACATTTTTTGTGGATTCCACAAGATTTTCTACAGAAACAATTATTTTGTCTGTGAATAAAGAGATTTCTTTTATGGATATTTATTTCTATCACCTTATTGCCCTAGCTAAAACTTCCAGAACATTGTTTAATAGCAATGGTGAGGACAGATATCCTTACCCTATTCCTCATCTTAGGGGCTTTTTAAAATTAAATAGGACTTTACCTGAAGATTTTTTTCCTTGTGGTCCTTTATCAGGTTGAGCAATTTTTCTTTAATCTGAGTTTCTGTTTTGTTTTATTTTTTATATCAGAAATGGATTTTAGATCTTTCTAAAGACCTTTTTTTTTTTGCATCTATGAGATAATCAGATTATTTTCCCTTTTTAGTGTACTTATAAGATAAATTACATTGGTTGATTTTATAATGTTAATCCAACCTTGCATTCATTGGCTAAACAGTACTTATTAGATATTATCATTTTTACATATTTTTGGATTCAGCTTCTTAAAATTTTGTGAAGACTGTACATGTGTGTGTGTGTGTGTGTGGTCCCTAAAGATTATTGGTTTCTATTTTTCCTTTTCTTAATGTTTTTGACCAATTTAAATACTCTAATTTTGATGTCATTGAATGTATTGAGTAACATGCCCTCCTCTTTGATTTTATGGAACACTTTGAGTACAACTGGTATTATTCCTTCAAGAGTAGTTAAGTTCACCTTGAAGACCTCCGGTCCTAGCATACTTTTATCAGAAAGCTTTTAGCTACAAATCTAGTTTCTTTAATAGATATAAAGCTATTCAGTTTTTGTTTGTTTGCTTGTTTTTAGTGAGTGAGCATTGGTCATTTGTATCTTTCAAGGAACTTGTCCATATCATCTAAGTTGGGGAATCTTAATGCCATAAAGTTAACGGGCATGTTTTCACAACTGTAGAATTTGTAGTATGTTATCTATTTCACTCAAGATATTTGTATCTTCTCTTTTTCTTTCATGATCAGTCTTCTTAGAGACTTACCAATTTTATCTTCTTGATGAGCAAACTTCTAGTTTCACTGATTTTCTCTGTTTTCTTTTCTCTATTTCATTAATATTTCTACTGATTGTTATTATTTCCATTCTTCTGCTTTATTATGTTTAATGCTTTACTTTTTTTTTTTAATGGGAGAAGCTTAGATAATTGATTTGAAACACTTTTTTGAGAGAGAGAGTGAGACCATGAGCGTGCGGTGGGGTAAGGGCAGGGGTAGAGGGAGAGAGAGAATCTCAAGCAGACTCTGTGCTGAATGCAAAGCCCCATGTGGGGCTGGAACTCATGACCCTGAGATCATGACCTGAGCCAAAATCAAGTGTCAGATGCTTACCTGACTGAGCCACCCAGGCACCCCTGAAATACTTCTTTTCTGATATAGGCCTTTGGTGATAACAATTTCTGTTTTAGCTACATCCCACAAATTTTAATATATGTGTTTACATTTTCATTCTGACAAGAATAATTTCCCATTCTCTTTTTTTATGTCTTCTTTGGCTCATGAGTTATTGAGAAATGTGTAATTTATATTTCAAATGGTTAGTGATTTTCCAGATATATTTCTTAATTATGTTTAGTTTAATTCAACTTTGGCAAGAGACTATGCTTCCTATCTTCTTAAATTCATTCTTCTTAAATTTTTGGATTTGTCTTATTACTCAGAATATAGTATCTTCTGGTAAGCATCTTGGAAAAAGTTAATTCTACATTGATTGAGGTGTTTTATGAGCATCAGTTAGGTCAAATTGATTGATAGTATGATTCCATCTTCTGTATCCTTATTGATTTTCCATGTACTCATTTTATCAGTTATTGAGGCGGTGGTATTAAAATGTCCTACATAATGTGGATGTGTTTAGTTCTCTTTGCTGTTCTATCCATTTTTGTTTCATGTATTTTGTATCTCCATTATTATGTGCAGAAACATTTAGAATTGTGTCATTTTGATGAGTTGATTCCTTCCTCATTTTGATATAGTCCTCTTTATTCACATTAATGTTCTTTGCTCTGAAATATACTTTATCTGATATTAATAAAGCTATCCTGGCTTTGAAAAAAAATGATATTGAAATGATATTTAATTTTAGATTCTGTTTACTTTTATGATATTTGTGTCTTGGTGTTTAAATTAGTTTTCTATAGGCAGTATTTTATTAGGTCTTACTTTGTTATCCAGTCTGACAGTGATTGCCATTTAACTTAAGTGTTAGGACCATTTTTACTTAATAGATTATTAGTATCATTGGCTTTAATCTGGTATGGTGTCTTGCTTTTCCATTTGTATCATCTGTTCTTTGCTTCATGTTTCCCTCTTCTTCTATTTTTTGGATTAATTGAGTACTTTTTGCAATTCCATTTATCTCCTATTTTGGCTAATTAGTTATACCTTTTTTGAGTTATTTTAATGGTTGCTTTTGAGCTTTTAGTATGCAACTTAAATTTATCACAGTCTACTATTAGGTAATTTTATGCCACCTTACATATAAGAATTTTGTAATAGTGCTGTACCTCATCCCTCCTCCATCCACTGGCCTTTGTGCTTTTTTCTGTGATATCTAATCTGCCTTTAATCTCATCCAGCCTGAATAAGGTCAGTTTTATCATCTACCACCTAAATGTTTAACAGAAGCCTAAAGGGAATGTTACCCACTAAAGATTACATAAACAAAGGACAAGGGTCTCAATGCAGGCCTGGCTGACTTTAAAATAATAAGCACACTATACGGCCTTGTCATGAACACACCTAGGAGACACCAAGGGGAGGGGGAAGAATGACTCCTGCAGAGACCACAACCAAGATACAGATTGAGACACGACCATGTATTGTGGCAAATAGAAGGTTGTGGTTGATCTGAGCAAGAGTAACAAGTGCACACGTGGGAGCTTGGCTATTGTGGTCTGAAAGTCCATTGATAGGGAGTAGTGGCAGTGATGACCACAAAGCTCAACCAGGATGGACACCCTGGCTTGATCCAAACTCCATGGTCCAGACGTACTTGCTCCCTTAGAGCAACTCATGATACTGAGGTGGATCTGGAAAGAGGACCTGCTCAGTTGGTTCTGATCCTCTTCATCCTTTCCCTTGCTGTGTTTGATACCTCCTGGTACAGGTGATTCTTACAGGAATTATGTTTGAAAAGAGCATAAATGGAACTACTGTTGAAAGACCTATTTTTTTTATTCTTGTTTTTTTTAAATAGAATATATATATGATTATTTACATGTTAAATAAAAAGAAAAGAAAAAAGATGCAGTAAATTTTATGGGTATTTAATACACTGAGGTTCCTGGCAAGAAGTGATAGACCTGGATGACAAGTGAAATTGTCATTTACATGAGGAATGAACCCTTGTGTGCAGAGACCAGGGACCTCCCCCTTCCCCTGGCTTGCCTTCTAGTAGAAAATCATAGAAATGGTGAATTTAATATTTCTCCAGAACTTTCTCCACAGTAGCCACCCTGTCCTAGTACTCACTTTCCCATCTGTGTGTTTTCTCTCAGGATTCCCTTTCCCGTCATTACCATATGGCTCCCCATCCATGCAGTCACCTTTTGCAAATCCTTCCCCATAATCCTAGAGATTAATATCATCCTCAAGAAAAATATGGCTCTTAGTTTGTGATATACAATCTAAAGTATGTCGTTTACATATTATTCATGGTGTAGACATAGGGGTGGTTGCCTTTATCACTCCAAGTTCTGCAGTATTATTTATGGGAAAAGAGATGTTGGAAGAAGAGAGTCCTGTGACATGTGGACACTGTAAGATCTCAAGAGCAGTTGTGTGTGGGCGTGAGCTTCTCATGGCCCCTTCTCAAAGAGTATGTTATAGGAAGTTCTCTTTTTTCTTCTGATTGTTTAGTGATACCTGTGGATCTTCCTGTATCTCTTGCATGCATGGATGCAAGCATGCATGTGCACATACACACATACACACACAGCTTTCTTTACTGATGACAAGTATTCTGAGATAATAATGCCCGCACCCACTAGAGGAAACATGTTTTTTCTAAATGCTCAATGTTTTACTATTTCTAAGGCAACTGCTCTCTAAAGGAGAATGATATTATAGTGTTCTTTCCTCGCCCCCTCTCTGCCCCTGCAACTTTTATAATTGGACCAGGAGAAAAAACGATCCCCTGTACTGAGCCATATTTTTCTTAATGGAAACTATTGGCTGCATATTGGGGCCATATGAAGAGATTTACTCATATCCTTAGCCATAGGCTAGCCTTATTCCAAATATTTGTTTGGAAGGAGGAAAGAGAATTGTTTTATTTTTTAGTTACAAGAAGAAGGAGGCTGTTATAATAAGAATCCATTTGTGTTTAGGGTATAGGAAGACAAATGGAACTTTGACAGATTTTCTCTTGGGTAAATGGTGTAGAAGAGAGTCATGAACATTTGAAATGGACAGTGTAGACTATGAGAGAGGGAGCTGATAAAGATAAAACAAATGGTTTCAAATGGTACTGGGCAGGAGTCCAATTGAAGGGGGAGATTATAAATTTGTCATGACAGTAATCTGCATGGTTGTGACCTGGTTCAGGAATGGAAAAATACAGATGGCCAGATGGATCTATAGTTATGAGTTTGCAGGAGAGTGGATTGCAGACCCGAGGGTAGCAGAGGGATGATGTTGCTGCTCAGGAGCTGATTGAGATACTGGGCACAGAAAGCCTTCCTCAGTAAAAAGGGAGGGAAAGTCACATGTGTTCCATCAGCTCCTTTTAGTCCCACTGTGACTAGCTAAATCCTGTTGGCAGTCCTTCCTGGGGGTGTTCACACTGGCTTGCAGTCTGCCACCTCTTGAACATACATGTTACAACAACAAAGTGTGGTGCTGGGTTAATCTTCCTGTTGCAACGTTCTAATTAGGAACCCCCCTGCTCAAGCACATTTAATGTCTTCCCTTTGCCTTTTCAATGTCTTCCATTTTCCTTATTGGCAACTTAAAACTTTTATATGGATTGTATTGTTCCATAGAACATTCCAGTTTAAAGTATGATCGACTCTATTCATTTTGTCACTGTATGTCAGGTAAGGTAGTTGATTCTTATTCTTCATAGGAAATAATCCAATGGATGTTGACCCTACTTTTCTGATCTCTTGATGGATAGGGACAAGGGGAGAGACTGATTCTGTTCTTTTTTTTTTTTTTTAAGATTTTATTTATTTATCTGTCAGAGAGAGAGAGCACAAGCAGGGAGAGCAGCAGGGAGAGGGAGAAGCAGGCTCCCCACTGAGCAAGGAGCCCCATGCAGGATTCGATCCCAGAACCCTGGGATCATGACCTAAGCCGAAGGCAGATGCTTAACTGACTGAGCCACCCAGGCGCTCCCAGAGAGTGATTCTGTTCTGATGAACAAGGCAGATGGGCATAGGGAGCATAATAAAAATTTAGATCCCTGGCCCTAAACTGGGGTTTTGTGGTTGGTGCTAAATTCATCTCCCCACAAAGAGTACCTGAGATCTAACTTCATTTTCCACCCCTTCCCCTGCAAGTGCTCAGGTGGCAACATCCGCAGCATATGTAGCTATGTATGATTCACAAGCTTGTTCATATTATTTTAATTGTTAGATCAGAGGCATCCTAAAGAGAAAGCATACGTTCTTTGCATTTTTCTCTAGGGTTGAAAATGTTGCCTTGGGGAATGTTGTCATTTTTATCTTTTTCACATATATAATTAGGATTCTTTGTTACAACTTTTAATAAGTAATAGTCTTAAAGAGCACTTAATTTAGATGAACCATGCTAGTAGGCAAAGGGAATTGAAATATCCTATAAATTATTGAAATTAGCCTATGGAAAACAAAATTCATTAAGTTCTTTGGCATTCTGGAAAAACTCTACTCTCTGCATCCCCTCCCTTTGGAATCTTACCTGCTCTCCAAGGCCCAACTCCAAGGGGACTTTCTGCATAAATTTCCCCTATCCAAACATATTCCCTTCCTCCTTTCAATTCGGGTGACACTTTGTACTTTGTGAAGCTAATATATTTTATGTCATAAAATATTTTTCTAGACACTTTATCTTTCCAACTATAAAATCATTAAGTAGCTTACAGTGATACTTGTAAACATTTATATAAAATTAATAGCATTGTTATTTTAATTCAAATAAAGTTTTTATGCCTTTTTTAATTGTAATCCTTGCTACAACCCTGTGTGTAGACATTTTGAAGACAATGTTTATTGTATAGCATTTACTGTGAAGCTTTGGAGTGAAAGAGTCATAGGCTGTATTCCTGAATCCAAAACTTAGTTAACTTTGTGACTTTGGGCAAATCGGTTAATTTCTCTGAGCTTTATTTTCCTCATCTATGCAAATAGAATGGTATTTATATCTTAAAAATTTTCACTGTCCTAAGAAATGAATGATTGTTTATATATGAGATAACATATAAAATGCTAACAAATGAGGTATTCATATAATTTTCAGGGACCTGTGGGAATAGTTTGAAACATTTTTTACTCTGTGTATTGGAAGCCCACTAACTTTCAAAGTAATGTACTTGTACTTGACTATTACCAAGTAGCACATAAGCCAAAATGAAATGTAAAACCCTGGAGACCTGTATTTTCTTCTTCTAGGGAAGAACAAATCCCACAGTCTTAGACATCATAAAAATCAGAACAAATTCAAATAGATTAACAAGGGTGTACATATATTTGAGAGGCCCAAGTAATCTGAATAGATATATATGTTTTGAATCATGAAATATCAGTCATGAAAGAAATGTCAACATGAAAGGCATTATCAATAAAAACATTCATTTAATAAGTTCCCTAATATAGCAAGCAGACAGTTTTAGGCAAGGGTCAAGACAAAACAGGCATAGAGATCCTTCCAGCTTATTCTCAGCACCAAAGAGAATAAGAAAAAAAGTTTACACAAACAACAGTAACTTGTGAGGGGCACTGTGTCTCTGACCATGCTCATTTTAACCTCTTTTTTTTTTTTTTTTTTCAGATTTTATTTATTTATTTGGGAGAGAGAGAGAGAGAGTAGCGGGGAGGAGCAGAGGGAGAGGGACAAGCAGACTATGCACTGAACTCAGAGCCTGACACGGGGCTTGATCTTATGACCCTGATGTCATGCCCATGAGATCATGACCTGAGCTAAAATCATGATTGGATGCTTAGCTGACTGAGCCACCCCGGCATGCCTCATTTAAACCTCTTTACTTGTGCCTGTTGTAGGAAAGAGAGCATGTGACACATAGTAGGGTGGGTCTGGAGACTCTGATTAAATACTTAGGTACGACTGATGAACAATGCTTTGGCACTGTTTGAATATCAGACTCATTTAAACTTATTTTCAGAAAGAAAAAAAGTGCTGTTTCACTTAGAGCAATGAAACAAACATTGGCTATGGGCAGTTCGACAGAGAGTGACCAGTAAGATAGCTTCCACAGAGGTTGGCTTATTTTGGAGAGCAAGAGGCCACAACTCATACTGCTTGAGATGGATATCCATATCAAGATGACTGATATAATTTCTCAAGACAAAAATATTTTATTGTGTGACTTTGGCAGTCCTCTGGCCTGTAATCATAAAACAGTAGTAACTTTACACAGGATGATAAAAGGGTATGTTGCCACACTCCCAAAATCATTGCAAAATAGGGTTATCAATGGGAAATTAAACAATTCCATAAAATATCTTGAACTCAACACAAACCTAATTATGTAGTTATAAGCACGTAGGGATTTTATTAAATAAAATAATTTCCCACAAATGTTTTAACATTTATGAAGTCTTAGAATGACAAATACAGGAATAGAGAAAAAGTACAGTATCTTGACCTGGATATAATTTGCTCCTGGACCTGGCACTTTCTAGCCGTTACCTGCAGAATATACTCTGATAAAGATGCCCTTTATGCTTCTGGTTTCTATTATAAAATCTGTGCAAGATTACTTATCGTATGTCATTGTTAAGTTGGAGACCTTCCTTAATGTGGTTAACACTATGCCTACTGTATTGTAGGTACACGATAAATGGTAAATTTTCATCATTAATTTTACTATAATGATACAAAAAAAATCCATGAGTTGAAAAAATCCATCGTGAATTCACATTAACTTTCTGGCTTTTGATACTGAAATTAAATATTACCTTAATAACACCCCGAGAATCCGGGTCAGTAGGGTTGATTTCCTAATGCACTGGATAATTTTCATTTGGAATTAAGAGAGGTATGTTCTTGCCCTCCCTTATTTTTATGAACCTTAATGATTTGATAGCACTTTTGGATGCTAAGTGTCCTTCTCTGTCCCCTTAGAAAACTGAAAGAGTATAAACGTTCACTTGTAGTTAGATGACATGGTTATATTATCACAAATTAGGGGTAGCTTTAAGAGATAACTGGTACTTCTACATAATTACTGTTAGAAATAATTGCTTAAAATGAAGTATCCCAAGGTCAAAATAATTTTTGGTAAGTGCCCTTCAGCTTGGAATTAACAACTCCACCGAATAAATCAATCCATTCAATTGTCTGGGAGTACTTTTTGTATCGTGTTTATTTTAAAGGATTAAACCTGTACAGTACATTATTGGAAGTTACATATTCTCCAGGTGCACCATTGGAAGTATGAGTTTAGTAGCAATTTAACATTTTTCAAGTTAATATTATTGCAACTATGCCCTAAGGGGAGGAAAAAAACAACATGGAGGCCTTAATTGTCCATTTGTCAGTTTGTTGGTATGAACTTAGCATTTCGATCTCAGGAAATCTTGGCCCCATTCGCCCACACTGCTCAGCAACTCCTCCAAGCTCAGATGAATTATTTGGGCATGTTTTTACCCTTTCTTGGCTTTTTTTAATTTCAGGTGTACATTCTCTTCATTAGCAGCACAGAGTTTTATATTCCAACTATTGCACAATATTTTTCAATAATGTTCACGGAAGACCACTTATTGAGTAATTTATTTATTTAGATACTATAAATCTTATCATTTGGTGAAATCAGGCTATTATAAATATGTTGCATGTATACATTACTCAACAGAAGTTCAGCTTTACGATATCAGACAAGTTATAGTTCTTCCACCACATGTCTTCTGAAGATGTTAGTTATAGCTCAGAGCATTCATTTTTGGATTACACCTCACATCTCAGTTTTAGAAATAGTTTTAATTCCTCTAAACAACTACGTATATTAATTTGTTGGCAAAACTAAATTATATAACCAATGAAACTTCCTTTTTTTTGATTGTTAAAATCTCAGAGCAAAGTTTGTGATCCACAACTTTATGGGACATTTCGCCTAAACTTATCTCCAGCTTCATCCTGTTTTTCTCATTCTAAAAATCTTTTTATTTTTGGAGCACGTGGATGGCTCATTCAGTTAAGTATCTGACTTTTGATCTCAGCTCAGGTCTTGATTTCATGGTCATGAGTTCAAGCCCCACATGGGGTTCCACGGTGGGCATGGAGCCTACTTTAAAAATAATCTTCTTTTTATTTCCTTGTATCACATGAATTTATATGTACACAATATTATAGCCATTTTCATTCATGAAAATGTATGGCTGTGATCTCTGGGACAATCAGCTGGGGTTGGATAGTTAATCAACATACCCATGGATCCTCCATCATTCATGTAAAGACTGCTTTTTCCCCTGGGCAGGCTTCTCGGAGTAAACCAGCTGAAGAAAAGAAGAAAAATTTGAAGTTGTTTTAAGGATGGGTTGGCTCAGTATATGAAAATGACAGTGTAAAAATGGACAGTGGCTGCAATAAAGTCACATTTAAGGTGACCTTGAAAAATAGTAAAGGAAAAACTTAAAAATGGATGAAGTTTTTAGCAGTGTATAGGTCATCAGCCTTGTGTGGAAGAAGTGGCTTAAGGTTAGACTGTTTTTATTCCTGGCCACTGGCCAGTGGCCTAGCTAGCTGCCCAGGGGCTCATAGGAAAAGGACCAGAAGATCAGAATCAAGAAGGACCTAGTCAGAAGCATGTAGATAGAGATCTAGAATAGCTTGGAAATGTATCCCATGTCAGTGCCCACCCAAAAGCATGCACTAAGGAAGTGTCACTGAACAAACAAGTAGAGAAAGTGCTTGGCTGGTTCACATTAGTCAGTCTTCATCATTTATTACCGTGGAACTGGACACATGAAGAGAGTGGCCATGGCAGAAGACTTGGAGGCTGTTCATTGGCTCATCAACATAGATTCTTACTTACCAAGACCAAACTACCGTGTCCTTGAACTTCCAACCTGCCAGGAGCAGATATCAAAGCAGAGCCCTCAATATAGCATTATTCCATGAGGAAACCAACCAGTCACTTGGAAGCAAGCCTATTCCAGTGGGTCCCTTGCATCCTGGAGCAGCCAATGCTTCTTCCTCACAGTGACAGATATCTATGTCCTCTTGGTAGAAGTTTGCCTTTCTTGTCAGCAGAGCCTCAGAGAGTTCTGCTCTCCAGGGATATAAGGAATGACTGATCTCCTGTTCTGGAATACCACACAAGATAGTATTGGGCCAGGAGACCCGTTTAATGCTGAAGGAGATGCATGAAGGGGCCCATTAACAGGGGCTTCACTGGTCATTTTATATCCCTTCCTTGAACAACCCTTCGTCATCTGGAGAGAAAGACACACAGGGGAGCTGGCAACATGTGTTCAACTCATCATCACAGTTCACTAAAATCACGTGAACCAAAGAGAAGTGGCCCTATACATACAGAAAAGAAGAGCAGAAAGGGGATTTTCATCTGTGGGTCTTAACAACATGTTTTAAGAGATAGACATGGATGGATGATCATTAGTCATAAAGATGGTCATCCCTCATTAAACTGCTGAAGAGAATGAAAGTCTCCAGGGTTGAGAAGGTTCAAAGGCCTCCCTAAAATGTACTTCCACACCGAGTGCTTTGTGCCTAATTGCATCACTCACATTACCAGGCAAAAAAGGTGGTGTGACTTAATTTAAATCTGGGGTTCTGTGAAGACAAAGATTCATTTAGGCACACAAGGCGTTCTTACTGTTCTTAAACACAGTTGTGTAATCTCTGGAGATCTGCCTTAGTCTGATAAATACATCACATCAATAATGCAATGATGAGGCTGTTAATACAGTCTCTATCATATTTCATTTTCACATTTCTGTTTCCTCAGAGCTGTTCTGGAATTTGATGATAGTACTCTCCATGGGGGATTGGTACTGATATTTTTATGTTGATGAAAATATATAATGAAAGAGTATTTTGGAAGTATTCTTTGAGTATGGAACCAAATGCTCTCATGTTTAGAGGATCCAGTCTAAATACTTATTTCTTTGTCCGTACCCTTAATAATAGTAGTAGAAATAATAAAAAAAATAAGTATTTATCATATGATATAAAAAAATGATTGCCTATAGTACAAATAATAAATAAGGAAGGAGAGTCAGTAAAATGCATTGAATACTTGCTATGTGCCAGATATTACACTGGGGTGCTTTTACTTGTTATCATATTTAAATTTTCACCCTAAGGACAGCATTTTTACATATAGTCTGTATTTTATTTTATTTTTTAATAAACTATTGTCACTTGCTTTACATTAATTCCTGACACCTTATTCATCTTATAGCTGAAAGTTTGTACCCTCCAGTCCAAATTTTAGACACACACACAGAAAGAAGGAGACAGAACATTTAAGAAACTTGCTTGCCCCTGGTTTCATAGCTCAGTAGTGAGATTGTCCTTACTTAAATGTGAATTCATTATTTTCTAACTCCAGTTACTGTATTCTCTCTACTGCATCATCTCAACTAAAATATCTTTCAATATGACACATGTAAAAAAGTAAAACATAAAAATATCTTTCATAGTCCTATATCAGAAGGAAGACATTATATTACGGTGGGAAGGCCAAGGTTTTACCGGCTCTCACAGACAGAAGCGGGGAAGTGTCCTATGAGAAAGAATCTTCCTAACAGATATTTTAATGTAGTGGGAGCACAGAGAAGGCTATATTATTGAAATGAAGATCCTTTCATTTCCAATAATTCACACAAAAAGGCAGTGTGAACTGCAGCTACAGTGAGCCCTTGGCTAATATATCTCAGGAATTCATTTATAGATAAATGAAAAGGGTTGGTAAATGACGACGTCAGAGTCAACATCAAGACTCGTTTTATTACTGGCATAATATCCCTTTCTGTTCCTGCTTTTTACCATTATTTATACATTTTGTTTGCTGTGAGTAAGCTCCTATCCTCTATTCTGAATCTCCTGTTATTGTTTCTATGCATATATTTTTAGCTCTTCTATAAAATGTGTGCTTTATTTGAGTAGTTTGAAAATGCTGTTATGTTATATGCAGTTTCCTGAATCTTACTTAATCACATTATATTGTTAAGATATATTCATAGTTGTGCATGTCACTGTAGTTAATTTATGTTAACTGGTGTATAATATTCCATTGGGTGAAGATTCCTCTATTCTCTATTGAAGGGCATTTGAGTTTTTCCAGATTGTTTTTTTGAACAATTCTGCTGTGAGCATTTCTTGTACTGTTTTTCGGATCTATTTTTGTGAGAGTTTCTTTTGGATATAAAGTTAGGAGTGGAATTGTTGGGTAATAGGATATATGAATGCTCAACTTTATAAGAGTGCCAGTTTTAAAAAAAGTGTTTTCCAATATATATTCTACTCAGAAGTATAATAGAAAACCTATAAATTCATATCTGAACTCAAATATTCTTGGAATTAATGAATTTTGTGGAACACTTGATTATGTATGAGAAACTTATTTTCAACATGGCCAGTTTTTTCTTTTTTTTAATGGATTGCTGGGCTTTGGCCTTATTTTTCTTTTCTTTCCTTTTTTTTTTGCCTTTTACTTTTTTTTTTTTTGGAAGTACATTTTGTTGGCTACTACTTTGAGAATGGTTGCATTCCAGTTTATCTTATAAATTTTTTCTGGAATAGAGACAGTATTGTTTCCATTATTCTACCAATAGTAAAATTACATAGATCATAGTCAGAACTATTATTTGAACCAGCCTTGCTTAATTTTTGGAGACAAAATTATTAATAGACCTTATAAGTTGATGATATACAATCCCTTTCACATGTCAATAGTAAATAATCACTTTTAAACTATAATAGAATAACCTGTTCACAGGTAATTCCTCATACATCAGTGACATCAACAGACTTCCAAAATGTGAAAAACTTAAAGTCACATCTGCTGATGTCTATTAGTCCTACTGAATTCCATATTTTTCAATAATAATTCAAAAATTTTTTCTAGTTTCATGTAATTTAAAAAATCTTTTGAACAACTTTCCTACATCTTAATTTTCCATATCCAGTAAGGAGTAAGAAAAAAAAAAACACAAGGTAAAGATTACCTTCCAGTTTAAGATTAGAAAAATCCCTCTGGTTGTGTAAGAATTTACAACACTAGTAGATCTTTAGCTATGGTCAGATTTTTATTTCATCATCCACACTAAAACTACAATTGAGTTGTTGCCTGAGTGCCTTCTTCAATTCATTTGAAGTTTCAAGTTCCAGACACTAGACTATCACAAGCTATTATATGACACCACTGAAGGAGGTAAAATGTAGTCATAATAGAAGCATAATGTTTATATTAGCTGAGGAATAATAGCTAACATTTAGCTAATATAATAGCTAGCATTTATTGAATAATTAGTGTATCACACAGTTTTTAAAGTGCTTTATATGGATTAAGTAGTTTAGTTTTCACAAAACTCTGTTTATGGTTATGGTGTACTGAGGCATGATTTGCTTTGCATTTCTTCTACGCCAGATTTGCTGAATTTCTTCAATTTGAAAACGTATATCTTCTTCCTAATTGGGAACATTTTGGATCATTATTTCTTCTAATGTGCTTTCTGCTTTATTATGTCCTCTTTCTGGAGCTTCAGTTACATGTATGTTCATCATTTTAATATTATCCTACAATTCCTTGAGACTCATTATTTTTCTCAACCTTTAAACTTTCTTTTTTCAGATTGAAAAATTTCTATTACTTTATATTCAAGCTTTCTGTCATATTTATTCTGCTGTTAAGCCCATCTGAGGATTTTTATTTCCATTATGGTGTTTAGCGCTAAAATTTACATTTTATTATTTTTACAGTTTCTATTTTAATTTTGATAGTTATAATATCTGTTTTTAAGTACTTAACTTCTGATCCCAACATCTGTTTCATGTCATTATCATTCTCTATTGATTTTATTTTTCTTTGCAAATGAGTTTTGTTATTCTATTCTTTGTGTGTCAAGATATTTTTGGATAGTGTCCTAGACATTGTGATATCAGGTTATGAAGACTCAGGATTCTATTATGTTTCTCTGAAGAGTGTTGATTTATTCCTTTTTAGCATGCAATTAACTTGAATAGACTCAAACAAATATTTTTGTAAACATTGAGTCAGTTTTATGTTTTTCAGTCTTAGTGTGAAAATGGCCTCTCTTCTTCTTCTCTCTCAATGATAATTTAATCCTGACATGTGACTAAAGCTTAAGGCAGCTTTGCTTTGACGTTATTATCATTTTCTGTAGAGGCAAGACTGTAGCACAAGTATCTTCATGAATATGCAGCTTAGGCATTTAGCTTCTAGAAAAGTCTTGCTGGCCTTAACAAACAACATGTTGTCAGTAGTAGGTTGTAAGTAAATAAAGTCAACATAAACATCCACATAAAAATTCTCATCCATGTGGGAAAAGCCTCATTAAACAACTAGGTTTTTTCCTCTAAGATTTATTTATTTATTTGAAAGAGAGAGAGCATGAGTGTGAGTTGGGGGAACAACAGGGGGAGAGAATCCTCAAGCAGACTCCCTGCTGAGTGTGGAGCCTGACACAGGGCTCAATCCCAGGACCCTGAGATCATGACCTGAGCCAAAATCAAGAGTTGGATCCTTAACTGACGAAGCCACCCAAGCGCCCCTAAACAATTAGCTTTTGCTAAAGCTTGTCAAATTATTTGGGCTAGAAATCCTGAATTCATATGAGCCATAAGATACAAGCTTCTTAGCATTTTGGCTGTAAAAGAGTGTAAAACTATATGTGCACATATATTTACTACTTATTGCTAAAATCTTATTTCAGACCATTATTCCTGCAGATAGTACCTAGAAAAGCCACATAATTAAAAAAATTCTGATGACAATCATAAGAGAGCTCTAAAGGTAACTAATATTAGAAAAGCTAAGATACCAGAGAAACACAGCATTTTGATGTAAACTGGCCCTATATTGCTCTTCTCTTTGAGACATTTGTAGACACATAAGAAGCATAGTTTTGAGAGACAGAAAAACTCAACTGAATGCTGTGGCTAAGTGGCTTAGCAGTTTGAGCAGTCCTATTTGGCTGTGGAGACTAAACTTTGAGTTCAGGGCTAACAAGATAGCCAGGCAAAGATCTCAGATGGAAAGGGATTACAGAGGTAGGGTCAACAGGTGGTACCATTTTTATTTTCAATATATTTGCATTTTTAAATTATTCTTTAAGTATAACAGCTGAGAAGGTAAGTACACTTGTTATATTTACTACTGTATGAGTAGTATTGAAATATCAAGCTTAATGATTGAATTTATTTCTCCTATCCGTTTTTAGTTCATGTATTTTGGCTCTATATTGTGAGGTACATAAACATTTAGATTGTTTTTCTGTATTACTGATATATTTACCCCTCTATCACTAAGAAATATCTCCATCTCTAGTAATATTCATATTTCTTAACATTTATTTCTTTTTTTATTAAAGATTTTATTTACTTATTTGACAGAGAGAGAGAGAGAGAGATCACAAGTAGGCAGACAGGCAGGCAGAGGGAGAGGGAGAAGCAGGCTCCCTGCTGAGCACAGAACCCGATGTGGGGCTCAATCCCAGGACCCTGGGATCATGACCTGAGCCGAAGGCACATGCTTAACCATCTGAGCCCCCCAGGCGTCCCTCTTAACATTTATTTCTTAATATAGCCACCCTAGTTTTTGATGATTATTATTTGAACAATATGCCTTTTTCTATCCATTTACTCAAACCTGATTTGTATCTTTGAAGGTAATCTACATGTTTTAATATTCAGATATAGTGGATCTTATTTTTTAATCTAGTCCTATATTCTCTTTGGATATCTTTCTTTTGAGTTTTTAGTCTGTTCATATTAAGTGATTATTGATGTATTTGAATTTGCAGAGGCCATTTTGCTAATTGTTTTCTGTGTATCTTGCATATTGTCTCTTTATGTCTTTTTAATGGCTTCTATTGCATTAAAATATTATAGTATGTCCTTTTAACTCTTCTATTAATTTTTAATTATGTAATTTTCAGTTTCTGTTTTGTGGTTACTCCTGAGATTATGAGATGCACCTTTAACTCATCACAATTTGCTTCAAGTTAGTAATGACTGGATTCTCTTAAAATATAGCATCACTGCATCAGTATATCTCTACTTTCGCCTTCCCTCAGCTTTGTGCTATTCTTGTAATATATACTACTTCTATATACTTTACAAAATCAACAATGCAGCATTATAATTTTGTTTTGAACTATCATATGATTTTTAAAAGATTAAAACAGGATGCACATACACACAGTCATTTTTTTTTTTTTTTACCTACTTGCCTTTTTTTTGTACTCTTCATTCTTTCCTACGGATCTATGTTACCAACTGGAGTTATTTCCTTTCAGATTGAAAGATTTCCTTTAGCATTTATTGTTATGCAAGTCTGCTAGCAATGAATTATCTATTTTTGTATATCTAGACATGTCTTCAATTTAAATTTTGAAGGATAATTTCACTGGTTATAGTATTTTTGGTTGACAGATTATTTTTTCTTTAAACTTTTAATATTTCATGCACTTGCTTTTGTCCTCCCTTATTTCTGATGAAAAAAATCTTGTTTCTCTGAAGCTCTCTCTGTCTTTGGCATTTATCAGGTTGACTACAATTGGTGTAGGTGTGGTTCTTTCTCTTTTTCCTTGTAAATTTTCCTTTCATTCTGGAATTCCCATTACATATATTTTAGAGAAATTGACATTGTCACTTTAGTTTTCAAGATTCTGCTCCCTTTTCTTTAATGCTCTTTCTTCTGTTCTTGGGATTATGTAATTGCTATAAATTTATCTTAAAGTTTGCCATTTTTTTCTTTCGCTATCTAAAAATCTCTTGTTAAACTAATGTACAGCAATTTTTTTTATTTTAGCTATTTCATTATTCACCTCTAAAATTTCAAATATTTTGTAGTTATCACTGTAATGCTGTGATTCCCAATTTGCTAAATCAATTAGACTTTTTTAATTTTAATACTTTGAACATGTTTAATTCTTATCATTTTTGTATTAGCCACTTTTAAATTGTCTTTTGCTTAATTCAGTGTCTGGATTCATTCAAAGTCAATTTCTGTTGACCAATTTTTAGCAGAGTAGGAGTCATACTTTCATTTGTTTATATATTTAGTAATTTCTGGTTGAAAACTGAATATTTTTTTATCATATCCTATAGGAAATCTGGACTTTTTAAATTTTCTTCCTCTGAAGTATTTTTTATTTTCAATGTATTTGCATTTTAAATTATTATTTAATTATAAGAACTGAGAAGGTAAGTACACTTGTTATATTTATTACTGTATGAGTAGTATTGAAATATCAAGCTATAATGATTGAATTTATTATTTCTCCTATCAGTGTTTAGTTCATGTATTTTGGCTCTATATTGTGAGGTACATATACATTTAGATTTTTCTCTATTTCTCTGGATTCTGAGACTTTTGATACAAATTACCTTCAACTAATCAATATAAAATAAAGGAAGATATGTGTGTGCGCGTGCGTGTGCGCATGTGTGTGTAGTTATAGATATCGAGAGAGACAGCGATTTTTTTGAGATGTTTTCATTTTTTTGGTCCTGCTTGTCTTAGGCTTTTTTACTTTTGATTTTGTTAATTACCTTTATTAGCCAGTATTTTTTTATTAGCCAGTATTTTTATGGTATCCCTGACCTAAGTGGATTTAAGTGAGTAAAACTTGCACTGTTTGGAGTATACATCATTTAAGGAATGTTTCTGTATACATATAATAAATAATATCATACATTATGCAAAATTTTATCTTGATATTTTTGATTACCAGTTAAATTTTAGTTTTAAAAAGTATTACCTATGGCCACTAGGTCTGTAGTTTATTAGTGAAATGTGGAATTATTCCCTGGGAATTTTTCCTGATAGGAATCTGTATTTGGCATGATCTCTCATAGACTGTGTGTCTCTGTAGTTTCAGCAGTGGTTATAATCTGATTCTCCTCAGAGTTATTGAAGACATTAATTCACTGATTTAGGATGGAATAATGGCAAGCTCAAGTATTATTAGGAGGCCAGCCCTCATTTGTCTTTCACATACACGTCTTCCACTTTATAGTGGCACAGATTCAGTAGAAGAAGAATTGACTACAATTAGCCATTTGGTCCAATGATCTGCTATATTGATTGGGGAAGTCATGAAACAGTTGTATCTCTCTCATATAGCATAATGGTAGTGTTTTAAAATTTTAAATTCCAAGTGTAACTTTAGGAGGGCAAACACAATTATGAAAGAAATAAGCGATATGTCATGTACAGTTCAGCTATGAAAAATGTGAAAATCTGTTTTCAGTGTGAAACTATTTGAATTTAATTCTGATTTATATGTTTATGAACCATATGTTCCCAATCTCTAAAGAAAACACCTCCATACCATTACTGCCCCTTCCAAATATTTCACAGCACATCCCTAAAGATGAACTGTGATACACTTTGCTTTTTAGGTCCATATCATTCTTGATAATGTTGATTCAAGTTTGCTTTCCTTGCTCTATGTATGGATTAAAGTTTGTCATGTATTTAGCTATCATTAACAATGCAGGATAACCAGCAGAGGTTCACTAAATTAATAAGTCAATATTCACATCCTAAATTTATTTCCCTGGTGTGAGACATTACTTAATTTTCTTATTAAAGGAGCTCTACAGATGTCTCAAATGTCTGTGAAAATTTTATTATGTCTTGTAACATTTCTTGGAAAGTTGAATTAATTATTTTAGCATATATATTTATATATAATGTAAATTTAAATAAAATAAACACATATGTATAAATACATATTTACAAATATGTTTCTACGTGGCATTTCCTACTTTTTGTATATGTGGAACTCTCTCAGAATCTTTGGACTTTTATTTTATGAACTGAAGTATTCTAGCTCTGGTGTAATGGTCATTTCAAAATAAGATTTGAACTTTTCCAGTAATATCCTACTTTAAGCCTATAATATTGTGAACTATGTATTTATAAAATTCTAACATATATGTGTAAAAATCAAAAGCTTAGTTATTCTTAATACATAGAGATGGGAATACAAACTGTCACTTTATTTTGAAATATTTTGATTTTGTGAGATTTTAGAGAAGAATGATAGGACATCATTTCGGATAAACAGAAGTTAAACATTATTTTCTAGAGAATAAATAAAGATGTTTTCTCAGAGGAAGAGGTATCATTAAAAAGTTCCAGTTTATACTTGGTAGGCCTTCCATAAATGCCACAGAATTAAAGATATAATGGCGTGTCATTAAAAAGGAAAAACATGGTAAGTAGGTCTTCATTAAAATTAAAAACTTCTGCTCCCTGAAAGACCCTATTCAGAGAATGAGAAGACAAGCCACAGAGTAGGAGAAAATACTTCCAAAACACATATCTGATAAAAGGCCTGTATCCAGAATGTACAAAGAACACTTAGAACTGAACAATCAGACAGCAAACTATCTAATTAAAAAGTGAGTGAAAAATCTGAAGGGATACCTCACCAGAAAAGATATACAGGTGGCAATAAGTGTATGAAATGTTGCTCAAAATCATGCATCACTGGTAAATTGCAAATTAAAACAAAGTGATATCACTATGTATCTATTAAAATAGCTAAAATCCAAAACACTGATAACACCAAGTACTGGGGAATGAAGAGAAACAGGAAATCTTATTCATTGCTAGAGGGAATGCAAAATGACACAGCCACTCTGAAAGTTTGGCAGTTCTTTACAAAGCTAAACATGGTCTTACCATATGATCCAGCAATTGTACTCCTAGGTATTTACTCAAATGAGTTGATAATTTATGTCCAGAAGAGAATCTGCACATGATGTTTATAGCAGCTTTATTCATAATAACCAAACTTAGAAACAACCAAGATTTCCTTCAAAAGGTGAATAGGTAAACTGTGGCACGCGCAAAAAATGGAATATTATTCAGTGATTAAAAGAAACAAGCTATCAAGCCATAGAAAGGTATGGGTGAAACTTAAATGCATATTTCTCAATGAAGTAGTGTCAAAAGTCTGTATACTGTCTGATTTCATTTATGTGACATTCTAGAACAGGTAAAACTATAGACAGTAAAAAAGTTTAGCAGCTTCAGGTGGTCCATGCAGATGGAGTAAAAGTTGAATAGGTGAATCAAAAGTGTTTTTTATTTATTTAATTTAATTTAATTTATTTTTTATTAAAGATTATTTATTTATTTATTTGACAGAGAGAGACACAGCCAGAGAGGGAACACAAGCAGGGGGAGTAGGAGAGGGAGAACCAGGGCCTGTGGAGTAGGGAGCCCGATGCGGGGCTCGATCCCAGGACCCTGGGATCATGACCTGAGCCGAAGGCAGACGCTTAACAACTGAGCCACCCAGGCGCCCCCCAAAAGTGTTTTTTAAAGAAGTGAAACTATTTTTGTGATATGATAATGGCAGATAAATATCACTGCAATTGTCACAACCCATAGAATATTTCAGCACAAAAAGTCAAACTTAATGCATGCAATTTAAAAAAAAACAAAGAATTGATGAGGTCAGGGCACCCAGAAAGGAACATAGATTCCTAAAAGAATCTAACTTTTTTACAAACATATGAAAATGCCTCATTATAGGGATGGCGGGAAAGTACAGGGATGTATGCCCCCTTGTCTTTCTGTTCTAAGTAAGAAATGAGCTGGGTCATAAAATGAGTGGTACAAGGAACTTTATAGAAGCATTGTTTTTTTGGTTGATATGGTTTATATAGGGGTACATGTTAATAATTCTAATACTGCTGGTTTTTTTTGTATAAGAATTGAACAGTTAAGTAAGTAGAGTGCAGATGGTGGGAGTCATGTTTTTTTTTTTTTCTTCTGTTGGAATTAATGACCCATGTGAGTTGGAGACAGCACTGTGAACTCATGTTTAACTTAACGTAAAGGTATTACCCATAGAAATATTTATAAATATGTGCACATACATTGCACACGTATATTCCCATCCTCACAGCTGAGAGGACCTAGAAGTAGTAACATCCCAGTAGCTACAAAGACATCTAGTGTACATATCTTGGTTTCTAATACCATTCTCCAATAAAAGGAATTAGGGCTTTTTGGAAAAATGGCTGATTCTAGGACTGGGGGAGGCAATATACAAGATGAATCTGGAGCATCTTGTAATGCCAGAAAGTAAAATGTTCACAATAAATGAATAAACAAACACCACATTGATGGGGCTATGTCAGAGAGTCATAGGAACCAATTGTAAAGGTCCAATTGCCCAAGGCTGAAACAGTTTGATTAACAAAAAAAATAAATTAGTGTTAGATTATAACCCAAAGTATAAAATAAATATTCATGAGTCCATACTGATATAAATAAATGAACAGGTGCATGTGGAAAAAGACAAGACTCCTATGCATCAGAATTCTAAATAATTAACAGAAACACTCTGCCCTCCAGGAGAGAGGGAGCATAAATTCCCACTTCTTTAGTGTGAGTTGTGCATAGTAACTTCCTTCCAAAGAGGACAGTACAGGAAGAAGGAAAGAGAAATCTGATAAACAGTACTTTAGTCAGATAATCAAGGTCAATTTCACAATTAATAATCCATGTGTAGAGAATGCATCTCTGATATGATGTGACAAAAATGGCCCTTTACCTTTGTGTTCTTCCTCCAAAAATTCAGAAACAAAATCATGAGATACAGCATCAGGAAAATTCCAAAGAGATATCCTACAAAATACCTGATCAGTACTCCGCAAAATTGTCAAGGTTATCAAAAACAAGGAAATCCTGAGAAACTATCACAACTATCCAAGAAAACTAGTGCCTAAGGGGACATGGTAAATAAATGGAATCTGATGTCTTGGGTGCTCTCCTGGAACAGAAAAAGAGTATTAGGTAAAACAAACAAACAAAAACTCTAAGGAAATCTGAATATTGTATGGACCTTAATTAATAATAGCATGCCAATATTGTATTAAATGTACTATACTATTCTAAGATGTTAATAACAGGGCAACTAGGTAAAAGTCTATTTGGAAACTCTCTGTACTATCTTATTTTTTCTGTAAATCTAAAACTTTTTAAAAATGAAGTATTTTTTAGAAAAGGTATAATTTCTTTTGAATTATCTTTTCCTGAATAGATTTTTTTGGGGATAGAGCATTTTTTCCCCAGTACTTTGATATGTAATTTATTGTCTTCTGGTATCCAGTGTTTCTGAGAAGAAGGCAGTCTTAATTCATATCATTATTTTCCTACATATAATATGTCTTCCTCCCTTGCTAACTTCCTGCCTGCTTTTAAGATCTTTTTTTTTTCCAGTTATTTGAGTATAATGTTATGAGATGTGATTTTAATGGTATCTATCTTTTATTGGTTTGTTGAGCTTCTGAGATATGCAGGTTGATGTTCCAAGGTTATATTCAGCCATTATTTTTTAAATTAATTTTGTATGCCCCCTTGTCTTTCTGTTCTTCTTCTGGGTTTTAAGTTAAATTATGTTACACCACTTTGTATTGTATTATTGTATTACAGGTTATGAAGTCTAAGTTTTACTTCTATATTGTTTAGATTAATTTATCTTAAAGTTTATTGATCCTTTTTCTTTTCCAATCTGCTGTTAATATCATCATATATATTTTAAATATTTTATTTATTTATTTATTTATTTTAGAGAGTACATGTGTGTGCATGTGAGCAGGGGTAAGGCAAAGCGGGGAGGGAGAGGGACAAGTTGACTCTGTGCTGAGCCCAACTGGGGCTTGACCCAGGAGTCCAAGATGAGGACCTGAACATAAATCAAGAGTTAGCAGCACAGGGTGCCTGGGTGGCTCAATTGGTTAAGTGTCTGCCTTTGGCTCAGGTCATAATCCCAGGATCCTGGAGATCGAGCCCAGCGTCAGGCTCCTTCCTCAGTGGGGAGCCTGCTTCTCCCTCTCCCTCTGCCTGCTGCTCTGCCTGCTTGTGCTCTGTCACTGTCTTTGTCAAATAAATAAATAAAATCTTA
The DNA here is from genome assembly GCF_964656455.1 of Halichoerus grypus. NCBI lineage: Eukaryota > Metazoa > Chordata > Mammalia > Carnivora > Phocidae > Halichoerus > Halichoerus grypus. Next base: position 49,480,848 of record NC_135717.1, on the reverse strand, counting down.
AAAAAAAAAAAGCAGCTCAACTAACTGAGCCACCCAGGCACCCCTAATATCATCACATATTATATATATATATATATAATGTATTTTTCACATCTATAATTCTCACTTTTTAATTCTTTAAATGTTTGCATCTCTCTGTTGGGAAATATGTTCACTTACTCAGACTATGTCCTTATTTTTACAGTAGCTGCTTTGCCTTTTGCCTTTTACTTCCAACAACACTGTCATTTTGGGATCTGTTTCTGTAGATTGCTTTTTCCCTTAATCTTGACTGACATTTTCCTTTTTTTGCATCTTTAGCTATTTCTGGTTGATAAATTAGGTCTTATAGAAGATATAAGGTAAAAAGTGTGAATTCCATTTTTATCCTCTGAAGAATATTATTTTTCTTCTAAAGATACTTAAGTTACTGGTTGATCATTTATGGAAATTTGGATTTATACTCTGTAAAAATCAGTTTTGCTTTCTTCCAAGGGCATAGTTCTTACTCCCAAGACATGGCCTTGTTGGGATTTTAACTGAAAGTCCAAGGTGTTTACTGAGCCCTTCTAAATAACAAATATTCTTCTGTTAAGGTAAGTAGCAGTTTTAATACCGATTCAGCTTTATCAGTCTTCTGGCTACTGAGTACTGTGAAACTACTTGGATACCTCAACACATGGAAAATTCAGAAAGTAATCAAGGATTTAAGGGGAGTTTATTTGCCAATTTTAGAGCTTTCTCTATGGGGCTTCTTTCTTTTGAAGACTTTTTCCCTCAGATTCCAAATGCTATAGTAGAGTAGTTTCTGACCTCATTCTTTGATACCTCAATGCATGAAAAGACTTCAGCTCTTTTAGAGGTAACCACTTTGAAAAGTACAAACCAGAGAATAGCTTTGTGGAAAAGCTATAGAACATTGTCATTCTTTTTTTAGAAGGCCAATTTTTTCATTCTGCGTGCTTTTGCTCACTTTTAATTTTATTACAACTTTTTTTTGTATTTTTTATATTTCTATAATATTTTACAGTTGTTATCCATAGGATGTTTAGTTTGATACAAGGCCTCCATCATTTTCAAAACCATCTCTCCTTGCATTTTTTAGCCTCATTTTCCCATCTCCTTTTGTCTCTCCCCACTCCCTCTCTTCATCTCTCTCTCTCTTTCTCCTTTTGCCCTCTCCATAATGTCCTCGACTTGGTCTTCTAGTCTACCTGTTATCTCCTCTACTGTGGGTTCAGCTTGTTTATCAATCCATTGAATTTTTTACTTTATCATGTTTTTATTTCTAAAACTTTTAATTATATTTTTCAACTATAATTCTTGACTTTATGTTATCACTGTCTTTTGTAATATTTCCATACTTTTATTTTTCTTTCTTAAGCATATTATATATGCTTATTTTATCTATTGGGTATATTCTAATAACTGGTTGTAGCATATCAGATTTTATATATATACCTCTATCTATATAATTCTGAACTTACATTCTTGGAATTACATGCTTGTGCTCTCCATTCAAATTATGTTTCCCCCAGAAATTATTTTTGTCAAGTCCTTGGTCCATATATTTGCCCAATCCATGGGTCACCACTAACACAGACAAAGTAAAATGAAATTTTTTTCATGTGTATTTTTGGAACAAAGAGTAGTGTAAATTTCAGCCACATCGTTGGGGTGAATACAGATGTTTTTCCCTCTATTCAAATCAAAATCAAAATCAGTTAAGTATTCCTGAAATATTTCTACCCAGAGACAGATTTTTCTTTTTTTCCCTAGTTCACTCATTTAAAATTAGTGATTTTCAGTTATTTTGATTTCATGTGTGATACTGATTTGCCTCTCACCCTGCATGGAGTTCTAGGCTTTTTCTCCTATCTCATGCACATGCATAGATTATTAGTTGCCTCCTTTAAAAAAATGCCAGTATCACTGCTTATGTTCCTCTATGAATATATGTATTTTTAGAATTTCTGAACTCCAAAATCTCCCTCAATTTCTTACCAGACTAATTATATGTTTAATTAATTAGAAATATATATGTACTGTATGTATGTGTGCATATAAAACACCTATGTTCTATACTAGAAACATTTCTGAAATAATTCCCCTCCCCCAAGTTTGCCAAATATGGAAGTCCTCAAAAATATAGATTTATAAAATAATTTGGGTTAATTTTTATAATTTTAGAGACATTACCATAGCAGATGAAATGCGAATTTATTTTCAAAAATAACAAATTATTGTATTTCTTCAACAAATTCATGCTAAGAACTTATTGCAAGGCACTGTCTAGAGACTGAGGATACACTAGAGATAAGATAAACACTGTATTTCATAAAGCTTACTGTCTAAAAAGCATTTGAATGTAATTGTGATAAATCTAGCAAAGGTAAGGTATAGGGAAATAAAAAAATGGAAATGGATCAAGGAAACAGAGTACCATTTAAGCTGAGATGTGAAGCCTGATTAAACTTTAGTCATTCAGAGGGAAGGTTATAATATACAGAAGAAATAATGCATTTGGTCAAGACTCTCATCTGGTAGATGAGAATAAAAAGACAGATAAAAGCCAGAGCATTGATTTGTTGCTATGCCAATTTTAATTATATTGAACTTTAACCCTCATCCATATAATCATTTATTTATTCATTCAGTCAGCTATTGATTTAGTAATTCAGTATTTACTGTGGCTGTAGGATCAGGTCCCACTTAGGAAATGAGGTGACATTGGTCAATAAGATAGTCTCTGCCATCAGAGAAATGAGAATTTAGTGAAGGCAGACAGACTCTATACATGTAAACAAATAAGTATGATACATTTCAATGTAACTTTCCTTCTGGTCCCATTCATTTTGCCTATCACAATAATCCTGGAGAAATGTCTTCATTATAGATTTTGTGTAACTATGGACTTATGTTATAAATACAAGATTATGAAAAGAGTTGAGTGGTATCATCACAGTCGGTGTTGGTGTATTCCAGCACAGTTGTACCAGCGGTTTATGGCTGGCCTCATTTCTTTTTTTTTTTTTTTTTTCTTTTTAAAGATTTTATTTATTTGACAGAGAGAGACACAGCGAGAGAGGGAACACGAGCAGGTGGAGTGGGAGAGGGAGAAGCAGGCTTCCTGCGGAGCAGGGAGCCTGATGTGGGGCTTGATCCCAGGACCCTGGGATCATGACCTGAGCTGAAGGCAGCCGCCCAACTGACTGAGCCACCCAGGCGCCCCATGGCTGGCCTCATTTCTGATTGGTTCATTCGTATGCCCTACTGGTTGTTAAACTTTTCAGATACCACCCATGTTCTTGCTGCAAGGTGAATGTTGCGGTATTTTAGTACCTCGATTAAATGCCAATTACAGTGGGCCACAGGAGAGATTATGAAGTTTGGGTTAGGATGTTTATCATAGATGCATGAGAGGTGAGCAGATTAGCACTAATTAGGAGGAACAGTCTGTAAAACTTGATGACAGACTAAATGTCAAGTAGATGTGAAATATAGGTAATATAAGCTTATTTTAGGATAACATCAGGCCGTGATTTATACAGGTGGTTAGTGGTACCAGAGGCACAGTTGCTTTGGTGGAGAAGGTGTTGTTTTGGATATATTTTTTTAAGTGTTTGTAGGATATCTAGTGAAGCCCTTTATTAAATGTTTAGTTATAGGGTCGCCTGAGTGGCTCGGTTGGCTCAGCGTCCAACTCTTGGTTTCGGCTCAGGTCTTAATCTCATGGGTTGTGAGATCAAGCCCACGTGGGGCTTTGCACTCTGCGGGGAGTCTGCTTGAAGATTCTCTCCCTCTGCTCCTCCCCCCACTTGCTCTCTCTTTCTTTCTAAAATAAACAAATCCTTAAATAAATAAATAAATAAATGCTCAGATATATAGAGGAGTCTGAATTTGGGATTATTAAATAAAATAGTCAAAAATTGAAGCTATGAGAGCGGATAAAATTACCCAGGGAGAGAATATGAAATAAGAGAAGGATGCCAGGAAGAAGCCTTAGAGAAATCATATTTACAAATTAGGTAAAAGAAATGCCAACAAAGGCAGTTGAGAAGGAAAGGAATGAAGAAAGCAATGGTGTCGTAAAGCCAAGGAAATAGAAGTTTTTAAGAAATAAAGAACTGTCACCTGTTGAACTTGGAGAGAGGCCAAAAGACATAAAGATTTTTTTTTTTCATTCTTCCTACAAAAAACAAAAAAAGTACTGGCATCTGAAACACTATAAGCACTGCTTTGGGTTCTGGTAATATATAGATTATCTGTTCATGTCTTCAATTTACTAAGCAAGAATGAAAGTAAGCATGTGCTTTGTATAGAATGTAATAAATTAATACTACTGAAGAATACCTATCATTAAGAAGAATGGAATAACAGGTGCCTGCTTAGTCAGTTAAGCGTCTGCCTTCGGCTCAGGTCATGATCCCGAGCCCCACATCGGGCTCCCTGCTCATAGGGGAGTCTGCTTCTCCCTCCGCCCCTGCTCGTGCTTGCACTCACGCGCTCTCTCCCTCTGTCTTTCTTGTAAAAATAAATAAATAAAATATTTAAAAAAAGAACTATGGAATATCAACTAAGATATTCAGCAGGGTTGTCCAGTACAATTGTATAACTTTTCAAATTATTTTTTCTAGTTATTAACCTATAGAGGACTAAATAATCCCTAATATATTTTGCATTTTGTTATAATCTTATTTTTCATAATTATCTGGCACAACGCTTCGCAGATATTAGGCATAACATCCATCAAATGCCTTGGTCTAATCTATAGGGGAAATATACATTTAGAATCAACTGATTTTAAATGAGTATAGTTAGTATGTTTATTATCTGTGTTCTCAAAGGGAAGAAATCTGGTTTTAAGTGAGGCAAGAGACTCAGTCGCAGTATTCAGAATGGTAAGGTGCTTGAAAGCAGACTGTGCCTTATTCCACAAACTGGCATTAATTACTAGGCTTGATACATGATCAGAATGCAAATCAAATTCTTATTGAAAATGTATATGTTGGTATATAAAATGGGAGAATATGGGCCTCCCCAATGGAACTATTATTTCTAGCTGTGTTAAACTACTATATTAATAAAAAACCTATTTTATCTCAAACTAATAAATAATCATATAATATACTAGTTGCTTTATTATTTGACAACATGAGACTTTAAATTAGTTGAATGTAATAATTAGTCTGTAAACCCCCTATTACAACTATAGCTTCATTTGTTATTATGGTAACATTAAATAAGTTATTCTTTGGAAATGGTAATTAATTGTAGCTACATTTATTACATGGGAGGCCTTTCATGCTAATAAATTTAAATTACAGGTTTCAAATATTTGTCAGTAATCCATGCATGTTCATAATATAAAAAGTTATTATTTTGGGGAAACACAAATGTGAGCAGAATATGCTGCTGATATTGAGTTGGGGAGCAAGTCACCGGGGCAAATCATCCTACATTGACATTTCAGAATTACTTAGCTCTTTGCTCAATTATCAATGAATGTGAAGCAGTTACTTTAGAGAAATGCACTGTTAGATTTTATAATAAAAATTATAACTGAGGAGGGGTGATATAAATTGGGGGTTTGTGAAGCTCTCCAGCTTTTCTCTTACAGAGGTCAAATATGGCCTATTATGGAAATTAATCATATTTAGGAGAAGTTCAGGGAGAAAAAGAAAGGAGAAAATGCAAACCGAAATGATCTATTTGATAGGAAAGAAATGGCATGAAAGCAAGATATGTTTTTAGCTAAAGTTAATGAAGACACCTGCTTTTTTAAAGCCAGACTCTTGCTAATAAAAATCACCAGCTTCTCTGAATGAACAGAAGTGATAATGCCAAGGTTGCTAACACCTTTTTTTTTTTTTAAACCTACAACACTCACAGCATGGAACACTAGAATTCTTTGTGTGATGGTAGCTCGTGGTTAGTAAGAAAAGTAAAGAGAAGTTTATTTAAGATTGTGAAAATGCAATTCTTATATGGGGAGTACTCTCTTATTATTGTCTGGTTAAATACCTAGTATTTTCTTACATACTTTCTTATTGCCTACTTATTTGCCTTATTTCTAATGTATAGAGGAACTCAGTTATTATTAAACTTAAAGCATTCATTTTATTAAAATATATTATTTGCAGTATTGGTGAAAATCAAAAAATCTCAATTTTCTTTTTTCTTCCTTCATTAGTTTCTTTTTAAGTCTCACTCATTTTACTTTTCCCCTATTTCCCTCTTGGGGGAATGAGAATACTAGTATGTGTCCTAGCCTAGAGCACAATAATGATAATAAATAGGATGAAATGCTAAATCAAGTTGATACAAAGAACTGTAAAGCAACATTCTTTATAAAATCAGGTAACTACAAATACTTAAAACAAACGTCGGGGAAAAGATGTCTCAGCAAGAATGGATGGCTTGAGCTTTTTGTTACCTTCTGTGTGAATGGACACTTCTCAATGGCTGGCTAAGGTTTAAAGCCTAAGTAGATCAGGAGGTCAGAACGGCTGGAAGAAACTGTCCCTTGGTGTATCCAAAGAGGAGCTAAGATTTCACATTGAGTGCATGACTAAGAGGAAAACAATCAAAAGATAGCCTACCCAGCACTATTTTTGTTTTGGATATTGTGTAGCTTAGTGTGCAAACTGGTTGTGATGGATTACTAGCATTTTACATCATCACTAGCACTTGGAAAGAGAAAGGAACAAAAGCTTTCATCACAGGGGACAAAAGATGAAATGCATTTTTGCCTTTTTTTTTTTTTTTTAATGCCTCAGCATGTAGAATCCTCAGTTCATTGTCAGATCCTCAGAGACCACAGAGGTCATATGAGCAGAGGGAGAGGGCATTGCTGCTGTTGGCTTTTTTCTTTGTTAGAGATTTGGGTTTCACTGTAAAAGTAACCTCCTTTATCTAGTGCAGTTTCTGAATTCAGTAGACCAAGTAGCGTTGGGTCAGTGGACAACAAACGGGGTTACCAGAGCCAAGAGCATCCTCTGCAGCAGTCTTGGAATGTACCATTTAGATGAATCTGAAAAATTCAGAAGTGGAGCAAACAGGACCCAGAAAGATGCATGCATGAAATGCCTCACTTGACAATTTTTCTATGCTAAAAATGAGCCCAGAGAATAATGGTAGTAAACCTAAGTTTCCCAGCTTGAGAATTTACCATCAGATTATACAATGACTGGGCAAGACTATGTGAAAACCTGAAATATTCTACCATCTCCCTTTGCTTTTCTCCAACAGAAGACAGATCAGATAGTTATACAGAACAGAACTGTGGGGAGAATAAAGTATTGCTGACTGCTTCTTGAAATCCCAACATTTTTGCCATTAATAAGAATGAATCATTAAAGAGAATTCTTATGTGATGATTCAGGGAAGGTTAAGAGTTGCTGCCTTAGTTCTAATTCTGTAAAGTCTTTTAAAATATAACATTTTGTTACCTGATGCTGAATGAGTATAATCAGGGAACCAGCATATCTCTATGTGGGAGAGAGGAGAAAGGATGGTGAATGTACTTGATGAGTGATATATAATAGTTTATGGCCTTTTCCCCCTTTAGATGGAGAACAGTGGCAGAGAGTAACCATTTGCCTCTTTTTAAGCCAAGCTCTTTTTAAATCTAAAGGCAGCTATTTATTATAAACCCACTAGAAGATTGTAATAATAATCAGAAAGTGGGAGGGCTAGCTCATCAGTGGGAAATAGGACAGGTTGTTTGTTATATTAATGAATGTACCTGACAGTCTGTGCTTTTCCAGCATTATATCATAGCGTCAGAGAGACTTGGCTTTAAATTCCAGCTCATATACTTGATTGCTATGTGAACTTAGCAAATAACCTAACTATTCTAAGCTCAGTTTCCTCATCAATAAGTGCTTGTAATAATAATGTATACCTTACAGTGTTCTTATAGGATTAAGTGCAGTGGTGTGTATAAAGTAATTAGCCCAGTCTCTGACACATAGTGGATAGTAGTAACTGATCTTACTTGCTATTAGTAAACTAAATATTACTAAATGAATAATCTACCATACAGCACACTTTATTAAAACACATATCTATTCTCTTTAAAGAATACATATTTAATTGGCCAATGATGCGTTCATTGCCGATGTCCATAACAATCAGAAAACAATCTAGACAATTCTTGATATTTTGGCAGCCATGGATTTCTCTTTGTTTTTTTTTTTTTTTCCTTAAAGATTTATTTGAGAGAAAGAGAGTGCATGCAGAGGGGCAGAAGGAGAGGGAGAGAGAGAATCTCAAGGAGACTCCCTGCTGAGTGAGGAGCCCAAAGCAGAGCTGGGTCACAGGACCCCAGGATCATGACCTGAGCTGAAATCAAGTCAGATGCTTAACCGACTGTCCACCCAGGCACCCCATGGATTTCTGTCTTTTTTTTTTTTTTTTATCAGTTATTAGCTCTATGAACGGAGGTAAATCATTTGAATCCTTGAGACAGAGGTTTGTCACCTGTACATTACATATCCTGCTTATCTTTCCTTATGTTAGAATTGAGCAGAGAACTCCAGAAATTGGGTTTGTTGCCATTATGGAAGCCAACAATAAATAAATAGTCCTAATCATGGCTTTTGGGCCTATTAATCTCTGCTCTGTATAAACAGACATGTACCAAAATGATTTCAGAATACTGGAATATTCTGAATCTAAATTTTAATAGTGATAACATCTGCAAAAATTTTTAATAGATAAGGTAGTGATAAGGACTGTTAAACTTCCTTTGAAATGCTTGAGAACTAATTCTCTTTGAAGAACACCATATGCATAAAAATATTGTAATATGCAGAAAAGACATGATTTGAAATTTAAGATTGTATATCATAATTTGTTCTACTGACTAGTTACTGTCTATCTATAAATGTTAGTAGTTACCAATCAGTTACTAATACTAAGTTAGTCAAATTACTAATGGTAGTAGATTTTCCATGTTTGGCTACTTTCTTTAAATCAAGTGATCAGTTTTATGAGAATTTTATTTTTCTTGTCAAGGGCTCATTAAACCTGAGTTGCTTAGTTAGGATTAAATGTTGAAACAGAAAACAATATTCATCTTTAGCCTGAACTAATAGAACCACAGAAGTATCAGGCATGTGGCTTTGGCTTTTTTGGCACCATCTGCAAATCTAACCTTCCCAGACTTGTAAATATTAGGAAACAAAAAAATAACCAATAGTATTTTTTTTCTTAAGAGACTGTACATCTTTCAGAGCAAAGGGATAACCATGCCTTATCTACTTTACCATAATAATCAATTTGATTACTAAAAAAACCTGAGGTATTGAATAAAATTATTTGTATTTTTGGTATGAGCGTGGATCTTTTAAAAATATTTCCCCTTCAGTATTTACTTAATTTCCCTAGGCTATCTCTCCTGTGTTTTTTAATTGATGGTTTATCATTTCGGTCGAAAAACTTAAGTCCAGTTTCATTTGTAAACTTAAATATTAAAAGTATTCTCCAAAGTGAAATAAATAAATGGCTTTCTGCAGATAAAACTGAGCAGCCCCTTGAATAGAGACAGAGCTAATGCAGAACACTAATGCAATAAAGCTGTGTGCACGTGGTTGGGAGGGTTCCAACCCCACCCCTCCAAAATGAGGATACATTGCCACTCTCCAGGACTTAGCAAAGCAAATACCTTTCTATCAAGTCTGTTACGAAAGTTGTTAAAAACATTATTCTGAAGAATCTTTAAATAGATTAGCGAATTTAAATCCTCATAAACAGATCAGCAACACTTATTAAACACTACAAACGAATGAAGACGAATGTTGTTCGGTTGCAATGCATTATTTTGTTACTCTTCTCTTCACTTATAAAAGGTTTACATTGTCTTTTACATTTAAGAATGTCATTTTTTGAGTTATTAATTACATTTAATATATTGCAGATGCTTTTAAGCTGCTTTCTTTTCCTTTGGAAAACCCTCCTTTTAAGTAAATAACTACTTGAGTCTACTTTTTACCTAAAGTTATTTATGAATAGAACTACTTAAAATCAAGTCATTTTAATGAGTTCCCTTTAATCAGAGAACTTCTATTATTGATCATGCATATAACCTTTCTTTTTATTGACTGCATAATATTTCACAGTATGTTTTTAATTAACTATAACTCTATCATGGTTCCATAATAAGGGAGCTCATCAATTTTCACAACTTGAAATATTTTATAAGGACTCTCAACTTTATATCCATAGTGATGCAGAAATAAATGAAGATTGCCCAGATAGAACAAACAAAGCTGATTTTTTCAGAGCTTGGAATAGCAAGGGAGTCAGCCACCATCACTTGTGTTTGACAGAGATTCAAGGGCAGGCCGAGCAGTGGGAAAGCTTTATAGTGAAAAAAGGAAAGACTTCGGGCATGCCCCAAACAGGGACAACCTCATTCTCTCATGTCGTCATTTATGATTTAGATTCAGAGATGAGACTTAGAGTTTCATTTGGGTGATTGAGCTGGGAGGTGTTGCAGAGTCTTTTCAGAGGTGGTTTTTTTGTTTTGCTTTGTTTTGCTTTTGTTTTTGTTTTTGGCATATTTCATGCCCCAGATCCAAATATCTTATTTAAAGATATGGTTACTAAAGTTTGAAAGATTTCTCTGCATTTCTCTTTTTCCTTAAAGTATTTTTCATTAGTAGTGTACAGTGAGATTATTGTGCCTTTACATCACCTAAAATAATTTTTGTTTATTCTCAATTCAGTATACCATTAGGTGCTTGTTTTCAGTTTCAACTTTTAGTAATGACCCTTTTTATGATTTAATTCTGTCTACTCTGTGTCAAATTCTATTCTCGTCTTCTTGACTTCTCACATGCTTTATTTTCAAGGATGTTTCACTGCTTTTTTTTTCTTTTAGAAATTTTTATTACTTAACATATAAATGTTGTTTTTGAAGTTTTGTAGAATTATTTTGGCCAACCCATCAGATATCTGGGGGTGGTGCTTTTTTGGGGAGAGGGAGGTACTTGAATTCATTTTGGTATTTCTGGTCTACTTTTGTGTATTATGATTTCAATGACAAATAATTTCCAGAGCCCTTGTATTATTCTTCTTCCTGCTTTGTTTTGGTGGCCCATTTGAAATCTTGGGCAATCCTCTACATTTTGTTTCAGCTGAGCTCTCTGCCATCTTGGTTTCACATGTGAATTTCTTAGAGATCTGCCCAAGACTTCCTTTTCAGGTTTAGAAACACTTTTCCAGCTACCTCCTCCCCCTACTCTTGAATTGGGAGGGCAGGAAATGCTGGTTCATTGATGTCGAGCAGGAGTGAAAGTCAGACTCCTTTGAAACCAACACCATACCAGTGCAGAGGGAGGAAGTCATGGTGGCTGTATGGTTTTTTTTCCCACATGGTGTTTGTCTAAAGTAGGGTATAGATCGTCAGGAAGATTTCTCTCTGCTACCCATCCTTTCCCAGTCTTTTGGCTGAGGAAAACAAGCATTTTGGGGGACTTTTTTTCTCTCTCTACCCATCAGTGACTCCATGTTAATGGCCTTTCCAGTGTCCAGGGAAATAAATAGAATGGAAAGAAAAACCCAGGGAAATCACAGCCATCTTGTTCCTCAAGTCCCAAAGCCCCTAACCAGTCTGCTTTCTTTTCTCCAGTTTTCAAGGTTTCTCTGTGCTTGCTTTATGTGTTATTTATGTCCAGGGTTTCTATCAGTATTTCGTGGTAGGAATAGGGAGGAATGCATCTACCTCTTCTTGTCTAAAATAGGAAATCCAAAAAATGCATTTGTAACAAGCTTAAGTAAGAGAAAACCAAATTAAACAACAGGATACTATTTTACTCCTGTAGTATGCTGGAGAAAGCATGGAAAATGGTAGCTCACAAATATACCAGTGAATATGTAAATGGGTTCAAAGATTTTGAAAAGCAATTTAGTAATATGCCTGAAAAGCCTAAGTAATTTTCATAACTTCAGATTCAAGGTTTCCACACCTTTATATTTATCCTAAATAGTCAGAAAGATTGATATATACTTATTTTTACATTTATAATAACTATAATAATATCACAAACTGGGGAATAGGGGAAGTGACAAAATTACAAAGAACTAGAAACACACACACAATCTCAAGTGTATGTAATCTTGGTGAAATCTGATTAAAGTCTGTGGATTGCACCAATGCCAGTATTCTGGCTTCAGTTTTGTACTATGATTATGTAGATGGTTAGCACTAGGGGGCACTGGGTGAAGGGTAAAGGAGACCTGTATGTAATCTTTTCTACAACTTCCTTTGAATCTGCAATTATTTGAAAATGAAACAATGTGCAGAAAAACCATTTGTCAAACAATGTATTCCAACTTTTAGTCCAGAAAATAAGACTACTGCATCTTGTGTCTTCTACATCAACAAATCCACACCTCCAACCTAAAGTTAATGGGCTTCCTATTTTTACCCACCAACTCTAGTTTTTTCCACAAGGCTTTCATGCAAAGTTCTGTTCTTGCTGGGAATTGCCTTGCTGTACTTATTTTCTCTTACACATGTGAACCTCAACACCTGCAACTTCAGTGCCTTGATAACTTACTTTGTCAACCGAATCGTATCAGTCTTTCCTTTAAGAATGCCTATTACATTAGATTGAATTATAGGAGAAATATTTTCTATTTCCTCATTGTTTATAATTTTTATTTTATCAACTTGAAAACAGGGACCATTATGGAGAAGTCTTTCTTCTGTAATCTACCCAGATTCTGTTTGACAAAATGGTTGAGCAACTGGTATGTGCTTGGCAACTGCTTAAGGCTAATAAAAAGCTTCTATAAAATTAATTTGGAAGCAGAAGATTAAGAAACACTGAAAAAAGAAGTAGTAATATTTGAAACCTTTAGAAAAATTCTTTTTGGGCACCTGGGTGGCTCAGTTGGTTAAGCCTCTGCCTTCGGCTCAGGTCATGATCCCGGAGACCTAGGATCAAGTTCTGCATCGGGCTCCCTGCTCATCGGGAAGTCTACTCCCTCACTCTTTCTCTCTCAAATCAATAAATAAAAATTTTTAAAAAAATTCTTTTTTTCTCCAAGATTTTCAAAAGAATAAAGCTACAATGGAGCAAATAAGAGTCTTTTCAACAAATGGTGCTGGAACAACTGGACATCCATATGCAAAAAAAAAAAACAACTTATACCCTTCACAAAATTAATTCAAAATGGGGTGCCTGGGTGGCTCAGTTGGTTAAGCGACTGCCTTCAGCTCAGGTCATGATCCCGGAGTACCAGGATCGAGTCCTGCATCGGGCTCCCTGCTCAGCGGGGAGTCTGCTTCTCCCTCTGACCCTCCCCCTTTCTTGTGCTCTCTCTCTCACTCTCTCTCTCAAATAAATAAAAAAAAAATTAATTCAAAATGGATTATAGACCTAAATGTAAAATTCAAAAACAATAAAATTCCTAAAAGATAACCTAGATGACCTTGGGGATGGCGTTGACTTTTAGATACAATACCAAATGCACAATCCTTGAAATAATTAATTAACTGATAAGCCATACTTCATTAAAATTCAAATCTTATCTGTAAAGGACAATGTCAAGAAAATGAGAAGATAAGCTACAGACTGGGAGAAAAATATTTGCAAATGACACATCAAGGGACTATTATGCAAAATATGCAAAGAATTCTTAAAGCCCAACAAGAAGAAAATGAACGTCCCAATTAAAGAAAAAAAATAGGCAAATGATTTTAACAGACACCAAAGAAAATTTATAGACAGCAAATAAGCATATGGAAGGATGCTCCACATCATTTGCCATCATAGAAATGCAAATTAAAGCAGCAATGGGATAGTACCACACACTATTAGAATGGCCCCAATCCAAAACACTCGCAATACATGTGGCCAAAGATGGTGAGCAGCAGGAACTTTCATTTATTGCTGGTGGGAATGCAAAAGTGGTACAGCCACTCTGGAAAACAGTTTGGCAGTTTCTTAGAAAACTAAACATACTCTTACCATACAGTCCAATAACTGTGCTCTTTGGCATTTACCCAAAAGAGTTTTTCAACTCTGTGTTATGTCCACACAAAAATCTGCTCATGAATGTTTATAGCACTTTCATTCATAATTGCCAAATTTGGAAGCAACCGAGAAGTCCTTCAGTAAGTGAATGAATAAACTGTGGCACATCCAGACAATGTGATATTATTCAGTGCTAAAAAGAAGAGCTGTCAAGCTGTGAAAAGACATGGAGGAAACTTAAATGCATATTCCTAAGGGAAAAAAGCCAATGTGAAAAGGCTACATCTTGTATGATTTTATTATACGACTTTATGGAAAAGGTAAGAACTATGGAAACAGGAAAAAGATTGGTGGTTTCCAGGGGTTAGGAGAGGCAGGGAGGCATGAATAGGTAGACGAAAGGATTTTTCGAGCAGTGAAACTACTCCATATGATACTGTAATGATGGACACATGTCATTATACATTTGTCCAAAACCAGAAAATACAACACCAAGAGTGAACCCCAATGTGAACTACAGACTTTGGTGACAAAGATGTGTCGATATAGGTTCATCAGTTGTAATAAATTAACCAGTCTGTGGGGATGTGGAAAACAGGGAGGGTAAATGTGTGGGGCAGGGCGGGAATGTTCTGTACTATCTGCTCAGTTTTGCTATGAATATAAAACTGCTTTAAAAACAAAAGTTAATTAATTAAAAAAAAGAATCAAGTGTAAGTATCCCTCTTTTAAAGTCTTACAGTTCCTTATGGCTATAAGGGAATTTTTAAATGCTCTAGTGACAAGATACAGTTAATATAAATTTACTATGACAGAGTTTGATTTAACTAAGTTTCCACTGCAGGGAGGGGTAGAAGGAGAGAGAAACTTTAGCAGACTCCATGCTCAGCAGGGAGACCAATGCAGGGCTCGATCCCATGACCCTAGATCACCACCTGAGCTGAAACCAAGAGTGGGCCGCTTAACCGACTGCACCACCCAGGCACCCCTCCACTGTATTTTTTTAAAATGCTATTACACATCACTATGCAAAGTTTTTGCCTATATTTATACAATGGAGACAAACCCTTAATAGATAATTACTCATTAAAATCTGGTCATTGTAATCAGAGTGTTTGTTTTAACTTTGTTGCGATCAATTAGAGAAATAAAAACCCAATGTATGCTCTTGAAATTGTCCATCTAAGCTTTGGTAATACCTATTGTAAGGTTTAAGAAGTAGCATAAAAGGAAAATACAATCATGTTATAATTTTTTAGTATTCTAAAGCTATCAATTAAAGCTAAACAATGTTATCATTTAGACCAAAGTAATTTATTTCCTTGATGTGAAAGAGCAACTCTGAAATTCAAGCTCATGGAGAGCATACTTACTGAGATAACATGAACTCATCATGAGGAGAATGACTCCAAACACCTGTCCAATCAAGCCACTTTGTCAGTGAACTAAATCATTTATTTGATATTCTCCTAAATAAGGTGAAATTAAAATGCAACAGTGAAAACAAAAACTTATTTACGAATTTTCTGTGAAATAATCCAAAGGCAGAAGTGTTTCAGAAATGTCTCAGGAAAGAATAATGTGGAGGTAATCATTACCCCCTAAACATACAGGGGAAATTTTTAACCAGAGATGACATAGCTCTGTAGACTCAATTATTTGCCCACTGGTTCATTTCAATGGCAAAATGACTTGAATTATTGAAGACAGATTAGCTGCACAGGGGGAAAAAAATCTGATCCCGAATTTCAAAGACATATACCTGAGTTTTCATTTAAGTAGTTTGATGCAAACTGACCCATACATATAGTGATAATGTCATAAATCATAAAGAAATTTTTCTCTTATTTATGATGTATATTCCTAAGATAGCATAATGTTCCTTAGATATTTTACCTAAGAAAGGAATGAGAAGATCAGTTAACATGCACACAGACAATACAAAGACGTTCGCAGCACCAAATATTAACTAAAAAATATTTTTCAAAATAATTAACTTATTAATTTTAAAGTTCTTATAGATAAATAACAAAAAGCAAGAATATTGAGGAAAATTCTGAAAAAGAAGACCAGTGTGTTCATGATACCACCATTTATGAAAGGATATTATAAACACAGAATTAAAACAGTGTGGTATTAATGCACACATAGCTAAATAATCCAATTCAAACAAAGAAAAGTGCAGCACTAAACCCAAGTGTGTATGGAAATTTAGTTTATAATAATGATGATGTGAGATTCATGGAGAAAATGTTAACTATTTACTAAATTCTTGTAAGTCTTATAAAGATTTGGAAAAGATAAAATTAGGATCATACTTTATTTCATATGAATTATCTTTTAAAAATATTTTTATATTAGATTTGCTGAAATTGTAGTTAGAATAATTGCATCTACTTAATGAGAGAATTTTGTCAGTAGTTTTTTTTCTTTCTTCTTCTTCTTTTTTTTTTTTTTGGTCTGGTTTAGGTATCAGAGTTGTGCAATATGAATGCAATATGGGGGGCACCTGAGTGGCTCATTTGCTTAAGCATATGCCTTCGGCTCAGGTCATGATCTCAGGGTCCTGGGATCGAGTCCCGCATCGGGCTCCTTGCTCAGCCAGGAGTCTGCTTGTGCCTCTCCCTCTGCCCTGCTCATGCTCCCTCTTTCTCTCAGTGTCTCTCTCTCTCAAATAAATAAATTTTTAAAAATCTTAAAAAAAATGCATTATAGGAAATATTCTCTTCTCAATTTTCTGGAAGAGTTTGTGAAGAATTTTAATATTTCATCCTTAAATGATTGGTAGAATTCTCCAGGAAAGCTGGGTCTGGAGTCCAAGTTACCTCTTTCTTAAGTGAGTTTTGGTAGTTTGCATTTTTCAAGAAATTCAGAACTTTAAGTTCTGTGATTTATTGGCATAACTTTGATCATAATGTCTCCTTATTATCCTTTACCTATCTCTTGATTCCATAGTAATTTCACACCTGTCATTTCCGCTAATGGTATTTTTTCTTTCTTTTCTTCATTTGTTCATGGTCATGGACTAGAGGTTTATCAAATTTATTTATCTCTCAACCAATTTTTTTGTTTTATTGATTTCTCTATTATTTTTCTGTGTTCTCTTTCTTTTATTTACACTGGGGAGTTTGTTATTTCCTTTCTTATAATTACTTTGGGTTTAATATGCTCTTCTTTTTTGTAGTTTCTTTTTTTTTAAGGTAGATGCTGAAAGTATAATTTAAAATATTTTTTTCCTATAAAGACATTTAATCTATAAAATTCTCTATAAATACTCCCTTAACAGCATTCGTAAATTCTGATATCCTGTGTTTTAATTTTTATTCTGCTCAAAACATTTTATAATTTCTCCTCTGATTTCTTCAGTGACCCTTCTATATTCTTTAGAAGTGTGCTGTTTATAATCCTTATTGGGACACTTTCCAGACAGCTATATTTATTTTTAACTTAACCCTGTTGTAGATAGCATACTTGAGTTGTCTCAAATTTATTGAAAATTCTTTTTTTATACTCACAAATTTGGTCCACCTTGGTAATGTGCTATATGTATTTTATATGCATTTGTGTCTGTTTTTTAATTTGTGGCATGTTCTTTTTTTAATGATTTTGTTTATTTATTTGAGAAAGAAAGAGAAACAGAGCACAAGTGGGAGTAGGGGCAGAGGGAGAGGGAGAAGAAGACTCCCCACTGAGCATGAAGCCCGATGTGGGGCTGGATCCCAGGACCCTGAGATTATGACCTGAGCCGAAGGCAGATGCTTAACCAGCTGAGCCACCCAGGTACCCCTACATTTTTTATCCATCATTGAGACAAAGTTATAAATCTCTGAGCATGTCTGTGGTTAGGTTTGTTTGTTTTTGCAGTTCAGTTAGTTGTTGCCTGATGTATTTGGATGCTCTGTTATTGGCTGTTTATGGCCTGACAGTGAATTACTTCTTTATCATTATGAAATTACCTTTTTACTCCTGTTTCTATTCAGTACTCTGTAGTCTATTGTACCAATACTAATACAACCCAATTTTATTTCCATTACTATTTGCATGATTTTTCCTCTGTCTTGTCACCTTTTAGCCAGTCTTTCTCTTTCTATTTAAAATGTGCTTTTTCTAGGCAGCTTGTTCGTGGGTCTTACTTTGTGATTCAGTCTACCTCTACCTTTTAATTGGGACACTTAAGCTGTTTCTAGCTAATGCAATTACTGATATTTTTAGGTTTCATGCTTTGTTGTTTTCTATTTTCCCCGTCTGTTCCTTGTTTCCCTTTTCCTCTTCCTATGCATGTTTCTAGAGTAATTGAAATTTTTTTTAATGATTCCATTTTATCTCATTTTAACTTAATATGTAACTCTTGTGGTTTCAGTGACTTCTTCAAGATTTTAGTTTAACCTGTAACAGTCCATCTTAGGATATTGTGTTCAAATAAGTTTTTCTGTCTCCCTTCCCTTCTCCTTCAGGGATTCCAGTGATACATATGTTAAGTCTCTTGAATTTTTATCATTCTCACTGATGCTCTGTTCATTTTTTTTAATTATCCTTTTTTTTTTCTGTATATATTAGTTTCTATTACAATGTATACAAGTTCATTGATCTTTTTTTAGTTTATTTTTTCTGTAATATCTAACCTGCCATTAACTCCATCCATTGTAGCTTTTATCTGTAAATGTTTGATTTGGGTCTTTTATGTATCTTTTTTGTTCCAACTTAACTTTTTGAATACATGGGATAAAATTGTAAAAACTATTTAATGCCTTAAGGTTTCCTAAATCTAACATCTAGATCAGTTCTGAATTAGTTTTAAATGGATTTATCTCCTCATTATTGGTCAGGTTTCCCAGCTTCTGTAAGTGCCATGCAATTTTAATTAGATATCAGTGTACCAGCCATTATGGATTTTACTTTTTGGGTGCTGGGCAACATTGTTGTTTTCTGAAGATCCTCATCTTTGTTCAGGTATGCAGTTATGATACTTGGAAATGTTTGATCCTTTCAGCCTTTGCTTTTATTGTTTTATAGATGGAATCAGAGCAATGTTCATTGTAGATCAAATTATTCCCCGCCTACTGAAGCAAGGGCCTTTCTGTGCATTCTATCCAGTGCCATGTGAATCATGAGATTCTGGTGGGCAGACACTATTTCTTTTTCTTCGTGAACCTGGGACATCATTGCTTTTAATTCTTTCAGGTGTTTCTACCTTTGGATTTGGGTAATTTTCTTACAAATACACACTGGTCTGTACTTAGCTGAATAGTCTTAAACGTTCTCTCTCTCTGTGAGCTTTCTTGTTTTGGGTAGACTGACCAGCAAAACTCCAGATATCTTTATATCTGTATTAGTTTTCTATTGCTGCCATTCTAAAGTACTACAGTGCATATTTATTATTGTACATAGCTTAAAACAACATAAATTTATTAAGTTACATTTCTTTAGGTCAGAAGTATGACACAGGTTCCACTGGTCTGACTAAAATCAAGAGGTCAGGAATGCAAGGCTGCATTCCTTTATGGAGGTTCTAGGGCAAATCGGTTCCTTTGTGTTTTCCAGCCCACATGCCTCTGCTCATGGCCCTCTTCTGCTATCTGAAAATTCAGTAATAGCAGATCAAGACCTCTTGCTGCTCTCTCTGTGTCTCTCTTTCTCTGTCTGCTGTTAAGAACTAGGTCCACTCAAATAATTCAGGATAATCTCCCATCCCAAGGTCTTTACCTTTACTGAAATCTGCAGAATCTGCTTTGGCATGTAAAGTGAAGTAAAATATGCACAGGTTCCAGGGATTAGAGAGCGATGTCTTTCACAGGACATTATTTACTATTTCTCTTACCAGAGTAGATCTGGTTTCCAGCTTGGTTTCCTCTCATCATGACCTCGGCTGTGCTCGGATGAGGCTGCTCGCTCCTCCACTGTGGCCTGGCAACTCTTTCAAGGCAGTCAGCTGGTGCATTTGTAGGGCTCACTTCATTTATTTCCTATGTCTCAGGGACTTCTGTTCTTCATTGTTGGATGCCCAATGTCTTGAAAAAAAGAGTCACTTTTTATATTTTGTTCATTTATTGATTGTTTTAGATGGAGGGGGGTAATTCTGGTCCTGATTATGCCATCTCATTTGGAAGTGAAATTTCATGACATAAATATTTCGAGGTGAGGTTGTATCATGATATTTTCTTGGTAGATTAACACTTTATTACTTTACACATGACATTTTTTCTTGTACAGATTTTCCTTGTCTGATGTCAGCCGCCCCTAATATTTCACAACTGTAGCAGCTACTTAGTTATAAGTTTAGGATTTGCAAATTATATCTCTGTTCCTTTTCTTTACTTCCAAACTTTGTCTCCGTATTTAAGATGTGTCTCTTACAACAACATATTGTGATTGTTGATGTTGTCAGTACTGCTGCTATTTTTAATAGGTCCCAGTAATGTTAGCCTTTAATTGGATTATTTAATCAATTTATATTTAATTAAATTACTGATATATTTAGGTAGATATTTCTTTCTATTTGAAGAATATATTTCTCTCTATATATCTTTGTATTTGTGCAGATGTTTAAATTTCTGTTTCTATTTCTTTTTTGCTTCTCTGGGATTTAGCAGTTTATGTACTCAATCCCGGTATCTATATATTCCCTGAACAGATAGAGTGATAAATTGTCTGTTGTTACATGTGCATCAGTAGTTTATTATTTTATTACTGTATAGTTTATTTTTTGAATATTCAGAATTGGTCTTTGTCCACTACTTTGTTGATGGAAATATGGGTTACTTAATTTTGTGGCTATTTGAAAGGCTTCTATGAGTATACTGGACATGGTGTGTCTGTGTGTGTGTACATATCTATATTCCTTAGACATACACCTACATCAAACTAATGGTTAATTAATAGGTCAGGTATGGTTAACTTTATTGGAAACCACTGAAGAGTTATCAACCCCAGAACTTCTCTTTACCTGTCTTCCAGGCATTTGTGAAAGTTACACTGAATGTCATCATTACCAAAACATGGCATTTTTCTTTCTTTTTAATGTAAATTCTGATGGGTGTGTAGTCATCTTTTATTTTCCTTTCCGTGAAATGATATTTTCATATGCTTTATTGGTCATTTGGACATACAATTTGTGCAATGCTTATTTAGGTCTTTTGTCCAATTTTATTGATTTGTTTACATTTTTCCTACTGATATATACAAGTGCTTTCAATAGCTTAGACAGAAATCTTTTGCTGCATATATGTGCATTAAAATTTTTATCCCCAGTTCATTGTTTGCCTTTTCATTTTCTTCATATTGGCTATAGATTACCAGAAAATTTTAATTCTGATGAAATATATATATGTGTATATATATTTTTTCTTTTATGCATATTGTATCTTGAGTCTTTCCTGAGAAATCTTCTCTAACTCCAAGGTCATTAAGAAATATTCTTTGTTTTCCTCATGGATCTTTATAATTTTAGCCTTCACATGTAGTTCTATAATTCACTAACTTTTTAGTGAAATAAAAAGGAAGTAATAGTAACTTTTTAGTAGTAAAAGTAGATTCAAAATTATTTTTTTTTACACAGATACCTAAATTTTCTAGCCCCATTTATGGAAAAGAACTTTATTCATAAAATTGTATGGGTAGCTTTGGCAAAAACTAAGTTACTGTATATTTGTGGTTCTATTTATGAGTTATCTATTTCTATGCTATTAGTCTGCCTGTCTATCATTGTAGCAATATCACTGTATTGATTGCTGAAGTTTTAAAGTAAATCTCAAACTTAAATAGAGCTTACATTGGAAATTCTTATCCCTTTTCATAAGTTAGTTTCTTTCCATTTCTTCATAGCCACAACTCTCCAGTGTCCTTATAAGCATGACTTTTAGTTGATGTATGTTGTTATGACATGAGCATATATCTTAAGCAGAAGTGGAATTTTAAATGAGGATTTCTTGAACAGGGCACAGAAATGCAAACTATAAAGAAAAGTCTGATAAAAGTTCAACTATATTATTAAGGACTTATTTCATGAAAAGATGTTATAAAGAGAACAGGAAGATGAACTCATCTAATGAGGCTCTTTTGCACATGAACACTAAGAGATGTGGAATTGATAGCTTGTAGTGGCATTTTTAAAACAGAGATTGAAACCTTTCCAAATATAATTGATAATAGAATTTTTTTAAAAAATCAGTGTTGGCATACTGATAGAATGGAAATGAAATTCAGCATTAAAATTCAACCTTGTCCAACTGAATCAACATAGGTAAATCTTAAAATATGATGCCATGTAAAATTAGGAGTTCATGGAAATACTGTATCTATATGTTACTGTTATTGCATTAGAAAATGTTAAGAAAGGCACACAAAGCTATACAAAGGGCATGAACAGGGCATGCATGAGCAGATATTTAATGTTTACATAAAATATTAAACATTAATAAAATGTGCAAAGGGCATGAACAGGGCATACATGAATATTTTATGTAAATATTAAATACCAGTATTAATAAGAAGGAATTTAAATTTCAACCACATAGTATCTTCATTGATGAAAATAGGAAGTACTTAATAAGTCTATTCAAGGGGCGCCTGGGTGGCTCAGTTGGTTAAGCGACTGCCTTCGGCTCAGGTCATGATCCTGGAGTCCTGGGATCGAGTCCCGCATTGGGCTCCCTGCTCAGCAGGGAGTCTGCTTCTCCCTCTGACCCTCCCCCCTCTCATGTGCTCTCTCTCTCAAATAAATAAAATCTTTAAAAAAAAAAAAAAAAAAAAAAGTCTATTCAAAAAAATCAGGTGATGGGTATAAGGAGGGCATGTGTTGTGATGAGCACTGGGTGTTATAATGCAACCAATGAATCATTGAACACTACATCAAAAACTAATGATGTACTATCATGGAACACTACATCGAAAACTAATGATGTAATGTATGGCGATTAACATAATAAAATAAAATTAAAAAACTAATGATGTAATATATGCTGGCTAACTGAACATAAAAAAAGACAATATACAGAATATTGTTAGGGTGGAAGAGATATAATGTTCATAGTCTACTACTTCAGGGATAATTTGATGAAGACTTTCCAAGAATAATTTGGTAATAGTTATCAGCCCATTTTCAATAAACTATGTTTTACCTTTTCCTGCAAATTCTACTCTTAGGGATTTATCTTAAATACCATTCAGAGATACAGAAATGTTTATAAACAAGAAACTATGCTGTAGTGTTATTTAAAATGACAATAAGTAGTTTTGTTCATCAAATTGGTGAACAGAACATGATAGATAGTACCAATGTTAAAACAAAATAAAAGTGATACACTATCGTGAAAATATTGGTGATATTACTTCAGACATATCTTAAATCAAGATTCAGATTTGAAATCATCTCAAATAAAATCTGCATAACCTCTATTTTATAGTACATTGCTTTTATTTTGTTTTCTAAAGAGCTGTTCCCACCTGAGAGTCAGTAATTTATTTGATATAGTTATGAGTAAAGCTTCTGTGAATATCCCTGTCTAATTAGTTTATGAACATATTCTTTAATTCCTCTTAAGTAAATGTGGAGAAATAGAATTCCATGGTCATTGGGTATACATATGTTTAACTTTATTAAAAACTCTTGCACTACTGACCATCCCTGTGAGAATATTCAAATTATGTTATATTTAGCAAATAAACCATTAAGCAAAGGAAAAACAAATGAACTGCATGGATTAACTTTAAGAACATGTTGGACAAAAGACACTGTAAATAGGGTGGTGGTTACACAGGTATTTACATCGCTGAAAACTCATTGAACTGTATGCTTTAGCAAAAAAAAAGAGGAGAAAGAGTAAGAAGAAGAAAAAGAAAAAGGGGGCCACCTGGGTGGCTGTTAAGCATCTGCCTTCAGCTCAGGTCATGATCTCAGGGTCCTGGGATCGAGCCCCCATCAGGCTCCCTGCTCCACGGGAAGCCTGCTTCTCCCTCTTCCTCTCCCCCTGCTTGTGTTCCCTCTCTCACTGTGTCTCTCTCTGTCAAATAAATAAATAAAATCTTAAAAAAAAAAAGAAGAGAAGAGGAGGAAGAAGAAGAAAGGAAGAAAAGAAAGAATAAAAATGCATAGTATCAACCCCTATTTGACTTGTTCGTCCTGGGATCAATATTAAAATTACAACTCCTCCCAGTTTCTATACATTTTATTTTCTTACATTGTTAATATCAAAATAGTAGTATTGTATGACTGTATTTTGATGGCATGCATTTTTGAAATATTTCTTAAGTGAGAAAGTAGATAGTTGGATTTAAGTTACATCTAGGCAAGAGATGATATTACTAGTGTCATTGCTATGTTGTGGTATCTTGAGTGATTTTTGTTTCTTCTTGGAGTTTTTCTGTCTTATATAAATTGACTGGAAAAAATACCAGTTTGAAAACTGGAAAGGTGCTGAACTTAATAAATATTTAAGTTGAAAAGAGTGAGTTGGCAACATTATTAAATTCAATATAAAATTCATAGCATAAAAACTAAGAAAGAATGTGCGTGTGTTTATTATATTTGTAATATTTCATTAAAAGTTTGGAACAACATATTCTAGAGTGGCTAATGATCTCTTTGCTGTCCTACAATAAATCTAAAATTCCAGTGATTAGGGACTCCTTCTTCTAGTATAAAACTGGACCTGGGAAGTATTTCAGATAATTTTATGACTAGTCCTAGCAATGGAAGATAGTTGCATGGACTGTGATATAAAGACACTTGGAGGAAGTCAGTTTACAGTGCCATTTGCCTGGCACCTACCCCTCTTGACCTACTCGACCCATTTTGGGAGTGATTTATCAGTACATTAGAATGGAAACAAAAACAAAGGTAAAAACACCACTTGCTCTTATTTTCTCTCAGCACACAGGTAAAAAGCAGGTTGGCTTTCAGTTTCTGTCCTACTTTTCTAGTTAGACTGGCTGTCTTTTTCTCCCAAGAAGGCTGGCAGACAGAAGTGGAGGAGAATGCCTCAGGTTAGAGTAAATGAAGAAATAAACAGCTCCCAGATAAAATGTCATGAATCCAGTAACATTGTGGGGTCTACCTAAGATACAGTTTAGATCGTCAACATCTAATGTTGAGCGTAAAACAAAACTATTATTCTGATTCATAAAGAGATACTTAATTATGAAGTAATATCTGCATGGCAAAATAAAAGGTAACAACATCAATTTATTTTCACCTCTTCCCAACAATTACAGGAGTTGTTTCCAATGTATCTCAAGGAGAGTAGTTCTGGAAATAATTAAAATGAGCTGGAATAGAATAAAAGTAGTAGGCAGCTTGTATCTAAATGAGCAAGAGCTGTGAGTCTATTATTTTTAATGTTTATTGGTGATAAGAGAAATGTATTAGGTATATTGTAGTCTATTTTGCAGTTTACTTACATGAATTGGAATGAGGAAGATGGCATTGTTGGCTACAAAAACCAGTTGCGTCAGGCTTTCATAGGAAGGAAACTATACTGAGGGAATAGGCTAAGTAGTCTAGGAGCTCAGTAAATGCTTATAGTTCATTATGGTGCTATCATGTTAAGGTAGCCTTAGAGTGTTAATGCAGCATCTAAAAGTGCCTAGCACTCTCCGTAGACACTAGAAGTAACTGGCTCAATAAAATTTAAGAGCAGCAATATCAGAAGCAGAGCTCAATACCTCAGAGTTTTATAAAAGCACTGTCATCATCATCATTGAGGCTTAAATTGAGAACTCAACAGTATAGATCTATTGCTTTCTTTGGAAGATCTTATAACCTTGTATGAGAATATTGGAAAATTTC
Source organism: Halichoerus grypus (assembly GCF_964656455.1). Lineage (NCBI taxonomy): Eukaryota > Metazoa > Chordata > Mammalia > Carnivora > Phocidae > Halichoerus > Halichoerus grypus. Next base: position 49,455,096 of record NC_135717.1, on the reverse strand, counting down.
AGGAATAAATGTTGGGAAACATGGTCTTGCAGTGATGATGGCTGAGAAGAAATGTGACTATTTAAAGAAATGCTGATAGATGGATCACAGCGTCTTAGAAATAAATGTGCTAACGTGTTTCAGAAGGAGATTTTTCATTTGATAAAGAGTTCTCCTTTTAAATAGTTTGGCCTCAACTTGCTCTTTTAAAGATACTATCCCCTCCCCTCCCCCCATTTTTTTCTATTACAGAGTAGAAGGTAAAGTTTCTGTGACCCCTTTCATTATTTCCAAGAACAACTATTTGAGCAACATCTAAGTGCAAATCACTGAAATGTAGTCTGAAATCCAAGAGAATAAGGTTTCAAAACTTTTTTTTTTTTTTTAAGATTTTATTTATTTGACAGAGAGAGACACAGCGATAGAGGGAACACAAGCAGGGGGAGTGGGAGAGGGAGAAGCAGGCTTCCCGCTGAGCAGGGAGCCTGATGTGGGGCTCGATCCCAGGACCCCGGGATCTTGACCTGAGCAGAAGGCAGACGCTTAACGACTGAGCCACCCAGGCGCCCCAAGGTTTCAAAACTTTTGAAGAGTATATTCCAAGTCATGAACCATGGATCATTCAGAATTCTAAAGAAAAAGATAATCTTCCCCTATTTCATACTTGAATCTGCTTGGCATGCTGGGAGACTGGTACAAATGCCTGAGGGGCTGGAGACTATAATTTGACATAGGAATATATAGGAACAGAGATTGGGATAAAAGCTGGGCTGTAACTACAAAATGACTGAAACATCGGGCACATTATTCTGCAAATAGTGGAGAATCATCATTATTTTTAATCAGGTAGTAGAATTTCCAAATGTATGTTACTTTTAGAAAGACAACTTTGAATAGAGGTTGAGTATAAAAAAGGAATGAAAAAAATATTCAGGAATATATTGCAATAGTCTGGGAATTAAACATACATTTTTGCAAGTAGGGATTGGAAAAAAAGGAATTTTTTGGATAGATATGATAGACACATTAGAGATTGCTGTTCTCTTGAATCAAGGCTGACAGAAAAGGAATGATAAAAGCTGATCCTGTGATTTTTGCTTGGGTGAATGTATGGATGGTGGTACCACTGCACCGTATACAGAGTACAGAAGAAGGATGGATTTTGAGAGAGAGATAACAAATTTAACTTTAGACTTGTTCCTTGAAGTCATTTGCAGTATTATATACTATTTGTATTAACTATTATAGAATTATAGAATATCTAAAATTTAGAAAGAATTAGCCAATGCATTTTATTTACTTCTAGAAGTTCTGTAGATTGAAAATACAACTTTGGGTGTCATTTGAATAGAGATTTTGTTGGAGACGTAAGTGAGTGGCATTATAAAGTGTGAGAACAGAGAATTATGAGCCACTCTGGCTGAGTACTGAGCCCTGCAGAATACCCCCATGGAAGTAGAGGGCATGTGATGGAGACAGGCAATGGAAAAGAGATCAGTCAGGTGGGAGGTAAAGCCAAACAACGTCCTGAAAGTGAAGCAAGAAAGTTTTGAGAAGGAAGCCCAGAAAAACGGCATAGCAGTTTTCTGAGAGGTCATGTAGGAGAGAGCTTGAGAGTAGATCTTTGGGGGAGAGATTTAGGAAACCACTCATAACACTGAAATTTAAGTTTCAGTACAGTAGTGCACAGAATTCAGCTTGTATTAAGTGAAGCTGAAAAAGCAAGAGGAGAGAATGCAGATTATTCCTTTACTGAATCTGATGGTAAAGAGAAAGCAAGATAATTTTCCGTAGTCACCTTTGGAGAGACAGGATCTAAAGATGTATTTGAAAATCAAAGGAAAGTAATCTTGAAAGATAAAGATAGAAGTGAGAGACAAAGTCAGTAATGAAGTGACAGAAGATCTGGTTGAAGCAACAGAATCATAGAGTCCATGTAGTGTTGGAAATAGAACTATCAAGAAAGTCAGGAGTTAGAGTCAGTTTCCTACACTGTAGTTAGAAATGGGGAATATCAGAAGTGGGGTTAAAAACAGGGCAGTCTCATCTTTCCATTTGCATTTCACTGTGACTGTAGAAGGGAAACCTAGCATGAGATGTGACTCCTTTGTTTTCTTTATTTTCTCATCTCAAACAGATCTGAAGATTATAAACCCTGCAGGCAAGATGAGGAATATCTACCCTTCCATTTAGGGATTTGGTCTTTCTGTTAAAGAGTGAACAATTTCAGGGGCGCCTGGATGGCTCTGTTGATTAAGCATGTGACTCTTGGTTTCGGCTCAAGTCCTGATGTCAGGGTCCTGAGATCGAGCCTTGAGTTGGGCTCTGTGCCCAGCATGGAGTCTGCTTGAGATTCTCTCTCTCTCTCTCTCTCCCCCTCTCTCCCTTTGTCCCTCCCCTCACTTGTGTTCTCTCTCTGTCAAATAAATAAATTAAATTAAATCTTAAAAAAAAGGGAAGACTGAACAATTTCAATGCCCAGACATCTGCATAGAGTCTTCTTTCCTTGTGGATGAGCTCTCAGAGTGCTTCTCAAACTTTGGATACATAGGAATTAATGTGCAGGTTTATGAATAGAAAACTAAGTATTTTATACTCTATGAGAGATTTAACAGGTTTCCAGGGTAATTATTAGAATACGTGAGTGTCAGATTTGCTGACTGTAGAATCTAGTATAGGTAATATGCAATTCTACTGTAAATATACCAAAGTAGGTCACGTTGTCTGAGCTGGAGAAGTAAGGGAAACAGCACAGATCATAATCATGGGCTAGAGACAAAATGGAATCATCAGTAGGAGAAATTTGGGGTTTCTCTAAGATTTTGTTCAACTCAAGATCAATCCCGGTTTGCCAGGGTTAAAGACTCCCTGGTGTGGTTCCAACAATAATGTTTATATTCTTTTACACTTGCTTATTAGAATGTTCCATTTCTTTTTGTTCTAATTATTGTTAATTAACTAACTCCAGCCACTCTGGTCTTCCAGTATCTAAAACATGCCAAAAGCATTCTTCCCTCTAGAGCTTCAACACTAGCTGTCCCTTCAGATTTGTGTGTATTTTGCATCTTTAAATATTAACTTTTTAAGCATTAGTTTAAATATTAAATCCTCAAAATTAAGGAAACTCCAAAGACTTCTTTTTATTTTTTTAAAGATTTATTTGTTCATTTTAGAGAGTGAGAGAATGTGACTGGGGGGAGGGGCAAAGGGAGAGGGAGAGAGAGAATTCTCGAGCGAACTCCCTGGTGAGTGTGGAACCCCACACAAGGCTCAATCCCAGGACCCCAAGATCATGACGTGACCTGAAATCAAGAGCCGGCCGCTTAACCAACTGAGGCACCCAGGCACCGCTCCACAGACTTTTTCATCGTATTTTTATGTTTTATATTCTTAATTGAATCAACCTGTTATATAGTTTTAAATTCAGACAAATTAAGACAGAACCTCATATGTCATGTTTATCATATATCTTCAGTGCCCAAACCGTTGTCTGCATAAATCGGTGGGTGTGTAATAAACTGTTTATAATAGTATATATTATGCTATGCATAAATATGAAATATGTAGTACATAAAGTATACCACCATAAGAAGAAAAGAAGTCCCAATTATAAAACATACTGCACAATTTTATATGGGTTCTAGGAATTAAGAGTATGAATAGAAGCAGGTGGAGCAATTCATCATCAATTCAGCGACTGGGGAGGAAATAGGAAATGCTATATGCAACAAGAGGTATGCTTTCAATCAGTTAAGAACATCACCCCTGGTTCAAGTTTGCTGAGTTAGGAAGACCCTGCGCTCACTCACCTTTTCCTGTGAACACATCAAAACTACAAGTACATATGGAACAGCTGTGTCTGAGAACTACCTGAAGACTAGCAGAACAGGTCTTCCACATCTCAAGGTATAAAGAAAAAAACACATCATACAGGAAGAGGGGGAGGTTTATGGTCTTGTCAGGACCCACACCCCCACCTTGGTGGCCCACAACCAGGAGGGGTCTTACTAATGTGGATGTCCTCCCTGAGAAGTGAGATGTTCAAGCCCCACATTGGACACCCCTGCCCTGGAAGCCTGCACTGGGAAGATGAGCCCCCACGACATGAGGTTTTGAAAACCAGCAGCCTTAACTCCAGGAGAGCCAGAGAACTGTAGGAAACCAAGACTCCACTCTTAAATGGCTTACACACAAACTCACACCTCCAAAACCCAGCACAGAGGCAGTAGTCTGAAAAGTGCCTGTGCCGTATGTGAAGGAGACATATTGATTGATTTTAGGGCATGTACCAGAGGGGCAGGGATTTGTTAGAACTTTCTCTGGGAAGGGAAGAGATTGTGGGCACCATTTTTTAAAACTCATTTTCTATCTAGTTGTCCCAGCTCTGGAAGGTGCAATTTCTGACACCCTCCATCTACCTTGCTAACATCACCAGCCCTACCCTGGCCTCCCTCTGCAGATCCTCTCCAACCAACCAGCACACCCTGGTAGGCAACCCTCCAATGCTATATGCCAGCTTTGGTTAGAGCCAGAGTTCCCCCCACCTCAAAGTGGCTTTGCCACCCACACCTGGCAGGCAACCTCAGCCTGGACTATTACTCCCACCAAGGGGCTCTCACCATGGGGGGAGGAGGGCCAGGCCCACCCTCCAACATACCTGCAACAGTCATGGCTGGGACTTACAGCTAGCTGTGCCAACGGCCAGCCCCACCCACCAGCATGCCTGCAGCAGTCATGGCCTTGCTACAGCAGGAGGGCACATGTAGCCCACAGGGGACACCCCTGGAGTGCTTGGCTCTGATGACCAAAGGGATTATGCTTCTGGGTCCCACAGGACACCTGCTACATAAAGCCACTTTTTCAAGACTAGAGGATGTGGTTGGCCTCCCTAATGCATAGAGGAAAACACAGAGAATCAGTCGAAATGAGGAGACAGAAGAGTATGTTTCAAACAAAAGAAGACAAAACCTCAGAAAAAGAATTAAACAAAACAGAGATAAGCAATCTACCTGATAAAGACTTCAAAGTAATGGTCATAATGATGTTCACTGACTTTGGGAGAAGAATGGATGAACACAGTGAGAATTTCAACAAATAGATAGAAACTATAAGAAAGTACCAATCAGAGCTGAAGAATACAATAACTGAAATGACAAATAATATTAGAAGAAATCAACAGATTAGGTGATGGAAAAGAATGAAATGAACAATCTGGGAGAGAAGGTAAATCACCCAAGCTTAACAGAAAAAAAGAAAAGAATTTTTTTTAAAGTGAGGCTAGTTTATGGGACCTCTAGGATAACAAGAGCACTAACATTTACATCATAGGATATGGGAGTTGGGGCAGAAAACCACAAGACTCCAAATAGTGAAAGCAATTGTGTGAAAGAATAAAGCTGAAGGTATCACACTCCCTGATTTCAAACTACACTACAAAGCTATAATAATTAAAACAGTATGGTACTGGCGCAAAAACAGATACCTAGAACAGTAGAACAAGATAGAGAGCCTTGAAATAAACCTATATTTTTATGATCAATAAATCTATGACAAAGGAAGCAAGGATATGCAACGGGGAAAGACAGTCTCTTCAATAAATGGTGTTGGGAAAACTGGACAGCTGCATGCAAAAGAATGAAACTGGACCACTTTCTCACACCATACACAAAAATATAGTCAAGATGGATTAAAGACTTAAATTTAAGACCTGAAGCCATAAAATCTCCTAAAAGAAAATATAGGCAATAAATGCCATGATATTGGTCTCAGCAATATTTTTTTGGGTCTGTCTCCTCAGGCAAGGGTAACAAAATAAAAACAAAAAGAAATGAGGCTACATCCCTCTAAAACTCATGTTTCAGTGAAAGAAACCATCAGTAAAATGAAAAGACGACCCACTGAATGGGAGAAAATATTTGCCAATGATATAGCCAATACAGGGTTAAGATCCAAAATGTAGAAAGAACTCATAAAACTCGGCACCCAAAAAACCAAACAATGCAATTAAAAAGTGGGCAGACAACCTGAATAGACATTTTTCTAAAGAAGACATGCAGATGATAGACAGACACATGAAAAAATGCTCAGCATCACTCATCATCAGGGAAATGCAAATGAAACCCACAGTGTGATATCACCTCACAAGAGGAAACCTGCACTGTTGGTGGGAATGTAAATTGGTGCAACCACAGCAAATAACAGTATGGAGGCTTCTCAAAGAACTAAAAATAAAGGTGTCATATAGTCCAGCAATTCTATTTCTGGGTATTTATTTGAACAAAAAGGAAACACTAATTTGAAAAGGCATATCCAGCCCTCTATTCACTGCAGCATTAATTATAATAGCAAAAATACGGAAACAACTTAAGTGTCTGTTGATAGAAGAATACCACGTTACATACATACATATAAATGTATTATGTATATATAATGCAATATTACTCAGCCATAAATGGAAATGAAATCTTATCATTTGTGAAAACATGGATGGACCTGTGGGGTATTATGCTAAGTGAAATAAAGAAAGACAAATATTTCATTTAATTTATATGTGGAATCTAAAAAGAAACAAAAACCAATGAACAAACGAAACAGAGACTTATACAGAGGACAAATTACTGGATGCCAGAAGGGGAGGAGTTTGGGTAGATGGGCAAAATAGGGGAAAGGGATTAAGAGGTACAACCTTCCAGTTGTAAATAGTAATATTAATAATCCATAGGGATATAAAATACAACCTTGGAAATATAGTCAGTAATATTTTAATAACTTCATATGGTGACAAACATTAACTAGACTTACTGTGATTATTTTGTAATGTATATAAATATTGAATTGTTATATTGTACACCTGAAATTAATATAATACTGTATTTAACTACCCTTCAGTGTAAAAAAAATGTACCTCTAAATTGTAAAAAAGTACAGTATGAAATCTTAAGTATTCATATGAGGAGTATTGTAATTATTTAGTTATCCTTAACATTTTTCCAACTTACTAGTAGGTAGGTAACCTTTGTCTCTACCTAATATTCGTGGATTATTCTGGGGTTACAACACAGACTTCTAGCACCTCATTCTTTCAGGTGAGAAAATCGAACACATATCTGATAAAGCAGTCTGAGACTAAGCAAATGTGAGCTTGATATACCAGGAACTTTATGGCTTATCACACTTCGGCATTTGTTTAATTTTCATAAGGGATAAGCATTTTGCTAAAAGAGGAGATGAAACAGGGTCCATAGAGATGTTTCTTCCTTTTAAGTGTCACACACCCCATTTTATTCTGTTATATTTAATCACAGGCTTCATATCTAAGCTGTGGAAAAAGTGATAAAATGAGAGCTAGGTCAGCTATTGTATAATTTTATCATTATAGCTTCTGCATTTAAATTTGATAGGGTGTTTTCAGAAAGGCACTTTGTAAAGCATAATGTAAAGGCACTTCAGTTATAAAATATAATGATGTATCAGCCACCTTGTGCTGAGGTTTTCTTTTTTATTGTAATATATATTATATATACTGACAAATATGCACAGTTTAAATAAGATTTATAAAGCAAACAGTCGTGTAACCAGCCGTCTGAGCAAGAAATAGAACAATGTAAGCACCCCAATAGCCTCTCCTGCAAGCTGCCTCTTTTACATCTTCTGTTTTTCTACTAGAGTTAAATACTATTTTGATTTTTGTGATCATTCCCTTGATTTTTTGGGCAGTTTTAAACCTTTATATAAATTCTTAAATAAAGTAAGTTAACATGGCCACTTTTGGAACTTTATATGAATGGGAAAAATATTTTTATCTTTTTTTCATAAGTGTTTATATTTTTACACCAATTTTAGGTACTTAGCAAATAAAGAGGAAGGTATAAAGATTCCCCATATACCCTCTTCCCCCATGCATGCATAGCCTCCTCCATCATGAACATCCCCCACCAGAGTGGTATGCTTGTTACAGTTGACAAACCTACATTAATTATGATTACCCAGACTCCACAGTTTACAGTAGGGTTTACTCTTGGTGTTGTCATTCTGTGCTTTTGGACAAATGTGTAATGACATGTGTCGATCATTATGGTATCATGCAGAATATTTTCACTTTTCTAAAAATCCTATGCTTCACCTATTTATTCCTCCCACACACCTCCTAACCCAACCCCTAGAAACCACTGATCTTTTTACTGTTTTCATAGTTTTGCCTTTATAATGGAGTCATACAGTATGTTGCCTTTTTACAATGGCTTCTTTTCCTTAGTAATATGCATTTTAGTTTTTTCCACATCTTTCCATGGCTTGATAGCTCATTTCTTTTTATCACTGAATACTATTGTATAGTCAGGATGTATCACAATTTATTTATACATTCGCCTACTGAAGGACATCCTTTATTTCCCTAGGTTTTGGAAATTATGAATAAAGCTGTTATAAACATTTGTGAGCAAGTTTTTGTGTAGATATAATTTCTTAACACTTCTGGATAAATACCAGGGAGTGCAATTGCTGGATCTATAGTAGGATCATGTTTAGTTTTGTAAGAAACCACCAAACTATTTTCCAAAGTGGCTGTACCATTTTGCATTCCCATCACAAATGAATGAGAGTTCCCATTGTTCTACATCCTGGGCCACATTTGTTGTCAGTGTTTTGGATTTGGGCCATTCTAATAAGTTGCAGTGGTATTCCATTGTTGTTTTAATTTGCATTTCCCTGAGACCTAAAAAGTGGAGCATCTTTCTTGTGCTTATTTGCCATCTGTGTATATTTTCTGGTAAAGTGTCTGTTCAGGTCTTTGACACATTTTTAAATTGGGATGTTCATTTTTTTTTTAATTGTTGAGTTTAAGTGTTCTTTGCATATTCAGTCCTTTATCAGATATCTCTTCTAAAAGTATTTTCTCCTGGTCTGTATCTTACCTTTGCATTCTCTTGATTTTGTCCTTCATAGGGAAGAAAGTTGTAATTTTAATTAAGTGCAGCTTACTAATGCTTTCTTTTATGGGTCTTGCCTTTAATATTGTATCTAAAAAGTCCTCACCACCCCAGGGTCATCTACTTTTATGGTATCTTACAGAAGTTTTACCATTTTGTGTTTTTTACATTTAGGTCTGTGATCCATTTTTAGTTAATTTTTGTGAAGGACGTAAGGTCTGTGTCTATATTCATTTTTTTGCATATCCAGTTGTTCTAGAATCATTTGTTGAAAAGACTGTTTGATATTGTTTATATATGGAATCAAAAAGGCAAGCTTACAAAAAGAGAGAGTAAAGTGGCGCTTCCCAGAGGATGGGGGGTGAGAAATGGGATAGATTTGTTTTAAAGGTGCAAACTTACAAGTTGTAAATAAGCCCTAGGTATCTAATGTACTATATATTGAATACAGACAACAATACTGTATTATAACCATCAGACTTGGTAAAAGACTATAACTTAATTATTCCAACTACTAAAAAGAAAGAATCATTATGTAACATGATAGAGTTGATAAATATTGCTACAATGGCAACCATTTTACAGTATATAAATGTATCAAATTAACATGTGCACCTCAAATTTATGCAGTGTTATATGTCAGATATATTTTAATAAAAATGACTATTGTTGCATTATATCACCTTTGCAATTTTGTCAACAATCAGGTGACTGTATTTATGTAAGTCTATTTCTGGATATTCTAATCTATTCCATTGATCTGTCTCTTCTTTTGCCAATATCATGTTGGCTTGATTACTATAGTTTATAGTAAGTCTCGAAATTGGATAATGTCAGGGATGCCTGGGTGGCTCAGTCAGTTAAGTGTCTGCCTTCAGCTCAGGTCATGATCCCAGGGTCCTGGGATTGAGTCCCGCATGGGGAATCCTTGTTCAGCAGGGAGCCTGCTTCTCCCTCCGCTTGCCACTCCCCCTACTTGTACTTTCTCTTTCTCTGACAAATAAATAAATAACATCTTTTAGGAAAATGAAATTGAATAATGTCAGTCTTCCCATTTTTACTCTTCTTTAATATTGTATTTGCTGTTCTGGGTCTTTTGCCCTTTCATATAATCTTTAAAATCAGTTCTGGATACCCACAAAATAACTTGCTGGGATTTTGATTGGGGTTTCATTGAATCTATAGGTCTAGTTGGGAGAAACTGATATCTTGACAATATGGAGTCTTTATCCATGAACATGGAATATCTCTCCAGTTATTTAGATATTCTATTTTATTCATCAGAATTTTATAGTTTTCCCTATATAGATCTTGAAATTATTTTGCTAGATTTATATCTAGTATTTCCTTTTAGTACTAATGTAAATGGTATTGTGTTTTAATTTCAAATTCCACTTTTTCATTACTGGTATAATGGGAAGTTACTGACTTTTTTGTATTACCATTATATCCTGCTATATTGTTATAACCTCTTATAAACTTCCAATAGTCTTTTGCTGATTCTTTCAGATTTTCTACATAGACAATCACCAATGAACAGTTTTATTTCTTCCTTCTCAAACTACATACATTTTGTTTCCTTTTGTTGTCTTACTGCATTTGCAAGAACTTCCAGTACAATGTTGAAACGCAGTAGAGTGAGTGAGCGTTATACCTGACGTTAGTGGGAAAGATTTTTTTTTCTCACCATTAATTATGATATTAGCTATAAATTTTCTGCAGATTAAGTAGCAAACATGCCCTGTATTCCTAGTTTACTACGAGTTTTCTTTTTTTAATCATGAATGACTGTTGGATCTTGTCAAATGTTTTATTCTACATTAATTAATATGATACTGAAATTTTCCTTTGTAACCTATTGACATAATTGATTCTATTAATTGGTGTTCAAATATTGAACCTGGAATAAATCTCACCTTGTTGTGGCATATAATTCTTTTTATACATTGTTGGATTGGATTTTCTAATATTGTGTTAAGGATTTTTACATATACATTCATGAGAGATATTATTCTGTAGTCTGGTTTTGGTAGTAGAGTAATGCTGGCTTCATCAAATGAATTAGTATATTCCCTGTTTTTCCCTTTTGAAAGAGACTGTAGAGAATTGGCATAATTTCTTTCTTAAATATTTGATGGAATTCATCAGTGAACCTAACTGGGCATGGTGATCTTTGGGGAGGTTATTAATTATTGATGCAATTTCTTTAATAGTATGGGACTATTTAGATTATCTCTTTTTATGTGAGTTTTGGCAGATTGTGTATTTCAAGGAATTCATGCATTTCATCTAGAATATCAAGTTTGTGCACATAGAATTGTTCTTTGTATTTCTTTATTATCCTTTTAATGTCCATGGGATCTCTGTAGTGGTGTTTCTTCTCTCATTTCTGATGTGCTAATCTGCATCCTCTCTCTCTGTTTGTTGTTGTTTTTGTTGTTGTTAGCTGGATAGAGGATTATCAATTTTGTTGTATTCAAAGAAACAGACTTAGGTTTTGATGATTATCTCTATTCTTTCTACTCCAATTCTTAGTATTTATTTTCTTTTGCTTACTTTAAATTTAATTTGCTCTTCTTTTTCTAGTTTGGGGTGGAAATGTAGATGATTAATTTAGATCTTTCTTTTCTAAAACTTAGACTCAATGCTCTAAATTTTCCTCCATGCACTGCTTTCACTGAATATCACAAATTTCAGAAGTTGTATTTTCATTTTCACTGAGTTCAAAATATTTTTAAATTTCTCTTGACATTTCTTCTTTTACTCACATATTATATTAGAAGTGAGATATTTAATCTCCATGTAATTGAGCATTTTCTAGTTATACTTTTTGTTACTTTCTATTTTAAATTTCACAGTACTCTGAGAGCATACATGCATGGTTTATATTATTTTAAATTTGTTAAAATGTGTTTTATGGCCCAGAATATAATCTATCTTGGTGAATTTTCCATGCAAGCTTAAGAAAAATGTGTATTCTGTGGTTGCTGGATATAGTCTATAGATGTCAGTTGTATCCAGTTGATTAATGATGTTGTTGAGTTCAGTTGTGTCCTTACTGACTTTCTTCCTGCTTTCTGGTCCTTTATGATAGAAGAGTGTTGAATTCTTCAACTATGATAGTGGATTCATTTGCTTCTCCTTGCAGTTTTATCAGTTTTTGAGTAACATAGTTTGATGTTTTGTAGTTAGGCACATGCATATTAAGGATTGTATGTCTTCCTGGTGAATTTACCCTTTTATTTATTATGTAATGCCCTTCTTTATCTTTAATAACATTTCTTGCTCTAAAATGTGTTCTGCCAAAATTAATGTAGCTTCTTCTGCTTTATTTTGGTTAGTATTAACATGGTATATTTTCTTCATCCATTTACTGTTAAACAGTGTATGTCTTTATATTTAAAATTGGCTTCCTTTAGCCAGCATATAGTTGGGTCGTAGTGTTTGGCCTACTCTCACAATCTCTATCATTAAATTGGTGCATTTACAGAATTGACATTTAAAGTGATTATTAATATAGTTGGATTTATATCTATCTTGTTACTGTTTTTTTATTTTTATTAGGTTTTAATTTTAATTTCATTATAGTTAACATACAGTGTTATATTAGTTTCGGGTATACAATATAGTGATTCAACAATTCTATACATTACCCAGTGCTTATCATGACAGGTACTTTTGTTTTTGTTCCTACTTTCGTTTTCTACTTTTTTTTTGCCTTTGATTGTTTTAATTGAGGCCTTTGATTGATTCTATTTTCTCTCTTTTTTTGAATTTATTTATTTCAGAGATAGAGAGCACAAGCAGGGGTAGGGGCAGAGGGAGAGGAAGAAAGAAATCTTTAAGAAGATTCCCTGCTCAGCGCAGAGCAGGAAGCAGGGCTCAATCCCAGGACCCTGTGGATCATGACTTGAGCCCAGATCAAGAGTGGGACACTTGGGGTGCCTAGGTGGCTCAGTCGTTAAGCGTCTGCCTTCTGCTCAGGTCCTGGGATCGAGCCCCGCATCCGGCTCCGCGGGGAGCCTGCTTCTCCCTCTCCCACTCCCCCTGCTTATGTTCCCTCTCTCGCTGTGTCTCTCTCTGTCAAATAAATAAAATCTTAAAAAAAAAAAAGAGTGGGACGCTTAACCAACTGAGCCACCCAGGCACCCCTCTTTTCTCTTTTTTATTAACAAATCAGTTGTAGTTAAAAAACAAAAACAAAAACAAAACAAAACCTTTTTAAATGGTTTCCCTAGAGGTTGCAATATATCTTTATAACTAATCCAAGTCCACTTTCAAATAATACTATATGACTTCATGGATAGTGTGAGTACTTTATAATAAAATAATAATGATAATATGACCTAAATTACTCTGTCCCATCCCTTGTATCATTGCTGTTATTCATTTCACATAAATGTCTATGTTTAAATATATAATAAATGATATATGCCTAAGTAATTGAACACATTATTTTTATTTTGAACAACTTATCTGTTAGGGCAATTGAATGAAATAAAAGTGTTTATTTTACCTTCTTTCTTTTTTGTTGCTCTTTTTTTATGTACATTTGAGTTTCTGATTTTCCTTCTCTCTGAAAAACATATGTTAATATTTTTTGCAAGGCAGGTCTACTGGCAACAAAATACCTTTATTTTTGTTTGTCTAAGAAAGTCTTTAATTATTTTTCACTTTTGAAGGATAACTTCACAGGGTACAGAATTCTTGGTTGGCAGTTTTTCTTTCAACACTTTAAATATTTTATTCCACTCTTCTTGCTTGCATGGTTTCTGAGGCAAATAGGATGTAATTCTTATGTTTGCTCCTCTGTATGTATTTATCTCTGACTTCTTTCAGGATAACTCTGGGCCTAGAGTTTATTTTGTGAGAAAATTTGGGATGCTGATTAATTATCTAGTGATTATACAAATGTTGATAATTTTCTGTTATTTTTCAGTTTTGATACCTATGATTTTCCTAACATTTGTCCATTTTGTTTAAATTTTAAAATATATGGTCATTAAGTTTTTCATTGCATTATGTTGCTTTCTTCTTAACGTCAATAATTCCTAGTAATACCTATTTTTCTTCCTGATATTTATTAATCTGTTTGTTACAAGCTTGCTTTTTTAAAATAATTAATTTGCTTTTAATCTTAGATTATAATTTCATGGAGTTTAGAATTTTAGATTGACACTTTTCTTTCAGTGTATGGAAAATGTTCTGTGATTTCCATTTTCCTTCTGCTACTGAGAAGTTAGCTATTTCTCTATGTAATATTATGATTCTGTGGATATCATTTTTCTTTTAATCTGGCTACTTTTAGAGTAACCACTTTTACTGGTAATCATGTCTCACTAAAATATATCTTTGGATTTTTTTTTTGCAATAATAAATTAATGTAAATTATTTGCAATAATAAATTTCAAGTTCCAATCCTCTTCTATAGAACACAGAACTTCAAGGATTTGTTTTGTTCTGTTCTGTTTTCCTTTTTAAAAAATCTGTCCTGAGGATTAGACATTGCTGGGAACTGGCACAGCTTATTCCCCAATCACAAAACAAAGACAAAACCCCAGATTTCTCAAAATATGTAAATATTATCACACTATTCTCTATGCCTTAGAAATGTCTTTTTTAAAGCACTATTTCAAACTCAAACATGATCAACACCTGCTCATAATCCATATGGACTTCTCTAATTTTCTTCTCTCTCCCTTGGGATTGACCTTATAAATCACTATTTTTCCCCTACAGTTCTTGAACAGATTGTCATTTACTAGTGTTATTCCTTATAAAGTTACTTATTGAGTCCCTATAATGTTCCAGAGCCTACTATAGTAGAGTGTGTGGTAGAAACAGGCAACAAGCAATAAAAGTAAATAAGCTATATAATATATTAGAAAGCAATAAGGGTTCTAGGAAAAATTAAAACAGTGAAATGTATATGGTAAAAAATAAACAACAACCAGGTATGGAATTAGAATTCTAAACGGGATGGTCAAGGATGGACCTGATAGAGAAGGTGATATTTGAGCAGTATTTTGGATGAGGTGAGACCATAAGCCATGCAAATATACAGAGAGTGTATTTTAGGCAAAGAAAATAGCATGAGCATAAATCTTGAAGCAGAAACATTCCTGATGAATTTAAAGAACAAGGAGGTAAAATGCAGACAGAATTAAGTAGGGAAGAAGAATAATTGCTGAGGTTATTAAAAGAATGATTTATGCTTTATGTTTTGTGAACTATTTCAGTGACATTGCATTCTAGTGAGTGAGTTGGAAAGACTTGCTGTATAAAGGGACCTAGAAAACATTTTAAACTAAGTAGAAAAATATAACTTCTCAAAATGGGTATTATGTAGCCAAAAGAGTAAATAGAAATAAATTTATAGCTTTATATATTTACATTACCCAAGAAGAAGGATTTTATTTTTTATTTTTATTTATTTTTATTTATTTTTTAAAGATTTTATTTATTTATTTGAGACAGAGAGAATGAGAGAGAGAGAGCACATGAGAGGGGGGAGGGTCAGAGGGAGAAGCAGGCTCCCTGTCAAGCAGGGAGCCCGATGCGGGACTCGATCCAGGGACTCCAGGATCATGACCTGAGCTGAAGGCAGTCGCTTAACCAGCTGAGCCACCCAGGCACCCAAGAAGAAGGATTTTAAATCAAGGCCATAACTTTATATTTTTAGGAATAAGAAAAAGAAGAGGAAATTAAATGAAAGAAAATAATGAAAAACAAGCCAATGGGCATTAGAGGAATTAACTTAGCCATTGTTTCTATAATATGGTTAGTGACATTGATAAATACTCAGCTAATTAATGAGTGAGAAAACACAAAACATTAAAATCAGGAATGACAAAAGATTTCCAAAACAGATTAAGGATATTAAAAATATAATAAAAATTATGAACAACTCTATTTCAGTAAATTTTAAAACTCTGATGAAATAGTCAAATTTATAAAAAACCAGTTTACCAAAACTGACATAAGAAGAAGAAAATTTAAAACTCTTTTATCTACTAAAGTAATTAATAAAATTTTTAATAAAATGGCTTCTTCAAAGGAAACTTTAGGTATGGATAGTTATACTGCTGAATTATATCCAATACTTAAGGAAGAAATATATCAAATTTTACACTACTTTTAAATTTTTTCAGGAAAAAAAGAAGAAGGAGATACTTCTCAGTTCATTTTATGACATCATCATTATTCTGGTGACAAACCTGACCTAGATATTACAAGAAAATAAAATTAAAGAACCACGACCATCAAGAAAATAGCTGTAAAAATCCATAATGAAATAGAACATTCAAATCCAGCAACATAAACAATAGATAACATATCATACTCACATACGATTTATTTAAAAAATATATAAGGAGGTTTCACATTGAGAAATTAATTACTATAATTCACCACCATAGAAAAAGGGAGAAAATACATAATCATTCTGATAGATACAGAAAATGCATTTGACAATATCCAACATCTAATATCTATTCATCTTAAAAATATGAAGCAAACTAGGAATAGAGGGAGCTTCCCCCACTATTAAAGTACATATATGAAACATGGACAGCTAATATCATACATGGTGAACTACTAACATGTTTGTACTAAGATTGAGAACAAAATTACAAAAAGTCAGTTTTTTTTTTTTTTTTAAAGAGAGAGAGCATGTTTGAAAAAGCTGGGCTGGGGATAGGGGCAGCATGTGAAGGGAGAGAGAGGGAGAGAGAGAGAGAGTCTTAAGTAAGCTCCATGCGCAGCCGGGAGCCCGCTGGGGCACTTGTTCTCACAACCCTGACATCATGACCTGAGCCGAAATCAAGAGTTGGATGCCTAACCAACTGAGCCGTCCAGGTGCCCCCAAAAAGTCAGTTCTAAATCCATCTCTTCAATATTATCTCTTGCCAGTGTACTTGGCAAGGTAAAAAAAAAAATTAAAAATAATAAAAATAAATAAATATGTAAGTAAATAAGTAAAGGAGGAGGGGATAAAAATTTCAGAGGAAAAATAAAACCGTTTTTATTCACACATGACATAATTGACTGCATGGAACTTCCTCAATAATGTACACAGTAGTTTCAAACTGGAAACACCTAAAATGTGCATCACTCAGTGTTGAGAGACATTTCTCTGTGGTTTTTCTGCATACCTCATATCAGCTTTTGTTCTGGACTGTCTTTCCAAGGATGTTTGTACAGGTAAGTCTTGGCATGCAGAGATAGCGTCTCAGTCCAGGGTAGAGGACAGATTTATTTTCTGTTTATCATAATAAAGATAAAACATCTCCAAGGAAAAGATTGAGCACCTTCACTAGCATCTGTGCCCACCTCCAGATCATGCCCTGGGGGATTTGGAGGTGGATCAGGAAAAATTGATACAAACATGAATTACATGCCTCTCTTCTGCCATGAATAATAAAGTGCTTTATCTCTGACCCAGGACTCTTTAGTCCTGTCAGCACTTATGAAACTGGGGCAGGCTCATTTGTTAGCTTACAAGGAGGGTAAAATCTCTTTTTTCCATTTCCTGACACTGACAGAATGGATAAGCCAGGAAATATTTATATAATCAAATATTACTTAGCAATTAAAGAGAAACAAATATTGATAATACATTCAGCAACAGAGATAGCTCTCAAAAAGGACATTGCACAAAAGAGGGCAGACACAAATGTCTACAGATAGTTAGATAAATTCGTGTGAATCATACAACTGGTAAAACTATAACAATGGAAATCAGATCTTTTGTTGCCTACAATGTTGGCTGTGGGCTTTGACTGGAAACCCACATGAGGAAACTTTCTGTGATGGAAATATTTTATATCTTGATTGGGGTGTTAACTTGTGGATATATGCATTTGCTAAAACTCTTTGAATTGTACATTTAAGATGTATGGCTTTTATCTCAATGTAAGAGTATGACAATGTCTGGGGTCTATCTTAAAAGTCCGGCATACCCCATATTTTGCCACCACTATGTTCCTCTCGAGGGTTGGTTCTTGTTTCTACTTATCTTTTGACCTGTGGAATCATAGGGCTTCCTCTTTATTCAACTATAGTTTGTGAAACTTTTCTTTATTAGGCTTCCCATTCCAGATTAAATATGCTTTGGCAAAGGTCAAGATCCTCAGCATTCTTTTGTTCTGTATGACAGCTGGCTAAACCCTCCCTGCTTTGTGTCTATGAATAGTTCATCTTGGATCATCCGACTTTACAAAGAGCTTACGAAGACAGACGTGATGGTGACATTTTATAAAGAATGAGGGATGGGTTTGGATTCACCAGCATTTTTTTACATATTCAGGAACCACTTTGCAATTACTGTGATCTCTTAAGTCCTCATGTTCTTTCTGTAACTTTCCAAAATGCTCTGAACAAGATGCAGGAGTCTGAGGTAGTGATACTGGAGACAGTTTTTAGAGGTCAGTCTAAAAGTAGGTCCATTTACTAGAGTAGAAATAGACATACCATACCGGATGATTATAATATTAAGTGCACATTGGTAGCACATCCTAATACGCATTAGCACACAATAAGTTAGATCAGTTTCACCAGCTTTACCCGTGCTTTGATTTCAGACTGCATTGTAGAAGGGCCAAAAGGTACCTCCCTCTGTTTCTTAGATCCCTTAATTCACGCAGAAATTAGTGAGAGCAGCAAGTTTGTTTTCCCAAAATAGCCACATTCAGTCAGGGTGCTCTAAAATGTTGATTCCAAGAACCTATTAAAAAAGTCTTCAGAGAATTTAATTATGTTTAAATTGAATGAGTGTCATTTTCTGTGGCCTTGCCTTGTCCTTCTAACCCTGGTTAAGCTGAGTGCAATAACCTATGGGAGCTCTGGTCACAGGTTGAGTGTCGCACTAATGATCTCAGGTCAGAACTTGCATTTTCATCCGAGATACACTTAAGCCTCTGGTATTTCTAGGCTTCAAAAGCTCTTAGCACAACAGGAGTTCTTAACCTTACATGATGTATTTTTTTTTATTTTTAATCCTTGTCTCTCCTTGTTTGACAGGCAAAGGTCCTGTGCCTGGGTTATTTTCTGTGACTTTCTTGTTCTTCCTTCCTAAATGCCCAGCAATTGGCAGGTAATGTTTACCAGGTCACTCTGACCTCCATGTGCAAACTAGTTTTTCCCTAGTGAAGGTGGGGAGGCAGGAGGGTTCAGATGGAGCTAAGGATGCTTGCTAAACCATTGCCAACTTTAAACCCTGCAGGTAGGGAAAATATTTTAAAGTTGCACTGAGGTTCACCTTCAAACTCCAAGGTTTAGGTGAATCCAGATTAGATATATTGTCTTGATATAACACATTATACCCCGGAGATTTTTCAAAAAACACCGTTTCGAAGTATCCTTCTATGTTTTGTGTTAAAATAAATTTCCATAATTCATTGCCTTGGCACCAACTGTTAAAAATAATGGGAAGAATAATAGCAATGGCAGGGCAGGAGACTAATCAACATAGCAAGTATAATTAGTACTGTGTGGGAAAATGCCAGCGTGGCCAAGTAAGAGCTCTCCAGTAAATAGCTGTATTTATTACTCCATGCACTTCCTCAACTACTAACATTTGTTCTTACAATGTATTCATATTAAAAGGGGATTTAATTTCCTATTTCAGTTGCCCTCTCAACTTTTGAAGGACCTACTTATGGTGAGTTCAGAGTTTTACCAAGGGAGAGATTGCTGGCTCACCTGCAGCTGGCCCCCCAAAATATGAATTTTTCTGTGTCTAGGATGTGGCCTTTCAGTACCTTAGCATCAGAACTGTGATGTTGGCAGCCCACAAGAGGAGAGAGGAGACCCATGGCTTAGAATCCGTTCATATTAGCCAGAATCAATATGTCAATGAATATTGAATACATTGATATAATATTGATAATACAATAATATAATGATGTTATGTTATTTTATCAGTTTGTACTAGGAAATATGAACAATATCATGCTTCTTTGCAGGACCAATTACTCCCTTACTATGGACAACATGCATGGAAAAATCAAGAAAAAAACATAAAGTTAAAAGAAAAAGAAAAAAACATAAAGTTGATAGAAAGTGAACAAGAGCAATGAGTTATTTACGGAACTGAAATGGTTAGGGTTTTCACCTGTAAGACATAAATAGACTTGATATACAAAGTGCGATACTCAAGTTTATGGGCTGATTCCCTATCCATTGTGTAGTGTTTAAATAGATATGAACAGTGTTTTCCTCCAGATTCCTCATTATTTTATAAATGTCCATCACTTACTAATTATTCTTTCTGTTTGGTATGCTATTTTCCTCAATATTTTGTTACCCCCAAATCATGAAGTTACTGCTGTCCCTGGAGCCCACACACCTGCTGTGGCCACGACCCGAGTTCTCATCTGGCTGTTGGAGCCACAATGGAGACCTTGTAGAAATGAGGGGTGTACTCCCCCCGGTGCTCTAGCCTCCCAGTGGTATCCACGGGAATATAGATGGGCACTTTGGGAGCTGAGAGACCCTTGACATTCTCTGATACAAGGTCTTGCTCATAGCTGGGTTGAGAAACTATGAGAATTGGTTGTATCATGGGTTGAGGAGGTCCTTGACAGATTTTAGACATCCTTGTCAGGGCTTGAAGAAGTCATTGCTTTGTGAAGAAGAGACAAGGCAAACAACACATTTTGAGTATAAAGGGTTTAATGTAGAATTACATTATGATTTCAGAAGAGTGGAAGGAGGTGCCTCTAAAGGTTATGGAAGGTTATGGAAGGCAGTGCTGATGGGCAGGGAATCCAGCAACCAAGATTTCAACCAAAAACATTAAAAAAGATAGTTCTCTAAGTTGTCACAGAGTTGTTGCCCTTCTCAAAACAAAACAAAACAAAACTGAGAAGTTCTCACTAGCTACCTCAGCTTGCAAGACAGGTGGCTTCTGAGAGCTCCCCGGCCAACTGTCAGGAATCTCAGTCTGCCCACATCTGGCTGCAACGGCCTCCCGAGAGCTTTGGTTTCCACTTTTTTTCTGTCTTTTTAAATGTCACACAAGTTCTACTCATTGGCAAACTCCATCCCAGGAAAAGGATTCTAGAAAATGCAGCTCCTGGCTTTTCCACTCACTGCAAGGAGCTGTGGAAATGGTGGTGATATTGCATTGACAACAGACCACCCAGAACAGGGCTGGAGTAGGGTCCAGATAATTGGCATTTATGTTTGTTTGTACCCATTTGTGTGTCTGTGCTTAAGTCTGCATGTGTAAGAGCTTGCCTGCTTTGTGAGTTCTCACCCTAGCTTCAAGTAAAGCTTTTTAACCTAAGTCTAGTTTTCTCCCACTAAAATATAGCCATGGATGGTTTCAGTCTCCATTCAAATGACTTGTTCTCAAGGATCATACATTAATATTATTATTGGGATTTTAAAGGAGAGTTGAGGGGTGCCTGGATGACTCAGTCTGTTGAGCCTCTGATTCTTGATTTCAGCTCAGGTCAAGATCTCAGTGTCATGGGATCGAGCCCTGCATTGGGCTCCAGCTGAGTGTGGAGCCTGCTTAAGATTCTCTCTCCCTCTCTCCCTCTGCCTAGCTCTCTCTCTCTCTCTCTCAAAAAATAAATAAATAAATAAAATAAAGGTGCATGAGTGGCTCAGTTGTTTAAGCGTCTGAATTTGGCTCAGGTCGTGATCCTGGAGTCTTGGGATTGAACCCCGCGTTAGGCTCCCTGCTTAGCAGGGAGCCTGCTTCTCCTTCTGCCCCTCCCTTGCTTGTGCTCTCTCTCTCTCAAATAAATGAGTTTTTTAAAAAAAATATTAAAAAAAAATAAAAATAAAGGAGAGTTGAATCTGCCACAGACTCACTGTAGAAAGGATTTCCAGGCAGTATCTTCCTTAGAAAACCCTGGATAAATGGTAAGAATTGTATGTAAGTACTATATATATATATATAATGTACATATCATATATATGATACATATATAAGAATACACATATCATATATATACACATCGTAATATACTTTTATATATGATTATATATTATGTATATATCATATGTGTATATACATATATATACATATATTCATATATGTGTATATATATACTTTTTAACATATAATGTTTTTTGAAAGTGGAATACTGCAAAACTAAAGTCTAATTAAATCATAGTCAGCAACCTTCCATAACTTTTGACAGAAACAGTCAGTGTGTTTCGAGGAAAGCCTTTCAGTTATGTGTACATAATTCATGCTGATTTGGCTGGCCAACATGTAGGTTTTCTTTACAGGCAAGTAAAAGAAACCGAGCTTACCCAAGCTTATTTCTCAGGAGTCAAACTTCAGTGACTAGAGATTTACACCCTGAGATACATTTCAAAAGACAGAAATTATTATTGCGGGACTGTTTCTACCCAAACGTCTTCATTTATGTCTCTTTTATTGCTCGCCTGTGGCAATGGAACTTTTTTTTTTCTCTTTTTCTTTTGTCAGGTTAAAAAAATAATATATAAATAAAGAGAAAAAGAAAAGACTTGGGAATCTCTTCTCTTGAGTGGCCTTCCTTATCTGAGTTTTCATACCCACATTAAAGGGAACTGTCCCAGTTTACATGTAAACAGAACAAATATCTGTCTTTTCTATTCAGGATGGATTCTATTTTTAAGCATAAACCCCTTTGAAACCAATTAATACTAGGTATCTGACCTACATAACAGATTCTGGACTCCTTACTCTGTTTTTCTCCTTTTTGTTTTTAAAGCGACACAGTTGTTCTTAGGTCTTATCGATTTCATGGGTAATTTTCTCAGTGTGTATGTATATTTGAAACAGATTTCCAAAAAGCTCTTTAACCAGTATTTTGACCCTACTAAATACTTTTTTTATTGCTTCCCATAATGCTGGAGTCAATTTATATATTTGATTTGGCAATGTAAAATGTCTCTAGCCACATATGTTGATCCTGCAGTAAAGTTGCCATATTCTCCCTTCAGAAAAGTTGTGAGGGGGAAAAAAGTACTTCCTTATCTGTTCCCGTGTTCTAAATCTGTGCCCTTTTTTTGTTGTTGTTTTCTTCTGGCCTCTGCATTCTGTGTCTTTTCACACCGAGGACCATTCCTCTGTGATCTTACCTTTGGGTGTCTTTTGTTGTGACCTTTGTGTGGATAAATAATCACCACATTTAGGTTTGTTCTACCTCTGGGTCTCTGCATTTTATTTTATTTTTTTAAGATTTTATCTATTTGTTCGTTTATTTATTTATTTATTTATTGAGGGGAGGGGCAAAGGGAAAGGGAGAGAGAGAAACTCAAGCAAACTCTGTGCTGAGTATGAAGCTTGATGGGAGGCTTGATCGTCCAATCCTGAGATCATGACCTGAGCTGAAATCAAGAGTCAGAGGCTTAACCAACAGCCATGTAGGCATGCCTTCCTGGGTCTCTGCATTTTAAAAGAAAATCTTCTTTCTTAAAAATAAATTTCAAGAGCTTTACCAAAAGGGAAATAATATCTAGAGGTGCAATTTTCAGCATGATTTGTAGTGCTGGGAAAAATATTTTTGCAAAGGAGAAAATTATTAATTCAGGGACCTTAAAATTCAGACATATGTGCATAAATATTGGCCATGTTGGAGACCTGGGTGGCTCAGTCGGCTAAGCGTCCGACCCTTGATTTCAGCTCAGGTTATGATCTTAGGGTTGTGAGATCAAATGCCACGTTGGGTTCCCTGCTGGGTGTGGAGTCTGCTTAAGATTTTCTCTCTCTGCCCCTCCCCCGTGCTCACACTCTCTCTCTCTCTCTTTAAAAATAATGAAAGAAAGAAAAATTTGCCATGTTGTAAATAAAACAGTTTTAAAGGGATGCCCAACCTTTTGTCTTTCTTTGAATATTCAGTAGAGTAGAAATTTTGCTGAGTCACCTTGATGATCACAGGATATTATTGAACAACACGCTTTTTAAACCAGAATGATTCTAGGAATTTTGTAATTTCTTTGTAGGATCATAATGATGTAGACTAACCCAAGGGCTTTATGTCCAACTATGTATCTGCTGTTGATATCTGTATTTTCCTCTACTATAATATCTGTACACCCTTCAGGGCAGGGTGTGCCATCAAGCACCTCTCTGAATTGTATATCTGGAATGCATCATTGGCATTTCCCTTTCCCTAATATCCCATTTATAACTAAATCCAGAGTCCTTTGAAATTTATCTTCCACATATAATAGTACATTACAATGAACACCCATGTGAGAACAACCCCTCTTGAGAAATGAAACATATTACTGTGACATATTCCTTTGGGTGCTTCTTGTATCTTCCTTCAGAATCGCATAGTCCTCCCTCCAACATTCCCAAAGATGACATCTTCTTTAAAACTTTTTGTTCATCACTGCATTACTGTATTTCTTTTTTGTTTAACTATACACATGTATTTTAAAAGATACACCTGCATATGTATATACACTGTATATATTAACATTTAAACATTCTACATAAATAGAATTATATCATTGCAACTTGCTTTTTTTACTCAAAAAATGCATTTGTGCCACTTGAGATGTTCAGCAGATTTTATTTTCCTAAATGGCTGTGATAGTCTTTCTCATCCTTATATGCTTTTCTTACCATGTGACTTTGACAGTCCTCCTGAGAGGTATCTGAGGGTTCCCTCATCTTGAATCTGGGTGGGAGCTTTTGATGTCTCTGACCAATAAAATATAGCAGAAGTATGCTATGTGACTTCTGAAGTAGATCATAAGAAGAATACAGCTTCTGTTCTACCCTCAATTTTGAGAAGCTTTCTCAAGGGAAATGAGCCGCTATGATAGGAGGAAACCAAAACTAGTCCATGTGGAGAGACTCATGGAGAATCCTCATGGAGAGGAACGAAGATGATCAGCTAACAGCCAGCCACAGTGGATCCCCAAAATGAGCATAGTTTTAGGTGGCAATAATTCCCAACCTTTCAGTCTACCAATAGAGGCCTCAGACAAGATGGAAAAGGGATAAACCATTTCCCCTATGTTTTATGTAAATTCTGACCAGTGCAAACCAAAAGCATAGAAAATGGTTGTTGTACATTGCTAATTATTGGAAAACGATGATATGAAACCATACTAACTGGAACAAAATATCTCTCTCCTCTTCATTTATTATGATTACTGTACATTATTAAATTATTTGAATATATCACAGTTTATAAATGTATTCTGTTCCTAGACACTTAGTTTCACTTGTTTTATATAAAGCTGCTAATAACATTCATCAGCATATCTCTAGTGAACATATGGAGGAGTTTCTCTGGTGGCATATAATTAGGAGTGGAATTGCTTTGGTCCCAAAATATGCATATCTTCAGCTTTGCCAAATACACTGTCAAATGCTCAATGAGATGGTTCTCATTTGTACTTCCACCAGCAATATATGAATTTTTATTATCTTATCCTATAACCTAATTTTTAAAAAAAGATTTTATTTATTTATTTATTTGAGAGAGAGAGAGAGCGCACACAAGCCAGGGGAGTGGCAGGCAGAGGGAGAGGGAGAAGCAGGCTCCCCGCTGAGCAAGGAGCCCAATGCTTGATCCCAGGACTCCGGGATCATGACCCTAGCCAAAGGCAGACGCTTGACTGACTGAGTCACCCAGGCGCCCCTCCCATAACCTAATTTTTTAGAAGATTTTATTTATTTATTTATTTGAGAGAGAGAGAGAGTGGGAGGGAGAGGGAGAGAGAATCTGAAGCAGACTCTGCACCTGAGCACAGAGCCCCAGGGGCTCAATTCCAGGTCTGGGAGATCATGACCTAAGCCAAAACCAAGAGTCACACACTTAATTGACTGAACTACCCAGGTGCTCCCCATAACCTAATTTTTATTTTATTTTATTTATTTATTTTTCATAACCTAATTTTTAAATAAAAATTTGGTATTTGAACCAATTATTTTTTGATTGTAATATCACCTTTGGCTTAAAGTTCCCTAATTACCCTTGAGGTTTAGCAGGATTTTATATGTTTATATTGTGCATGTAATTTATATATATTCTAACATAAAAGAATTCATGAATCTGGGGGCACCTGGGTGGCTCAAATGGTTGAGCATCTGACCCTTGGTTTCGGCTCAGGTCATGATCTCACAGTCGTGGGATCGAACCCCACATCAAGCTCCATGCTCAGTGTGGAGTCTGCTTTAGATTCTTTCTTCCAGTCCCTCCCCCTCTGCCCTTCCTCATTCTCTCTCTCTCTCTCTCTCTCTGTAAAATAAATAAATAAAATCTTTAGAATTCATGAATCTCTTGGATAGACCACAATTAATCATGTGTTTTTCTATGTAGTGACTGTTCAGGTTGACTAATTTTATTCTTTTTTTCTTTGTTCTACTATTAAAATATTGATATTTATATCTTAACTTCAAAATTAAGATCCACCCCAAATTTCCTTTCTTATACCACAATTATTTTCTTATGATATCAAGTCTATATTAATATCATAACATGAATTACAAAGAGATCTCATCTTTATTTTTCCTAAATTAACACTTTTTTTCTTTTAATGTTTGTACATTTAACTATATTCACTTTTGAAAATTTCCAGGCCATATTTCATTGAAATATGCTCAATTATAAATTTCAATACTTTAACAATTACAGATATATTTTCTTGAGTCAATTAAGTATTTTATATATTTAAGATAATTTTCCATTTAATTTCTGTTCAGATTTATCTAGATGTCATTAATTTCAATAATGTCTTAGAATTTTCAGAGAACCAGTTTGCACTTACTTTGCTATATTTTTTTCTAAATATTTTACTACTTTTGGTGTTATTTTAAATGAAATATTTTTAATATTTCATAATGTTTATCACTAGTGTATAGAATTACAATAGATTATTTTGTATGTTGATCTATATCCTGCAACATCACTTGTTTATTACTTACGGTAACATCTATAAATGCTATAGTAAATAGTATTACTATATAGTAGTGGATTTCTTAGGATTTTCTGTATACAAGATCATGTCCTCTGCAAACAGAGATACTTCCACTTCTTACCTTCCCGTTTTTATTCCTTTCATTTATTTTTCTTGCCTAATGGTCCGGGCTAACATTTTCAGTGAAATGTTAAAAAGAAATGACAATAGCAGACATCTTTAACTTGTTCCTACTGTTAGGGGTAAAGCATTTAGTGTTTCACCAACAATATGATGTTGCTTGTGGGAATTTTAGTACATGGACTTTATCAGTTTGAATAAGTTCCCTTCTGTATTTAATTATTGAGGGGTTTTTTTTAATCATAAAGGATGTTGAATTCTATAAATTGCTTTTTCTGTATCTATTAAGATAATCATGCCATTTTTGTCCTTTATTCTATTGATATAGTATAGTACAATAGTTGGTTTTGGTTGTTAAGCCAATTATAGAATAAATCTCAGTTTGTTACAGCATATAATTCATTTGATGTACCTCTAGATTCAGTTTGCTAGTTTTGTTGAGGATTTCTCAATCTAAATTCTAATGAAATATTGTTCTGTTCTATTTTCTTATGAATGATTACTGTATGTTATTAAGCTATTTGAATGTATCACAACTTATAAATTTATTCTACTGTTGCTAGATACTGAGTTTGTTTCACTTTTTTGCTATTTTTTATAAAACTGCTAATAGCATTCATAAACATAGCTGATTTTGCTGTCAGGAGACATCAACCTCAGAGAATAAATAGAGAAATAGCCTTCTAGGTTTTGGAAAACTTATGAAGAATTGGTGTTAATTTTTTAAATGTTTAGTGGAATACACCAGGCATCTGGGCCCTGGCTTTCATTGTGGCAATTTTTTTTTAATTGCTGTTCAAATTCTCAACAAAATATTAGCAAAATAAGTCCAACAATACATTTAAAAAGTCATTGATCACAAGCAAGTGGAATTTATTCCAGAAATGCAAGGGGAATTAATTATTCACAAATCAAACAACATGGTAAATCACATTAACAAGAGAAAAGATAAAAACCATATGATCATTTCTATAAATGTAGAAAAATCATTGACAAAGTACAACATCCATTCATGATAAAAGCCCTCAACAAAGTATGTTTAAAGTGACATATCTCATCATAATAAAGATCATATATGGAAACCCACAGCTAACATCATACTCAATAGTGAAAAACTGAGAGCTTTTTCTTGAAGATCAGGAGCAAGACAAGGATATACATTCCTACCACTTTTATTTAACATAGTGCTAGAAGTCCTAGTCACAGTAATCAGACAAGAAAAAGAAATAACAGACATCCAAATTGGCAAAGAAGAAGTAAAACTTTCACTCTTTGCAGATGACATTGTATTATATATAGAAAACCCTAATGACTCTACCAAAAAACTACTAGAACTGATAAATGCATTTACTAAAGTTGCAGGATACAAAATCAATATATAGAAATTAGTTGCATTTCTATACACTAATAATGAAGTAGTAGAAAAAGAGATTAAGAAAATATTCCATTTACAACTGCACCAGAAAGAGAAAAATACCTAGGAACAAACGTAACCAAGAAGGTGAAAGATCTGTACTCTGTAAAGTGTAAAACACTAATGAAAGAAATTGAAGATGACACAAACAAATGGAAAGATAGTCTATGTTCATGGATTAGAAAAAAATAATATTGTTAAAATGTCCATACTGCCCAAAGCAATCTATAGTTTATATACATAAGATAATATACAATTGCTTCTTAAATCAGATAAGAAGAGAAAGGAGAATATGTAATTATACTGTGTTTACCTACATGATTACCTTTACCAGTATTCTGTGTATGTACTCAGTTTACTTTCTAGAATCACCTACATTCAGCCTGGCCAAAACTTCCTTTAGTATTTCTTGTAAGGTGAGTCTGTTAGCAAGGTTTGTTTGTTTGTTTTTGTTAATCTGAGCAGGTCTTTATTTTGCCTTCATTTTTAAATGGGGCTTGTTGTTGTTGTTGTTAATTTTTTTAGTGACATAGCTGGCATATATTAGTGAAGTTTTTTTTCCACTGCAGTTTACAACCTCTGATGTCATTCCTGATAGGGCACAGTCTGGGACATTCTCACAGTCATCCTGGCATGACAGGGGTCTTGGCTGGGTTCCCTTGACTATTCCTTTCCCTGATCTCTCTGTTAAGCTGTCTGCTTTTGTTGGTATTACACCCAGCTGTTCACATACAGCAATTGCTGGCTCACCACTGTATTGCTTTCAACAAAGTTGTGAGCATAAATTGCCACACCACAAGAACCAATGAAATTTAGGCCTTTTTGCAGGGTGGGCTTTGAGACCAATTTTTGAGTCTTGTTCCAACCCCAGGGAGCTCTTCTTATCTGTCTCTTTCACTGATTCTCTCTGTTAACCTTGTATCTGATCTATAGTTGAAGCTATTTGTCTTCATGGAGCTACCAGTCTTCTCTTCATTCACTGTTTTCAATAATGTCCTTAGGTTTGAACTTCTTCACATTCTGTTTGTTCCAAAAAGTTTGTTCCCTTGGAAAGAATTTCAGAGCTCTCTGTTCTTATGTCTCACCTCTCCCTGTGAATAAGGCACCTGCATCACGTTTCCAGAATGGGAATGGGAACCATGTTTCACTTCTCTCAGAATGCCATCCCTGCTTTACAAGCAGGGTGCTAGGCAGGGTGATAGCCTCTGGTCTTCATGCCTCATATCTCATGGTATGGGGCCTCCATCCTTGAGTAAGCTCAAGTAAGGGTACTTGTGGCTTCATATTATCTACCCTCCATGTTTGGGGTGAAGCCTCCACCTTATGAGTGGAAGCTGGGTGGAGGAAGGGAGCCTATGATCTCTCAGTCATTCTTTCTTAGAATAGTTTCTGAAGCTTGGAGCTGGGGTTAATATGGAATAGTGAGAAATGCTACCTCATAACAGCTGCTTAGCCTCTTGTAATGCACTGCTTAAGCATCAGCAAAGAGCTTGACAGGAAAAGCACCTTGGAATGTTGGGCTCAGTTCAATGAATATCCTATTTCTTGAGAGCTTGGACACTCAAATTATGCTGCCTTGGTAAATTTATAAGGTTTTCAAATGTGTGTGTGTGTGTGTGTGTATACGTATATACATGTTCATAGCTTAACCATTTGATTTTAGTAGGGAGGCTAGTTATGGCTGAAAGGTGAAAATCTAAATTCAGAACAGTTGGATATGGAGCATTTCATTGTTTTCTATTTACTTTTCTATTTCTTCATTGAAACGTAAGTTATTAATATTAATTTTTATTTTCAACCTTATCAACTTTTAGAATATGTTTAGTTATTCATAATTCTGTTATATCTAGAAAATAAATCCTGACTACCAGTAATTTTCTGAATGTTTTTGAGAATTGATTTACTACTTATGACATGATCCTTTAATCAAATATTCTATATATACTTGGAAAAAACGTATTACCTTTAATTGTTTCTTTCAAGGGTTAAATATATCATCAAGTTCTTCTTTTTACTTGTGTTCTTCAAGTATTTTTTTTTCTCCAGGGTAATTATTTGTGTTCATCATCTATCAATAACTGAGAGTTATGTTAAAATATTCACACATCATGTAAAGTTTATCAGTTTTTTTTTAATTTTGTTATGTTGTGATTATAAATTTTGAAGCTTTAGTGTGAGGATGAATACAAGTTATCTCTCTCATCTTTTCTTTAAAGAAAGTCCAAATTATTATATTTGTTTTTTTTTTATTTTTTTTATTGTTATGTTAATCCCCATACATTACATCATTAGTTTTAGATATAGTGTTCCATGATTCATTGTTTGTGCATAACACCCAGTGCTCCATGCAGAACGTGCCCTCCTCAATATCCATCACCAGGCTAACCCATCCTCCCACCCCCCTCCCCTCTAGAACCCTCAGTTTGTTTTTCAGAGTCCATCGTCTCTCATGGTTCTTCTCCCCCTCCGATTTCCCCCCTTCCTTCCTCCCCTCCTGCTACATTCTTCTTCTTCTTTTTTTCTTTCTTAACATATATTGCATTATTTGTTTCAGAGGTACAGATCTGAGATTCAACAGTCTTGCACAATTCACAGCACTTACCAGAGCACATACCCTCCCCAGTGTCCATCACCCAGTCACCCCATCCCTCCCAACCCAACCCCCACTTCAGCAACCCTCAGTTTGTTTCCTGAGATTAAGAATTCCTCATATCAGTGAGGTCATATGATACATGTCTTTCTCTGTTTGACTTATTTCGCTCAGCATAATACCCTCCAGTTCCATCCACATCGTTGCAAATGGCAAGATCTCATTCCTCTTGATGGCTGCATAATATTCCATTGTATATATATACCACCTCTTCTTTATCCATTCATCTGTCGATGGACATCTTGGCTCTTTCCACAGTTTGGCTATTGTGGACATTGCTGCTATAAACATCGGGGTGCACGTACCCTTTCGGGTCCCTACTTTTGTATCTTTGGGGTAAATACCCAGGAGTGCAATTGCTGGGTCGTATGGTAGCTCTATTTTCAACTTTTTGAGGAACCTCCGTACTGTTTTCCAGAGTGGCTACACCAGCTTGCATTCCCACCAACAGTGTAGGAGGGTTCCCCTTTCTCCGCATCCCCGCCAATTTTGTCATTTCCTTACTTGTTAATTTTAGCCATTCTGACTTGTATGAGGTGGAATCTCATTGAGGTTTTGATTTGGATTTCCCTGATGCCGAGCGATATTGAACACTTTTTCATGTGTCTGTTGGCCATTTGGATGTCTTCTTTGGAAAAATGTCTGTTCATGTCTTCTGCCCATTTCTTGATTGGATTCTTTGTTCTTTTGGTGTTGAGTTTGATGAGTTCTTTATAGATTTTGGATACTAGCCCTTTATCTGATATGTCATTTGCAAATATCTTCTCCCATTCTGTCAGTTGTCTTTTGGTTTTGTTGACTGTTTCCTTTGCTTTGCAAAAGCTTTTTATCTTGATAAAGTCCCAATAGTTCATTTTTGCCCTTGCTTCCCTTGCCTTTGGCGATGTTTCTAGGAAGAAGTTGCTGCGGCTGAGGTTGAAGAGGTTGCTGCTTGTGTTCTCCTCTAGGATTTTGATGGACTCCTGTCTCACATTGAGGTCTTTCAACCATGTGGAGTCTATTTTTGTGCGTGGTGTAAGGAAATGGTCCAGTTTCATTCTTCTGCATGTGGCTGTCCAATTTTCCCAACACCATTTGTTGAAGAGACTGTCTTTTTTCCATTGGACATTCTTTCCTGCTTTGTCAAAGATTAGTTGACCATAGAGTTGAGGGTCCATTTCTGGGCTCTCTATTCTGTTCCATTGATCTATGTGTCTGTTTTTGTGCCAGTACCATACTGTCTTGATGATGACAGCTTTGTAGTAGAGCTGGAAGTCAGGAATTGTGATGCCGCCAGCTTTGCTTTTCTTTTTCAACATTCCTCTGGCTATGCGGGGTCGTTTCCGGTTCCATACAAATTTTAGGATTATTTGTTCCATTTCTTTTAAAGAAGTGGATGGTATTTTGATGGGGATTGCATTGAATGTGTAGATTGCTCTAGGTAGGATTGACATCTTCACAATATTTGTTCTTCCAATCCATGAGCATGGAACGTTTTTCCATTTCTTTGTGTCTTCCTCAAATTCTTTCATGAGTATTTTATAGTTTTCTGAGTACAGATCCTTTGCCTCTTTGGTTAGATTTATTCCTAGGTATCTTATGGTTTTGGGTGCAATTGTAAATGGGATCGACTCCTTAATTTCTCTTTCTTCTGACTTGTTGTTGGTGTATAGGAATGCCACTGATGTCTGTGCATTGATTTTATATCCTGCCACTTGACTGAATTCCTGTATGAGTTCTAGCAGTTTTGGGGTGGAGTCTTTGGGATTTTCCACATAAAGTATCATATCATCTGCCTAGAGTGAGAGTTTGACTTCTTCTTTGCCAATTCGGATGTCTTTTATTTCTTTTTGTTGTCTGATTGCTGTGGCTAGGACTTCTAATACTATGTTGAATAGCAGTGGTGATAGTGAACATCCCTGCCGTGTTCCTGACCTTAGGGGGAAAGCTCTCAGTTTTTCCCCATTGAGAATGATATTTGCTGTAGGTTTTTCATAGATGGCTTTTATGATATTGAGGTATGTACCCTCTATCCCTATACTCTGAAGAGTTTTGATCAAGAAAGGATGCTGTACTTTGTCAAATGCTTTTTCTGCATCTATTGAGAGGATCATATGATTCTTGTTCTTTGTTTTGTTAATGTATTGTATCACGTTGATTGATCTGCGGATGTTGAACCAACCTTGCAGCCCAGGGATAAATCCCACTTGGTCATGGTGAATAATCCTTTTAATGTACTGTTGGATCCTATTGGCTAGTATTTTGGTGAGAATTTTTGCATCCATGTTCATCAGGGATATTGGTCTGTAATTCTCCTTTTTGATGGGGTCTTTGTCTGGTTTGGGGATCAAGGTAATGCTGGCCTCATAAAATGAGTTTGGAAGTTTTCCTTCCATTTCTATTTTTTGGAACAGTTTCAGAAGAATAGGTATTAATTCTTCTTGAAATGTTTGGTAGAATTCCCCTGGGAAGCCATCTGGCCCTGGGCTTTTGTGTTTTGGGAGATTTTTGATGACTGCTTCAATTTTCTTAGTGGTTATAGGTCTGTTCAGGTTTTCTATTTCTTCCTGGTTCAGTTTTGGTAGTTGATACATCTCTAGGAATGCATCCATTTCTTCCAGGTTATCTAATTTGCTGGCATAGAGTTGCTCATAATATGTTCTTATAATTGTTTGTATTTCTTTGGTGTTGGTTGTGATCTCTCCTCTTTCATTCATGATTTTGTTGATTTGGGTCATTTCTCTTTTCTTTTTGATAAGTCTGGCCAGGGGTTTATCAATCTTGTTAATTCTTTCAAAGAACCAGCTCCTAGTTTCGTTGATCTGTTCTACTGTTCTTTTGATTTCTATTTCATTGATTTCTGCTCTGATCTTTATTATTTCTCTTCTCCTGCTGGGTTTAGGCTTTATTTGCTGTTCTTTCTCCAGCTCCTTTAGGTGTAGGGTTAGGTTGTGTACTTGAGACCTTTCTTGTTTCTTGAGAAAGGCTTGTATTGCTATATACTTGCCTCTTAGGACTGCCTTTGCTGCATCCCAAAGATTTTGAATAGTTGTGTTTTCATTTTCATTGGTTTCCATGAATTTTTTTAATTCTTTTTTAATTACCTGGTTGACCCATTCATTCTTCAGTAGGATGCTCTTTAGCCTCCATGTATTTGAGTTCTTGCTGACTTTCCTCTTGTGATTGAGTTCTAGTTTCAAAGCATTGTGTTCTGAAAATATGCAGGGAATGATCCCAATCTTTTGGTACCAGTTGAGACCTGATTTATGACCTAGGATGTGATCTATTCTGGAGAATGTTCCATGGGCACTAGAGAAGAATGTGTATTCCATTGCTTTGGGATGGAATGTTCTGAATATGTCTGTGAAGTCCATTTGGTCCAGTGTGTCATTTAAAGTCTTTATTTCCTTGTTGATCTTTTGCTTAGACGATCTGTCCATTTCAGTGAGGGGGGTGTTAAAGTCCCCCACTATTATTGTATTGTTGTCGATGTGTTTCTTTGCTTTTGTTATTAATTGCCTTATATAATTGGCTGCTCCCATGTTAGGGGCATAGATATTTACAATTGTTAGATCTTCTTGTTGGATAGACCCTTTAAGTAGGATATAGTGTCCTTCCTCATCTCTTATTACAGTCTTTGGTTTAAAATCTAATTTGTCTGATATAAGGATTGCCACCCCAGCTTTCTTTTGGTGTCCATTAGCATGGTAAATGGTTTTCCACCCCCTCACTTTCAATCTGGGGATGTCTTTGGTTCTAAAATGAGTCTCCTGCAGACAGCATATCGATGGGTCTTGTTTTTTAATCAAATCTGATAGCCTGTGTCTTTTGATTGGGGCATTTAGCCCATTTACATTCAGGGTAACTATTGAAAGATAGGAATTTAGTGCCATTGTATTGCCTGTAAAGTGACTGTTATTGTATGTTGTTTGTGTTCCTTTCTGGTCTATGTTGCTTTTAGGCTCTCTCTTTGCTTAGAGGACCCCTTTCAAGATTTCTTGTAGGGCTGGTTTCATGTTTGCAAATTCCTTTAGTTTTTGTTTGTCCTGGAAGCTTTTTATCTCTCCTTCAATTTTCAATGACAGCCTAGCTGGATATAGTATTCTTGGCTGCATATTTTTCTCGTTTAGTGCTCTGAATATGTCCTGCCAGTCCTTTCTGGCCTGCCAGGTCTCTGTGGATAAGTCTGTTGCCAATCTAATGTTTCTACCATTGTAGGTTACATATCTCTTCTCCCGAGCTGCTTTCAGGATTTTCTCTTTGTCTCTGAGACTCGTAAGTTTTACTATTAGATGTCAGGGTGTTGACCTATTTTTATTGATTTTGAGAGGGGTTCTCTGTGCTTCCTGGATTTTGATGCCTGTTTCCTTCCCCAAATTAGGGAAGTTCTCTGCTATAATTTGCTCCATTATACCTTCTGCCCCTCTCTCTCTTTCTTCTTCTTCTGGGATCCCAATTATTCTAATGTTGTTTCGTCTTATGGTATCGTTTATCTCTCGAATTCTGCCCTCGTGATCCAGTAGTTGTTTATCTCTCTTTTTCTCAGCTTCTTTATTTTCCATCATTTGGTCTTCTATCTCACTGATTCTTTCTTCTGCCTCATTTATCCTAGCAGTTAGCGCCCCCATATTTGATTGCACCTCATTAATAGCCTTTTTGATTTCTACTTGGTTAGATTTTAGTTCTTTTACTTCTCCAGAAAGGGTTTCTCTAATAACTTCCATGCTTTTTTCAAGCCCAGCTAGTATCTTTAAAGTGATGATTCTGAACTCTAGATCTGACATCGTACTAATGTCCGTATTGAGTAGGTCCCTGGCAGTCGGTACTACCTCTTGTTCTTTTTGTTGAGGTGATTTTTTCCGTCTTGTCATTTTGTGCAGAGGAGAATAGATTAATGAGAGAACAAAATGCTAGCCGGGTAACAATGTCCCCAGAAAATATACTCTAAACAAATCAGAAAAGACCTGAAGCAGTGGGAAAAGAAAGGGAAAGAGAGAAAAAAGAAAAAGAAAGAAAAAAAGAAAAAAGAAAAAGATAAAGATAAAGATAAAAACAAACAAAAGCAGAACAAAACAAAACAAAACAAAAGCAGAATGTGATCAAATATGATCAGGCTGGATTATAGATCAGTGCCACACACTAGATTTGGGGTGTATTTTGGTCTGTTAAAAGAAAGTTCCTCCCAAAATTTTAAAGAAAGAAAAACTTATATATGTACAAAAATAAGGGTTGATATGATGAAGGGATGGAATATGACTGTAAAGATGGAAATTGTAAAAAATTTTATAAAAGGAATTGATAAGTTGTTTGAAAAAAGAAAGAAGAGGATTTAAAAAAAAAAAGAAAAAGAAAAAAGGGAGAGAATGTGATCAGGCAGGGGAGTAGAAAAAAACCATACACTAGAGATTTAGAGTATATTTTGATCTGTTAGAAGAAACTATCTCAAAATTTTAAAGAGAGAACAACTTATATATATATATGCCAAAAATACAGGTAACTAGTATGAAGGGATAGAATATGACTCTAAAAATGAAAAATAAAAATGTTTTTTTAAAAAAGGGATTGATAAGATGTTGGTTGAAAAAGGGAAAAAGAAAAATTCAAAAAAAGAGAAAAAAAGACAGTTAAAAAAAAATAATTTACTTTGAAAGACTAAAGAATCATGGTAAAAAAGCCATGAATTCTATGTGCAGTATTCCCCTAGCGCTGGAGTTTTGCCGTTCTCGTTGATCGGTAAACCTGGTCTTGGCTGGCTGTTCTCGCTGATCTTCTGGGGGAGGCGCCTGTTGCCGTGGTTCCCAAATATCTTTGCCAGAGGCGGAAATGCCCTGCCCTTGCCCGGTCCGGGCTAAGTAATCTGCTCGGGTTTGCTCTCCGGAGCTTTTGTTCCCTACAAGCTTTCCGTACAGCTTTGGAGGCGGAGAGTGAAAATGGCGGCTTCCCAGTCTCCGCCCCGGAGGATCCGAGAACTCGGGGTCCCGCTCCTCAGCGAGCCCCCAGAGAAAAGCAGTCAGTCACTCCCGTCTCCCCGGTCTCCGGCCGCACTCCATGCTCACCCGGCCTGTGACCGCGCATTTTTATCTTTGGCACCCGACCCCGGGTGGAGTCTCCAAACCCAGCAGATTCCCCGCGGTGCGCTCCTGCACCTCTCCTCCCGGGGAAGAAGGTAAGTCTCCCCGGATCTGCCGCTTGTTGGGTCCCTGCTGGAGGAGCAGTGGCCTGACTGTGCCGCGGATCACGGTTTATGGCAACCCCGAGCTGAGAGCCCGCGCCTCGGCTCCGTCTCTGCAGCCGGCTTCCCTGCTCCGATACCTGGGAGCTCTGCCGCATTCAGGCACCCCCAGTCTTTCTGTGACCCCGAGGATCCTGAGACCACACTGTCTCTCGAGGGTTCCACCCCCCACTTAGCCACCAGAGTGACGTCCCTCAGCGGAGCAGACTTCTAAAAGTTCCGATTTTGTGCTCCGTGGCTCTATCACTTGCCAGAAGCGGCCGACGGAGGCCCCTCCCCTGCCGTCTATCCTCCCGAATATCGCCTCGGATTCACTTCTCCGTACGTCCTACCTTCCAGAAAGTGGTCGCTTTTCTGTTCAGAGAGTTGTTGCTATTCTTTTCTTCAATCTCCTGTTGAGTTTGTAGGTGTTCAGAATGGTTTGATCCCTATCCAGCTGAATTCCTGAGAGACGAAATCCAGGTCTCCTATTCCTCCGCCATCTTGCTCCGCCCCCCCCCCAAATTATTATATTTGTATACCAGCTCCTTTTGGAGTACATCTGTCTAATTCTTTCCCTATCTCTTTAGTTTTGAATATTTAACATTTTAATATTTCATAAGTATATCATAATGATAGCTACATTTCAGCTTTTAAAAATATTTGGTATGATTTAAATGGTAGTATGATATGTGTGTTGCTCATACGTTGAATGTACTCTTTATGGAAAAAGTATAATTATTTGCATGGTGTGTGTGTATGTGTGTGTGTGATTAAAGACACTGGGTTTTTTTAATTTAAATTCAATTAATTAGCATATTGTGTATTATTAGTTTCATAGGTAGAGTTCAGTCATTCATCAGTTGCATGTAACAGCCAGTGCTCATTACATCACGTGACCTCCTTAATGCCCATCACCCAATTATCCCATCCCTCCACCCACCTCCTCTCAGCAACCCTCAGTTTGTTTCCTATAGTTAAGAGTCTCTTTTGGTTTGTCTGCCTCTCTGATTTCATCTTATTTTATTTTTCCCTTCCTTCCCCTATGATCCTCTGTTTTGTTTCTTAAGTTCCACATATGTAATGAAATCATATGATAATTGTCTTTCTCTGATTGGCTTATTATGCTTAGCATAATACCCTCTAGTTCCATCCACCTCATTGCAAATGGTAACATTTCATTTTTTGATGGCTGAGTAATAATCCATCATATATATATATAAACACACACACCACATATTTATCCTAAAGACACTTTGGAAGTCTGATCTGCTTTACATTTTTTCTGCTTGCTTATAATCAAGGTGGTTACTTTCCTTACGTGCTTTTTAATTTGTGATTTTGTACTTAATGCTTATTTAGCAAAGTACCACTTCAATGTGAAAATATTGTGAAGATCGTGGTAAAGTAGGAATCTACAGAAAGAATTTGGAATCATTTCTTCCATTTGTTTAGAGTGTTAGAAATAAGTGATCTAAACACTTCCATGTTTGGAATGTCCAGGTACATTCAGATGGTATGAAATCAAACCTTAAATTCACAGTGGGTATGGCCTATAGTTATAAATTCGGACTGCAGTAATGTTTATGTATTCTCAGGGTCTACCATAGAGAGAAAAATGATCTGGATCTCTTCTTTATAATAGGCTGATTTTTTCTTAACTAGGCTACCCTTTCCCCATGATGTTTTCTTCAGCGCCCTTCCTTTATATGAAGTATCATGGTCACACCCACTGCTTCCAAAGACATGAGGCTTTATCTTTTTTTTTCCCTCCAACAGGTCATTAAAATCTATCCTATAAGTTACAGAGAGCAACACATCTCTCCTGGGAGCTACATCATCAATGTAAGTTTGCCACACTGATTTTCAATTTCATGGTCATTTTTTTTTTTAAATTTTATTCATTTATGTCAGAGAGAGAGAGAGAGAGGGTGGGGCAGAGGGAGAGGGAGAAGCAAGCTCCCTGCTGAGCAGGCAGCCCAACGTGGAGCTTGATCCCAGGACCCTGAGATCACGACCCAAGCCAAAGGCAGACTTAACCGACTGAGCCATCCAGATGCCGCTCCTTGTCATTTTTCTTTCCTAAAGTTTCTATTTCTTTCTGTAAGTTCAACAATGTTTTACTTTTAACCTTATTTTGGAAGATATTTACAGCATCTAGTACACCATGTTGCCATCTAGTCTTAAGTCATTCTACAGAGAGCAACCAAAGTAATCTTTTCAGAAGGAAAAATCACATGCTTGGAATCCTTTTAATGCCTTTCTAATGATCCGTGGATTAACACAGAGCTCCCAAACAGGGTCAGCCAGTCCTGGTATGCATATTTCCATGCATGCAGCAACTTTATTTTACACTGTACTTTATGGGACTTTGTTATCCAGGAATTACAGACTCTGATCATAATTTTCAATGCTGTCAAAGGGCCTTTGTACATGCTCTTGTCTCTCCCCTGAATGTTCTTTCTTTCCCTCCCCCGGTTAACCTCTGCTTTCCTTCAGATCTCATTTTGAGCTTCACTTTCTCAAGAAAGTCTTTCTTCACTTCCTGACTTGGTCCTTCTCTCTCCTCCCCCACCCAGCACCATTTACCTCTTTGTTTATCTGTAGGCACATTTACATTTTAAAATCCCATATGTGTGTTTAATATTCTTTGATTTGTATCTTTTTCTCTCCTTGGGTTGTAAATTCTCTGAAAGCATATAGTGTATCTATTTTTATTTATCTTTGTTATCTCCAGCACTCAAACGCCGACATTAAATGCATATGTGTCTATCAGAATAAATAAACTATAAACTATAAATAAACTATTTCTAAATAGGAAATGTTCAATCTTTAGTTTTTCCAGTCAGAAAGGATTCCTATTGTAAAGACGACCAGAGGTGCATCTAGAACTAACCCGCCCTCTGAAGTTAGGAACTTAAGTTTCCTTGGTCAGGGCCATATGACAAACTCTTCTTCCTTCTACCTCCTTCATACTTTAGTATGTAGGGTCATATTTCCATATGATTTTGCTGTTTCAGCAGAGCTCCCAAACCCAGGAGTCCTGGGGATTCAGAACGCTATGGTAGGTACTGATGGTTGATCTCCTACAGGCTTGTGTTGATGACCACCATATATGACGGCTGTTCAAAAACAGTGACAACTTATTTGTAGTGATAAAGAACATTT
This sequence comes from Halichoerus grypus, assembly GCF_964656455.1. Taxonomy (NCBI): domain Eukaryota; kingdom Metazoa; phylum Chordata; class Mammalia; order Carnivora; family Phocidae; genus Halichoerus; species Halichoerus grypus. The sequence goes on along the minus strand of NC_135717.1, from coordinate 49,414,759 downwards.
CAACTTTTAGTGCTATGGGCTCTGCTTCTGGGTAATCAGGAAAGCTATATTTTTAATTTTTACTAAGGTCAGAATGATTTAACCAAACTTCAAAACATGGACACCATATCTGCCCCAAGCCCACATTGTACATCTGCTTTGTTAACAAATAACCTAAAAGAAACATTTCTATAAATAAGAGTAAGAATCTCTGTAATTTCCCATACCTCTGAAACCCACAACCTTGAACGTCCTGAAAACATAAGATAAAGTTTGTGATTTTCTGGAATGTCTTATGTTATGATGAATTGTAACTCTTCATGTAAACAAACGCGTGTGTGTGTGTGTGTGTGTGTGTGTGTATAACCCTGCATCAAACATTCTTTCTTTCTCCAGAATACTCTCTTCTTTCTGAGGATTGTGTATCCCAGACAGCTGTCCTAACTTGGGCTCAAATAAAACTTTCTTTCCTTTTTTTAGAGAAAAAACTAAAATGTTTGTTCATTTTGCTTTGGTGGAGTTGGGTGCTTCTACCTACTCCGGACTCACTCATAGGCATGGGATGTGTGTACAGGAGCCAGAGCCTAGCAAATAGCTTACGTTCCACCAGAGCCTCCAAAGAAAGTAACCGTGGGCTTTGTTCAAGCAAGTATCATCACCAGAAATACGGGAAGCTTAATCAAGAAACAGTGAGAAGAGTGGTAGAGAATCAGTGTTTAATATGGCTAAAAGACATGGATAAGCAGGTACCAGATTGTATCTGCAGGTCTGTATACAGAGAGCAAAATCCATCCACAGGACTTGACCTCAGACACGGGGAGAATGGCAAAGCCAAAAGACAGTTCAAGTTCTGATTATGGGAGACATTTTACTGAAACAGGAATGCAGAATATTTGTAGCAATGGGGCTCTGGTGCTGCAACGGGACTTATCCAAGAGGGAAGAAGAAAGGAACATATCCAAGATTGGAACTTGAATACTAAAGCCCTGGTACCACAAAAGAGACTCAGTGAGAGTGAGTTGAGGGTTGGAGATAAGCAGGTGCATCCACAGCTTAGCACTAAAGCACCATGACCCAGTTTATCCTACTGTGAAGAATGACTCTATCTTAAACCCTGTAAGATTGTCAGTAGGATATTTTGGTCTCAAACTAATGGACAGATCTTTATTTTCTCCTCCCTCTTTGCTTCACCTAGGTATTTCCCATTTTCTCTCAAATATCAGTTCAAACTTTACTTTCTCAGGAAAGCCTTTCCTGACTTCCTGAGTTGGCCCTGTTCCTCCCCCATGGCTCCATTAATTCATTCAATACCTTATTAGTTACTTATTTATATCTTGGCATAGCTACTACAACACAGATACTAATCTAGAAGCTAGTGATACAGTGTAAGTAACACATCGCCCTTGTTTGGGGGATTTCTCAGTCTAGAACACCTGGGTATGGCCATTTGTGCAGAGAGAAGAGAACTGCAAGCTCTGATGTATACCAGCTGGGAAGACAAAAGACAGAAAATTGAGTTTAGGAAATGTTACCAGAAGTAGCATTTCCACGATTCTGAAGCTCACTAAAAATAACCTCCAATTGGAATATGTGTTTGTGTCACACAGGAAAAGCAAAGGGTAATAGGAAACCCACTGGGGTCTGCAGATCTAATGTCTTATACTCACTATGAATTACTTTTAGTCTATAACCAGGCCCTAAAGAGCAGACCTATTTAAATGTGGAAGATTTTCTGCATTTCAGTAACAGCTTCAGTCGGGAGATTTTTGACTCTTATTATCTGAAGAAAAATAAAAGAATAAATTAGTTGCTACAAGAATCTGTACGAGCAGTATTTAAATTTTTTTTTTCTTATGGATGTGGAATGAGGTTATCCAACAGAAATTTGATATTCTTGTTAATTCTTGAGCTCTATTGGTAAATGTGCAATTAGGCAAAACATTCTCCATCACATAGCAGACAAGAGAAGAAAGCCCTGATTCAAAATACAAAAGCCCTTCCTGTTCTGGCATGGATCCTTCATCAGGATGAACCAGGTTGGATGATAACAGAGGCTTTTTTGCCAGAGCCTGGATTTTCATAATGTGAGAGATGCTTTCTCCTTGTAATTACTGATAATGTTGCTGGGTGAACTGAAGACACATTGAACAGCGAATTAGATATTACAACTCTCCATTGCAGGGCATGGAAGACAGCAGCCTTGCTATTTCCATCCCACAGTCTTCAGATGCGGTTTTTGGATCAGCACACCCTGTTCTCATTTTCACTTTTATCCTTTCTCTCCTCGTTTGCCCTGTGAAATGTCCTTTGCACATTTTTATGTCATCTGCATTGTCTGGAATTGTTTTCAAAATCAGTACCACTCCTTCCTCTGGACCCTTCCCTTCAGAGCACTCATCATTTGACAGTTGAGAATAATGAAATAACTACCTGATGTTTTTAAGCATTGCTTATTTTGCCTTGGGAATGACTTAATCCATTAAAAATGCATAGCTGCTTGACATTTGACCTAGAAAAAGCATTTATGCTATGTATAAGTCAGTTTGGGCTACTGTAAGAGCATATACTGGGACAGCATACACTGCGTGGCTTAAACAACTGTTTCTCCCAGTTTGGAGGTTGGGAAGTCCAAGATCAAGGAGCCGGCCGATTCGGTTCCAGGTGAGAGCTCTTTTCTTGGTTTGCGGATGGGCATCTTCTTGCTGTGTCCTCCCATGGTGGAGAGACTGCAATCTCTCTGGTCTCGACTTATATAAGGGCAGTAATCCCATGATGGAGGCTCCATTCTCATGACCTTGTCTAAATTTAAGTACCCTCCAAAGCCGCCACCCCCAGTACAGTCATGTTGGGGGTTAGGGTTTAAGTTATGAATTTGGGGGAGACACAGACATTTAGTCTAGAATGCACTAGGGCAGCAAAACATCACCCCTCTGTTATAGGTCTATCCAGAGTTCAGTCATGCGGGCGGGCACTTAAGTGACCGACTCACTGATACATAAACTCTGGGAAATGCTCCGAGTGGCAAGGCATTTTCAGTTTCTGAGTTTTCAATAATTTTTCAGAACCTTCCATGGAATCAGAAATAAATTTAATATGTACTATTTAAATTACTTCACATATTAAAAAAAAAGTTAGTTGTGTAAAGCTTTAAGTATGTCTTAAATAGGCAATCCTTTCACATCCCGTGTAGTGAACTTTTTTCTTACTCTGCGATCAGTTGCTTATTTCTCGAGACCAACAGCCTTTTTCTTTTTTTTTTTTTTAATCCCTCATGGTCTGTTATTTCTATATTTAACACCCTGGCCCAGTTTTTCCAGCCTAGCTAGCCTGAAGAGTTCAAGAGTTACTTTGGATTAACTCTTTGAGGTTAAAACGCTTACCTGACCCCACCTTTAAAGTTTTTTGAAGACTTCGTGAATTGGAAGAGTAAATTGTGTTCGCTCATTCCCCGGAGGTTCCCACTGAACAGAACGGGGCTTAATTCTCCTTGTATCCCCTGCAGTTTGAGTAGGTTCAAATTTCAGTATATGTAGTATATATTCTCTTTCAATCCAAATTGCTCCCAAGAACACTGACACCTCCAGATGCTGTTAGCTTTTCTAAAATTACCACCAATCTCTTTAGCAACTATAGACAGAAAAGTAACAGGATATGGTACTGACTGAGCTGTGATTTGTCTGAGGGAGGGAGAGCTGTGAGAGCTTCTTGTCCATTTCCCTGGAATTAATGTGGGAATGTGTCCTATGGTAAAATTTCAGAGACTCTATTCAAAACAGTTTTAATAAATTCAAGCAGCAACACAAAGGGGATATAATGTGCCCTGGGGCCACTTTTTAAAATCCTTTGGGAAAATATGGAAAATTATATTTTATTTTCCCTGATTGGTTTGTAAAGAAGAAATCTAGAAGCCCTCATATCTCTGCATGAGTTTTAATTCCCATTTGTTACATTTGAATGAGAATAATATAAAAAAATAGACTCGAAAAATCCTGAAAAATGTTCTCATGTAGAGATTACTAAATTACATAATAATTTTTTCTTTAAGTGAAACACAAATAAAATCTCCATTGCTAGGGCAAGTATAATGTAATGAAATAAGACATCAATATTACCACAAGAAAGAACAAAGAAAAATGTTATTTCTGATGTTTAGTTTTACTAAAAAATAGAAGTCTTAAATATGATCCCAGTTAAAATATTTTATGGAAAAGATGGGGATGCCTTGACAAGTAAGCTGAGATGCTTCATTGGGCTTATTTAATGTAAGTTTTTTTTAATTAATTTAAAATGCAGATTAATAGAGACATCCAGGTTAAGATGGCTGATTGAAGCCATATCATAGAATCTTTCTTCCATGGGAGCCAATGAAAAACAGGGCAAATCCCAACAGCATCAATAAGAAAAGAGGAACCAAACCATCCAATCAAATTAAGAAACAAGGAAAACAAGGAAAGAAATGGAATATTCTGGAAATAAATGATATTTAACGATTTTCATATTTTCTGAGAGTAATACTCATGAATTAATAAATCCCCAAATGTAGAAATACAAACTCTTTGAGCACCCTCTCTTGTCAACTCTTTCAACTGTGGAGTAAGGAAATGGGGATTGGGGATGAGGTAGGGAGAAGCAAAGGCAAGAAACATAAAGTAGATATTCTGTCATGCAAATAATGATTTTAGGACTATCTAAAACTTGAAGATATCCCTCAGTGAAATGACATATGCCCTTCAACTATGTGAAGTGAGTCTTGTTACAGAATTTAACTGTCTCACAAGTGAGAGCGGTAGCCAGATATTCTAGAAATAACAACAGAGTCCTAGCATTTTAGCTCTTGTGTGGACCTTTTTCTGACACAGACAAGTGAGTAGATAAAACAAAAATGATCCCCTTTAAGTTGTAGTTCAGGCAGAATAACAAGTCCCACATACAGTTGTAAATATTAAGTGTTTAAAAGTATTGTATCAGAGCAAATAGAAGTTTTGGAAAGAAATCCCCAAGCATTGGAGATAAAAAGAAATGGTATTGCTCCTATGTAAATAAAGTATAGAAAGGAAGTGGGGGGAGGGAGGGAGGAAGGAAGGAAAGAGAGTGAGGAGGGAGAAAATATGTAACAGACAAGGAGTCTTTATAGAAGAAAATGTAACGCAATTAAGAGAAAGAAATTCTCTCAACTTTTTCCTTTATTCTATATGATGGCATCTTATTAAAACTTATTTTAATAAAAAAATTTCAAAAAGGAAATGAATAAAAAATAAAATGATATGAGAAGTTATAGATCTAATTAAATAAATGGCCAAAATAATTTCTCCGAAGAAAATTAAATTAGAATCATCAGAGACCATAGTTAATTTTTTTGTAATTACAGGAAAAATCTTGAGAAAATGTAGATGAAAAGGACAAATATGTGAAAACAATCTGAAAAAGCTATTTGATATTGAAAAGAAATTAGGCAGGGATCATTGGTACCTTTGAGGTAGAGTATCCAATAAATGAAGATAAACGCTATTCAAAATGGAATATAAAAAAAGATCGTTTTCCTGAAATAAAGTTCTAAATTTGCTGCTTAAAGGATCATGACCTGAAACAGGAAAAATGTTTTCGGGCATGTAAGCTGTCTACAAGAGAACGAATACCACACAGACCTCAGACCCCTTCACAGCAGCTTTTATAGCTAAAAGACAATAGAGTAATGTTGGCAGAGCTCCAAAAATATTGTTAATAATATATTCAAAGTATATGATACCAATGTACAATGAGGTACAATTCTAAAGGAATTCTGAGCTGCTCCTAAGTTGTTTTGTTTTGTTTTGTTTTCACAGCCTGGCTTCATTATTTTCTTGACAATACTTTTTTTCCCAGATCAGGTCTCTAATACTAAACTATGCCTGATATACTTGAGAATACAAAGAGTTTGTCAAGATTTAAAGACATTTGGGAATAGCAAGGTTGCTTTCACTCAATAAGCCAGCAAACAAAAAGAACAAAAGTACAGGACAAATAAGAATGACAGTGAGTGGACATGGCTTTACAACACCTCCTGAGGTCCTTAAAGATCTGAACTGACTCGGTCAGTAATGCACCTGTGTTGGAGCTAGGATCCCGCTGGGTCAGAGGATCTGAGACCTTGATCTCATTGCCTACTATGCCATTAGACTGGGTGTGAGGTTGGGGTGGGAAAGACACATCAACACTTGAATAAGACCTCAGAAAGACATTTTTTATCCCACAGTTAGAAAAAAAAAAGTTATTTTTACTTCTTACTGCATAACCAGGCATACATCTGAACTAGCCAGGGCCTGTTTTGGCATGTACTGACTAGACTATATGGTCAAATAGATATATCTGTTTTGTTTTGTGTGTGTGTGTGTGTGTTTTTTAACTTTTGATATGTATTGCTAGTATATGGACTATGAAGTAATTTCCTTTTCTACTTTACTTACATTGTTTTATTTTGTAAGTAAAGTAAGAACTAGATATTGGCCATTAGATTGCAGAAATGAGAGAGGAGATGAGATGACTAGATTCCACTATGGGAAAGGGACAAAAAGCTAGCTTGCTTTACATATACATGCACACACACACATATAGTTGATTGGTTGGTTATATTATTAAATATATATATATATATATAGTTAGTTAGTTAGTTAGTTAGTTAGTTGGTTTTAATGCTCATCTTTGACTTCAGATGTACTCACTCACTGACTTTAGGGGATTTTTATAGCAAAACAAATAAGAAAAAACAAGAGCCCGTTAACTGAGTTCCTAAGAAAGCAGATACTGATACTTGCATTAAGTAGTTCATGTGAGTAGGGAGGTTAAGATGAAATAATCCAGGAGGGTTCCCTGTACATTTGGAACATGTTAATGGTATTTCCAAGGCTGATGAACCATAGAAGTGTTCTTAGCTTCACTGCACAATCTACAGGTTTATTTTGCTAAGCATTTGTCTTCTCTGTTAATTAGGAATATCGCAGCATTTCCTTCCATCCATCCATCCATCCATCCATCCACACACCTATCCATTCATCCATCTATTAATTCAACTAATATATATTCAAATTCTCTCATGTCATATTCACAGTTCCACTTTGGATAAGTATCAGAAAGGACAACAAACTGGACTTTTGCTCTACTGTTGCTACATTTTTAGAATTTAGCTGTATAATCTATGTGAAAATGTCCCATGCTATAAACGTCTTTAATAAAGGGAGTAGGGTTTTAAACTAGACCTATGCAACACCATTTACTGCAACCCCTTCATAGTCTCAAATTCACTCTGTATCATTTTCTGTCTTTCCAGTTTTTCTCTGTAGTCCCCGAGTTACAACATTTGCTCACTGGGAATTCCATTCTGTTTATTTGATCAACTTTTTGCTATATCTCACTCCCTAGATGCTTTGTATCTTCTTTCAAATTAGCTTAGATTCCAGGTTAGCCGTTATAATTACTTTCTTGCATTTCCTTTGACTTCCTTAACTCCTCTCTCACTTCATTGTACTAACCTAGCAAAATCAGAACCTTTCTTAAATCCAACTTCTCCTGTTGCACACCTGGTACCATTTACTAATACAGCTGGAGAAACACACACACACACATACACACACACACACACATCATGCAGTTTTAAATGTATGACATATACCTCAGATGAATCCTTAAGGCTGTCCAGAAATCATTTTACATTTCCCTGACCCATTCATTTCCCAGTCTATTCCAAACTGCAAACATCTTGTCCCAACATCCTCACTTTTGGATGATAACTTAATTTCCTACAGCAAATGGAAAATAACTTTTATGGACTTCCACAACCACATACACTTACTGACAGAATTCATTTTCTCTGCTTTAGAGCCTTTTGTCATAGATGAACTTTTCATCGTATTTCTGAAATCAAACCTTCATTTGTAGCTGGACCCCAGTCCTTCTATCATTCCTTATTGTATATACTCATGCTGTTTTATCCCATCCCATTTCTCTCTTGAATCCAGCAACAATTATTTTTAGCCCCTTTGTAGAAAAGTTTGCAAATGTTAGCTACACAAACTCTCTCTCTAACCCTTTTACTCCTATTCTCCCTTAAACTGTTACAGTCGGTTTGCTCTCACCACGGCGCTGAAGCTATAGACTTCTCTGTCCCTAACGTTGATGAAAAATGCTCGGGTTTTTTCAGCAACATTGGATACAGCTGACCACCTTTCTGAAACATTCTTCCCTTGGATTCCAAGACATCATTTTTATTTTTGTTTTCTTCCTATGCTACTGGCTGTTCCTTCTTCCTCTCCTTGGCTGGTTCTTACGCTTCCCTCTGACCCCCTTAATATTGAAGGATCCAGTCCAATATCTTCCTGTATCATGGCCTTTTTCAGATTGCCATAAAGTATTGAAAAATTTGTTCCAAGCAATGAATGTCAACAAGAGTTACATAAATGATGGGGAGGGTAGTTATCTACAATTTTGAATTATTGACACCCTTCTATCAAGTTAGATAATTCAAAGTTGACTGTATTTCCTTGAGTAACCTTTTGATAAATGAGACACTTGTCTTTTTTTTTTTTTTTTTAAAGATTTTATTTATTTATTTGACAGAGAGACAGCGAGAGAGGGAACACAAGCAGGGGGAGTGGGAGAGGGAGAAGCAGGCTCCCTGCGGAGCAGGGAGCCCGATGCGGGGCTCGATCCCAGGACCTGGAATCATGACCCGAGCCGAAGGCAGACGCTTAACGACTGAGCCACCCAGGCGCCCCGAGACACTTGTCTTATAATGAGATATTCAGTAGTAGTAACATAAAGCAGAAGGAAAAAGGAGAAAGAGAAAGAAAGAAAGAAAGAAAAAGAAAGAAGGAAAGGAAAGGAAAAGAAAAGAAAAGAGAAAAGAAAAAGAGAGAAGATTAATTAATAATAAATATTCAGGGCAGAATTTAGTGTCCCAGAATTTGAAGACTTTCAAGTAAATCAGTCAGTCATTTATTGAAGAATATGGGCCAGAATGATTACTTTATTAAGAAATAGTCATCCATCCTCCCTTCCCTGACATAAGTATAAATATCTCCTAAGAAATTATTGCATTTCATGAGAGGCTGCACAATGACAACTCTGACACTTTGAATAGCTTAGTTTAATTTATAAATAATAAATCCCTGAAATTTTTGTTAGACTCCTCATAACTTCAAATGTGTGGACCTGTTAAAAGTCTTTTTTTTTTTTTTGTCCTTGGGGAAGCAGTTTAAAACTTCAGTAAGTTTATCAGAAAGCATTTTCTGTGTGTATGACAGTTGCTTTAAAAATGGGCTTTTTTCTTCTCAGGAGGGAAAATATCAATGTCATGTGGTATGTCAGTTGCTATGGTTACTATACCTCGTTCTTTTTTTTTTTTAAATAACAGTTTGAACTGGCTCTTAAACCTGAGCAACAGCCTGGCCTACTGAGGAGTAAATTGCTACCTCACGAGAGCTCAGCTCTTAAGCCCACTCCCCCTTCCTCTCATCCCCCACCTTCAGGTACTTATTTGAAATTAATTTATAAATACTCTTACTCAGAGTATTAGCTCCAGTTAGCTGTGCAGTTCAATTAGGAGTGTATTAATAAGGGATTACAGTTGACCCTTGAACAGCGTGGGGGTTAGGGACCCCAACCACCGCCCAGTTGAAAATCCACATCCGACTTTTTACCTCCCCCAAAACTTAACTATTGATAGCCTGTTGTTGACCAGAAGCCTTACTAATAGCATAAACAGTTGTTTAACACATATTTTGTTTGCTATATGTATTATATACTGTATACTTATAGTAAAGTAGGCTAGAGAACAGAAAACTAAAGTTTTTAAGAAAATCATAAGGAAAAGAAAATACATATACAGTGCTGTATTTATTGAAAAACATCCGTGAATAAGTGGGCCCACACAGTTCCAACCGGTGTTGTTCAAGAGTCAAATGTACTAGTTAAATATGAAGAAAAGGGTGAGTCCTCTGGTTTACCTTTGTTAGTAGAACAGATGGGAAGACTTTATTTTTCATAAACCTATTAACTCTCTTGACTTAATGTACCCCCTCTAAGTGCACTTTCCCACAGAACTCAGATTCCATATGTTTGCCCACTGTTTTCTACTTCAGTCTCTGTAATGGCCATTTGAATACAAATAAGGGTCAAAGCAGACTTAGGTTCATTTTAATTCCTGTGTTATTAAAATGATGCTGAGACCACCAGATCTCCAATGTAGAGAAAGTAAAGTGCCCTTTGACCAACATCATAAAATAACAATAGAGAAATTGGATGACCTCTGTCTATTATTCTTTTCATAGAATCTTTTTATAGAATAAATCATGAACTATTTAACAATATTTTTTCCTAAGATCATGGTTTTTAAGAAATGAACTTTGATTTATTTCACTGAGATGCATAGACTTGTCAGTGTCATAATAGATTTTATTTGAAAATTGCTATCAAAGAAAGAGTGGAATCTAAATGCAACATAGCTCATTAATATACAGATTTGGATTTGAGTTTCCATGTGTCCTTCACAACATAAACCGCATAAAATAAATCTGAAATTAATTTCCTAAGCAGTATTAAGGGTTATGTGCTACTGTTACAATGGGTGAAATTCGTATGTTCTCACATATCCTGTTGCTATGGTTGAGTTACATGATATGACATATTACTAATATATTCTCACATAGGTCTTGTAAATAATAGTATTCCCGGTATTCCCATAGATACAAATATATATGGAAAATCAGCAACATAGGACCTCCAAAACCATTTTGATGTATATATGTAAATATATTATACACATTATAAAACATACCCAAAAACTCAGAATCTAAATTTTGAGATTTATGGTAATTTTAATTAATATTTTTAAGAGTAAATCAATACAACTTTGTTGAGAAAAATTCTTCATGGCATTCCTATGTCCCCCAAATTTGTCAGAGAATACAAACTAACACAAAATGACTAGCATACTGACAGGCAGCCTGAAGATTCAGAACACGACTAAGGGTTTCTTTCAGTAAAAAAAAACAAAACTCTGCATGTTCTTTCAGGCCAATCATAGAGGTGCACTAAATCTTACTCCCTGTATCATGATGCCCCACCTCCTCCCACTCTTGCTAACAGTCCCCTAGAATTCATGGACTTCCAGGGCAGTGAAGGGCTTACTGACTTGTACTTCTCTCTCAGGTGATGTTAAATTTCAATGAGAAATAGAGTGGGAGAGTATGAAAAGCCCTATTAATAATGTGATATGATATTAGTACTTTAGGTTTCTCCAGAGAAACAGAACCAATAGGATGGATGGATGGATGGATGGATAGATAGATAGATGTACAGAGGTAGAGATCTATATCTCTATATATCTCTATCTCTATATCTATCACCTATTTCTATCTCTATCTCTATATCTGTATCTATATCTATGCATCTATGAATGTCTTGCTCAGAGGAAGTCAGCCATGGTTCTCTTCAGACTTTCAACTGGTTGGATGAGGCCCACCCACATTAGAGGGGGCAATCTGTTTTGTTCAGTCTACCAATTTATATGTTAAGCTCATCCAAAAACACCCTCACAAAACACCTTGAGTAATACTTGAGCAAATATCTAGGTAAGCTGTGGCCCAGTCAAGTTGATATATATTAACCATCACACCTAGGTTTTCCTGGTTCTGCTTCTACCTAGAATTAAATTAAATCTTGCCAATAATTTAACTTTGTGGAACTTATTTCATTACTTGAAAATAAAGAGATTCAGTAAGATTCATTTTAAGATCCTTATTAGTTCTAAAAATAATGTATTCTCATGCAGGTGCAGATATTTTGACAATTCATTTTTAGATCTCATGGAATCAAATAAATAAGAGAATCAGTAGCATGTAATCTACCACAAACATATATTATCATTATGTCAGAAATACAGATGCCATGTTATTTTATTGGTCTTTAACTTTATTTTAATTTGTACAATTTGAAGATGCATTTATATTATCACAAATAGAATCAGAGACACCTTTGGGATATTAATGGTGATGTAAAAGAAAAAAAGTTCAGTAAGAATGCGAGAATGTGTCTGTACTCAGATGAACCGATGCAGTGATTGAACTGTTATCTTCTGTCTCTATCTTGCATAGAATCTTATTATCAGTGAAACTCCTAGGAATTGACACATTTATAAAATATTAAGACACAGAAAACTTGCAAAACAGAGTTATAAATGTGGCGATAAGAACCATAAAAAAGTGCTTGAGGTCGTATGTTTGATAATGGACACATGCACTCAATTCACATCCAAACCAGTAATGTGTCTGCAGATGTACGCATTTAAATGAGAAAAATGATCACACAAGTCCCTTGGGCTCTGTAGATAATTACATATTTAAACAACATTTGCTGTCAGCATGAACTTGGTAATCATTTACATCAGCTTCTATATTCTTTGTTTTGTATTTCTCATGAGTAAATCTTTATGAGTATGTCCCCCATATATATTCATTTATCTACAAATAGTATATAATAGAATAATCAAAATATATCTAAATTGAATGAGACCAAATAAACCATATGTGTAATTCTAACATTTTCTTCTTACCTCCAATGGAGCATTTTTCACAAACCCATGTGTTGTACATACATCTACATTGGTATAACTTCATGCCATTTTGAATAAAATTTATTTTTTAAAGGAAGGGGTGGGATAGCAGCCATGGGGAAATACTTGTTTCCATGTGGAAGAGGCTTGATCATATTAAATTCTAATGAGAAGTAGTAAAGAGGGAGAAGCTGAAGGGAAATAGTAAGAGTGCAGGTCCTTGATAAGGCTTTACAGGGTAAGAATAAGGGACAGAGCACAAGGCTGCAAGCTAGGAGGTATGAGCTGTAGACTCAATCCAGCAATTCACTACAGTTGTGACTTAGGGAATTTATTTAATCAGCATCATAGTTTTCTCATTCCTAAAATAAGATTATTGTCATATAGTATCCTTTTTTAGCTCAGAAACTTCAGTTCTGAACCAGAGATTTCTTGTCCAACATATGAAGAACTTGGAAGTTGTCAGTCCCATCTTCACAAAAAAAAGTTGAAAAGAAAAAAATCTGAAAACCTTCTTAGATCCATTAGCAAATTAGGGTCACAAAACAAAGCATTTTCACCAAAACTGAAAAGACAGGTGGATCCCTAGCACCACAGCTTAATGGAAGCAGAAGCCCACAAGCAGAAGCAGGTGCAATCAGCAGTGATAGCAAAACAGCTGTAGCTGATGAGCCTCCAGAGGCTCTGTGTCGCTGAGTCTGAGAGTTAAAAAGTCCAGAGAGGAGGGCAGTCTTAGGGGAGTCTTCACACTTTCCTAAGTTTTACCATCAAGATCCCTACCAGATTCTCAGGAGGAAGATCAAAGAAAAATCCCCTTGTACTTCTGTCAGTAAAAGGGAAAAAAGAAACCATTTTGAAATATGCCTGGAACATTCTGTTCTCCTTGACAGAAGACTGCCCCTGGAAAAGCCTAACACACATGGATTTGAGCAGAGCATAATTGACCTGGAAGAAGGGAAATACCCAGCTCCGGGTCACACTAGACTTCCTGCTTCACCTAAGGGAGCGAGGACCTGGGAAGCTCTTGTGAAAGTAACTGCCAAAGGACAGGCTGATGGAAAGACTGAGATCTAATTATAGGATTACAGAGCACTTTCCCACCACCTTCACCCTACAACCACATCAATAGGGTTCCTCTGTAATAATAGGGAATTATAGCTGAAAGGACTGTAAGCCTCAGACACTATCTAAAGAGTCTCTAAGAAACACCCAAGGATAACAGAGGAGACAAAAACAAGAATACTAGAAGAAATTTTATTCTCTGACACTCACAACTACAACAAACAGTAAACACAGCCATATAACTCCTAGCCAGATAAACATAAAACCACAAATGAAAGGCCTATTTATCTCAGTTCCTTTTACCTGATCTATTATCTGTGCTTTTAACAAGAAATTAAAAGACATGCAAAAAGGAAAAACAAATAAACATAATCTGAATAAACAATGTAGTGTCAGAATCAAATTCAGAGATGGCAGAGATTTTAGAATTATCAGATGATAACTTCAAATAAATATGATTAATATGCTAAGGGCTCTTTAAAAAGTGGACTACTTGTAAGAGCAGTTGAGTAATATAAGCAGAGAAATGGAAACTCTGAGTCAAAAGGAAATGTGAGAAATAAAGAACACTAATAAAAATAAACATGCTTTCAAGGGTCTCATCAATAGACTGGCCATGACCAAGGGAAAACTCAATGAACTTGAAAATATGGCAATAGAAATTTCCCAAGCTGAGGGGGAAAGAGAAAAAAAATGAAAAATGTGCAACAATATCCAAAAAAATGTGGGACATTTACAAAGATATACATGTAATAGGACTGCCAGAAGAAGACAGAAAAAGCAACATGAGAAAAATTTGAAGTAATGTTGAAAATTTTCCAAAATTAATATGACACACCAAACCACAGATGCAGGGAAGTCAGGGAACACCAAGCAGGATAAATGCAAAAAATCTACATTTGGACATATTATAATTAAACTTTAAAAAATCACAGACTAAGAGAAAATTCTGAAAGACAACCAGACCAGAAAGGAACACAGACAATATACAGTAACAGTCACCTTACAGGCAATACAATGGCACCAAATTCATATTTTCAGTAGTTACCCTGAATGTAAATGGGCTACATGACCCAATCAAAAGACACAGGCTATCAGATTGGATAAAAAAAACAAGACCCATCGATATGCTGTCTGCAAGAGACTCATTTTAGACCCAAAGACACCCCCAGATTGAAAGTGAGGGGGTGGAAAACCATTTGCCATGCTAATGGACACCAAAAGAAAGCTGGGGTGGCAATCCTTATATCAGACAAATTAGATTTTAAACCAAAGACTATAATAAGAGATGAGGAAGGACACTATATCATACTTGAAGGGTCTATCTGATAAGAAGATCTAACAATTGTAAATATCTATGCCCCTAACATGGGAGCAGCCAATTATATAAGGCAATTAATAACAAAAGCAAAGAAACACATCGACAACAATACAATAATAGTGGGGGACTTTAACATCCCCCTCACTGAAATGGACAGATCATCTAAGCAAAAGATCAACAAGGAAATAAAGACTTTAAATGACACACTGGACCAAATGGACTTCACAGACATATTCAGAACATTCCATCCCAAAGCAACGGAAGAATGTGTACATTCTTCTCTAGTGCCCATGCAACATTCTCCAGAATTGATCACATCCTAGGTCACAAATCAGGTCTCAACTGGTACCAAAAGATTGGGATCATTCCCTGCATATTTTCAGAACACAATGCTTTGAAACTAGAACTCAATCACAAGAGGAAAGTCAGCAAGAACTCAAATACATGGAGGCTAAAGAGCATCCTACTAAAGAATGAATAGGTCAACCAGAAAATTAAAGAAGAATTAAAAAATTCATGGAAACCAATGAAAATGAAAACACAACTGTTCAAAATCTTTGGGATGCAGCAAAGGCAGTCCTAAGAGGAAAGTATATAGCAATACAAGCCTGTCTCAAGAAACAAGAAAGGTCTCAAATACACAACCTAACCCTACACCTAAAGGAGCTGGAGAAAGAACAGCAAATAAAGCAGGAGAAGAGAAATAATAAAGATCAGAGCAGAAATCATTGAAATAGAAACTAAAAGAATAGTAGAACAGATCAATGAAACTAGGAGCTGGTTCTTTGAAAGAATTAATAAGATTGATAAACACCTGGCCAGAATTATCAAAAAGAAAAGAGAAATGACCCAAATCAACAAAATCATGAATGAAAGAGGAGAGACCACAACCAACACCAAAGAAATACAAACAATTATAAGAACATATTATGAGCAACTCTATGCCAGCAAATTAGATAACCTGGAAGAAATGGATGCATTCCTAGAGATGTATCAACTACCAAAACTGAACCAGGAAGAAACAGAAAACCTGAACAGACCTATAACCACTAAGGAAATAGAAGCAGTCATCAAAAATCTCCCAACAAACAAGAGCCCAGGGCCAGATGGCTTCCCAGGGCAATTCTACCAAACATTTAAAGAAGAATTAATACCTATTCTTCTGAAACTGTTCCAAAAAACAGAAATGGAAGGAAAACTTCCAAACTCATTTTATGAGGCCACCATTATCTTGATCCCCAAACCAGACAAAGACCCCATCACAGAGGAGAATTACAGACCAATATCCTTGATGAGCACGGATGAAAAAATTCTCACCAAAATACTAGCCGGTAGGATCCAACAGTCCATTAAAAGGATTATTCACCGTGACCAAGTGGGATTTATCCCTGGGCTGCAAGTTTGGTTCAACATCTGCAAATCAATCAATGTGATGCAATACATTAATAAAAGAAAGAACAAGAATCATATGATCCTCTCAATAGATGCAGAAAAAGCATTTGACAAAGTACAGCACTCTTTCTTGATCAAAACTCTTCAGAGTATAGGGATAGAGGCTACATACCTCAATATCGTGAAAGCCATCTATGAAAAACCCACAGTGAATATCATTCTCAATGGGGAGAAACTGAGAGCTTTCCCCCTAAGGTCGGGAACACGGCAGGGATGTTCACTATCACCACTGCTATTCAACATAGTATTAGAAGTCCTAGCCACAGCAATCAGACAACAAAAAGAAATAAAAGACATCCGAATTGGCAAAGAAGAAGTCAAACTCTCACTCTCTGCAGATGATATGATACTTTATGTGGAAAACCCAAAAGACTCCACCCCAAAACTGCTAGAACTCATACAGGAATTCAGTCAAGTGGCAGGATATAAAATCAATGCACAGAAATCAGTGGCATTCCTATACACCAACAACAAGACAGAAGAAAGAGAAATTAAGGAGTCGATCCCATTTACAATTGCACCCAAAACCATAAGATACCTAGGAATAAATCTAACCAAAGAGGCAAAGGATCTGTACTCAGAAAACTATAAAATACTCATGAAAGAAATTGAGGAAGACACAAAGAAATGGAAAAACGTTCCATGCTCATGGATTGGAAGAACAAATATTGTGAAGATGTCAATGCTGCATAGAGCAATCTACACATTCAGTGCAATCCCCATCAAAATACCATCCACTTTTTTCAAAGAAATGGAACAAATAATCCTAAAATTTGTATGGAACCAGAAAAGACCCTGAATAGCCAGAAGAATGTTGAAAAAGAAAAGCAAAGGTGGTGGCATCACAATTCCGGACTTCAAACTCTATTATAAAGCTGTAATCATTAAGACAGTATGGTACTGGCACAAAAACAGACACATAGATCAATGGAACAGAATAGAGAGCCCAGAAATGGACCTGCAACTCTATGGTCAACTAATCTTTGACAAAGCAGGAAAGAATGTCCAATGGAAAAAAGACAGTCTCTTCAACAAACGGTTTTGGGAAAATTGGACAGCCACATGCAGAAGAATGAAACTGGACCATTTCCTTACACCACACACAAAAATAGACTCCAAATGGTTGAAAGACCTAAATGTGAGACAGGAGTCTATCAAAATCCTAAAGGAGAACACAGGCAGCAACCTCTTTGACCTAAGCCGCAGCAACTTCTTCCTAGAAACATCGCCAAAGGCAAGGGAAGCAAGGGCAAAAATGAACTATTGGGACTTCATCAAGATAAAAAGCTTTTGCACGGCGAAAGAAATAGTCCACAAAACCAAAAGACAACCAAAAGAATGGGAGAAGATATTTGCAAATGACATATCTGATAAGGGGCTAGTGTCCAAAATCTATAAAGAACTTATCAAACTCAACACCCAAAGAACAAAGAATCCAATCAAGAAATGGGCAGAAGACATGAACAGACATTTTTCCAAAGAAGACAACCAAATGGCCAACAGACACATGAAAAAGTGCTCACATCAGGGAAATCCAAATCAAAACCTCAATGAGATACCACCTCACACCAGTCAGAATTCCTAAAATTAATAAGTCAGGAACCGACAGATGTTGGCCAGGATGCGGAGAAAGGGCAAGCCTTCTACACTGTTGGTGTGAATGCAAGCTGGTGCAGCCACTCTGGAAAACAGTACGGAGGTTCCTCAAAAAGTTGAAAATAGAGCTGCCCTATGACCCAGCAATTGCACTACTGGGCATTTACCCCAAAGACACCAATGTAGGGATCCGAAGGGGTACGTGCACCCCAATGTTTATAGCGGCAACGTCCACAATAGCCAAACTGTGGAAAGAGCCAAGATGTCCATCGACAAATGAATGGATAAAGAAGAAGTGGTATATATATACAATGGAATATTATGCAACCATCAAAAGGAATGAAATCTTGCCATTTACAACGACATGGATGGAACTGGAGGGTGTTATGCTTAGCGAAATAAGTCAATCAGAGAAAGACATGTATCCTATGATCTCACTGATATGAGGAATTCTTATTCTCAGGAAACAAATGGAGGGTTGCTGGAGTGGTGGGGGGTGGGAGGGATGGGGTGGCTGGCTGATAGGTATTGGGGAGTGTATGTGCTATGGTGAGTGCTGTGAACTGTGTAAGACTGTTGATTCACAGACCTGTACCTCTAAAACAAATAATACATTATATGTTAAAAAAAAAAAAGAAGATAGTAGGAAGGGAAAATAGAAGTGGGGTAAATCGGAGAGGGAGATGAACCATGAGAAACTATGGACTCTGAGAAACAAACTGAAGGTTACAGGGAGGAGGGGGATGGGGGATTGGTTAGCTTGGTGATGGGTATTAAAGAGGGCACATACTGAATGGAGCACTGGGTGTTATACGCAAACAATGAATCATGGAACACTACATCAAAAACTAATGATGTAACATATTGTGATTAGCATAACATAATAAAATAAAAAAAATGTTAAAAAAAGAAAGACAACAAAGGGGGAAAAATATCTGCAAAGTAACAAGGATCGGGGTGCCTGGGTGGCTCAGTTGGTTAAGCGACTGCCTTCGGCTCAGGTCATGATCCTGGAGTCCCGGGATCGAGTCCCACATCGGGCTCCCGGCTCAGCAGGAAGCCTGCTTCTCCCTTTCCCACTCCTCCTGCTTGTGTTCCCTCTCTCACTGTCTCTCTGTCAAATAAATAAATAAATAAAATCTTTAAAAAAAAAAAGAAAACAAAGTAACAAGGATCCTGAGAGACCATGCAGGCAAGAAAAAAGCGTAGTATATTTAAACTGTTCAAAGAAATAGACCACCCACCTAAAATTCTGTATACAGTTAAAATATCCTTACAAATGAAGGAAAAATGAAGATTTTCTCCATGAGAAACTGAGTAAATCAGCCTTTTAAGAACTATCCAAAGAAACTATACAGAAAGAAAGGAAATGATGCAGGCCAGAAACTTGAATCTTTATTAAAAGAAAGAAAAAGTTAAAAAAAAAGAAAAAGTATTCTATTTTTCTTATTCTTAATTATCCTACAGGTAAAGGTGTCTTCAAAACATGACAACAATGTATTGAGTCTTTATAGCTAATGGATAAGTGAAAAGAATGAAAGCAATGTAATACAGGAGGGGAGGGAAGAATTAGGAATACTTTGTTAAGAGGGACCTGCACTATCTATGAAGCAATATAGTGTTATTTCAAGTTAATTTAGATTAGTTGTAAATGTATATTGAAAACTCTAGGGCGATGACTAAGGTAAATAGATGATAGATAGATAGGTAGATAGATAGATAGATGGATGGGTGGGTGGGTGGATGGATGGATAAAATTAAAAGATGTATAATTGATATGCTAAGAGAAAAAATAAAATGGAATCATAAACTGGAGAAACAAGGTCAATGGATAGGAAAAGTAACATATGATAGATATCAGTCCAATTATGTCAATTATCACTGTAAATATGAATGGATTAAGTGAACCAATTAAAAGACAAAGACTATTAGGGTAGATTTAAAAAATAAAAAAAAAACTGGACTCAAGTATATGTTGTCTGCAAATATACCAACTCAAATATAAAGATATAGATAAATTAAATGTTAAAGTATGTATAAAGATATACCAGGCTAACATTGATCAACACAAAGCCGGAATACCTTTATTAATTTCAGACAAAGCAGAAAAAAGAAATAATAAAAATTAGAGCCTAAATAAGTGGCAATGAAAACAAGAAATCGATAGAAAGATCAGCAAAACCAAAAGCTTATTATTTGAAGCAATAAGAATGTTAGATCTCTAGCCAGACAAACTAAGAAGAAAAAAAAAAAAGAGGAAACACAAATTACTAATATCATGAAAAGAGAGCATAACTATTAATTCCATATATGGTAAAAGGATACTAAAAGAATATTGTGAACAACTCTACACTCATAAATTTGGTAACTTAGAAGAAATGGATGAATTTCTTGATAGGAACTATCTACCAGAAGTCCCACAAAGAGAAATAGATAACCTGAATGAGCTTATATTTATTGAACAAATTAAATCAATAATTAGTAGTCCTCCAAAGAAAAAAAACACCAGAACCAGATGGTTTCACTGGTGAATTCTACCAAACATTTAAGGGAAAAAAAAATACCAGTTTTCTGCAATCTCTTCCAGAAAATAGAAGCAGAAAAAACATCTCTAACTTGTTATTAGTCATTAGTTATTAGTTATTAGTTAGAAGTATCCTAATAACAAAATCAGACAAAGTCACTACAAGGAAGAAAAATGAAAAACCAATGTCTCTCATGAACATAGATGCAAAACTCCTCAACAAAATATTAATAAATTGAATCCAACAATGTATAGAAGGAATTCTACACCATGACCAAGTAGTATTTATCCAAGTATGCAAGGGTGATTCAACATTCACAAAGTAATTAATGTAACTACCATATCAACTAACTATAGAAGAAAAATGACATGATTGTATCACTAGATCAGCAAATTTAACAAAATGCAACACCAATTCATGTTTAAAACATTCAGCGAACTCAAACGAGAGGGTAATTTCCTTAACTTGATAAAGAACTTCTGCAGAAACTTCCAGCTAACATCATATTTAATGGTGAAAAACTAGTGGCTTTCCCCTTAAGATCTGGAACACGGCAAGGTTGTCCCATCTCACCAGTGTTCTACAACATCTTATTGGGAGTCCTAGTCAATTAGTATGACAAGAAAAAGATTAAAATGTATACAGATTAGGAAGGATGGAATAAAATAGTTATTGTCCTGAGATGACTATTGTCCGTGTAGAAAATCTCAAAGAATTGACAAAACTATCTAGCAATTATTGCAAGGCTGGAGGATAAAAGGTTAACTCATAAAAGTGAATAGAATTCCTCTATACCAACAGTGACAATTGGAATTTGAATTTTAAAATACAACTCCAGGAATGCCTGGGTGGCTCCGTCAGTTAAGTGTCTGACTCTTGATTTCAGCTAAGGTTATGATCTCAGGGTCATGAGAGCAAGCCCTGTATTGGGCTCTGCGCCCAGCAGGGAGTCTGCTTGAGATTCTCTCCTTCTGCCCCTCCCTTGGCTCATAGGCTCGCTCTCACTCTCTCTCTCTAAAATAAATAAATCTATAAAAGTACAACTCCAGGGGTGCCTGGGTGGCTCAGTCGTTAAGTGTCTGCCTTCGGCCCAGGTCGTGATCTCAGGATCCTGGGATCGAGCCCTGCATCGGGCTCCCTGCTCAGCGGAGAGCCTGCTTTTCCCTCTCCTACTCCCTCTGCTTGTGTTCCGTCTCTCGCTGTGTTTCTGTCTGTCAAATAAATAAATAAAATCTTTAAAAAAAAGTACAACTCCATTTACATTATAAATTAAGAGATTAAATATTTAGGTATAAATTTAACAAAACACTATCTTCATATGAGGAAAACTATACAATTCTGATGAAATAAATGAAAGGAGATCTAAATAAATGCAGAAACAGTCCATGTTCACCTGAAGAAAGACTCAACATTGTCAAGATGTCAGTGGTAACTTGATACATAGATTGAACACAATCCTAATTAAAACCTCAGCAGGTTATTTTATTAACATTGACAAAATGATTCTAAAGTTTATATGGCAGATCAAAGGACCCAGAATAGTCAATACAATATTGAAGAAGAACCAATTTGAAGGATTGGCATTACATGACTTCAAGATTTACTGTAAAGCTACAGTAATCAAAAGAGTATGATATAGACAAATAGATCAGTGGACCAGAATAAAGTTCAGAAATAGATCCATGCAAGTATAGTCAACTAAAGAAAAGAGCAATGGCAATTCAATGGAGAAAGAATTGTCTTTTCAATAAGTGGTTCTGGAATAACTGGACATCTACAGGCTAAAAAAAAAAAAATCTAGACACAGACCTTAAACCTTTCACACAATTAACTCAAAATGGATCATAGAACTGAATCCAAAACTAAAATTAAAACTTTGGGGAGACAAGGTAGGAAAAAATTCAGGTTAACATGGGTTTGGTGATGGATTTTTAGATACACTATCATAAATGAAAAAATGCAAAATTGTACAGCCATTTTGGAAGCCAGTGTGACAGTTTCTTACAAAGGTAAACCTAATCCTGTCATACAATCCAGCAGTCATTCGCCCTGATATTTACACAAACAACTTCAAAATTTACACCCACAGAAACCCTGCATAGGAATGTTTATAGGACTTTATTTATAATTGCCAAAAATTGGAAGCAACCAAGATGCCCTTCAATATATGAATGAATAGTCCAACTGTGATACATCCATACAAAGGTATTATTATTCAGTGATAAAAGGAAACGAGCTATCAAGACATGAAAAAGACATAAAGGAACCTTAAATGTATATAGCGAAGTGAAAGAAGTCAATCTGTAAAGGCTAAGCACTGTATGATTCCAACTATATGACATTCTGGAAAAGGCAGCTATAGACAGTAAAATGATCCATGGTTGCCAGGGTTTCCAGTAAAGGTAGGGGGTATGAAATAGAAGAGAACATAGGAATTTTAAGGCCATGAAAGTATTTTGAGGAAATACTTTTTTTTTGGATTCTCTAAATCCAAATGATTGAAAAGGAAGTGGGCTTATCTAGGATTATCCAAGACTCTCACATCCAAAGCAAGAATCATATCCCTAGATCAATCAGCCACCTACAACCATGAAATGATTTCATACGATATTGTAATTGTGGATACATAACATTATGAATTCTTCAAAAACCCACAGAAGTATACAACACAAAAAGCGAACCCTGCTGTAAACTATGGACTTCAGTTATAATGATGTATCGAAATTGGCTCATAGGTTGTAATGAATGTGCCACACTGATGCAGGATGTTAATAATAAGGGCTAATAATAGGGGTAGTTGTGTGGGGAGAGAAGAGGGTGAGACAGTATATGGAAAGTCTATACTTTGTTCATTTTTTTTGTTTTTTGTAAACCTAAAACTTCTCTTAAAAATAAAGTCTGACTAATTTAAGAAAGCAAGGATAAGGGCACGGAGTGATTTGATTCTGTGAATGCATGACTATCAAATGTGTCTGACTACCTCAGCCTATTGTATAGACCAGGTTGCATGGAGCTAAGTGAGGTATGGAGAGGGCCCTCCATAGAAATGTTAGTGCTCTTTTTTATATTATATTTAGTATGTTAATGGCTGACATCTATTGAATTACTATATATATATATATATATATATATATATATATATTTGTTAGAAGTTTTATTTCAAACGATTATTGTTCTCTTGTTAAAGTTGAGGAAATTAAAGAGCACCTGGGTGGCTCAGTCAGTTAAGCTTCTGCCTTCGGCTCAGCTCATGATCCCAGAGTCCTGGGATGGAGCCCCACATCGGGCTCTCTGCTCAATGGGGATTCTGCTTGAGGATTTCTCTCCCTCTCCTTCTGCCCTTCCCCTCACTCACTCTCTCTCTCTAAAAATGAGTAAATCTTAACAAAAATGACAAAGTCGAAGTTTCAAAAAAGAAAGAACCTTGTTCAAGGTTAAACAGCTCCTAAAAGGCTGACTGCCTAAGCTCATGCTCCTTCTTCTATGCCACATTTGGGGTTTTGAATTAAACCATTTATGAGAGCAATATTCCTAGGGAGATTATACACTGGAGAGTTTTGTACAGAGGGCCATGCAACCATGTGGAGATGAACGTAGAAGTGAAACACCCCAGAGACAATGACAATGAGAAATAAGAACAACACATTGTTGATTTATGGCCACTAAATTTCATAAGTCTTTAACATTATCCAAGAACCCTCATGTATTTCTTTAATCAGCTGTTTTACCTCTTCTCTGTGTTAAATAGACCATATTCTTTCAAATCACTGATGGCACATGTTCTTTTTTTCACTCTCTGCACCCAACCTCAACTCTTACTATTTGGAGTTGAGTAAAACCAACCTCTGAGATTCATAACAGGGTCTACAACAAAACATGGCAAAATGACTATTTGTTTCCTCCTTGTTCTGCTACATTTAAGACATTTTAAAATCTCCGAATACAGGTTAGTGAGTAGCTATTTAGCAGATTTGACATATTTGATTACTCCACTCTCTTTTGATATCAGGGTATTATAAAATGAGTTAGAAAGGGCTTCTTCCTTCTATATATTCTGAAAGAGTTTGTATAGAATTGGTATTATTTCTATTTCTATTTTTATATATTTGGTAGAATTTGTCAGGGAAGGCATCTGGATGTGAATATGTTGGATGGTTTTTTCACAAAGAATTGAATTTATTTAATAGATATAGGACTATTCAGGTTATCTGTTTCTTCTTGAGTGACATTTTGTGTCTTTCAAGGAATTTGTTCATTTCATCTAAGTTGTTGAAAATAAAATCTCATTGGACTCTTTTTCTTAAAGTTTCCATCTCTCCACTGATATACTTCACCTTTTTGTCTATATTTTTCATCTTTTAAAATGGAGCCTTCAGGGGTGCCTGGGTGGCTCAGTCGTTAAGCGTCTGCCTTCAGCTCAGGTCATGATCCCAGAGTCCTGGGATCGAGTCCCACATCGGGCTCCCTCCTCGGCGGGAAGCCTGCTCTCCCTCTCCCACTCCCACTGCTTGTGTTCCTGCTCTTGCTATCTATGTCTCTGTCAAATAAATAAATAAAATCTTTAAAAAGATAAATAAATAAATAAAAATAAAATGGAGCCTTCAACATATTAATTATAGTTATTTTAATTTCCCCATGTAATAGTTCCAACATCTGGTGATATCTGAGTCTGGTTCTGTTAATTGTTGTGTGTCTTCATGATTTTTTTCTTTGTAATATTTATAAGATTTATTTATTTATTTGAGAGAGAGAGAGAGAGCAGGGGGAGGGGCAGAGGGAAAGGGAAAGAGGTCTTAAGCAGACTCTGTGTGGAGTGCAGAGCCTGATGTGGCATTCAGTCTCACGACCCTGAGATCACGACCTGAGCTGAAACCAACAGTCTGTTGCTTAACCAACTGCACCACCCAGGCACCCCTCTTTGTAATATTAATTTTGCTCTATTGAGTGTCATAATGTTTTATTTAAGCTAGACATCTTGTGTAGAACAAGAGAAACTATTTAAGAGTAAAAAGTATTTCCACTGGGGAATTGGGTACTCCTCTTCCTAATCTAAAATCGATCTGTGGTTCTAGTCATTGAGCCACTGGTTTCAACTTACTCTAAGGATGGCTTAGGCTGGGTGAGGAGCTAGAGTGCTAGAGGATTGTCCAATGTCTGTGCTCTGCTTGAACATTTCAGCTACCCTGTTACATTTACACTGGAGAAGGCCTATCATTTTCATGTTCATGCCCCTTCCAGCAGAACAGTGCTGTTGCTTACTACTGTTTCCCAGGTTGGGTGGTGGATGGCAAGGGGTGAGTTCTCCATCCCTGCTCCAGCTTCAGTCTTAGGGAGGTCTTCTGTGCCTGAGACATGGGGGTGAAATTTTTTTAGCATTTCTGTTCCTTCTCCCTGTGGCATGGTCCTTCCTGATGCTCAAATGGAGGTAGGAGACCTCTAAACTCCCTTTGAAACCCTCCCTGGATTCAGAAGATTTTATTCCTAATGTCCTGTCTCCATCATGAATGGGTGTGTATCTGTGACTTCCGGACTATTATGTTTCCTGCACTTATCTCAGAGACTTAAGTCTTCTGAGAGAATGATTCATGCAGGAGAGTAGATTTTCATGGCTTTCCCCTCCATAACTTGTACCAACAAGGGAGGCTGTCTCCAATCTTTGCCCCTGGTAATCTTTCCTGCAAGCTCTGAATTAAGGGTCATGGAAATATGCCTGCAAGTTGGTATAAATTCCATTTGTGTCTGAAATTCCCTGGTGTTCTGTTTTCTCATACTAACCCATGCTCATCCTTTGGAATCCATTGGTATTGTATGCCCCAGCTTTCACATCTGCCCCTGTCTTCTTCCTGTGTTTTGCTAGAGCTAAGACATTCTGTCTGTGGTCCCTCTCCATGGGGGGAAGGAGGAGCTGATTTTCCTGGTCACAGTTGCCCTGTAAGCACAGCTCTCTGAAAGTTGTGATTTTATAGTTTATTCCACTTTTTCTCTTTTGAAGAGTGGGAGCAGTACTCTTTCCTTTTTTTTTTTTCTTTTTGCATCTGAGGTGGAAGTAGAAATCTCTCTTTTATAGTTTCAATCTTTTCTTGTAAATTGTATTCTAGCCAACTAGATTTCAAGAGTTTTTTCTTTATAGACACATGTCCTTCCTCTCTCTCTCTCTCTCTCTCTCACACACACACACACACACACACACACACACACACATTCTTCTGTTCCAGATCTCTTTCCTATATAGTTACATCCCCTTCTACTTCCCTGGCTTTATTTCCCTGTTAGTCTAGTACAGCATTGCTGGTTTCTGTCTCTGCCACACTGACAAAATGGCTTTCTTTACAACAACCTCTTTGTGGCTAAATCTCATGATCAATGTGAGTCTTTGAACAGAGGCAGTAAGTCATTAGAGAATGGAGTAATCAGACCAAATAAGGTACTGAAATTTGCAGAATGTTAGCAGAAAATGTGCTTTATAGTCAACAATTTGCACAAGATTTATTGTTAATAGAGGAAAAAAAACCAGGAGAAAGTGCAAAAGGAAAATGGTAGAGAGATGAATAGTAAGATTTAAATGTGAATGAATATTGATCCCCATGGTTTCAGGGCAAATGAATGGCTAAAAGCACAGGAAAAAAAAAGTAGAATTAAGAATAATCATGTGAATTACAGGATAGAATGTTCCAATGACAAGGACTCAAAAATGGGAGTAATAATAAATGCACAAAAATAATATATACAAAAGCAACTGTTTTTGAGATTGCATTAATGCATGCATGATATTATGTGGGGTCACAATGTACACACACACACACACACACACACACACACACACGCAGCATTTTGGAAGCAAGGTAGAAGGGTAGTAAGTAATACTTGGGACAAGACTGACAAAAATCAGATAGGAGGTCTTTGAAAATTTTATTTAAATTAGGTGAGAATGTTTATACTTGGAGGACTAAGAAGACAGAAACAATATCCTAAGGATCATGACGATTTTGTTTAGTGAAAGATATTTCACCATAGGAAGAAAAAAAAGTATATTACATTTTATAATGTAATATATAATACAGATATTAATATTAACATATACCAATATATATATTAGTATTTATGTTAGTATATATACTAATATAAATGTTAGTATATATACTAATATATATTAATATATTTATGTTATATATAAAGAATAGTATATATACACAGTGTGCATATATTACATGTATTAACATATATTGCATATATATATATTGAAGAAAATGGTAATATTTCACTTTGACAAACGGGGGGAGTGGGAAGAAAAAAAACCCAAAAAACAGTCTTTGCACAAATCTCATGTGAAAACAACCCTTATGAAACCAGATAGCTCTGCACAGCATTGCCATTTTGACATGTTAAGACTGAAGTTGCATTTGGGGCCTTACACTATTCCTCACTTCGCTAAGGATCCCACTTTAAAAGTTTAAACAGAAACTAAGAAGTGCTTGCTCGTTGTTATCTAAGCATCTGATAGGTGTTAGCTTTACCAGCTTCAACACACCCTGTGTCCAAAGAGCCAACTAATCAAAATCAAATCACTGCATCAACTCCAGATAGCGTGGGGAGTCTCAAATACCAGGTGAATGAAAGGAGAAAGTTTGACTTCTGTACCTTTCTCCTTATCCAGAGCTATTGAGTTGGTTGTTTGTTTAATTAGGTTTAATTGTGCTTTTATTTTTTAACTTCCCAACGAGGGGTATAACTTATGTTCAGATTTGTAATTCATACTGATATGAGGCTGACTGCAGGATTTAATAGCATCCCAAATGTGTACCCTAGAGAATACAGACAAATGGTACCAACTGCAGTATTTCAAGAAAGAAAAAGGAAAGTGAACAGAAGAACTTAATTCATTAAAAACTCAAAATCCTTCTATAATAATTTAATATAAATATCATCTTTTGGTCTAAACAGATATGAATACAAATATATCTGAAAATTTGCTCTAAAGTAATAAAAGACAAAAGACAAATTCTTGTAGAATCCAAGCTAAGCATCAAACAAGGAGAGCTGCATGTCGTGCAAAGTACATTTCTTTTGGGAGAACTTTATGGCACAGGTTGCGAGGGATTTAGTATCCTAGCTCAATAGTTTCCTATAACTTCCTAACTGTTCTAGTGTAAGGGGATAACAAAAAGCCAAGGAGACTGGTAGGATACCAAGTCATGAATCCTTCTAGCTCTGTTAACTTTTCAATAAGAAAATGTCCAATGGGAAGTCCATCAATGTTTGTTATTTTTCTTTATTTGGAGTCCCATTAAAAAAAAATAAAAAACTATCTTTTTAATATTGAAAATACTGTTAACTCCCTAAGAGTTTTCATTTAGTTTAACTTTTAAATTCTTTCAGTTATTTGAATTTAAGTCTGTTGTCAATCCTAGAATATAAGCTGATACTTCTTTAGTGGTTTTGAAATTTGGGGTACTTGACAATTATAATAGGCTCTGGAAATGTTTAGCTATAGTAAAAAGCTGACTGAATTGCATTTCCCCTGTGCATTGCTTTTAATCTACCAGTCCAAAATGCTAAAATATGTTTTTAAAAAATGCCAAAATATGTTTTAAAAAAATGCCATAGTGGCTGTACCTGGGTGACTCAGTCATTAAGCATCTGCCTTCAGCTCAGGTCATGATCCCAGGGTCCTGTCGGGCTCCCTGTGCCATGGAGAGCCTGCTTCTCCCTCTCCCACTCCCTCTGCTTGTGTTCCCTCTCTCACTGTATCTCTCTCTGTCAAAAAAATAAATAAAATCTTGAAAAAAAAATGCCATAGTGTTTTTTTTGTGGTGGAGATAAATAAAAGAACCATTTTTGAAGTGGTACATTTTATATAGTGCTTTTGTTTGTTTTTACTTAATATGGTAGTGTGAACATTTTGACATCACTGAATGGTCTACAGTATACCATTTTTATTGAGTATGTATTATTTCATCTTGTGCATATACTAAAGTTGTTTTATACTATTCTCTTTTGCATATGTGGAATATATCTAAATTTTTACTTTTATAAGTAATCCTGGTATTTGCATTTTTGTACACACTATTCAAGCTAGTCTGAACAATTTAGCCTTGTAATTTTCTTAAAGAGTAATTTTTTATTAGAACTAAAGGCAATAATGAACTAATTTGCTCAATCTATTTTAAAAAATTAAGTCACCTCATTGACTATTTCCTTTCCTCGTTTCTGTTTTCATCACACTTTTTTTATTGACATATATTGTTATACAATATTCTGTTAGCTTCAGGTATACTTCATATTGATTCAATATTTTATACATTATGAAATGATCCCCACAAGTCTAGTTACCATATGTCACCATCAAAGTTATTATAGTGTTATAGACTATATTCCCCATGCTGTACATTATAACCTCAAGACATATTTATCTTACAGCTCGAAGTTTGTATCTCTTATTCCCCTGTACCTTTTTCATCTGCCCCCCGACTGCCCCCCTCTCTGTTAACGAACAGTTTCCTTATTATGAGTCTCTTTCTGTTGTGTTTGTTTGTTTTGTTCTTTAGATTCCACATATAAGTGAAGTCAAATGTTGTCTTTCTCTGACTTATTTTACATAGCATAATACCCCCTAGCTCCATTCACGTTGTTTCAAATGGTAAGATTTCATTCTTTTTTATGAATGAGTAATATTCCTCTGTGTGTGTGTGTGTGTGTGTGTGTGTGTGTGTGTGTGTGTGTGTATCACATCTTTATCTGTTTATCTATCAAACAACATTTAACATTTAGGTTGCTTCCATATTTTGGCTATTGTAAATAATACTTCAGTGAACATAAAGGTGTATATGTCCTTTCATATTGGTGTTTTCCTTTACTTTGGATAAATATCCAGAAGTGGATTTGCTGGATCATATGGTAGTTTTGTATTTTTTAATCTTTTTATTTTTGAGAAACATCCATATTGTTTTCCCCAGTGGCTGCACCAATTTATCCTCCCATGAACAATGTACAAGGGTTCCCTTTTCTCCACATCTTTTCCAATGTTTGTTATTTTTTGTCTTTTTGGTAATAGCCAAGCTAACTGATGTGAAGTAAAATCTCATTGTGGTTTTGGTTTACATTCCATGATGATCAGTGATATTGAGCATTTTTCTTGTGCCTGTTGACCATCTTCTTGAGAGAAATGTCTATTCAAGTCCTCTGCCCATTTTTTAAATTGGGCTGTTGTTTTGTTTTGCTTTTTTTGATATTAAGTTGTGTAAGTTCTCTAAATTTTTTGAATATTGACCCGTTATTGGATATGTGATTTGTAAATATCTATTCCCATTCAGTAGGTTGCCTCTTTATTTTATTGGTTTCCTTTGTGTGTGAAAGTTATTTAGTTTAATGCAATTTCATTTATTTTAGCTTCTATTGCCCTTGTCTGAGGAGACTGGTCCAAAAAAAAATATTAGTAAGACCAATGCCAAAGAGCTTACTATCTATATATTTCTGTAAGAGTTTTATGGTTTCAGGTTCTACATTCAAGTCTTTAATTCATGTTAAATTTATTTTTGCATCTGGCAAAAGATAGTGGTCCAGTTTAGTTCTCTTGCCTGTAGCTGTCCAGTTTTCCCAACACCATTTATTGAAGAGTCTTTTTCCACATTGTGTATTCTGGCCTCCTTGATCATAGATTAATAAAGTGTGGGTTTATTTCTGGGCTCTCTATCCTGTTCCATTGATCTATGTCTCTGTTTCTGTGCCAGTACCATACTGTTTTGATTACTTAGCTTTGTAGTATAGTTTGAAATCAGGAAGTGTGATGCCTTCAGCTTTGTTTTTCTTTCTCAAGATTGCTTTGGCTATTTGGGTTTTTTTGTGGTTCCATACAAATTTTAGGATTATTTTTTCTATCTCTGTGCAAAAACCATTGGCATTGATAGGGATTGCATTGAATCTGTAAATTGCTTTGGGTGGTATGGACATTTTAACAATATAATTCTTCCAATCCATGACCACAGAGTATTTTTCCGTTTATTTGTGTCTTCTTCAACTTCTTTAATTGGTGTCTTATTGTTTTTAGAATATAGTATTATAGTCTTTCACCTCCTTGGTTATATTTATTCCTAGATATTTTATGATACAATTATAAATAGGATTTTTTTTCTTAATTTCTATTAAAGAGAAAAAAATTATTTCTCTGAAGTGTAATGATCATGAACAGTACCATCCATTTCTGGTGGAAGCAGTGAGGCTGTCTGTTGCACTTCTCATATCTGTGAAAATTCCCATAGTCTGAAGAGATTGGATTAGGTGTTTCCTATGTACTGGGGCAACCTTATTCCATACTTCTCCTGGATAACCAGGCCCACCTGGGATAAAGTGTGAGGGCTGTAAAGTGAAAGAATCTTACCATGTAGACCCCTGTTAAGCTTTTTGTAAAGAGAGTTAATTCCCAAGGATTCCTAAGGAAAAAAAGCCACCAAAACCTGAACATAAGGACCGCTGGATTATTTTTACTGTAACTCTCCTTGAACTTAATTTTTTTTTTTTAAATCAGTCCATTAGATTTAGAAGAGAACACTTGATGGGCTGCCAACCATTTAATGCACATGAATAAATGCATGTACATATGTTGAACCTATAATGTTTTTTAAAAATGCTAGCTCTCTGATAGTGCAGGAAGAACAAATGGGTTATTACTTGGCCTTCATTTGCTCCATTTTAATTGGAAAAAAGTGTTTGAGCGTCTCTGCCTGAATTGTAGGGGTTTATGGGTGTGTGGCTATATGTACCTCTTTTATTGTCACAAAACTTCTATTTATTAGTTGCTAGGCAGGCTGATTTGGTACCAGGAAGGACAAAATCCTGTAAGTTCAGAATCCTAAGCACTTCAGCAGGAAACCCTCTCTCCTGTTCTCCCACAGCTTTACCTATTGGTATTTGCTCTGCCTTAAAGTTGATTTATCAAAGATCAGTAGAACGGTGGAACTATAAGGTGTAGTTCAACTGTCTCACTTACTAATGAAGATGTATGTCAAAAGAAGCCAAGATACAGTGCAAAAAAGCACATATTGAATGAAAGTTTGAACCAAGAAGGAAAGGTGAATTCCCTGGCTCGTGATACTCTAGTTTGCTCCATAAACCTCCTTAAGGAACTCCTTTCCACTGGTGACAGTATATAGCAGATCAGGGAGCACATCTGGATCTGAGTGATTCTCAAATTTCAATAGCCTATAAATCACCTGGTGGGCTTTAAGATTCTGTATTACAAGCAGACTCCCATGTTATTCCAGTATTGTTGCTTGTGGGTCAAGTTTTGAGTAATGAGCCAGAACAAAATTGTCAGTCTCTTTGCTCAAAATACATCTGCTCATAATAGAACCCTTTTTGTGGGTATAGAAATGTGTATGTTCCAGAGGAAATGTAAATACTATTTCAAGATAAATAAGCTTAAAGAAAGACTCCTTAACCTGCTACATTTTAAATATTTTTAAAATTTTAAACTTTTACATTTCACAATATGGAGTGCTATCTTATTTAATTACTGAATAGGTATAATCATTTTAAAATATATCATGAACATTTTACAAAATATCACACTGTTATAATTTGAAACTCAGAAGGTTTTGTTTGTTTTACTTTATCTAACAAACTTAAATATACTAAGTAGTAATTATATATATATACATATATATATATATTAATCAACAGAACAATAACTCTTGGGGCACCTGGGTGGCTCAGTCAATTAAGTATCTGCCTTCAGCTCAAGTCATGATCCCAGGGTGCTGGGATCGAGCCCTGCATCGGGCTCCTTGCTCAGCAGGGAGCCTGCTTCTCCCTCTGCCCCTCCCCCTACTTGTGCTCTCTCTCTCTCTCTCTCTCTCTCTCTCTCTGTCAAATACATAAATAAAATCTTTAAAAAAATACATTCCTTAAAAAAAAAAAAAGAACAGTAACTCTTGAGGACTGATATGGTAGCTTATTTCATCTGTTAAGGTTTCTATAGACATGATGTTAGAAGGAATTCCAACTATAAAAGAGAAGGTGTGATTGTTAAAAGTGATTTCTATGTTATCTGCCTTGGATCCACATTCAAAAGCAAGAAATAGCTTGTAAAGAGAACAGTTTGACTTTAAAAAAAAAAAAATTAAAAAACCTAACTTCTAATGTTTCTTGTGATTTGGAATGGTAGGTCCTGAGCAACTCCATATTCTCAAATTCACTACATCCTCTTATTTTACCCTGTGCTATTCTTTCAACATGCCTTTACCTCAGCTCTTCTTACGAAACTGATAAAAAACTCTTATCAGCTCCTTCTCACTGTGTGCTGTTGAGGTCTGCCTATACCTTCCCTCCCAGGGATAGTTGCATCTGTCTACATGGTGGGACTACCTGGCGAGCTTCTAAAAATAGTTAACCTAGGGGCGCCTGGGTGGCTCAGTCGGTTGAGCATCTGCCTTCGGCTTAGCTCATGATCCCAGGGTCCTGGGATTGTGGACTTTCCCAAATCACCTAAATCAGAATTTCTAGAGTCATTCGTGAGCGCTGATATTTTCAAAAACTTTCTCAGTGAAGCTAATGCTCAGTTAATACTTACAATCACAGTTATAGTTCAGTTAAGGTTTATAATCACAGACAAATAGAAAGGGTACCAGTTATCACTGTAATGGAAATTACAGCAAAAGGTTTCAGCAAAGTGTGCTGTGGACTAACCACATGCTTGGTGGTCATGGTTGCCCAGAGGCTGACCCTCAGGAGCAGTGGAATTGGCTGTGCCTAAAGAGATGGAGTAGAAGCATGTACACTATGTATTTATCATCCTTGGCTCATGACAGAGCATCAAAATACTGGAGATATTTTGGAGAAGGAAGCCTTCGAATTCCAGTTCCAGGTAGAGCGTAAGGGCTGACTACAGGGGAAGGGAAAGAGGTGAGCCCTGAGATGCTCCTCTTGGCCACCTGCACTCTCACCTCTCGCCAGCCCTTCATGTACCACTCCCCATGACACAGAAAATTATTCAGCTTTGTTTGCTCATCTCTGTCCTTTCTCCTTCTCAGTACCTCCTTCCCAGAAGTAATTCTGTCCAGATAGAAGAGGCAGTTAACTAAATGGAATGCAGCATGATCATCAGCAGCAGCAGCTTGGAACTTTTCCTGACCTTGAAATCATGCTCTAAATTGATATATTGGGCTTCCATTTGGTTACCAGATCTTCTACTTCTGATCTAGTTCATATAGCTTGAAATCGTCTGTGGTCCTTACACTGAAGATCATATTCCTGTAACCTGCCATGGTTTCTTAATCCCCTCAAAGTCTGAAGCCCTGTATTGCCCATCATCCCACGACTGCAGTGGAAGCAGAACTACTTGTCTCCTACCCCACTAATGAAGAGTAAGCTTCATAGTTCCAGAGCTCAGACTCTCTTTGTCTGCCTGTTTTACTCTAAGCAACTGACTTTTCCCGGGTGATAATCAAGTATAATATTTCACACAAGTTCACAATATAACAAGTTCTTGCAATCTCATTCAAAAATTTCACACAAGGCTTCCCCAGAATTTCTTATTCTAGCGCCACTAACTCCGGGTATCTGCCTTTGAATAATCACATATATGGTGCTCTGTGTTCGTGCACGATAGTTCCGTTCTTCCTGAAACTGTTCAAAAGAGATGGGCCAACTGACCTCGAAGACGTATACCCTCATTCTTAAAGAGGGGGGCAGAAGGCCATGTTAGTTATTCCTCACTTGTCCCCCTGAAATCCACATTATCAGAATGAAATGTTGCAGTGTGTATGTGCACACACAAATACGGAGACAACACAAAGAATTCGTTATTTACTTTTGTGCACACTTGAGTTAGATAACCCTTTAAAATCCCAAGAATTTATAATTGATATTCTTATTCCAAAATAACAACAAAAAAGATTTTTCTTGTCATTCACTTAGATCTGTTTTTCTTTAGTTTCATGGTTGGGTTCTCACCTGCCTAGAGTTATATTATTGGTGCTTTAGAAATTGTTACACTTTTCATTTCACTTCTAGTTTTCCTCCACTGGGTAGGTGCTATTTTGTTTTGTTTTGTTTTTTATATTGTTGAAATACATCTGGCTCCTCTAATCTTTCATTTTAATGTGCAGTTAGCTTTTTGCTTTAAGGACATTAAATATTGGGGCCAATCTGTCATTTCTCTAAAAAGCAAATCCATCTGTTTTTATTATGTGAATGGCTAATAACAAATTTGGGAATGATGACTTGTTTCTTTAAAAGGATAAATATTGGATGCCTGGGCGGCTCAGCTGGTTAAGCGACTGCCTTTGGCTTGGGTCAAGATCCTGGAGTCCCGGGATCGAGTTCCGCATCGGGCTCCCTGCTCGGCAGGGAGTCTGCTTCTCCCTCTGACCCTCCCCCCTCTCATGTGCTCTCTCTCTCTCTCATTCTCTCTCTCTCTCTCAAATAAATAAAATCTTTAAAAAAATAAATAAAAGGATAAATATTTTTATCCTATGGATAAGAGATCATATCACCAGCATACAGATAAATAAATCATTTGCTGAAATACAAACTAATTTTTATGAATTTTCTGAATGCGCCTTGGTCAGGTGGGTTTTGGATTTCTGCTAGAGATGCTCATGAATGATTTTCTGTTCTCTGTTGGTGTCTCCTATGCATTTTTAGTTAAGAGGTACTTTCCATGTAGAATACCAAGCACCCTTGGCAGCTGAAAATTAAGCATCTCTTCAAAAGCATACACTTTATCAATGGCATAAAACATCACCAGTTCAAACAGGCAAACAAAGAGTGTAATCAAGTAATCTAACAATAGCTCTTGGTGATGTAACTTAAAATATATCACTACTTAGATGAAATAATAGTAAAATACTAAATGGCCAGATATTACTGCATTTCATTTTTACTACCAAGTATGTATCAATAAGTGATAAAATATGTGCTCAGTATCTGCGGGAAAACATGGTTAGTTTCTTCTAATAACCATTTTCTAATTATAAATAGGAAGCAGAGAATAATCCTGAATCATTTATATATACTTATGGAATATACCATACAATTATAGTCAGTGTTTATTCTTGATTAGTCTTGATTTAGTTAAAATAAAAAAGTAAACATAGGGAGAATACTTCCAGAAACTTTGGAAATGCTGTGGATAGTAGAGAAGTGACTGTTGCAGTAGGTTGAATATTCTTGCCTAGAATATTCAGGTAATTAGAGTGCTATGAGGCAGTAAGGAGATTAGACAGTATCCAAAACATGATTTTCAGACTTTGAATGAGGTTTTAGGATAACTGTGTTCTCTAAAGCTGTGCTTAGTGATTTACGGAAATATTGGCAACATAGCACATTAAGAATGAGAAAAATCCAGAGAGTGTCTTGTGGAGAAAACTTTGAAAGAATCTTGTACAGAAACAGAGATAACTTCACAAATTTTACTCATCTCTTAGATTCGGGCTTTAATGATTTCTAGATGCCTGGTCTCTGTCCTTGAACTACTGTACAGTTGTTACGTATTTATTTATGTATTTATTTAGGCTCAGTGGAAACAAAATAATATATATTCTCTCTTATTATATTTACCTAATCTATCTTGTTTTGCTCTTATTATTTGTTCCCAGCCACAAAATTCACTTTGCATTAGTTTATATTTGGTCTATGTTTGAAATATATTGGAGTCTACATTTTTTACTATTCTGGTCTCAGTTTCTTCAAAAATCTCTGTGCAGTAATCATGGTATTTGTAGATTTGATTCCATGTTTTTATCTCTAAAAAAATAAAACCAATATTATAAATGGTATCAACTTTTTAGTGCAGTAGAGGGAAAAGTTAGCTTGAAAAATGATCTTTGCAAATAATAAGTTTAAAGATAATTCATAATATTTATCATTATTACTTTTATTGCTAGATTAGAGGACATTGCTTGAATTGCTTTGTACAAGTTATTCTATTTTTAACCCTTATAATAATATAACTACTAATCTTTAGTGGATTTTATTGATGAAGAAAATAGTACCTCTCGACATATATTATAAATATATGTATACATATATGTATACATACATACACACTATGTTATAGTATATTATATATGTATTAAATATATGTATTTTCATGTACCCTGATAATAGCATTTCAAACTACATTAAGCTAAGACTAATAGAACTAAAAAGATAAATAAAAAAAAAATCCTTATTTAAAACTGGAAACTTTATTCTTCCAATCCATGAGCATGGAATATTATTCCATTTCTTTGTGTCATCTTCAATTTCTTTCATAAGCATTCTGTAGTTTTCTGAGTACAGATCTTTTACCTCTTTGGTTAGGTTTATTTCTAGGTATCTTATGGTTTTTGATGCAATTGTAATTGGGGTCCATTCCTTGATTTCTCTTTCTGCTGCTTCATTATTGGTATATAGAAATGCAACAGATTTCTATATGTTGATTTTGTATCCTGCAACTTTGCTGAATTTGTGTATCAGTTCTAGCAGTTTTTTTGGTGAAGTCTAAGTTAAAAATAGAACTACCCTACAACCCAGCAATTGCACTATTAGGTTTTCACCCAAAGGATACAAAAATACTGATTCAAAGGGATATATGCACCCCAGTGTTTATAGCAGCATTATCAACAATAGCCAAATTAGGGAAAGAGACCAAATGCCCATCAACTGATTAATGGATATATATATATATATATATATATATATATATGCATATATATATATATATATATATATATCCATTACACACACACACACACACACACACACACACACACACACACGATGGAATATTACTCAGCCATCAAAAAGAATGAAATCTTGCCATTTGCAATGATGTGGATGGAGCTAAAGAGTATAATGCTAAGTGAAATAACTCAGAGAGACAAATACCATATGATTTCACTCATATGTGGAATTTAAGAAACAAAACAGATGAACATATGGGGAGGGGGAAGAGAAAGAGAGGGAGTCAAACCATAAGAGACTCTTAACTATAGAGAACAAACTGAGGGGTGCTGGAGAGGAGGTGAGCATGAGGATGGGCTAAATGGGTGATGGGTATTAAGGAGGGCACTTCTGATGAGCACTGAGTCTTATATGTAAGTGATGAATCACTAAATTCTATTCCTGAAACCAATATTACACTGTATGTTAACTAACTAGAATTTAAATAAAAACTTGAAACAAAAACAAACAAAAATAAAACAATCTTCATTTAGGCCGTGGAATAAAAGCTCTGATACATAAAAATAAATAAATAAAAATAAAACATGCAAAATATTTGTAAATGATCAAAAAAATAAAAATAGTATTCTCTCAGTAAGTAATAGGAAAAGTAGATAAAAATCAGTTAAGGATACAGCAGATTTAAAAACTAATTGAAACAAACCTACTTAAATGATATCTATAGAGGATTTCACACAATGAAAACACAATATAAATTCTTTTTAAGGGCATATTAAACATTCACAAAGCTAAACTATAAAGTCGACCATGAAAGAAACCTCAATACATTTGAAATTACTGAGATCACACTATTATCTACTGTGATCACACTGGAAATAAATTAGAAACAATAAGGATTTGGAGAAAATTTCAAACATACTCCAAAATAACCCATGGGTCAAAGAAGTATTTAAAAGGGAAATTTGAAAATATTTTGAACTGAATGAAAATAAAAACAAAACATACCAAATTTATGAGATTCACCTAAAACAGTGATTGATGAGAAATATTTAAAAGCTCATATTAGAAAAATCAGAAAGGGCTAAAATCAACGAACTGATCTTCCATCTTTAAAAGGTAGAAAAAGAAGAGCAATAAAATCAAGATAAATAGAAAAAAAGTAAGTAGAAATTTATTTATTTATTTTTTAAAGATTTTATTTATTTGACAGAGAGACACACAGCGAGAGAGGGAACACAAGCAGGGGGAGCAGAAGAGGGAAAAGCTGGCTTCCTGCTGAGCAGAGAGCCCGATGTGGGGCTTGATCCCAGGACTCCAGGATCATGACCTGAGCCGAAGGCAGATGCTTAACGACTGAGCCACCCAGGCGTCCCAAGTAAGTAGAAATTTAAAAAGAAATGAAGAAGCAATGAAGAAAGACAATGAAATCACAAGCTTATCTAAAAATATCAATAAAATTAATGACTTTCTAGTTAGACAAGAGCAAAGACACAAATGACCAATATAAAGAATGAGAGTAGGAATATCATTACAGAACCTACAGGCATTTGTGTAATATTAAGAAAATATTTTGAACAACTCCATGCCAATTAATTTAAAACAAATGAAAAGACATGAACTCATTCAGGAATAAACATGTAATCTGTATAGTCATCTAGATATGATAAAAATTACAATTGGAACTCTCCAGGAGAGCCTGGATGACTTAGTCAGTTGAACGTCTGACTCTTGATTTCAGCTCAGGTCATGGTCTCAGGGTCGTGGGATCTCAGGGCCCACATTGGGTTCCACGTGAGACGGGAGTCTGCTTGAGATTCTCTCTCTCCCTCTCCTTCTGCTCCCCCCCCAACTTGTGCTCGTTCTCTCCCTCTCAAATAAATAAATAAATCTTTAAAAAAAAAAAAGAGCAATTATAATTCTGTACATTAGCAACAAATAACTGGAAATACATCTTAAAATGTAACATTATTTAGTGTCATCCAATGTCATGAAATAAGCATACAAAACTGAAATATGATGCAGGATTTGTACAAAGAAAATTGCAAAGAATTGTTGAAAGAAATTATAAAGGATCTAAATACATGGGGAGATATACTAATTTTAAGATATTAATTCCAAATAGATGGATAGATTTAACGCCTTCCCAGTAGCTTTTTGTTGGAAAGTGTCATGCTGAATCTAAAATGTATATGGAAATACAGAGAACATAAAATAGCCAAAATAATTTTGCAAAAGAAAAAAAGAAGTTGGCGTTCAAGACTTGCTCTAAAGCAAGACTATTCAAGACAATCTGTGATGTTGGATAGAAACTAACATATAGATTCGTGGAATAGAATGTCCATTGACTTTGGACAAACATGCCAAGATTTTATAGGAATAGGGTAATCTTTTTAACAAATGTTAGTGGAAACAATAGGATATCTATGTAGGTAGATCTAGATATATCCAGTCTCTGTTAACTTGTTTATAATAAATTAAATCCAACACATCAAATATCTCTACAAAATGTTTTCCCTGATCTTGCCTGTTTAACGGATCTAATCATGAGATTATATGGAAATTGAAAATAATCAAATCATCTTCAGGTGGCTGTGGGAATGGGATATAAGGAAAATACCATAGAGTATTTGGGTTTGGGATAGTAGTTCTTAAAATTTTTGGATAATCTGTAGAAAACTGTTTCACACAATTTTAAACACAGTCCCAGGGATTTGGGGTTCCCCTGAAACCCTTTCATGGATCCAGTTTCAGTTGAGTTCATCTGCTGGAGTGGAACCCAGCACTCGGCTCTCTCTCTCGCTCTCCAGTGGCACTGGTGATCATGCTTCACGGCTCTGGCTGGTATTAGAGCTTTAATGTTTTTTAAGATACAATTAAAATCCATGCTGAATTAATATTTACGTAAAAAGTCAATAAGCTAAAACTTATCCAAATTAGCAAACCACTCAGTAAGCATAACATCCTAAAATAGATCCAAGAATCATCAGGGAAATTGAACAACCCAAATTGTGGAGTGGGGTACTTCATTTTAGTCTTTATAAGGTGTTACCACGAGACAAGAAGGCTGGAATGATATAAAATCTTGTTTTATTAGGGAATATATCTATTTCAATAATGTCTCATTGGAAACAAATTATTTGAACTACCTGGAGATTTTCTTGATATATGAATTTTTACTATTACTATCAAGATGAAGTTTAAATTTATTCATTTTATTGAGAATCTTCCATGCAGTAGATGCTGGGTTTAGGCTGCAAATAAAAAGATGAGTGAAACATAAAATTAGAGTTCCTGCAAAATATACCCTGTACAGAAGCGGAAATGATTCAGTATTAGTGGAAGTTAACCGTAACTTTGGGGAAAGACTTTGTGGAGGAAGTATTCTCAAAAGCAGGCTTTGAGCAAAGATTAGGTGGTCATTTCCTTGAAGAAAATTAGTGTAAGAGCATCTGAGACTAAAGTAACAGATTTTCTGAAAAAAATTGGTAACTGAGTTTCCACCCATCCTTTTAACTGGAAACTATGGCACATAGAAGTCACTGTAATGTCATTATAAAGCTTAATAACAGAAATTAATTAACTAATTTGCATTATGCAGCCTCCTATGTAACAGAGAAAGCTTGTTGTTCTTGAAGTACATGCCAATTAAGCATAGAAGGGGGTTCTGCTGTGGAGGAGAAGTGTTGGGAAAATCCTTAAAGGTGTAGATGGTTTTATTGCTGCAGTGGGAATCATTCTATAAAGAAAAGATTGAATCCTTAATGAAAGGCAGACAGGAGTTACAACCCTTTTTCTTTTCTTTGGTTCTCTAGGTAATACTTGTTCTTCCTGTAAAGAGATTAAAATCAAGTTGTGTATATGCAGATATTTTTAAAGCAATTTGGTGATTCATGTGACATTCTCACAGTAGGCTGGCCTATGATCAGAACCATCGTTCAAGATGCCAACCCCAGTGTAAACTAGAGACTGTTGTGCATAGTCTAAAGGCAACATAAAACATGTTGCAAGAAATGAAACCTCAATGTTTCTAAGCCATGAATCAAGGGCTTTGTATCCCACAGAGTCAACAATGACATTCACCTTCTAAATGCACAATAAAATAGGTCTGAGTGTCATGACTGATATGGATCACACAGGATGGTTATAAAATTAAACTATATTCTCTGCCAAATCACAAATGAAGAAGCACTTTTTTGTAGATTATTGGATCTAAGAAAATCAATGCTTCTGCATCTGAGTTAAGCATTTAAAATATTTGCAGGCAATCAGAGTTTACTTCAGACTGCCTACTCCTTTTGTTGAAGGAGGGGAAAAAAACTAAATTGGGGTCAGCTAACCACTGGAAACCTTTATATTTTCATTTAGTGAAATATTTGAAGTTGTGCTTCAAGTGGTTGTTCTAAATAAAAATGAAAGCTGTGACAATGTGCAAATGTCTAAAATTAAAATGAGTAACTATCAAGCTGCCTTCTCATTCTTATTATTGCTTGTGTCTTGTGGTTTTAATGAGGACTGATGAGACAAAATCGAGCAAAGGGAAATCTAGGCAGAATCTTAGGAACAATTATGTAGTAGTGAGATCTGTTAAAAAGTGGATGAGTCTCCATGGGGAGCCTCTTCACCTAAGTTATTTAAATGAAATAGGACAGAGGACACCAAAGTACATGCCGTGGGTACAGTCCTGTACTGCAGCTAGACACACTCAATAACCTAGTAGTTCTTGGTTTTATTTGTTTGTTTTTAAGGAATATGAATTTTTGATCACTAAAACTTCTTTAGATGGGATATATAGAATTCCCAAATACGAATTATATGAAGGCAATAAGAATCTTCTGCTTAGAGTTTGATAGAACTTGAGCTAACTTATTGGCATATTATAGGCCAACTATTATGCTAGGTGTTTTCCTAGTCAATAAATAGAAAAAATAAATACATTGTTATGATAGAATTATTATATCGATATTTCAGATGAGGGTGCTTATTGCCAGAAAGTTTAATATAACATGCACCAATGAAGAAACAAAATGAAGGTATCCAAATGAATGAGTGCAAGCTGGTATGAACCAATATTATGTTTTTCCCACTGTAGGATTTCATACCATCAGAAATCAATCTAACTGAATTGTTAGTATCTTCAAATATTGTGGAACATAAATTGTTAAGGAGCCATCCCATGGATGACCACCAAATA
Organism: Halichoerus grypus; assembly: GCF_964656455.1. Classification (NCBI taxonomy): domain Eukaryota; kingdom Metazoa; phylum Chordata; class Mammalia; order Carnivora; family Phocidae; genus Halichoerus; species Halichoerus grypus. Next base: position 49,371,389 of record NC_135717.1, on the reverse strand, counting down.
TCCAAGCTGGCCAATTGTCTCTGTTCCATAAATGCCTAAATCACATTTGACTGTCATCGATTTGTGATGACAACTCTAATTATAGGATGAGTGTCTGAGGCTCTTGCCATCCTCATGGGACAAAGTGGTGAGGATAGGAAAGTAAGAAAAGATTAAAACATTCACAGATCAATGAAATGTCAATGATGCTGTCATATTCTCTCTCAGATACATTAGACCAATAAACCACTATTCCTTGCCTATGTAGGGAAGCTATAGTTGCCTAACTGTGAGAGAAGAAAAGGGGTGCTTGGATGGCTCCGTTGGTTAAGCATCTGACTCCTGATTTTGGCTCAGGTCATGATCTCAGGGTCATGGGATCAAACCCTGCAACCAGCTCTGCACTCAGCGCAGAGTCTGCTTGAAATGCTGTCTCTCCCTCTGCCCCTCTCCCCACTCATGCTCTCTCTCTCTCTTTCAATAAGTAAATAGGTAAAATCTTAAAAAAAAAAATAAGGAAATGATGACCTAAGAGTTCCTTATACATACTTGCAACCAAGGCTCATGTCTTCAAACCTACTGCTCACACATTATATTAGGAATAAAATGAGATACAAGTAGAAAATGGTAATTTTTTAAAATTGAAATTTAATTAAAATTTATTACAATAATTTTGATAATGTAGTTAAAATAGAAAAGGGTCAGAGGTCAGCTCCTTCTCCTATGAATTAGTATATCATGAGGGAATTAAATTTAGCCGTATCAAAAATAAAAGGGGGGATCACCGTCCTGCTGTAAATAAATAGAAAGCTAGAAAGAAAAACAGAAAATTATTATTTTCATACTTTGGATAATAGGCTACACAAGATTGTTAGCCTTTAGAAAAGAAACCAATTGAAGTAAATCCCAATATCAGGAAGGCTTTCTGTGTTGGGGCAATTCTGGAACTGCATTGCAGGGAAAACTCAAGTGGAGCCTAAAAACCTTGCTTAGTTGAAGAGAGAGAGAAAAGAGAGAGAGAGATCAGATGTTAGGGATACCATGAGCAGAATATTCAAGAGGAGGAAGTCATGCAGAGATAGTGTTCCAAAAGTCTTTATGGGGTTTTGTTGATTGTTTTTCAGAATATCAATCTGCTCATGTAGATTTCTGGATTTTTTATTTCATTGCTCTATTGTATCCTGATTTGCATAATTTCTGATGAAAGGTCTCCTGTATTTTCTCTTTATTCCTATATAGGTAATGTGCATTTTTTTGTGTGTGGCTACCTTGATGATTTAATTTTTATCTTTAATATTCAGCAGTTCAAATATGATGTGTTGATATGTTTTTGTGTGCTTTGTGTTTATCCTGACAAATCTTCTCTGAGTTTCATGGATATGTGGTTCACTGTTTCTCATTAATTTATGGAAATTACTGCACAATATATCTTTAAACACTTTTGTGCTCCATTCTGTTTTCTTCTGGGATTTAAAATACGCATGTTAGACATTTTGATATTGTTCACATCTCTTGTTTTTACCTCCTTATTCCCTTTGTTTTGTAACTTATGTAATTTCTATTGACTTAACTTTAACGTACTAATCCTTCTTGGATGATCTAAGTCTGCTAATAAGCCTATTAATCGCATATTTTTCCTCTGTTACTCGCATATTTTTCCTCTGTTACTATGTCCATTTAAGCATTTCCATTTGATTGTTTCATATGTTTCTAGCTCTGTGCCGAAATTCTCCATCAGTGCATCTGTATTATCCTATTAAAGAAGAACCTCTCTCATTTTAATTATAGCTATTTTTAAAATCACTATCTGATATTTTCAACATGAAAGGTACCTTCTGAGCCAGGTTCACTGATGGCTTTATCTCTTGAGCACATCGTTCCCCCTTCCGTTATGGTGGCTCATAATTTTTTGTTAAAGCCGTTGCTCTGTTCAGTCAATCAGGGATTGAACTGGGTTTGGGTTTTGTTATTGCTATAGTTACTCTCAGTATGCTACAGGCTTCCCATTCCTCTAGCACTGTCTTGTGATCAGGATGGGACTCCTTTGCCAGGTTTTTCTTAGTATCTGTTCCACTGTGTTTCACTATGTCTATGTTCTTCCCTTATGCCTGAACCTCAAAGAAGGACTCTATCTTCTTGCCCCTCCCTCTGCAGCAAACCAATGCCAGTTGTTATTCAATACTTGATAATGTGATGTGGGCTACAAGGGTAGCCTTCCTCTTTTTCTGGTTGTACCTCAGTCTCCAGATCTGATGTGTCCCTGGGTCTTGGGGGTAAAGGCTTCCCACTGCGCCTATCTATCCCTCACTGGTAGGAAATCTCTAATGATCTGGGCTCATGATGTTTTCCTTCCCCTCTTACAGTGTGAGGGTTATGGTGGTAATGGTGTTTGGTTTTAATTGCTTTCTCTAGCTTTAAGGAAGTGCTGTTCTCTTCCCAGTGGCCTAAGTCTTCTGTTCTATCTATAAGACAGGTAGTGACTATGGGTATGAGCAGGACTTTGCACTCTTCTTGCTGTTGCTGTTGTTTGTCTCCCTTGGCTTGCCAGTGCTGTGCCAGTCTTTCTCATGAATGCCTGGTGAGGTTTGTGGAGAAGAATCTGTGAGTTCCAATTCCCCCAATGCCTCTGGCTTCCATGGGTTCCACACTCAAGCTGGCTACTCTCGGCCTTTAACAATTTATTACTAATCTTCAAAATTTAGCCAATTTCTTCTTATGAGCTTGTATCAGGTCCATTATCTGCCCCAAATAAGAAGTACTTGTATCCAGTGTCCTCTTGAAGGTGCCAGCATTTCTTATATTTGCAGTTATTTTGGTGCCTTGGGACCTCAGCTCTGTGATGAAGAGCATTGATTCAGGAAATGTATTGATTATGCAGATTACCTGCCATTTTCTATTGAAGAGATAGGAGCAACACTCTCTCCAGCTAACCTACACTTCTAAGACACTGAATTTTAGGGACTTAGTTACTTAGCAATTAATAAATGAAACATAATTCAAAAAAACATTTTAAGTAAAAAATGCATTTAAAGCTATACATTACCCTCTACCTAAACTTTATATCCTATGATTTTAATATCTGACATTGTCACTACTCTTTAGTTACAAATAATTTGTAACTTGTTTTGTTATTTAGTTTTAGTTTATGGGTACTTAGCCTATTTTTTGTGACTGCTTTTTTTCCATAGAATTTGGATTACACCATATTGTCATTTTAAATTTAAATTTTTTCACTTATCAATATAACTTGATTATTTTTCTATACCATTAAATGTTTCTCAATATCAATTTGATCCCATAATATTTATTCCAAATTCCATTTTAAATAAAAATGATAGGAAAAGTATAATTTTTTAAAAATCTAAAAATATTTAGTCTTTTGGATAAATAGTTTCATTAACTTCAAGTTTCTTTGAAATGACTGCCATTTCACTGCCTGTTAGAAAATACATTTACTTGGTTCTGTATCAAAGGTTATAAATATGTTTCATTTAAAAATAGCACTGCAAACCTGAATAGACATTTCTCCAACATAGATATGTAAATTTCATCAACACATGAAGGGATGCTCAATATCACTAATCATTATGGAAAAAATTAGGAAAATTTTTGTGTATTACTGGTAGGAATGTAAAATGGTACAGCCTTTGTGGAAAATAAGATAGTGGTTCCTCAAAAACTTAAACATAGAATCACTGTATGATCCAGCAATTTACTTCTGCATATGTACTCAAAAGAAGTGAACACAGAGGCTCAGATCTTTTCCCGCCAATGTTCATAGGGAGATTATTTACAATAGCCAAAAGGTAGAGACAGCCTTAGTGCCCATTGATGGATGAATAGATAAATGAAATGTTTTCTATCCATACAACAGAATATGATTCAGCCTTAAAAAGGAGTTAAATGCTGACTTTTGCTCCTGCATGGATGCATCTTGATGACATTGGGCTAAGTGAACTAAGCCAGACACAAAAGGATAAACATCATATGATTCCACTTGTATGAGATGCCTAGCATAGTCAAATTCATAGAGACAGAAAGTACATTCAGTGGCTTCCAGGCACGAGGGAAAGGACGGAATGGGGAGCTAGTGCTTAATGAGTATGGGGTTCCAGTTTAGGATGATGAAAAAATTCTGGAGATAGATGGTAGTTGCTGTTGGTTGTACAACACGGTGAATGTACTTAATGCTACTCAACTGTATGCTTGAAAAATATTAAAATGGTAAATTTGTGTTTTGTATATGTTAGCACAAAAAAAAGCACTTCTATTTGGGTATGATAATGAGGAAAACTTTATGTGTTGTTACTAATAAATTATCACTAGAATGTCAAACAAAAACTATTAGCCATTAAATAAGAAACCTAACCCACAATACCCAACTATATTAATACTGTAATTTTTTTACGTATAAGTACCAATTTTTTTTGAAGATTTATTTATTTTAGAGTCACAGAGAGCACAAGCAGGGGACAGGGAGAGGGGAAAGAGAGAGAGAGAAAGAAAGAAAGAGAAGCAGACTCCCAGCTGAGCATGGAGCCCCACCCAGGACTCAATCTCACAACCGTGAGATTATGACCTGCACTGAAATCAAGAGTCAGATGTTTAACCAACTGAGCCATCCAGGAGCCCCAAAGTACCAGTAGTTTTCTATCACCACAGAGAGAAATAGTGACATTTAATTTTATTTATACTTGCCTTAAAAAGATATTTTGATCAGGTATATTAAAAATGGCCTAATAGCATAAAAGCAAATAATTCTTCCTTAAATTTGACATTTAAAATCACAAAGGTGAGAGAAAATGCATTATGTGGCCAGTTAGGAGGGAATTTCCAATTCTAACAACTTAGGGAAATTCTTAAATATAACTTGAACATAGCTTTTCAATTATGCAAATCATCATGTATCTTAAATGATTAGGTTGCATATTAAATCTAATGTATAACTGGTGGGAGTAAATTATTGTCTGAAGGCTACTAAATACTTTAAATTGTAAACAGTATTACCTTAATTAACTGTATATTATGCTCTGGTGGATTTTTTTTTTTCCTTCTTGCTAAAACCTTCATTTATTTAAAGAACTCAGTTTAAGAAAGCAGGCATTTTGTTGCCTTTTTATTCTAGGTCTGATATTCAAGCTCCCTACTTTCATCTCTATTTTTTTTCCCATATAGATGTTTTCTTTGAAGGACTGGTTAATTTTATAATTATATCACTAAAGTTTATCACTATATTATTATAATTTATAGTTATAATATTTTATAATAATCACCGAGATTGGAAGGATGGAGAGCTCAGGCAAATGAGAATAAAATTAATAATGATGGCTTGATAGTAATATAAATGTCACAGAAATCTTGTGAATATGAAATATCTTTATTCTTCTTCTAAAACTCTGCTTGCTCTTTTTGGCTCCATCAGCATCTCGGTCTATTTAGCAATAGCATTTATATCCTGGGGATGTTCAGTGTATGCAGAGTACCCACAAGAAAATTTTGTGCTTGGAATAGCCTTAGAATCCATGTTGGCCGCACTTGTTGGGGTGGGGAGTGGTAGTGATTGAGAGAAAGTGGTAGAAGAACAGGATAGATGAAATATGTCTGTATCTATAACTGTACCTATATATCTGCTCTGTCCCTACATTATTCCATTGTACCTTGAATAATGTAGTGTTTTTCTTTTTAAATGTCTTTATAGACCTTTATGTGCTTAGGAACAGAGAAACATTAAGCTTCCAAGTCTTTCTCTTCTCTTTACATTCAGGACTCTTGGACAGAATGAATGACTGTAATCACCATCCAAAATGGATCATCCCTATTGAATATAATTCTTGCATTGTGTAGTCTGCGTATGCTGTGGTAAGGGTGCTTATTTCTGTAACATTCAGTTCATCCTAGAAATTAATAATAATTATGATAATAAAATATGTTTATTGAATTGTATGAGCCAGAGACTCTTAAAGATTTTAAATATATTCCTTAATTTAATTTGCACCATAATTCTATGAGGTGGTTATTAACATCTCCCAGTCACAGAGGCAGAGATAGTCTAAATAAATTGCCTATGGTGGGGTGCGTGGGTGGCTCAGTCGGTTAAGCGTCCACCTCTTGGGTTTCATCTCAGGTCGTGATCTCAGGTTTGTGGGATCAAGCCCTGCGTCGGGCTCTGCACTCAGAAGGGAGTCAGCTTAGAATTCTCTCTCCCTCTGCCGCTCCCCCCCCATGCTCTTGTTCTCTCTCTCTCAAAATAAATATATCTTTAAAATAAATAAATACATAAATAAATAGCCTATGGTTACATGCTTACTAAGTGTCAAACCTGGAATTTTAACTCAGTATTTTTGCTCCAGAAGTTTCAACTTTAAACCACACTGCTCCAGACCTCTTTTTGTTCCTCTGTAAAATAATGATTTATTCTAAAATTCAGGACTGTATGTACATGTTACTCTTCTTATTACACAAAGTATTATAATTCAGGCCCTGTGGACCACCTGTGTTGGCTTTGCTTAAAAGGGTCCTGGCACATACCAGGCACAATTCCCTTAGTTTAAAAAAAAAAAAAAAAAAAAAAAAAAACCTCTATATATTGTAAATTCCTTGATGGTAATAACTATATTTACTATAGTTTCCCTACCCAGCCTGTCCAGTAGAGTAGTTTGTATATGTAGATAATTAAAATAGTTGCCGGAGGTCTGAGCGGAAGCAGCTAACACGTTAAGTGCCTACTATACCCAGGCACCGTCCTGGAAACCAGCTAAACCTCAAAGATGAGCATGGCATCTGCTCAGTCTTCCATTATCTGTATTCTACATTGAGACAGAGAAAAAAAATACATACAAAGGCGTAGAGCAACTTATCTAGATTACATCACTTATAAAATAATGGTTGTATGTACTGCAAGTCTTCATTGAGCCACTGATTATTATGAGTACTTCTTGCACGTTATTTCATTTCATCTTCTCAGCTTTAGGAGGTAGGTAGTATATAAATCATGGATTGTTATGGACCAACATTGCCTTGGACACATAAGGTACCCTTAGCATTACAGAAGAGAAACCAAGAACTATATACTTCCCATCATCCTTTTCTCCGGAGGGCTCTAACTCAGGTTTTCCAATGAGAAGAAAAGGAGATTTGGGAGGAGGGGAGGGGAGAGTCCTTTAATCTCAGGGGAGATGGTGGGCAAATGCAGCATCTTTTCAGACATCTCCGCACACTCTGGCTTGTCAAATCTCTTCATCAACTTCCATTTTGGAATGGTGGCAGCCAGGTATTGGCATTTTCTTAGATTTCTTAGAAATCTTCCTTAGATTTCTTAGAAATCTTCCTTAGATTTCTTAGATTTCTGGAATTGTGGCAGCCAGGTATTGGCATTTTCTTAGATTTCCCTCTTCACACCTGTCGGGGCTGATGCTACGGAGTCTCATACTTTTTTGTGAGCTTTGACTTTTCCATCTAGTCCTGGTCAGTACATCAGACTGAAGTCCTTTGGGGCTGGGTATCTTTCTGGCTCTGGAGCTGTAGCCTTCTTATCCAGATCTCCACTCCTCCCCCTTCTCCTGTTCTTATATTCCTTAATCCCTCTATGAAACTGTTTTATCCCCACAAACATTATAGTGGCTCTGTTGTTTTCCTTGCTGAACCCAATTATTTAATCTCCACTTTACGGAGAGGGCAACTGTGTCAACCGCAGTTGAGACACTCACTAATGGTCACCAGTCAGGAAATGGTCCAAGTGAGATTTAAAGCCAGTATTTCTGTCCCCGAGCCCATGCCATTACACAGGAAGATTTACTGCCACTCTAGTTACATAGAAAACAGGATTCTAAACCAGCTTCAGCTGACTCAGAGATTTTGAACTTCCCATCACACTACTTTTTCTCTAGGCAAGGAACTGTTTCATGGATTTAAACAGGAGCTTAACTTTAGGAAAGGAGGTGAAAAGTATTTGTTTATTTATTTTTAAAGATTTTATTTATTTATTTGAGAGAGAGAGAGAGAGAGAGAGCATGAGCAGGGGAAGGGGCAGAGGGAGAGGGAGAAGCAAGCTCCCCGCTGATCCCGGGACTCCAGGATCGTGACCGGAGCCCAAAAGCAGACACTTAACCAACAGAACCATCCAGGTGCCCCAGAAAGTGTTTAATCAGAAATTTTGTGGAACTTGGGTGCACACAATGGTAGTAATCTTAATATTTGGATCATGACATTCTTCAGTCCATTTATACATTTTTTTAAAATTTATTTGAGCATTCATATATTTTATGACCCATTAATTTTACTCATTCTTTCTACCCAAGAAAAATACTGGCACATATTTACCATGGGATATATGCAAGGAAAAAGAAAGCAAACAACTCGAGATCTATAAAATAGAGATTGGATTTTTTAACAGCACTATATTCACATATAGTTCTAATGAAAACAAAAATGGATGGATCCTAGCAGTATAATATTAAATGAAAAGCATAGGACCTATTATAAAAATATAACATATAAAATTAAAAATAATTAAGAAAAAAGATTTAAGAATCCTCACAGATGTAGGAAACTACACAGAAAGAAAGCAAGTCAAGAAGACACGATGGGGAAGCTACAAGGTCAGAAATTATTCGAATATATGTATATATAATTTACAAAATTATATAAATACACATTATAAATATATATTAAATTATATAAATATATAAATATATAAAATACAAGTTGAAAGGGCAACATGAACAAAGACTGTCAGTGTACAGGTAATGGAACAGTTAACTCTGTGGATCAGGAGAAGGGATTGAAAGCCTTGATTAGAAATCACAGAAAAGGGGCACCTGGGTGGCTCAGTCGTTAAGCGTCTGCCTTCGGCTCAGGTCATGATCCCAGGGTCCTGGGATTGAGCCCCACGTCGGGCTCCCTGCTCAGCGGGAAGCCTGCTTCTCTCTCTCCCTCTGCCCCTGCTTGTGTTCCCTCTCTCGATATCTCTCTCTCTGTCAAATAAATAAATAAAATATTTAAAAAAAAAAGAAATCACAGAAAAGGGCAATGTTTAAGTTTGTAAGTAGGAATTCACCAAAGAGAGAATTAGAGATGGAAAGAATATGAGGCCAAAGACGAAGCATAAGCAAAAGCAATGGAATGCATAAAACCAATCTCTAGTGAACGGGTGCAGTAGTCACAACCATGCTAGTTGTAGGTGAGACAAAGTTACCCCAAGACAAGCCAGAAATACTCTCAGGGACATGAGCAGCCTCTTGGAGTTTTTCAGTAATCGAGAGCTCCAAGCTGCCATATTTCTATAGCTGCTGAGATAGGCATCAAGAAGTTTTCAATTGCTGATTGCTCTGGCTTCCAGGACCAGTCCCATAGTTATATTCATCCTTGCTTACCTCAACCCCTGATGGAAGTCCAGACCACCCAGATCATACCCAGAAAAAAAAAATCCATTTATATACATTTGTCTGTGCATCCTATAATCAGATTCCATTTCTCACTTTTACCTCCTTTCCAAAATTTCCATTGCGCCCATTAAAATCCATCATCAGCAAAGTCCTTATGACCTCTTCTTTTCTCTAAAATCCCTTCAACGTTTGCTCCTTCCCATGTTCTCTCACACATGACACATGCCTTAAGACTTTAATACAAAATATATTTCCTTCTTGTTTCCCAAAGATGGTTTCAAACTGTCTCATTTGTTTTTCTTTAAAATACCCAGCTCCTTTGACTTTCATGGTGCCAGACTTTACCTTTCTTTACCGTTCATTGTTTCTGTCATCTGTCAGTCTTTGGGAATGTTCCTTCATTGATTGATAACTTCATTACTTTCAATTTCATTGCTGTCATAATTCATGTAGACATCAACTCTCCAAATTTGTGTCTTTTATTTTCTTGTTTTCCTTAGATCCTATATATATATATTTTTTTTTATCTACTCCTAACTCAGCCATCCAGTGTTTTCAGATAATTCACTCCCAAACTACCATCTCCTCTCATTTTAGCTCATAGATTATTTTTCCACTCCAACATTTCTCCAACTTCATCATGACCAGAATTTATTTCACCATCCCTTAGTCTTCTGGGGTCTTTTTATATAGACTATAAGCCATTATCTATCATTGAAAATACTCCCTTGCCAATACTTTAACACATTTGCATCATTCTTTCTTTCTTATTCACTGGCAAAATCCCATCCTGGGTTAAATTCAACTATGCCCTTATCTATACCTGCACATGAGCAAAACGTTGTGGAAGGAAAATCATAATACTATTGTTAATAGGTAAGTTTCTGAACATAGATTTCAATTGGACATACTTCTGCACCCAAATATCAATTTGGCATACAACAAACATTGAAAGATAATATTGCTAGTAAATTCACTTTTCCCCTCTCAAGCATGCCCATTTCACACCTAGCCTCCTATCAAACACTACATTCTCAGCTAATGACTTCTCTACATACTTCTTAGAGAAAATAGAATCAGTGGATAAGAACAATCTTATCTCTAAATACCAACAACTGCAACCTAAGTGCAGTTCTAACCACATACTTTGCTGTCCCTTCTGTTAAAATGCAAGAAATTTTTCTGCTTAAATGCAAATCTCACCTCTCCACTCATTCTTTGGATTTTTTTGTGTGTCATCTTTTCTAGGACTTTCTTCCTGCAGTTTCCTCTTTCTCTCCTGTCATTTGTTTCTCTCCTTCTAACCTGATTAAATCCATTGACATACAAATATTTCTTAATATTATTTACCTTAAAAAAACCCACTAAGCCACCCTTCTTGCTTTTCCTTAATTTACCAGTTATTGTGTTCTTCTTCACAGTAAAACACTTCAGATGAGTTCTCTAGGCCTTCTATATCCTTCCTTTTCTCTCTATGGTTGACTTCAATAGGGCTTTTCCCCCCACACCATTTAATTGAAATGGCTCTTACAAAAATAAACAGTATCCTGAATCATCCACAAAATGTAGATTTCATCCTAGTGCTCATCTTATTTATCTTTCAGCAGTATTTGACAAAGTTGACCACATCGTCTAATGAAAATGTTTTCTACCCTAAGCTACCATTGCACTCCCATGAATTTCTCCTGTTGTCATGATTTCTCTTCCTAAGATTTATTTGCTGACCATTCCTTCACACAAAATCTCTCTATAGAAATGCCCATGCCTCTGTTCTTGGCCCTCTTTTCCATCTACATTTTCCTCAATAGATCTCATCTAGTTCTGTGGCTTTAAAGTATTATGGATAGGAGCACCTAGGTGGCTCAGTTGATTAAGCGTCCAACTCTTGGTTTGGCTCAGGTCATGATGTCAGGATTCTGACAATGAGCTCACCTCTGGCCCCCTCATTCAGTGGGGAGTCTGCTTGAGATTCTCTCTCTCCCTCTCTGTCTGCCCCTCCTCCCTCCCCTCTCTCAAATAAATAAATCTAAAAAAAAAATTGTGTAGGTTTTCTTATTTCTCATAAATATATCCCTATAAAACCTTACACTTTCTCATAATCTATTATTTTCAGGCCTTCAGAAAATGTGATAAAAGAACTTAACTATAAAGCCAGTGATCTCTGTTCAAATAACATTAAAGAAATTTGTAAGTTTTGGAGAAGAAAAAGCAGAAGAGAAACTGAAAATGCTACTGTAAAGAACACCAAAGTGAAGTAATAACACTGAAGATAAGAACAGGAGAGAAGGTTTATCTTATCTTTAAATATTCTGGGCTTTGTTGTTCAGGCTTGAGGCAAAATATATGTTATTTACCTGATGGATCAGAACATTTCCCTCATAAAAGATGAGTTTGTAAGGAAAATCCTGGTACATTCTCAGTCATTAGAGCAAGAAGATGCCAACTTAATAGCATCTGTATTGCTCCAAGACCTTAGAGTATTATACACTGAGGGCTTGTGGTCTTAAAATATTCTAAACAAGAATGTTGTCTTCTCCCCTCTTCTTACTAGAGATAAGACTGCCCAGGTCTGGAGATGAGTTGTTCCCATCAGCTGGTTCTTTTGTCCTTTTCTTCTAAAATCTCTTTCCAAATTGGAAAGTTGATATTAAATTATTTTTAAAAGATTTATTTATTTATATTAGAGAGAGAGCTTGTGTGCACACAAGTGGGGGTGGGGCAGGGGGAGAGAATCTTCAAGCAGGCTCCCTGCTGAGGGTGGATCCTAAAGCCAAGTGGAGCTAGATCTCAAGACCCATGAGATCATGACCTGAGCCAAAACCAAGAGTCGGTCACTTAACCAACTGAGCCACCCAGGTGCCCCTTAAATTATTTTAATCACATTTAGCTATTGATAAGATTAGAACAACCATATGTATCCTTCTAATTATACTTTAATTCTCTGCTACTCTTTACCTAAATCCATACCTTCTCATCAATCAGGAGGTATTTGGTAACATCAAGAGCACCCTTCCTGATGGGCATCATTGATTTTTCTAAGATTTTTGGAGAATGTATGCTGATATAATGGAAACTCTACTTTTAAACTCTGGTAACAAAGTATTATTAAATAGGGGAAAAGTAGATTCAAAACAAAATATAAATTTTGAATGTGTCAAATTCCAAAAGTTCATATATGATTGAACATTAGCAAATTAAATGGTAGAGTGATCTACCTGACTCATTAGTCTCAAAAGACTTATTTTCTACATTACTGATCTGCTTCTTCTGTCAATTATTGTGAGATATGAGTTGAAGTCTCCCCCTTTTAAGACTTATTTATTTAATATTTTAAAATCACTTATGCATTTAATCGCATAGATTCAAAGAAAAGACTTGGAACTCTGACATAATATTCCATAATATTTTAAGGGATATTTTTTAAGTACAAAATTTTGAGGAATACAACCTCCAAAGCCCTCCACGTACCTGAAAACATACCTTTAAGCTCTATTAAAAAATTGACAGAACTAAAGGAAAACATAATAACCAAATATATAGTCATAATGGGAGTCTTCATCTCATCCCTCATAAAAATTGAGAGGAAGTAGACCAGTGACATAGAAAATAGATCCTTTGAAAATAATGAGTCAACTTGATTATTAACATGCATAGAATGTTGTGCAAAAACAGAGACAGAATACACATTTTTTTCAGGTGCATACAAAACATTTCCCAAAATTAAACCATAGGGCAGTACGAAACCTGTCAAGTTGATTTAAAAAGCAAAGCATATGATTTAAAGTCAAGCTTCCCCACCTCATAAGCATAGAACCACACTTATCTGGCCTCTATAAACCCTGAAAATTGGCTTAATAGTAATAGTGCCAGTCATTGGGTTGTTGTGGGTTAACAAATACAAAGCACACACACCTGGCATGTGTTGAGAAAATAAATAACTATTACATATTTAGGGATTTCAGTATTTCCTGAAAGTGTTGAGAAAAAAAAAAACTTACATTTTATATAATACAGCTAATAGAGCTTTTAGTGGGAAGAGTAAGAATGGGTGTGAGTAGCAGTGGGGGGCACAAGTGAAGGAGGCATATTTTGACATGAGGTAAGTAGCAAAAGGACTTAGAGTTGCTCCTGATCCGAGTGGGTGGCCTCAGTAAGTGATGAGTTTACTGCCCCTGTAGGTGTGGAACAGACCTGCATAGCACCACTCCAGAATGTCAGAGAACAGTGGCATTCATTCTGTGCTCTGCAGGACCTGGGAGCCTGAGCTTTAGCAGAGGAGGTGGTGGGAAAGAGGAATATTATCCTCGTTCTTCCTGCTCCCAGCCAGAGTTAACTCAACTCTTTTCTATTTAGCATACTGAGCTTCTAAGTAGAATTCTTTTTGAAGGAAATGTTCTGCTATTAAAATAAACATTTAAGCATTGTGGCTACAGATGATAAACTGTACTCAAAAGAAAGGTTAAACTAAATAACCTGTAGGTCACCTCCTAGGTTAAGATGCTGCATAAGTTGCCTTAATTTATCCCACAAGCAAGAATGCAACACAGTCATCACTGAGTAAAAATACAGAGCTGAGAGAACTCACAGATTATGCAATATTCCTAAATGTGTCTCCACTCAAATTCATATAGCACTTGTCAAGAAGAGGCAGTTTCTACCTTTTGCAACTTTGAATTTCACCTTTATAGTAGATCCATATTGCTACATTTAGTCTTCCATTTTAGCTTTGGAGACTTTATTGAATCACTCAGCAGCTTACTGATGCACAATCCTGTCATCTAAAAGCAAACGTGAAGAACTCGAGGCTGTTTTTCGAAGTGCTGCTCCATGTTAATGGAAGGATTTTGAAATGCCACAAGGGAAATTATTAGAAAGAAAAAGAAGGCACCAAATTAAATCACTTCGGACATTTTTAAAAAAGAATTATTTTAAAGTCTTTCCAAATTCTTAGAAAACAAACAAAATTATTTAACAATTCACTATCTTTAGCACATTAATTTTCTCATAGCTATAGTATACTATAACTGCAGAGATTTATGTGCACACACATGTTTATAGCTTTGGGAAATAACATGGCCATCGTGAATATTACAAAATTTATGGTCACTTTTTTTTTTGTCCTTAATGACTCACTAGTTTAAAAATCTGGGTCCTTAGTAAAGAAAACACCACTCCACCAACCCATGATAAGCTTGTTCCTATGTGAAAATATTACCTGTTTTGTACTAATTCACATTAAGGGATTGTTTCTGGGACTAACTAGTGGTAATACAAACTAAAAGTTTTTCCTCTGAACTACTTATCAATATGATACTATATTCATTCTTAGTCTTAAGGATTGCATGCATGAAGATTACATACTTATTCAAGCTTAGAGTATTTCAATAGCTTTAAAATCATTTTTCTAGCAGATAATATTTTCTAACTCTAAATTTAGATTAAAATGACTTGTTTGACAGGTTCACTATATTAGGTGACAATTTTCCAGATATGGCAGGGCAGTAAGAACCCATGAAAACACACAATTTGGCATGGTAAGTCTTACTTTGTTTTAACTTTCACAACATTATATGGCAATCTGGTCCCAGTGGGTGTATGTCCAATAATCATTAATGAAGGCAAATATCATGTCACATTTCTCAAGATTCTTGAAGACTTTTTCCATTATTTCATAGTCAAGTTCATTTAATTGGGCAACATCTTTGGGTTAAACTACCTCCTAATTAATACCAACTATTAAACACACACACATACACACAAAATAAAACAAGTAAGGATATAGCCAACATCATACCCATAGCAAAAAGATCCCTCTCTCTGCCATTAATATTATTCCTTTTTGGTGATTCAATAAGATGACAAGTACATGACAAAGTACTAATACCCCTGAGCCTTTAACATTCTAAGAGTAAAAATATTAAAAATATATTTTAAACCCTTTGGTTTAAAAGGGTTTAAAATGGATGGATCTAAGCATAATCTGAATAGAGGATGATATAAACTGATATCTCTGGTAACTGAATCTCAGGCTTTGTTTGTTCTTGTAGTAGAATGCAGCTGTACTGTGTTTTGATACCAATATATATTTTACCCTTAGGCAAGTCACTTGACCCACTTTGGTTTGAACTTGTTTGGATTATCACATAATGAACTGGAAACCAGTATGGCGGTTTATTATTCATTGGAAGAAAGCAAATGAAACCTCCCATTATTTTGCATGTTGACACTAGAAAATGTACTCTGGGACCTACAGAATAAATTTACAATTAAGGAGATAGACAAAATAAGAGAAAGAGACATAGGCTTTACTCAGCATTGGGCTTTCAGTTCATTTTACTGCATTTCCATGATTTATAGATTACTGATATATTGATTCAGAATCATCTCAGAGTTTACTGGGTCTTAAGGTCTGTGATAGATCCTGGTGGTGGGTGGGGGGACATACTAGTAAGTTATATCTTTGCTTTTAAGGATTTTATAGTCTTGTTTTTTGTTTTTTTTTTAAAGATTTTATTTATTTATTTGAGAGAGAGAATGAGATAGAGCATGAGAGGGGGGAGGGTCAGAGGGAGAAGCAGACTCCCTGCTGAGCAGGGAGCCCGATGCGGGACCCGATCCCGGGACTCCAGGATCATGACCTGAGCCGAAGGCAGTCGCTTAACCAACTGAGCCACCCAGGCGCCCCGGATTTTATAGTCTTGTGAGAGAAAAAGCATGTTAACAGTATAGGATTACCTGTTTTTGATTCTTTGCATATAGACTAATGACTTAACACTTCAATTTCTTTGTTTTCTGCTTCTACATGTTCCTTTGACATGAAGGAATTTTAAGTCTGGGGAGTGCATTTACAAATAAGTCCACTTCTCGGGATACCATATATGTCCTAAGGTCCTTCTTAAAGCAACTTAAGAGTTACCAGTCACTGACCAAGAAAGAAGGCTTTATAAATTACCCAGTGAAGGAATTAACCAGGAATCTAATTTCTTCTAGTTTTCTCTCATAAATCATTTCATGATTCATTAGGACCTCCACTAGAGGGTGACTTGGAAGGGAAGAAAAAAACAAAAACAGAAAAATCAAAATCACTGTTATTTTACAGCAGCATTAGAAATAATGTAAATTAGATTGACTAAAATAGTTGAAACTAAAAGCCAAAATAAATGTTGAGATGTCAGTTCTACTGGCTATTTCTAGGTCTTGACTATGGCTGCTTTACAAGTAAGACCATTTTATCACTTTATAAGCACAACTGATTTTATTATTCCACCCCTGTGCTAGTTCACGTGACTTTCAAACTAAAGAGACACTAAATGCCTAGAAAATGGTATTTTTGTTTTAGCATGTGCCTGTACTAGCAATTCTCTAAGCAGATTGATTAAAAAAGGACTCTGGAAACTGAAATGTAACCTGGGCAATTGAAAAATAATTGCAATGGAAGAAATGAATTGATAAACTAAGGTTCCTTCCAAATCAAGCTGTAGTGAACCATTGGCCCATCTGAATCTCCTCCTTACTTATTATTCACATCTTGGGAGATATTATGGAGCTTTCTTTCTCTATTGTGGCTAGAGCCCCATTATTTTTACCACTAAAAGCAAAGAAAAGCAACCACCTTACACTTAACTACGGATGCCATTTGCCTTGTGGGAAACTGGGTGGTTGTTATAATATTTTTCAGCAGAGCTCATTTCTTTCTGTTCCCATCAAATATGACTTTATTAATCCCAGTATGATGTGGTTTATACAAAATAAAAACTATTAGGTAATTTTTACAGTCTTTTCTCTAGGTTGATTTAAAAATGCACTGGATTACATGAAATGACTCATCCAGTGTCAAACAACAACAAAAAATAATTTAAAAAATCTACCAAAGGGTTTTATTTCATTGATTATAAAAACAACAACAAAACAAAACACCAAATAAAACCAGTATATATTATTTCTTCCTTTGAATGGCAGCTGGCTGATGAAACTCCTTACTGAAGATAGACATGCTACCTAATGCCAATAGAAGATTTTAGATAAGATGGGGTAAAGAAATATTGGTTGGGATGGGAAAGTGGGAGTAGTTCAGAAAAACATGGCAACTTGATACATTATTCTTACAAATATAACAGCTGACCTGAGTATTGGAATATCTTATTCATGAGTCATAAGCTTGGTAATACTTCTACCCAGTACTTAAACAAATAAAAACAAACAAACAAAAAACAAAAAAGCACTACCTTAGAAAGATTGTTTTTATTTTCTAGGGAACAAAGCTTAAAAAGAAGTTTCATGCATTTTTTTTTTTTCTCCTTTTTCTGGAAGAGCTCAGTACAAAGATATTTTCATGGGAACCAATCTAATCTTTATTGACCGTGACTGTTATTGGTACTAACAGAAATGCATTTGTTCACAGGAAGGCTGGTCTCCACCAGCAGAACTATGAATTAGATAGTGTGGATTAGAACTATGAATCATTTTACTTACTGGCTGCAGATTTTCTTTATATATAGTAGTGCATACTTTAATTTCCATTTTTCTATAAAGTAGCATGTTTGAGTTACAGTATTTCTGTGTATTTCCATATTTAATATCCTACATTTCTAAGTATTTTTGATTTAGTTTATTTAATAATAACATTAAAGTGATAATTGGTTTACTTACTGCCCTTGGAGTACAATGTGCAGTTGTTGGCCTCTGTCCTATAATGTCACGGTTTTCGCAATTGAAACAATTCATTTTAATGAATATCTATGATGCGCATGGTACATCTCTTTATTCTACAAAGAATCTCATCCACCACATAACCAAATCCCTCTTTTAAAAGAATCAACTGGAAATCTTTTTTTCTATAAGATTCCCTAAAATTCATTCTGAGGAAAACTCTGTTATTTCCAAACGCCTACTGATGAGTTTAAAGGTTATAGAGAAGGGAGGAAGGAAACTCACTTGTGATGAGTCCATGCCCTATGACACATGCTAAGCTACAGTGTTTTCCTTCAAGCACGATGCAAGATGTGTACAAATGTCCACATCAAACATAGAAGAATTTGAGATGCAGCCTGGAATGACTTATCCAAAGTCATAGGAGTGAAGACTCAAATCCATTCTTTTTCACAGTGTTTCATTACCATAACAATTATTAGACACGAGTAATACTCATTACTGGAATCTTGTTAGGCTAAACATTTTTAATTGGAAAATTATGTAGTTGGTTTTTTAAAAACATGGACGTTAAATCAGAACGACTGAGTTTGAATTCAGTCCATATCATTTGGTAGATCTATGACATTTGACAATTCACTTAATATTTACGATTCTTAATTTCAACCATTTATAAAAAGAGGTTAATGATACTGTCTGTCTCAGAGTATTATTATGAGACTAAAATAAGATAAGTTATATTAGGCATTCTAACTAATAATGCAATGAATACATGCTAATTTCTTTATCTTCCTATTGGAATATAAATATATTAATGGCAGGAATATGACAAGTAATTTCCCCCAACAAAGGGTTTTCCAGTAACCAACCATATATACAGATGCGTAATTATTATATATAGTATGCACTATATATTATTAATTAGCATATTATATAATATATATTTCATATACATATTTAATATATATTTCTGATGTATTTTCTAAATTTCAAAGTCAAATAATTTGCAAATATAAAAGAATAAGTAACTTCTTGCTAACTCAACTTCAAGATCCATGTATTTCTGTACAGAGAATCAGAGCAAATATTTTGAGCAGGTTATAAGGTTGGCTTTTGCAGGATAACACTTGAGAATTACCTACTGCATAATTTCTATACATACAGGTCATGGGGATCAACCATAAATCATAAAGAAACAAAAATTCCTTTCTAGATGATATAACTAAATCTGGTATTTGCTTGAACATCTTGCCTTCACTGACTACTCACACAAATAATACATTTAGTCTTTCAATCATAAGAAGCTCAGTATCTCCCTACTTCCCACTTGACAATTTTGAAGAGAAGCTTTCTGTCTGTGGTAAAATAACACTATGTTGGAAGATAAAAAAAAATATATGTATCAAATTAGTCATCTTTCCCCCCAACATTTATAGACATGAGAGTTGTTTATTGCCATAGCCTGTCTTTAAAGCTGAGCTTATTTCCTCATAAACTGGTGATTGTTCCTAGTTTTATCCTGCTGTGAATCATCATGCTTATAGGGCTATTGTGAACTCACTTCAGAATCACATCTTAGAGTAAGATGGATAAGAGGGAAAGAAACCCTTAACTGAGACCGTCCATCTCTTCAATAAATCAGCCAAGGCCAAATTTTGTCTTCTGTAATTTTGTATGGAAGCTTTATGTAATTTCTCAAGTCAACACTTGCTCTAATTAGTGCCATTTTTAAGAGGGTATACTGTAATAAATGAATGAATGGGTCTTTCATAGGTCACTTCTTAGTTCAGTTTACTTGTCTGTAAATTGGGTGTGTTAATCTGTTAGGACTGCTGTAATAAAGTACCACAGACGGGGAAGCTTCAGCAGCAGAAATGTATTGTGTCATAGTTCTGGAGGCTGGAAATCCAAGATGAAGGTGCAGGCAGGGTTGGTTCTTTTTTTTCTTTTTTTAAGATTTTATTTATTTATTTGACAGAGAGAGAGAGACAGACACAGAGAGAGCACAAGCAGGGGGAGAAGCAGAGGGAGAAGCAGGCTCTCCGCGGAGCAGGGAGCCCGATGTGGGACTCTATCCCGGGACCCTGAGATCATGACCTGAGCCAAAGGCAGATGCTTAATGACTTAGCCACCCAGGTGCCCCGGCAGGGTTGGTGTTTTCCCTGCCCTCTCTTTTTTGTGTTTAGATGGCCGTCTTATCCCTGTGTCTTCACACAGTCTTCCCTCTGTGGGTATGTGCCCAAATTTACTCTAGTTATAAGGGTATCAGTCTTATTGGATTAGGGCCCATTCTAACTATGTCATTTTACCTTAATTATTTTTGTGAAGATTCTTTCTTCAAATACAGTCACTTTGAGGTATTAGGAGTTATAACTTCAGCATATAAATTTTGCAAGAGGCAGAATCTAGCCCATAAGGGCCCATACCTCTTATTCTCATGTCTGTTAGATGTCACAGTGATTAAATGAAATGATATTTAGTAAAGAACTTGCTATAAAACCACAAAATAAATGCCAAAAATCATTACCAATAATTGAGACTTCTGACATTTTTATTTCAGAATTTAATTTTTCTTGATAATTTTTAGGACAACTATCTTGAGGTATAAATTTCTTACCAGAAAATTCACGCTGATAAACTGTACAACTCATTTTTTTGCATATTCAGAGTTATCAAATCAACCTCAATATCTAATTTTAATATATTTTCATTACCCCAAACAGAATCCTACACCCGTTTGCAGCCACATTCCAGTTTCCCCTCCCTTAAACCCTGAAAGCCACGGAACTAGTTTCTATCTCTGGAAATGTGTCTAGACATTTCCTCTAAATAGAATTTTATGTATGTGTTCTTTTGTGATTGACTTCTTTCACCTAGCATAATGCTTTCAAGGTCAATCCATATTGAAGTATGTATCAATGCATCATTGATTTGTATTGCCAAATAATATGTCATCATATATTTTTGGTTTTTTATCATTCATCAGTTGATGGACATGTGGATTGTTTCTACTTTGGGGTTATTATGAATAATGCTACTATGAATACTCTTTTGTAACTTGTTAGATGGACTGTTTTTATTTCTCTTTCTTGGGTATATACCTAGGAGTGGAATTTCTGGTTACCTAAGCCTAGGTAACTAACTATAGGCTTAGGATTTTGAGGATCTATCACACTGTGCTCTAAAGTGGCTGCACTGTTTTACAATCCTACCAGTAATGTATCAGGGCTCCAGTTTCTCTACAACCTTGTCGATGTCTGTTATTATCTTTTTCTTTTACTTTAGCCATCTTAGTGGATATGAAATGGTATAGCAGTATGGTGATTCACATTTCTCTGATGACTAGTGATGTTGAGCATCTTTTCTTGTGCTTATTGACAATTTGTATACCTCCTTAGGATGAGGGTCTGTTCAGATCTATTGCCTATTCTATAGTGAGTTTTCTTTATATTATTGCTTTGTAAGACATCTTTATATAACTTGTGTGTGAGTTCCTTATCAGATATATGATTTGAAAATTGTCTTCTATTCAGTGGATTATCTTTTCACTTTCTTAATGGTGTCCTTTGAAGTACAAAGTTTTCTAATTTTGATGAAGCCCGGTGTAACCATTTTTTTCTTTTGTTGCTTATGTTTTTGATATCATATCTAAGAAAATATCATTGGTCCCAAAGACAAAAAGATCACTCCAATATTTTCTTTTAAGAGTTTTAGAATTTTAACTCTTCTGCTTATATCTGTGCTCAATTTTTTTAATTGTGATATATGGTGTGAGACAGGGGTCCAGTTTCATTCTTTCATATATAATATGCAGTTGTCACAACACCAACTCTTTAAAAGACTACTCTTTTCCCATTGAATTTTCTTGGTACCCTTGTCAAAAGTCAATTGGCAATTTAAAAAAAAAAAAAAAGAAAAAGTCAATTGGCCATAAACCTGAAGCTTATTTCTGGAATCTCATTTCTGTCCCATTGATGTATGTCTGTCTTTATGTCAGGATCAAATCTTCTGGATTACTGCTAATTTGCATGGAATTTTGAAATTGGGAAGGGCAAATCATTCAACTTCACTATTTTTCAAGATTGGTTTGGCTATTCTGAATCCCTTGCATTTTCATATAAATTTTAGAATTCTCTTGCAAATTACATTTAAAAAGGCAACTTGGATTTTGAGAGTGATTGCATTGAATCTGTGTATAAATTGGAAAATGGTGTGGAGTATTGTCTTCTTTAACAATATTAAATCTTCTAGTCTATAAACATGAGATGCCTTTCCATTTATTTAACTCTATAATTTCTTTCTATGAGGTTTTGTAATTTTTTTTTTGAGGTTTTGTAATTTTTGATAGATAAGTCTTGTGCTTGTTTTGTTAAATTTATTTCTCTATATTTTATTATTTTTGTTATTGTGAATTAAACTTTTTAAAATTTTTTACTTAAACTCAATTTAATTAACATATACTGTATGATTAGTTTCAGAGGTAGAATTTAGTGATTCATTAGTTGCATACAATACCCAGTGCTCATTACTTCAAGTGCCCTCCTTAATACCCATCAACTCAGTTACCCCAGCCTCTCACCCATCCCCTCTCTAGCAACCCTCAGTTTGTTTCCTATAGTTAAGAGTCTCTTATGGTTTGCTTTCTTAAGTTTATTTTTGTGTTATCCATTGCTAGTGTATATAAATAAAAATATTTTTATATTGAACTTTGCATGGGAACCTTGTTGAACTCATTTAATAGTTTGATAGCGTGTTCCTTAGGATTTTCTACATATGAGATCATGTCATCCACAAGTAAAGATAATTTTATTTATTTTTTTGCAACCTGGATGCTTCTATATTATATTCTTGTCTAATTGCCCAGTCAAATGTTGAATAAAAGTGGAGGGAACACACATCCTGTTCCTCATCTCAGATGAAGAACATTCAGTTTCACTGTTGAGAATGATAGCTATGGGCTTTTCTTACATGCCATATATCAGGTGGAAGAAATTCCCTTCTGTTGCTAGTTTACTTATCCTTTTATCATGAAAAGGTGTTGGATTTTGTCAAATGCTTTTTCTGTATATTTTGAGATTATCAAATGTTTTTTGTCCTTTATTGTATTAAAATGGTTTATCGCAATGATTGATTTTCAGATGTTAAACTCACTTGACATTCCTGGGACAAATCCTATCTGATCACAGTGTATAATCATTTTTATATGTTGCTGGAATTGTTTTGCTCTTATGTTGAGGACTTCTGCATCTATATTCATAAATGATATTGCTCTGTAGTTTCTCTTGATAATTTATAGTTCAATTTATATAGATCCATTTTCCTCTCTGATAACTAATAAATCAAAAAATATTTTATGAGTGTGCATCTTTTAATCTAGCATTAATCTTATGCTTGCTTTTAATATGCTATGCTTCTTTATTTCACATATTTTCTCTAATGAATGTCATTTTATTTTAGTCAATCAACAGCAGTAACATTTGTCATTACTTCTTCTTTTCCTTCATTTCCAATAGAAATAAAATTTTCCGAGTTTATAGTGCACAGCATGCTCTTTTCCATGTATCAAAAAGTATTGGATTTTCCCCTGTATCATGTTATGGCAGTACAAATTAGATGATACTCGGCATCCTGATTTTCTCTTCTTAAAGAATGGCTTTCTCCAAACAGTAGAGCAATCAAAATAGTCTCTTTCTCCATATGCTATCTCTCTTGCTTCTAATATCGAATTCCTCTCCACTGTCACTGAATTCTATGCATTATTTTAAGCTGTAGTACAAGACAGGTACTAAAATCTCTTTTCTTCTGAAGAGCTGAAATATATCTACTTCCTCAGTCCTCTTGATCCAGTAGTTTCCACTAGAACTTTACTCATTAAGCATCAACTTCATTGTGATCTAAGGGATTATGTTATAGGAGGAACATAAAGTTGCAGTCTACATGAAATTTCTTTTACAGTACACAAGAGAAGACACCTCAAAAGCTGGGCCTTCACAAGGAGAATATTCCAGGTTACTGTCCATCCACTACTGAGTTGGATCTCTTGTGATCAAGTTGTATCACACATCTCTCTGTAAATCTGTCCTATGACACTTGTTACCCTGCCCTCAGGAAATGCGCACCATTCCACAAGAAAATCTGTCACTTCTTACTTTCTTTCTGATTCCCCAGTCTCAAACAATATCAGATGATTAAACCACATGGAAATTAATATTCCAAATCTGTTATGCTGTCAATGTAATATGGACTCTAGTCCATGTATCTATTCTAACTTTCACTTACAGGAGTTATTAATTTCTTGCTTCCCTTATTAGATGACTTATGAAGAAAAGACAATCTCTTAAAAAAATATTTTTTTTCACTCTGGAACAACATGCCATTGATATCTATTAAGTAAGTCTCTCATAAATTTGTCCCTTCAGGAATAATGAAACACTATTACTGTGGTAAGAAGCATTGCCTGGAATGACCAAGAAAGAGCTTTTCTGTTACCCAGGTGTTATGCTTACTGGTTCAATTTATTTTGATTCAGGAATTTATTCTGGTAAGAACTGTTTCATTTGGAACTTCAACCCCACTTGGGTCTGTTGGTTGGGCTTTACGGTGTCCTGATTGTCATCAGAATTGGCGGTGTCCAGTATGAAGAGTCAAAGTTACTCCTTTACACTTTCTAGCTTATTAGGTACTTTCCTGAGTCCTTACAATAATCATGTGAGAGATGTCCAAAGAATAATTTATTTTCCCATTAACACAGAAACTAAAGCTTAGAGAGGTCACAAATACATGCTCTAGTGAAACCAGAACTTCAATGTAATATTTTTGATTCATTCCCAAGCAAGTTACTTCCTAGTATACGTCAGATGCTTATTGTGATGATAATGGTATTTGGATGGTGTCAATTTTCTAAATATGCATCTGTTAAAGAAAAAAGTTTGTGGTACATAAATTTAGGAAAGCTGAGTTAAACAGAGACACCCACTTTTACTATGAACTCCTCAGAACCCTTAACATAATCATATCCATCATAAAGCTAAAGGAAGGAGATATAGTGTGAGGGTTTCTCAAACTTATTTATGCAAGAATGACTTTTTGCCTAGTTGATCTCATGAACAAATTGTCTGAGAAAAAACTTTTTTTTTTTTTCAAACACTGCCCTAAGATATTTATTTGAAATGATTAATGGGTTTCTTCCTTTAGTTTCAGTTCTTCCTCCAATTCAGTGTGTTGTCTTATGAAATTGATGAAGTATGTCTTTGGGGTTTTTCCATCCTCCCTTCAGTTGCTCTCTCCATTCTCCTGTGCCTTAGCAACCCATTTATTAGTTCAGACCATATTCTTTATTTCATCCTTTTCATATTTTGATCTCAGTCTCCCAAAATGTTTGTTGATTTTCAGAAATTAACCTTAGGTGTTTAATCTCCTACCCATATCTGCATTTTAATAGAGAATTTTTTGGAGAGTGAAAATAATTCAGCCTGCAAGGAATGAATTCTAATGTGGCATTTCAGGCACACTATCAAATGGTGGGGAAATGGCTTTTGAACAGGGAACCCTGTTTATGCCTATAAAACCACACTCCCTTGGGCAATTTTGAGGCTAGCTGGTGATGAAGTTCAGTCTGTGATTCACTTTAATGCCTATTGAAGATCAGAGATGTGGGGCACTTTGAAGTATGTTCAGTCAAGAAAATTGGATTGGGAATGTAATGAGTTGTGGATAAAATCTCAGAGGCCATGAACTACACATTTCTAGACTGGATGATTGAGGTATGGAAAAAACTGCAGTGTCCTATTATGTAGTCTTATATGAAAATCATGTCTGTTACTCTTCAATTTTATGATAAAATAGGATGAAGGCAACAAGTTTTAGTTATTTTTTGTTTCTTTGCCTATTGACTTATTTGTTTCCTGGTAATCAATTCTCTGTCCTGAGAACTGTAAAACTCTGTCCTGTAAAACTAACAGTAGCCTCCACTCACAGTCTAAATTCAATAATTGTTGAAATTTTCTATAGCGTATTTTTTCCTGAAGATTTTGTACTGTTAAAATGATTGTGATTTTATTCAACCAAGGTATTATGCAGAACTCACATTTCACAAATGAGGAAACAACCTTCCTTTAGAAAAGGCGCTAACCAGAGAATTAAGAGCACTTTATAGATACTTCTAACTCAAGAGTTGTAAGAAAGCTACCAAAACACTCACAATAATCAAGATAAACTCAAAATATACCTGCCAGTATGCAAATTGTTATTTATCTTTATAAGAAGATAAATCTGTAACCCAGAAAGTTTTACTAATTTGTGGAAGTAAAAGAAAAGTTCAGAAATTTCTCTGGTTAGTTGGGAATTTGATTAATGAAAAAGATCAGGAAAAAATTCAAATGTGGTCTATTGTTCTCTGTATCTAAGATAAGACATTGATGAGAATTTAGAGATATAATATATGGCTATACCACAAGTCTGATACTAAATACACTCAAAATCATACCATTTATCTACATGTTAAATCTGTTCAAATTTTATGTCCCAAGGGTCCTTGTACTTTAGGTCATAATGGTGTTTGTAATTCTATGCCAGTCTTATTTTATTTTATTTTTTAAATTTTGTCTCCAGTATTGTTAATATACAGTGTTATTATTAGTTGCAGGTGTACAATGTAGTGATTCAACACTTCCATACAACACCCAGTGCTCATCACAACAGCACTTTTAATCCCCTTTACCTATTTCACCCATCCCCCATCCACTTCCCTTCTGGTAACCATCAGTTTGTTCTCTGTAGTTAAGAGTCTGTTTCTTGATTTGCCTCCCTCTTTCACCTTCTCTTTTTTTCTCTGTTCATATGTTTTGTTTCTTAAATTCCATATATGAGTAAAATCATATGGTATTTGTCTTTCCCTGACTGACTTATTTCACTTAGTATAATACCCTCTAGCTCCAACCATGTTGTTGCAAATGGCAAGATTTCATTGTTTTTTATGGCTGAGTAATATTCCATTGCATATATACACCACATTTTCTTTATCCTTTCATCTGTCAGTGGACCCTCAGGCTGCTTCCATAATTTGGCTATTGTAAATAATGCTGCTATAAACATAGGGGTGCAAGTATCCCTTTGTATTATTTTTTTTATATATTTTTGGGGTAAATACCCACCAGTATGAATACTGGATCATAAGGTAGTTCTATTTTTAAGTTTTTGAGGAACCTCCATACTGTTTTCCACAGTGGCTGCACTAGTTTGCATTCTCACTAACACTACTTGAGGGTTGCTTTTTCTCCACATCCTTGTCAACCCTTGTCATTTCTTGTGCTTTAGGTTTTAGCCATTCTGACAAGTATCAAGTAATATCTCATTGTAGTTTTGATTTGCATTTCCTTGATGATGAGAGATGCTGAGCAGTTTTTTATGTGCCCTTTGACCATCTGGATGTCTTCTTTGGAGAAATGTGTGTTCATGTCTTCTGCATACTTTTTAATTGGATTGTTTATTTTTTGGGTGTTGAGTTGTATCACTTCTTTATATGTTTTGAATACTGACCCTTTATCAGATATGTCATTTGCAAATATCATCTCCCATTCTGTAGGCTGCCTTTTAGTTTTGTTGATTATTTCCTTCACTGTGCAGGAGCTTTTTATTTTGATCTAGTCCCAGTGGTTTATTTTTGCTTTTATTTCACTTGCCTCAGGAGATATATCTAGAAAAATGTTGCTATGTCTAATGTCAGAGAAATTGCTGCTTGTGCTCTCTTCTAGGATTTTTGTGGTTTCAGGTCTCACATTTAGGTCTTTAATCCATTTTGAATTTATTTTTGTGTATGGTGTCAGAAAGTGGTCCAGGTTCATTCTTTTGCTTGTGGCTGTCCAGTTCTCCCAACACCATTTGTTGGAGAGACTGTCTTTTTCCCATTGCACATTCTTGCCTCCTTTGTTGAGGATTAGTTGACCATATAAATTTGGGTTTATTTCTGGGTTTTCTCTTCTGCTCCATTGATCTGTATGTCTGTTTTTGTGCCAGTACCATACTGTTTTAATTACTATAGCTTTTTAGTATAACTTGAAGTCTGGAATTGTGATATATCCAGTTTTGTTTTTCTTTTTCAAGATTGCTTTGGCTATTAGGGGTCTTTTGTGGTCCCATATAAATTTTAAGAATGTTTGTTCTAGTTCTGTGAAAAATGCTGTTAGTATTTTGATAGGGAATTCATTAAATGTGTAGATTGTTTTAGGTAGTATAAACATTTCACAGTATTTGCTCTTATAATCCATGAGCGTGGAATGTCTTTCCATTTCTTTGTGTCATCTTTAATTTCTTTCATCAATGTTTTATAGTTCTCAGAGTACAGGTCTTTCACTTTGTTGGTTAAGTTTATTCCTTGATATTTTATTATTTTTGGTTGAACTGTAAATGAGATTGTTTTCTTTTTTTCTTTTAAGATTTTATTTATTTAGAGTGTGTGTGAGCAGGGATATGGGGAGAGATAGGGAAAGGGAAAGAGAGAATCTCAAGCATGGAGTCCAAGTCAGGACTTGACCTCACAACCCCAAGATCACGGCCCTAGCTGAAATCAAGAGTTGGATGCTTAACTGACTGAGCCTCCCAGGCACACCAAGATTGTTTTCTTAATTTCTCTTCCTGCTGCTTCATTATTGATGTATAAAAATACAACAGATTTGGGGCGCCTGGGTGGCTCAGTCGTTAAGCGTCTGCCTTCGGCTCAGGTCATGATCCCAGGGTCCTGGGATCGAGCCCCGCATCGGGCTCCCTGCTCTACGGGAAGCCTGCTTCTCCCTCTCCCACTCCCCCTGCTTGTGTTCCCTCTCTCGCTGTGTCTCTCCCTGTCAAATAAATAAATAAAATCTTTAAAAAAAAAAAAAAATACAACAGATTTCTGTGTATTGATTTTGTATTCTGCAACTTTACTGAATTCATTTTCAGTTCTAGTAGTTTTTTGGTGGAGTCTTTGGGTTTTCTATATAGAGTATCATGTCATCTTCAAGGTCATCAATACTGAAAATTTTACTTCTTCCTTACCAATTTGCATGTCTTTTATTTCTTCTTCTTTTTTGATTGCTGTGGCTAGGACTTCCATTACTATGTGAAATAACAGTGGTAAGAACAGACATCCTTGTCTTGTTCCTGACGTTGGGGGGAAAAGCTCTCAGTTTCTCCCCATTAAGGATGATATTAACTGTAGGGTTTTT
This sequence comes from Halichoerus grypus, assembly GCF_964656455.1. Taxonomy (NCBI): domain Eukaryota; kingdom Metazoa; phylum Chordata; class Mammalia; order Carnivora; family Phocidae; genus Halichoerus; species Halichoerus grypus. Next base: position 49,342,177 of record NC_135717.1, on the reverse strand, counting down.
TGTTTTGTTTTGTTTTTGTTTTGTATATGCCCTTTATGATGTTGAGGTATTTTTTCTCTATCCCTACTTTGTTGAGGGTTTTTATTATGAATGGATGTTGTACTTTGACAAATATTTTTTATCTATTGAAATGATCATATGGTTTCTATCCTTTCTCTTGTTGATGTATCACATTGATTGATTTGTGAATATTGAACCAGCTTTGCATCCCAAGAATAACTCCCACTTGATCGTAATGAATGACTTTTTTTAATGTATTGTTGGTTTTGGTTTGCTAGTACTATTTTGAGAATTTTTGCATCTATGTTCATCATAGATATTGGCCTTTAGTTCTCTTTTTTTTTTGTAGTGTCTTTATCTGGCCTTGGCATCAGGGTAATGCTGGCCTCATAGAATGAATTTGAAAGCTTTCCTTTCTCTTGTATTTTTTGGAATAGTTTGAAAATAATTGGGATTAACTCTTCTCTAAATGTTTGGTAGAATTCACCTGTGAAGCCGTCTGGTCCTGGACTTTTGTTGGTTGGGAGTTTTTTGATTACTGATTCAATTTCAGTGCTGCTAATTGGTCTGTTCAAATTTTCTATTTCTTCCTGCACTGGTTCTGTTAGAATACCAGTCTTATTTTAAAATGTGACTACATTTGTTACCTTGTCTGTATCTTCACAATTAGAGTCGTATATTCCAATATGTCTCTGTGTGGTATCCCTCATTTGCTTACAGTTTTCAGCTGAGGCCATTTCACCACATTTTTCCTCATTCCTCTGGCCTTTTGTGGTTTCCTTCCAAAGAGTTTAAATTCATAGTAAACTCATGGGGCCGTATATTCCACCTTGATCCAGTCATGTAGTTACCATTGACTTCAGCAGAATTCCACAAGAGGATCTAGGTCAACATTAGCCCTTAGAAGAACTCATAAATGGACTGGCATGTCCATAAATGGACTGGTATAGAGAACACCATTAGGAACAGTGATAGAGACATTAGTAGAGACAGACAGGAGGGAACATCGATGGGATTTTCTTCCCTTAGATGTGACTAAAACAAGAACTGAACCAAACTGCCTATTTCTTGCTTTAAGGAATGTTAGCAGCAGAATGGGAAAGATTTGAAAGAATTTCTCAGCTGCAAAATTTCACTCTAGGGACTATGTCTTTGAGTAGGCTCCGGCTACTTAAATTGAAAATGAAATTAAGCATTTTCAGAGACTTTTCAATTCCTCCCCTGCCAGCAGATCCCAAATCGCCTGCACTAGCACATGAGGAGCTTGGTAGAATATGGCCTTGAAAAGACCTGCCCCCCACCCCCCCAACCCTAGTGGCTATTTATTATATTTCATTCAAGGCTGTCATATACTCTTTCTCCACTGTGACATAATTTGGAGGCTTATTTTTTTAATACCTTAAATTGGACTGATAGTGAGAACAATGACTCAGCTGAAATTTCTGACAATTTCAGATACAATGTGTGTAATTGATAAGCCAACTCAACAAAGGACTTCTTGAGAGGTTTGGGATCAGGTTCAAACACTGTATTATTCTAAAAACTCACATGTTAGTGTACCCTAGCTTCCATCTGTGTTTCCAACACAATGGTCCCATTTAAGAATTCTTCAGACTCTTTTGTGGTTCTTTCATAATAATGGCATAAGAGCTAAAGAGTTGACTAGTGATGTGTTTCCCATAAATCTACATAAAGTAAGTGTTTTAAGAGATGTAAACTATATCTTAATTTTCTCTTCTTGATAAATAAGATAAAAATTAGCAAGCAAATAATCTTTATCTACAAGATATACATGTCCTGTGGGCAGGCACATTTCTTCCTAATTGTTTCCCATTATACTTAGAATAAAATCCTGATACTCTACTGTGTTTTAAATGAGTTGTCTCACATAAAATGGTTCCTCGCAACCTCATTCTTTACACTTTCCTCCTTCCTCAACCCACTGCAGTTATTTTAACCAACTTGCTTGTTACTCCTCAGTTATGCCAAGCATTTTCCCGACATGGGTCCCATGGCCCCATTCACTTCTCTTGGATCCTACTCAAATATTTCACCAGAAGGATCTTCTGTCAGCACACAGTCTAGAGAAGGTTATTCTTACCAACCTTTTATCCTGCCCACTTTTTGAAGTAAAGTGATAAGCGCTGAGAAGATATGTGTCCTTTCTGCGAGCTCTCTGCCTAGAGCAGTAATTGGCACATAATGGGTGCTTAATAAATAACTGTAGAATGAACATTAACAAATTGGTTTAGTCATCATCCCGCTATTTCACAATCTAGACTTGCTAATGATTTTCTTATGACTAGACTTAGGTTGGACATTGGGGGGCAATTATTATATCAGTGACAACATGTATATTTTCTGTTACTTTACATCAGAAGACATTATATCAGTCTGTCCCAACGATTAAGGTGGTGACTGCCAGAATACTCATGTAAAAAGTTCTCTTTTGTCTTTGTGATTAACAATAGTTAATGGAGTGATACATGGAGATGATGTGAATATTTTGTCCCTTAATCATCGTCCCCCCCAAAATTCAATATCTTTTGATGGCACTTACCAAAACCATTTATAGTCATGGTTGAAAAGAGTGTTTTGTATAGTTTTGTTTTGATTGTTTGTTTGTTTTAACCTTCATTCCTTCTCACATTTTTCTGTAAAGAAGAGCCTTCTCTCTCCATCTTGGTTTCTCTTTTTTTTTCCCCTTTTCCTTTATTTTTTTTTGTGAGTATTGTTATTTTTATGGATTCTTTTACAGTCAGTATATTTTAATCCATTGTAAGATTTCTTTTCAGTGCTTTTTCTTGTCTAAATTTGGCCAATAAGAATGTCTCCTCCTGATATATCCAAATTAATGTATTCATTCCCTTTTTTCTCCCCTCTTCCTTTCTTGGACAACTAGATGTTGCAGTCAGTACCATCTGGCCTGCACCTACATCAGCCATTTGTTCATGGGGCTCTGGTTGCCTTAAGTGGAGAATGGTATTTAGAAACCAAGCTCTGAAAACTTATTGTGACTGTTATACTGAACTGTTCTGCTCCTGGGCAACTTAACTGAATGAGCTAGGGAATGTATACATAAGATTATATGGAAAATTCCAATTCAAATCCAGCACTACAGAGTTTTCTCCTTATCTTCCCCAATTCTTCCATATTCTTACCTTGATTCCCAGTGACAATCCTGGCTTGACATATATTTACTCATTTGCTCAATTCTAAAATTTATACAGAATTACTAGAGCATTTCAATACTACCATGAACTAAGAGAAATTCAGTTTTTTATTTCAGTTATTTTTTTCTTAGGATATGTTTTTCTAAATTTGTACAGTTAGTGTACTCTGCTCAAAAATTATATTTTTCTGTGCAGCTTATATTTTATATAAAGCAGTGTTCCTTCATTTTTGTTTATAGTCATATTTAGGGTTTGCATTTTCATTCTTTTTACTTAATTTTATTTTTTTGTATATAAAACCTGGTTCATATAATATGGATAGGTTCACATAATATGGATAAGTTCATTTGTTTACTCAGGAAGTCATACTTCTGTCTTCCTTTCCTTCCACCATTCTCAATTCCCTCCACCCCACTGTTAAAATGATTAAAGAAGACAATTTAGATGATACAAACAAACTTCATTTAATTCTTCATTAATCAGACAGTCCCCATTCAGAGAAGACTGGAGCAGAAGGTAAGAAACTTAAAAAAAATATATATTTATTTATTTATTTGAGAGAGAGAGAAGAGAAAGAGATAACATGCAGGTGGGGGTGGGAGGAAAAGGGAGAGGGAGAGAGAGAATCTCAAACAGATTCCCCGCTAAGTGCAGAGCCTGACTCGGGGCCCCACTCCAGGCTGGATCTCATGTCCTGAGATCATGATCTGAGCCAAAATCAAGAGTTGGACACTTAACCAACTGAGCCACCCAGGCACCCCAGAAGGCAAGAAACTTTTATAGGATAAAGAATAAAAACAGGAGGAGAAAATATACAATTGGCTGGGGCCATATAGTCAACCTTGTTGGAGTGAGAAGGCCCAGAGTTGTGTGAGGAGTGGCTGACAGGATTTACTGTTTCTGGTCAAGTGTATCATTTACAGGGACATGAAGGTTATCTAAGTTTCAGTTTGCTGGCATGACACCCCAGTCAGGAGCAGCTCCATCTTGGGTCTTGAAAGTTATTTTGACAACTAAATAATAGAAATACTAGAAAAATGAATGTAATAAAATATGAGCTAGTTGTTTAACCAGTGTTCTAATGAAAGACCTATCCAATGCACTCAGATAAATATTTATTACATGTTTGTCTGTGACCACTGCAGCAAGCTGATACTGTTATAAGTATTGGTTAAATCATGGCAGGCTGTCAACAGCTAAGATATCATTATTAATGATCTTGTCTCTCCTGTTATAATTCAGTAGAACAATCAAGAAGTATAGATGAAACTGTTCAAGTAGATGGATGTCAAAAATGTGTTCAGCCCTCATTTCATTGACATTAAGGCAGTTTGAAAGCACGACTGCTTAACAGGTTGCTAGTTTACTTTGGAATTTAGTGCTGCAGGATAACACACTCTGTTAACATCCCGATGCAAAGCCTTCTTGATATATGCCCTACCTGTTTACTCTTCATCATTCAGCATGCAGTGGATAATGCAATTCTTAAGCAGCAGTATCTTGGGACATGTGTCTCCTTGGTCATTTCTGACAAAAGCCTTAGGAAGGCTGTCATGTGCTTATGGTAGATTTCTTTTCTCTCGTTTTCAAGTTTATATTCAAATCATGTTTCTACAAATAGCTCATAATTATTACCATCTCTTTATGTGTATGATCAAAGATACAGTGATTTGTATACCATAATACCAAGGATTTTGATTGAATTCCTCTATAGTGGGAGAAAATACTCATTGGTAGATGATTTTTAAAATATTTGATAATTAAATAAATATTTTGAAATGTGCTTCTAAGAAGTTCATTCATTCTCTTTCTAATATGGTTCTAAAAATCTTTAAATAAAACATAACGTACAATTTGCTTTTCATGTTGTTGGAAAAGATTTGGAAATAAACGGGGAAGGATTTTAGAATGAGAACTGCCTTCTTAATAGCTACCAAATTCCGGACACTCTACTATCATAGCAATGGTTAAAAGAAAGGGAAATAAATTTGTAAACAAAAGATCACTCTCCTATATCTTTTATGGAATATGAAATGTTATAACATTAAGGAGGGAAATATTGCAATAATAACAAAACTGCCTACACATTTGCAGTCAACAATACAATTTCTAGCCATTTACATGGGAGAAAAACATTCAATAAGACAAAGCTATATATGCACAAGGTTTTTATTGCAGTAATTTTGTAGTAGAAATGTATAAGAAATAACCCCAATATTCAACTAAGAGAGGTTGAAGAAAATACAAAGGTATATTACAGAGTAATAAGCAGGTTAAAGATTGATAAATATCTCTATGAACTGAACTAGTATGGAGATATTTTAAGAAATCAAAACAATGTAAAATCTAGGTTTAATAATAGGAGGAAGTAAGATATTCACATACTGAATGGAGCACTGGATGTTATACGCAAACAATGAATCATGGAACACTACATCAAAAACTAATGATGTATGGTGATTAACATAACATAAAAAAAGCATTAAAAAAAAAGACTATATTTATGAATTTGAAAAACAGACAAACAGACCTCAACAGGTAAACCAGAAGCTATTGAAAATGGTTACCTGGTATTGAAATAACTTTCTAGGTCCAAGATGGAGCCACTCTTGCCCAGCATGCTGTATCAGAAAATTAAAACAAATAACTTATGTGTCCTTGTAAATACTCTGCTTGACCAGAAACACAGTAAATCCAGCCAGCCCATCCCCAATGCCAGGCTAACTCTGGGCCTTCTCACCGTAAACAAGGTTAACTATGTGGCCCCAGTCAATCAGATATTTCCTATTTTTCTCTTCCTTTTTCTTTATTCTCTATCCTATAAAAGTTTCTTGCTTCTGCCCATTTGGCATTTCTCTAAATTAAGACTGTCAGCTTCATGAAGTGTTAACTAAACTTTTCATCACCTAAATGTCTCCTGTGATCATATTTTAACAGTTTTTGGTGATGAGGATGGGGTCCGACGCTGACTGCTAATGGCCTATAAGACAATGAGATGCACCTGGGAGAACCCTGCTGAAACCTTTAAGTTCACTGGTCCTCTTATTACCAAAAGCCCTGGGTAAGTCACTCTCAGATTTGAGCTCTACTCCCTTGTATGCAGCTCTTGAATCCACAAGTTCTATTTTGTTTAAATAGATATATGCAAGATCAATAGATCGATAGATAATGTTAAATGGTGGATATTCAAATAGATCATTTCCAAATAAGATTAAAACAGGAAACATTAATTACTGAAAAGTTCATCCACTTTTGGCTTCCTTTTAGAGGAACTAAAGATATTTGGGTCTATTAGTATACATGTTTTGTGCCACATTGAAAAATTTACTATGAAGAAGAATATACTTCTAGAAATTATGAAAGGTATTTATAAACTGGCCAGTCCACAATTGCTTCCTTTTAAGTTTTCACTAGGAATTAAGGCTTCTGAGGGTTAAGGATGCTAATTAATATATGTAATTAAAATTACTAGAAATGATAAGAGAAACATCTCTATGGAAAGTAGCAAGTGTTTTTTGTAAGAAAAGATATGAGATATAGAGATGTGTTTTGTTAAGGGAAAAAGGGAATAATTTTGTCCTAAAATAAAATAACTGATTTTTTCTGAGTGAGAAAAATGAAAAAGTAGGATAAAATATAAATAAATATTTAAAAATGTAGGTTTATAGAAAATGAATCTTGAGAAAGGATTTTTATGTGTGGTCCAGCTGCCTAAGATTGGAATTGATTTATTTTTTAATGAGTTTTAATATAAAAAAATACACTTGTGCAAAATTAGAATTTGATTTTTCTTTGTTAAAATGACAGAGGTTTTTTTTGTTTTTTTGTTTTGTTTTGTTTTTTAGATTATTGGACTGTTCTTAATAAGAAATTGTAAACAAAGGATTTTCTTTACCTTTTAAGTAATTTGCCTATAAAGCAAAGGTTTTGTGTCTCACCAAAATAATTTGCTGTACTTCACATCATCTTTATCAGATCTTTGATTACTTAAGAAAACATAGCCTTCTAAGTAATAAAAGAACTAATTTTTTTTTAACCATGGAACTTATCTGTATTTGCCTTTGAAGTCTTTGTCACTTTGGTTAAATGCATATATTTGACTTCCCAAAATTCAAATTCCAAATGAAGTCTTCTTTGAACAAACTTTGGAGTTTTCCAGACAGTCTCTAGAACATCTCAAAAGATTTGTTCTGTGTTCTTGTAAAAATTAAAATGTTAACCCAATTAGGCTTATTTGGCATGTTAAATTACATGGGAAGCGTTGTCAAATCAGAAGTGATACTAAATGTTCTTAAGCTTATATCTGTATGGGTATATGTTATTAATAGAAGTGTTCCAGAAATTATATGCAGTTCTTAAAAATCTGACATATCTTGGTATAATGTTACAAGTCATAATTCCAATTATTATCTTAAAATGTTTTATGTCACAGAAATAGCCAAAATTTCCTTGTCGATTCCATTATAATGAACTCTCACAGATCTTTAGCAATGGGCATTTTTAAGTCTTTTGTCATCTATAGACAGGTATTGTTTTACTCTGATGCTTTTGCAAAAGTGAGATTCTTGGAATGGATCCTACCAAGAACTCTCAATTGCTGACACTGCTGTCAAATTACAAGGTGTTGAACCCTGGGTGCATATTTTGCAAGAAGCCTTCATTTGATGTCTGGTCTTGTATAAACACAGGAGACCTCAAAATCAAATTGACTAGGAAGAGAAATAGCCAGCACTGAGGTAGACTGTTAGTCTCAAGATGGGGGATCAAGAACATTCTTTCCATTCCTCCTTACCTCTCTGACCATCCTTTTTCTAGTACTTACACCATGAAGGTCTTTATGATTCTTTGCCCATCTTTTTCCTTGTCCTTGTCTGAAGAGATAATTCATGTATCTTGGGCCATTGCAAAGGAGAATAATTCAACCTCCATCTGACTGTTGGCTTCGCCGTAATGCTAGTGATCTGTAGTCCCTTCGGCCTATGACAAATTTCTCCCTGATTTCCAGTGTCTCATTTTCTCTAGAACAATCTGACTGAATAAACACCTCTGGGGAAGTGGAAACATAGTTACATGAAATACACAAATAGGCCACTGGCTTTAAGAAGCTTCCCCCTCTTTGGGATTATTTCTTGACTTACTTGATTCTAGCTAATTTGGGTTATGGGGACCCTGACTCAGGAGCACTCTTCAAATCACAGGCATTATTTTGTTGCTAATAATTTTAACTGTCTCCCTGATACGCTGCTTTCTCTCTTTAAATGCATGTGGGTATCCATTAACCAACCAACAGATGGCCTCTCTTCAACTGGAATGACAAAAGAGAAGAGAACGTAACCAGGTCCAATAATACAAGTCTGACATTTTCTCCTGAGAACAGTACACTGAGATCTGAAAGGCAATGGTTACTGAGAGTCATGCTAAGACCAACATTTTGATCAAACCTCTTGAATAGTCAAGAATGATCAAAACAAGGGGCACCTGGGTGGCTGTTGGTTGAGCACCCAACTCTTGTTTTTGGCTCAGGTCATGATCTCAGGGTCTTGAGATTGAGCACCACTTTGGGCTCTATGCTCAGTGCATAGTCCCTCTGCTCCTCACCTCCCCCAAATAAATAAATAAATAAATATCTTTAAAAAAAAAAAAGATCAAAATGGGGGGACTCTTAAAATAACTTTCAAGGTGGAGCTGTTCCTGCACCAGATGCCATATCACAAACGGGACTTAGATAACTTTTGTGTCCCTGTAAATGCTCCACTTAAGCAAACACACAGTATAACCAGCCAGCCAATCCCCAAATACCAAGCTAACCTTCCTACCCCAAACAGGTCAACTCTGTGGCCCCAGCCAATCAGATATTTTCTATTTTTCTCTTCCTTGTATTTTATTCTTTATCCTATAAAAGCTTCCAGCCTTCCACCCTAGTTTGCAGTTCTCTGCATGGAGACTGTCTGCTTCATGAAGTGTTAAATAAAGTTTGTATCACCTAAATTGTCTTCTCTAATCATGTTTTAACAATGTTAATCCACTTTAAAACCTACATTCAAATACTAATTGACAGTGCATATTCTTAGGGAACACTATTATTCATGTCGGTTTAATTCACAGCCAACCAGGTGGTGCAAATTCAGATTATATGTTCAATTACTTTAGTATGTAGTTTGTCTTCAGTACCTGTCATCTACCAAATGTTTCTTTGTTTTATATGTGTAATGAATTTTGGGGACAATTATGTTGTCATGAATCACCATGATATCTACCTTACCAAATATGTTTTGTCTGTATTCTATCACCTAACATATTAAATTAAAACTTTCAACTAAAATGAAATGATTATAAAAGTAAATGCCTTGAGACTAATTTACATTTTTCTGTCAATAATTACACAATTTAAATTTGAGGACTGGGGCAAAGTTTGCCATATTAAGTAAATCCCCGAGTCATGCTAGTGGGCACAACATAAAGGAAAAGTAACAAAATATAAGTTACATTTCCCTCCATCTTTTTAAAGGTACTCTTGTTTTGGATAGCAAAAGTCCCATTTTTTTCATGAAAGTCTTTATTAAAAGAAACAAAAGATAATTTCCATCACAATTTCCTTCCAAAAATACAGCCTTCAATCATATTTTATCACATATTTTAGCTATCAATTCATGTCTTGGAAATAAGGTTTCACAATATTCTATTTCTATGGAAAATTTCACTGTATATTTTGTGATTGGTTTACTATACCTTTGCCAACAGCTCCCTCTATGTTTCATAACACAGATACTTATTGTTCATGCTCTGAAGAACTGTGGATGTACTGTTTGAGGAAAAACACCTTCAGAAAGGTGGTTCAGTATTATGCAGAACTTAGGGCCATAGGTTTTTAGTAGCCTCTGTGGTAAAAACTGTGTCTTATTGTTTAAACTAGATTTTCATTACTAATTTTTTAGGGTTGATTCATTAAACTCTTTTTAAATTACATTGTGTACATACAATTATCTTAATGTAGAAAGAACTGGGCTTATATAGGCCAAAGTAATGTTGTAACATGTTAGACTAGTTTCTTGTTACTTAAAATCATGTATATTGTCTGTTCGTATCTGTGTTTCCCTACTAGGATAAAATTAGGCTGGCTTAGACTTTTGAAATGAAATATGATAAGAAGAAGAACATGCATGTTAATGAGAACAAAGAATATATATTAACAGGTGGAAAAGCTGACAGAGCATGTATATTTTCCACTTCTGATCAAATGAAGAAATTATAAAAGGCTTGCCTTTGTGTGTCTGTGTGTGTGTGTGTGTGTGGTGGGGAGAATTCAGATTGTGATATGTAAAATACAGTTTCACAGTTGTTTCTGATTGTGTTCATGGGTGGCTGTCCATAACAATAAAACTGCCAAACCCTTTCCCTGCAATGACGTTAAGTAACCACCACTCTATTCTCTGATGAGCTAAGATGTGACTTAAGAATCTTTCTCAACAACTCTACTCCTAACAGCCACAAAGTTTGATATTAGATAAAAGCTACTTTTCGTTTCTGTTAATATTTCCCATTGGGCAATAAATATTAACCTTTTGCTGAAGGAACTATGCTGATTTTTTGATAAACTACTTTTAAGTTAAAAGTACAGTTAATCATACTAGGTTTTTGGGGTTTTTTAATTTAAATTCCAGTTAGTAACATACAGTATAATATTAGTTTTAGGTATACAATTTAGTGATTCAGTACTTCCATACATCTCCAGGTGCTCATCACAAGTGCCCTCCTTAATCCCCATCACCTGTTTCACCCTTCCCCCGCACCTACCTCCCCTCTGGTAAGCAGCAGTTACTTTATAGTTAAGAGTCTGTTTCCTGGTTTGTCTCTATCTCTCTTTTTTTCCCCCTTATGATAATTTGTTTTGTTTCTTCAGCTCCACATATGAGTGAAATCATATGGTATAAGTTAAATAAAATAAGTCAGTCAGAGAAAGACAAATATACTAGTTTTTAAAATAGTTTTATACTAGAGTTGTTTTTTTCTAAAATTTTCAGTTTAAAGCTAATGAGGAGCTATTCTCATTAGTAACTTATGGCAAAGTTGAAATGCAAGCTAATTTGTCTGACTTCCAAGATGGTATTCTTAACCTTCCTATGACATATTCTCCTTTTTTTCTTTTAAGTTGGCCTATAATGTATACCAATGTTCATGAGAAAATATACTATATACATTATATGTAAAATACATGGAGTACAGACATAAAATAACTCTATTTATTTATTTATTTTTATTATGTTCAGTTAGCCACTGTATAGTACATCATTAGTTTTTGATGTAGTGTTCAGTGATTCATTAATTACGTATAACACCCAGTGCACATCACAACACGTGCCCTCCTTAATACGCATCACTCTGTTACCCCCCCTCCATCCCCTCCCTTCTGAGACCCTTAATTCATTTCTTGGGGTCCATAGTCTCTCATAGTTCATCTCCTTCTCTGATTTCTCCCCCTTCAGACTTCCCTCCCTTTCCCTGTGGTCCTCCATGCTATTGCTTATGTTCCACATATGAGTGAAACAATATGATAATTGTCTTTCTCTGCTTGACTTACTTCACTTAGCACAATCCCATCCAGTTCCATCCATGTCAATGTAAATTGTGGGTATTCATCCTTTCTGATGGCTGAATAATATTCTATTGTATATATAGACCACTCTTCTTTATCCATTCATCTGTTGAAGGGCATCTTGGCTCCTTCCACAGTTTGGCTATTGTGGACATAAATGCTATGAACATTGGGGTGCATGTGCCCCTTCTTTTCACTACATCTGTATCTTTGGGGTAAATACCCAGTAGTGCAATTGCTGGATCATATGGTAGCTCTATTTTCAACTTTTTGAGGAACCTCCATACTGTTTTCCAGAGTGGCTGTATCAGCTTGCATTCCCACCACCAGTGTAAGAGGTTTCCCCTTTCTCCACATCCTCACCAACATTTGTTATTTCCTGTCTTGTTAATTTTTGCCATTCTAACTGGTGTAAGATGGTATCTCATTGTGGTTTTGATTTGAATTTCCCTGATCGCTAATGATGTTGAGCATTTTTTTATATGTCTGTTAACCATTTGTATGTCTTCTTTGGAGAAGTGTCCATTCATGTCTTCTGCCCATTTTTTGACTGGGTTATTTGTTTTTTGAGTGTTGAGTTTGAGAAGTTCTTTATAGACCTATAGACAGCATGGTACTGGCACAAAAACAGACACATAGACCAATGGAACAGAATAGAGACTCCAGAAATGGACCCTCAACTCTATGGTCAACTAATCTTTGAAAAGCAGGAAAAAATATCCAATGGAAAAAAGACAGTGTCTTCAAGAAGTGGTGCTGGGAAAATTGGACAGGCACATGAAGAAGAATGAAATTGGACCATTCCCTTACACCATACGCAAACATAAACTCAAAATGGATGAAAGATCTCAATGTGAGACAGGAATCCATCAAAATCCTAGAGGAGAACATAGGCAGTAACCTCTTCAACATCAGCCACAGTAACTTCTTTCAAGGCACATCTCCAACGGCAAGGGAAACAAAAGAAAAAATGAACTTTTGGGATTTCATCAAGATAAAAAGCTCCTGCACAGCAAAGGAAACAGTCAACAAAACTAAGGCAACCCATGGAATGGGAGAAGATATTTTCAAATGACATTACAGATAAAGGGCTGATGATATCCAAGATCTATAAAAAATGATTTTATTTATAAATTAAGCAAAACTGTATTAGACAAAATTACACCATGTGTATCAGTCAAAAAGCTGATATCTCGGGGCACCTGGGTGGCTCAGTCATTAAGCGTCTGCCTTTGGCTCAGGTCATGATCCCAGGGTCCTGGGATCGAGCCCCGCATCGGGCTCCCTGCTCAGCGGGGATTCTGCTTCTCCGTCTCGCTCTGCCTCTCCCATACGCTTGTTCTCTCTCTCAATAAAATCTTTAAAAAAAAAAAAAAAGCTGATATCTCTAATATAAAAATGAGTCTTACAAGTGAAAAATCCACATTCAAATACCCCATCAGTAAAACCAAGAAATAGGAACAGATAATACATAGAAGAGGAAATGTAAACGGCTTATCAGCAGAAAAATCTCACCAGTAGCTCAAAAACAACAAATAAATCTAAGAATGATACTGTATATTGCCTACCTACTGGAAAAACATTTCTAATAGATTTATAAAAACTTGTGTTTGTGAGAGTAGAGTGTCAAGTAGAGATTAAACATTGATAATAGAATTATATATTACATAAACCTGTGGGGAGGATTATATATATATTTTAACTCAATTCTATGTTTACTAATATATCCATTAATATACAAAAAACGAAACATGTACCAAGATACACATTACAACTATATTTGCCTAGAAGAGACCCTTATTTGCTCTTGATGATTCTATTAGCAGTCATCTTTCTCAAAGTTAGGCTACCTAACAAATTCAAATTCTCGGGCTTATAAGAACGAATGCTTATTTTTTTTAAGATTTATTTTTTTAGAGAAGTTTTAGGTTGACAGCAAAATTAAGAAGAAGTTATAGAATACCCTCTGCTTCTGCCTACATATACAGCTCGTTATCAACATCCCCAACAGAGTGGGGCATTTGTTAAAATTAATGAACCTACATTGGCACATCACAATCAGCCAAAAGTCTGTGGTTTACATTAGGGTTCATTCTTGGCAGTGGACATTCTAGGGGTTTGGACAAATGAATAATGTGATGTATTTATAATTACAGTATCATGCAGAGTATTTTCACTGCCCTAAAAATTACCTGTTCTCCACCTATTCATCTCTCCTCCATTCCAGCCTCTGAAAACCACTGATCTTTTACTATCTCCACAGATTTATTTTTCCCAGGATGACATCTAGTTAGAATCATACATTATGTCACCTTTTTTGAATTGGCTTCCTTCACTTAATAATATGCATTTGTGATTCCTCCATATCTTTTCTTGGCTTAATACTTCATGTCTTTTTGGTGCCGAATAACATTTCATTATCTCGATTAACCCCAGCTCATTTAATTCATCTACTTAACGACATCTTGGTTGCTTTCAAATGCTTATGTATTGCTCATGGTTCATGAGGATAGTGGATAAACAACAGTTGTCCTGGGCTTTGTGGGCTTTCAGGACCGAAACCACATGATCTAGCATTTCAGAATCCAGGCTGGAAGAGCTGTCTCTGTCTGCACCATGCTGTTCTCATGCTTGAGGGGTGGAGCAAAAAGACTCCTTCTAAATCAGATAACAGAATTTAAATGTTTGCTTCCATGTGGCAAACATCATGTCCACTCGCAGGCCATTGGGCAAAGTCTCCCATGGCCCAGTAAAGCCATTGGATGGGAAAGCATGAAAGGAAAGGCAGACCAACATAATTGTAAACATATGTTACAATTTATCACTGTGATTTAATTATAGTTGATCACATTTTTGTTACCCTATACTTTTTATATACTTTAAAAAATAATTCCAGTATTCAAGGAGGTAGTAAGCTAAAACACATGAACATTCACACGCATACACACACTCACAGACTGAGTCAATAATCAATGATCAAGAGCCCATTTCCACTTCTACCAGTACTAAAATGTTGAATAATAAATGTTTGGATGCCTAAAGAATGACCTTTTATTTGGATTATTGGTTGTATTATAGAGCTAGAGCAAGTGTTAAATGGAGTCCTAGCTTGGCCTTAATGGATGGAGACCTTGGAAGAAGAGTTTGTTTTGTTTGTTTTTTGTTTGTTTGTTGGTTGGTTGTTGTTGTTGTTGTTGTTTTCCATGAATATTACCTCCCATGAATCTAGATTTGCATGGCAATTCTCAGCTTTAGTTACTTGCAGGTACATATTTCTTGGTAAGCTTTTTACCATTCATCAATCTTCAGTGTTAGACAACTTGCATATCCCCTTGAGAACTCAAGCACATTTGTCTAAAACTGAAGTTTCAAACTTAAATAATGAATATAGAAACTTCTCAATGGTATTCTCGAATTAGTATTTTAAATTATATCATTTGTTACATTTTATTATCCATATATTTGTCTCACTGCCTTCTTGGACCAAGACCTATGACCTAAAAACTTAATCATGATTATAAAAGACCTATGGAAGATTTTAAACATGGATCAAATGGAGATTTGGACCAATTCAACATTATGAGCTCAGAATTTAATTAACTACAGAAAATACAAGTGGGAACAAAATACTTAACAATAAAGTAAAACTTTTGAAAGTATTGTTTTAAAGAAAAATAGCAGGAAATGGAAGTCTTTGGGAATATCAGTAAAGTAGGGACAATATCTCTTTTCTGTTTTCCCTTATGTGGCTCCTGGTTTATTAACAAATTATAATCCATTTTAGCAAATATGTATAAGCTTTCTAATATGAATGTGAAAGAGAAATGATTGAGTGAAAAGATAAATTGGTTTCCCTAAAGGATTAAAGTTTAATTTGACATTTATTGATCAGTAAAAACTAGCTAGGAAATTGTTTTGAAAATTAGAATAGTTTTGGAAATTGAATGGAATCATTATCTACCCCAACTGACTAGGTGCATCTGACTTGAACTGTAGCAGATGTGGGAAGTCTGACTATCTGGCTAGAAACAGCAGTGCAGATCATAGTCAATAAGAGTGATAGAGGCTCAGTGTATATGGATGTATCTTCACCTATGGCTTACTTGAAAGAGAAATAGGTTCTGCTTGAACTGTAGAGAAAGAGAAAAAAAGTTAGCTCCCAGTAGCTTTTTAGTTAAGAACTTTTTTCTGTGCCTTCCTACATGGGCGTTTGTAGAACACTGTGAGCTGTGGTCCACTCAGCACCTCCCCCCATGCAAGTTACATGGCATAGCAAGGGTGAAACCAAAGTCAAGATTATAAATGGTGATAAGGCAAGTTTCTTTAGACCCAGTTCAACATAGAAGTGAAGTCAAGGTGTTAAACATACATGTTAGAAGCACTAAACTCAAAGTCTTGAAAATAAGACCCAAGTAAACCTGAAGAGCCAAGTGTTGAAGACTAAAAAGGGAAGTTTAGTAGAGCTTAACGTAATTGTTGAGGATATGGTTTCCTTCTTGTGGGTTGTTTTTATTTTTTATTTTTTTTAAAGATTTTATTTATTTATTTGACAGAGAGAGATACAGCAAGAGAGGGAACACAAGCAGGGGGAGTGGGAGAGGGAGAAGCAGGCTTCCCGCGGAGCAGGGAGCCCGATGCGGGGCTCGATCCCAGGACCCTGGGATCATGACCTGAGCCGAAGGCAGACGCTTAACGACTGAGCCACCCAGGCGCCCCTCTTGTGGGTTGTTTTTAATAAAACCTGCATGGGGCTCCTGGGTGGCTCAGTTGGTTCAGTATCTGACTCTTGGCTTTGGCTCAGGTCATGATCTCAGGGTCCTGAGATTGAGCCCTGCATTGGGCTCCCAGCTCAGAGCAGAGTCTGCTTGGGATTCCCTCCCTCTCCCTCCCCTTTTGCCCCTCCCCCTGCTCTTGCGCACATGCGTGCTCTCTCTCTCTCCCTCTAAAATAAATAAAATCTTTTTTTTTTTTTCTTCTGTTTAAATCTTTCTACTTAAACTGAGAAGCCTTTTAAAATGTATTGAGATTTCCTTTCAACAATTTAGCAAGAGTGATTCAGGAATGATAGAGGTGGAATTAATGTATAAGTGGATTAAAGAGTAGATGAAAATTGAAAAGAAAACAGTGAAACAAGTGAGTGTAGAATACACTCAGTAGTTTCAGTAAGGGGAAAAGGGAGAACGCACATTTGACAGTGAGAGCAAGGCAAAGCTTTATAGCAGGCATGCTGTTCTCAGAACTGTTTTAGAATAGAAGGGACTTAACACCTGTGAATATGCTATAAGGAAATAGGTATTAGAGAAGCAGACTTTGAAGATACAGGAAAAGGGGGAGAAAAGCTGATGGAACAATGCCCTTGGCTTCTCTTTGCTGCTTGGGTCAAAATCCTGGAGCCATATTTGTTGCCTCTTTTTTTTGTCATAGTCCACGTCTGATACATCAGCAAATAGTGTCATCACTGCTCCCAAAATAGATCCCGAATCTTACTATTTCTCACCATCTCTGCTGTTAGGATTTTAGACTTGCCAACATCGTTTCTCACTTTGAGTGCCACTGTACGGCCTTCCAGTTGACCTCCCACTTCCATGCTTTACTTGGAAAGGTCTTTTACTCCACACAGTGGTCATAGCTGACAGCAGATTCCGTCATTCTTCTACTCAAAATGCACCATGTTTTCCCATCACACTGAGGAAAACAATCCACTAAGGTCCTATGTGATACGAGTCCTGCCTGTTTTTTTCTGGGGTGTTTGCTTTCATTGTTTGTTTTACTGTATCCACTCTCACTCACTTGAATCAAGCCATACTGGCTTTTAAAATATTTGTTGAACATGGCAGCTACATCTTCACTGAGACTTTTCTACATTTTCTATCCCAAAAGCCTGTGTAGCAACAGAGCTCACTTGTCCATTATTCAGGAATTTGTACCCATACTAGCTGTTCAGACAGGTTTTATCTGATCAGAAAAGGCATTCCTTATTGCCTTACAGTATATTTTCTTTTTAGTGCCTGTCACTACCTGACCTAATAATACCTGTTTATAAAGTAACATGGTTGGTATTTACTATGCTATACTGTCCCAGTAAGAGCAGGAAACTTTTCTTTTGGTATATGACTGAATGTTCAGTACCTTGACATTTATTATTTTTTTTAAAGATTTTATTTATTTATTTGACAGAGAGAGAGACAGAGAGAGAGGGAACACAAGCAAGGGGAGTGGGAGAGGGAGAAGCAGGCTTCCTGCTGAGCAGGGAGCTGGATACGGGGCTCGATCCCAGGACTCTGGGATCATGACCTGAGCCAAAGGCAGACGCTTAACGACTGAGCCACCCAGGCGCCCCAGTACCTTGACATTTATACATTAAGAGGCTATCTTTAAGAAAGAAAAAAAATACATATGGATAAAAATAAGTTATGAAAATGAATATTTACAAAAAAGGCAAAATATATAGCACACTTTTGCTTTTAATTATTTTGGTCAGCTCTATTGAGGTGTAATTTGTGGACTGTAAAATTCACTAATTTTAAGTGTGCCATTTTGTGAGCTTTAACCGCTGTATAGAGTCTTACAACACCCACCACAATCACAATATCACCCCCAGAACTGCCCTTATGGCCTTTCATAGTCAATCACTATCCCCCACTCCTTGGCCCCTAGCAACCTCTGATCAGTTCTTGACTATTATAGTTTTGCTTTTCAAGAATCGCACATGAATGGAATCATACAGGATATAGTTTGCACGTGTCTGGCTTCTTTACTCAATGTTTCTGAGATGAGTCCATGTTGTGGCTTCTATCAGTTGTTCCTTTTTATTGATACTAGGATTTCATTGTGTGCGTATACGACACGTTTTTTGTTTGTTTGTTTGTTTTTACCATTCATCAGTAGGTGGACTTTTGGAAACTTTCCAGGTTTGGGCTATTACAAGGTGGCACTGAACATTCACATATGAATCTCTGTGTGGACATATATTTTTATACTTGGAGTGGCATTGTTGTGGCATATGGTAAATGCATGTCTGACCTTATAATAAACTTCCAAATTATCTTCCAAAATGCATTCATGCCAGGACCATATGAGTGTTACAGGTTCTCTACAATCTCACCAAAACTTGATAGTTTAAGGCTTTCAAATTTTTGCCATTCTAGTAAGTGTGTTGAGGTACCTCATTATGATTTTAATCTGCACTTATTAATGACTAATGATGCTAAATATTTTCCATGTGTTCTTGGCTTTGCATTTATCTTCTTTGGTGAAGTTCTGTTCATACTTCTTGACACTACTAATATATAGAAATATAACTGAGATATGATAGTTCTTTATAAGTTGTTTTACCAATACATGTCTTGCAAATAATTTCTGCCGTTTTCTGTATAAGGTTTGTTTGTTTGCATACAATTTTTCAATTGTTCCAGCATCATTTGTTGAATGATTACTCTTTCTTCATTGAATTGCCTTGTTACTTGTATTGAGAAGCAGATATATGGATGGGTCTATTTCTGGATTTTCTGTTCTATTCCATTGATCTATACCACTTTTGTCTTTATGATCACACCACACTCATGTTTCTCGGCACTTTATAGTAAATCTTGAAGTTGAGTAATATGTATCCTCCGACTTAATTTTTTTAAATTTTTGTATTATAATTCCTCTGATTTCAATATACCTTCAAAACCTGATTGTCAGTTTCTATAAAACAACAATAAAAAATCCTACTGGAATTTTATTTGGGATGGCTTTAATCTGTGGATTTGGTGCTTGAGTCTCTCAGTCATGGCATGCTCTATTAATTTATGGTTCAATTAATGTCTCTCAGCCTTGTTTCATTGTCAGCGTACACATTGCACATACAGCTTAAAAATGTATTTTTATGTGTTTAACAATTATTATAAGTGGTATTTTAAAATTTTAAATTTCTGATCATTGCAAGTATACAGATGCTCAGACTACTTTTGCAAATTGACTTTGTATTCTGTTTACTACACTTATTTTTTTTCTGAAAACATTTTTGATGGATTTCTTAGTATTTTTGAGATAAATGATAAATAAATATAATTTTTCTCTTTGTATTAGTTTCCTAGGGCTGCTGTAACAAAGTACCACAAACTGGGTGGCGTTACACAACAGACGTTTATTTTCTTACCTCCTGGAGGCTAGAAGCCCAAAATCCAGGGTTCAGCAGAGTTTATTCTTTCTGAGGGCTGTGAGGGAGAGTCTGCTCTGTGCTTCTCTCCCAGCTTCTGGTGGCCCCAGTATTTCCTTGGATTGTAGAAGCATCACTCCAATCCTTTGTCTGCAGGGTATTCTCCCTGTATCTTTGTCTTCACATACCCATCTTCCTATAAGGACATCAGTCATTTTGAAGTAGGTGCCCACTCAATTTTAGTATAATCTCATCTTAAATTACACCTGGAATGATCTTATTTCCAAATACAGTTACATTTGTGAGGTACAAGGGGTCAGGACTTCAACATATCCTTTTTGATGATACCCAGAACACTTCTTTCCATCTGTATGCCTTTCACATTTACCCCAACTCATAATACTGAATGTGACTTTCAGTACAACACCAAGGAGAAGTGATGAGAGCAGATATCCAAATCATGTTTGTACACAGCTGGATTAGTGTTCAAGGGGGAAGAGAAACTTGTATTTGAGGCTGAGAAAAACTGAGAATGATTACCATGAGTAGATCCTCAATAAATGGAATTCTAAGGAATATAGTTTAGCATAAGTAAGACTGACTTTATTGAAATAGCAAGTTCCGAGGTACAAAAAAGAAAGAGAAAATGGTAAATATGTGCGAAGATATAAACAAAATTAGACTGTCGAGAATAGATAATATAAATTGGCGAGGTTAAAAACTAAGTTCTAATATCACTCGATGCTTTGTGAAATTATTTGCGAATTTTGCTTTAGGCTGGAAGAGGACAAAAATTTTTAGTAACTTAAGTTGTGATAAGTTAGGTTTGTAAGTTTTATTGATTAGCCAATAAAAATGGTTAATGGAAACAAAATATATAGGTTGCAAGGCAATAAAGGAAAAAACTTAATAATAAAAATAAAATAATAATAACTCAATATTTATTTATTTAGTCTCACAGAGAAAACTTTTATTTGTAGCAAATAAGGAGATGAAGGGGAATGGCTTCCAAAGGCCATGACTGCCTAAGAGAGGGTGAATGGGATCCTTTTGTTTAGGGTTAGGATGAATATTTAGGTAAGGAAGCATTGTCATCGTATGTAGAGGTGGGCTTAAGGTCACGCATGCGCTTTAAGGAAACATGCCTATACATACATTGTAAGTTATGTAAATGAGGCTAAGGCTCCTTCTTGGGTGGAAAGTGTAGTATAATTAGATGAAGATCATTCCAGAGGTCACTCCATGGGTGTGTATACAGGCATGAGTGAGAGGTTTAGCTCAGAAGGTCTGGGTGGTCTGAGCCAGCGAGAGATCTTGTCAGGACAGTCACCTGAGGGGTGATTTTGGGTTTCATTTGCCTGAATAACTCAATTAATTTAAAAGAAGGTAAGATAAGAAAAAAACAAATTACTCATAGAAAAATGTGAGACAAATAAAATGTGCAAAATAATTGAAAATAAAAACGAAAAATAGTGGATTTAAAGCCAAATAGATCGGAAGTTGTATTAAATGAACCGGTTGTTCACCTAAAAGTGAAGAATTTCCAGACTGGACACAACTTTCCTGAAAAACTAGAAAATGTGTATTATATTTAACTTTCTTATTTTAAATAATATTAGAAAACAAAGGAATTCTCAAATTCGTATTTTTACATAAAACCATTTTTCATTTTCCTTTTGTATGCTGAGCAAATATCTAGGAGTTTTTTATGTCATAATTTATTTTCTGTTTATGAGCTAGATACCATATTTCATAGTCACATTGATTAATTGCTTTGAATGCTAATTTGTATATTATAACAATACTGATTATAGCAAATAGACATAATATTTTATAAATCTCAAAGCTACTTTAAGGCTTCAGGTTTCTCATTTATGAAATAAGGTGGCTAGTCTAAGATCTGCAGAGACAAACATTATTGTTTGTTGAGTATAGGTAATGTCGATAGCCACCTTCTGAGGAAAGCTGACCACTGGACCAACCCAGAATAGGACACTAGAATAAGCAAGCCCCCAACCCAAGAGAAGCCAACTGAAAATTTTCTTATATAGAGATCTGGAATGAGAACTCCATGCAGAAGGGAAAATGTACCTATTTCTATCAATTAAATCTCATTTTGGAGAGATTCGCTTTGTAACGTATGGAATGAATTTAACATAAATTGAGAGAGGACAGAGCCAAAGACATACAGGGATTAGCGAAGGCTGAAGCAGTGATACTGTGGGTTGCCAGAAGCCAGGGTAAATAGAAGCTACAAATAAACAGAGCCGTTGAGTATAGTTGAAAGTAGAAATAAATTGGCCTCTATCAATAAGATAGTGGAGTAAGACATTAACTAGTTGGACAATGATAATATCAGATTAAGAAGCAATGATGTCTCTATCCAAAATAAATAAATAAATAAATAAATAAATTAATTAATTAATTAATTAATTAAAAGCTAGGATTTCTTTTGATCCCTTAATCTGCTTCTACACTACACTATAATTAATTTTTCCTCATCAACAGTATTCTAGATCTATAAGGCCTTGCTATATAAAACAATCTTATCTCCTTATTTCTTTTTTTTTTAAAGATTTTTTAAATTATTTTTGTGAGAGAGAGTGAGAGAGAGGGAGATAAGGAGAGTGAGTGCACGAGAGGGGGGGTGCATAGGGAGAAGCAGACTCCCCGCTGAGCAGGAAGCCTGATGCGGGACTCTATCCCAGGACCCTGGATCATGACCTGAGCCAAAGGCAGACGCTTAACTGACTGAGCCAACCAGGCACCCTCCCTTATTTCTTTATGAAAAACAAAACGCACAAAATATCATACCCTCTGAATAATGTGAGCACCTGTCTTGCAATCTGAAATAACCTAAAACAAATAGATCATCTCTGTATTTCTTCTTACCTATATAATTCCTAGAAGAACCTCATAAGCTGAACCACTAGAAGAGGCAGGAGTTAGGCATGAAATGTTAATAGCAAGTTCGCAGAACAGCAAGCCCAAATGTTCCTGGGCGGAAGGGATGCCCAGAAAAGTGAGAAGATGCTGAGAAAAGTGGAAGGAACACGAGTCTGGAGGTACCATGTGAGAGTATATGGGGTTGAGGAGACCACCAAGGTTGGATAGGGAGGGGTTGTGTATATTATCCTGTGGCATTTAGACTGCGTCCTGCACATGGGAGGGGTTTTGTTGGTGGACATGGAAAGTTTGCATTTTGTAAGTTTCACTTTGTTAGCCAGGTGGAAAACACATCTCGGGGACTTACTTTACACTGGATACCGGTTAGAAACCTGTTGTGATGATTGAGGTGAAGAATGACACACCGTTGGATTAGGTGGTGACAAATGAACAAGAGAAAGGGACATCGAGTAATTACTATTACACAGACACTCTGCTGGGTTTTGGGTAATCGGGGCTTAAAATTAACAATCCCTGAGTAATAAAGAACTCATATGATGGCTAGAAACCAAGGAGTAAGTGGGCAATACAGAATGAGAGACATTAACTAGATGTCTTTACAAGTCCAGAGGAATACACAGGCGGGGAAGGTCACAGACCAGAGGTGACAGAATGTCCGAAGACACTGGAATGAGAGAAAGGATTTATTGTACATTCTGGTTCTTATCAAACAGATCTGTCCATCCTCCCCATCCATCTTATATCAGATTTGCTCTCTGCTCTGGAACATGTTTCCAAAACGCACCCCTCCTCTCTCACCCACTCTCACCAGTAGAAAACCAGCTCAAGAGCTACAGCCTCCTTGAGGATTTTTTGTTGTTGCCCCTTTTTCCTTCCCTAAACTGATATCATTTCTCATCTGTATCTTGGAGTTTAATATGCACTTACTCCAGCTATGTTTACGTGCATTTTGTCCCCATTGCTAAACTGTAAATGTTTTTAGGGAAAGGATCATTTTTTTTATTCTTTCCACAGATTCAGTACCTCCCTGGTTTTGTTGTCTGCAATAAATGTACTTGTTGATGGGGGAGTGGAGAAGTGGTGGGTGAAAGTAAAGAACCACGGGTTTAGTCCCACAACTAGGCCTGCATGTCAGTGATTTCTATTGAATAAAGGAAGAAAATGTGTTATAATAATGTGATTGTCATCAAAATGGTGAAATAAGTCAGATTCTCAGACGGATATGAGCTTTTCTCAGCACAGTCTCTTCCTATAAAGTGCCATCAATTCTTTAAAAAGTTATTCTTCTCAGTTACAGGAAATACGTATCATCACTGGAGGGCCAGTTCATACACAAACTCTAACATACTTACAGAAGAAAGTCTTATTGTCCTGAGAGCATGCTGGCCTCTAATGTACCCATGCATCATTTTCTTTCATCACGATATTCTTTATTCTTTCACTGTAGAATTATTTGTAACATCTCTAATTTGGGGCTGTGTCCTTTATTGTTCTAAGCATTTCACAGTATAATTTTCTACTCCCTTCCCTCCTTATTATATTAGCTGACCTTCTTACATTGGTGGATTAGAATTACTATGCATGTGAGATTCATAGCAATTACAGCTTTGAGTGTTAATAAGTATTTATTCTGATTTTATTAGAAATAATCTTATGATGAGGTTGAATATGGAAATGTGTGAATTGGTTGTGGACCTCACAAAACAAAGCCTTTGAAACTGTTGCCAACAGCAAAAGTAAACAGAGCTAGCTTCTTTAAAAATTCCTTGCTAAAATAAACATATAAAAGTTGTTAAATAGAAGTACCAAAGCAGGTTTTCACCTTTACAGTGACAGAGTTAGAAGGATAAGACATGAGATAGTCAGTCTACTATTTCTGGGTGAAAATTGCTCTAAGAGCCCCTAAACACACTTCTATTGTGTTTGCTCTTCTTTAAAAGAATGTTCCACAGTCCTAGCTTAGAATAACTATGATTCTTTCTCTTTCCCCTAGAGACACTAGATAAATGGCTCTAATGGACAGAGGTACTTTGTTCCATGACCTAAGACTATGTTCAGATACACAGGTTACTAAAAAGGTCATACCGATATCCAGGTACAGGACTCCAAGTCATGTGTGTGAATAACAATTGGTCTCAAAAATCAATAAAATGCAAGGCTAGTGACAAAGGTGAGGGAGCTGGAGTATAATAACATGGTGACTGGCCTTGGGGCAAGTGAGTTGTTGTATATGAGAGTTTTCTTTTTTTTTTCTTTTTTTTCTTTTTTTAAAAGATTTTATTTATTTGACAGAGAGAGACAGCAAGAGCAGGAACACAAGCAGGGGGAGTGGGAGAGGGAATAGTGGGCTTCCTGCCGAGCAGGGAGCCGGATGCGGGGCTCGATCCCAGGACCCCGGGATCATGACCTGAGCCGAAGGCAGACGCTTAATGACTGAGCCACCCAGGCGCCCCATATATGAGAATTTTCTTAAAATGAACTGTTTGATTAGGTAGTCTACTTAGTTCCCAGTACCAAACAGGATGCCAAGATATCCATCAATACGCTTGCACATCACCAACTTCCAAGGGTTCTGTGATAAAAGAAACATACTGCTTTCCCAATCACTGAAATAGATATTAGCTTTTAAAATGTGAGCTAAGAAATGAAAATTTGGGGAATTTCTGTTTTGCCCTCTGTTACCAACAACTGTGAGGTCTTTATGAAGCATTTTAACCTCATTGCATGTTGGTTTCTTAATATGTATGATGAAAATGATAGTGTTGAACAATTCCGGAGGGCATGGCAATTAACTAGCATTTATAAAATGCTTTAAAGAGAGGTGCCATATGAGAGCAAATTATTTAATGTAAACCAGTAGATGGCTTATGAGCATACCATCTGAATGAGAACCGTACCCACTGAAATAGCTGGATGTGATCAAAGAGACAGCTGGAATTTAAAAATAAAAGTTTAAAAATCTGGCAATTAATCCAGAATTCTCAGGACATAGAGATAGCTAATTATCATGACTCTGCTCTTCAGAACACATTGTAACAAGTTATGTTTTATTTTGATCATTCTTTTCAGTGGTTTGGCTTCCATCCACAGAAGAAAGAACAAAATAAAATATCTTCCATCAATCAGTTGCAATAATCA
Source organism: Halichoerus grypus (assembly GCF_964656455.1). Classification (NCBI taxonomy): domain Eukaryota; kingdom Metazoa; phylum Chordata; class Mammalia; order Carnivora; family Phocidae; genus Halichoerus; species Halichoerus grypus. Next base: position 49,316,223 of record NC_135717.1, on the reverse strand, counting down.
CCATATCCCCAAAAAGTGATTAAAAAAATATATGTATCCAAGAGAAAGCTGGGCAGGTAGAGTTAGAAAGGAAACTGTGGTATGAAAGATAAATTAGAAGTAGATGAAAGGGAAAGATAAATGACTTCCTGTTTAAGGTGAATGCCAAAAAGTAACAGCGAAGACGGTACAGCACACAGCCATGCTTAGCAACTAGCACACACACACAAATGTGACTCACGGTGAGTCAGTAGATTGGTCCAAATAAGGTGAAGGGAAACAGTCTGTATATACCTTGTCTTGGTGATTTTTTTTTTTTTTTTACATTTATACTATTTTGGATTCACTGGACCTTGTGAGGGTCTTCCATCAGTTCTGGAAAATTCTCAGATATTTTCTCCTTAAATATTGCACAAATCTCATTCCCTGCCTTCTCCTCCTAGGATTTTAATTAAACATGTGTTAAAACTTCTCAGTCTGTTTGGAATGTTTCATAATCCCTATTTTAGGATTTTTATCTTTTTTTTCTCCTGTTCTATGATATGTATTAAAGTCTTCTATTTTCCACTTTACTAAGTGTGAAGCTCAAGTGTATAATATTGGCAGGTCCTCTTGGGTTAGCGTCATGGCAATTTTAACAATTATATGAACCTGACACTATAAAATGAATCGTGTATATAATTTTTTATCATATATATCAAATGTGAGATGCTATTGAGAATGAGTTATAATAAAAAGTAAAATGTATCCCAATTTCAGAAATTCATAATGAAAAATATGTTTGTCTTAGAGTTGATAAGCAATGGTAATGCTGGGGGAGGTAAATCCCTTTCCATTCTTACTTTTTCTAACTCTGATAATACCTTCTAAGGAGAACTATAATTAAGACATCTACAGAAATCACCCCAAATTATGAAATAATAGATGTAGGGCTTCTTGTCCCTTGTCCCCCACTTCTGTGCCTCATTTCCAGGCAGCTCATATTCTAAGCATCCTCCTGCTTTGTCCTAATTTCTCCTAGCAAAGCCTTGACCAATTCGCATCATGATAATACGTCTGCTCCATAGGTTCTGTGGTATTTTTCATATCTTAGCCCTTACAACTAATCCAAAACTGGTGTATTTAATGAAGAAATTTCTGGCAATAGGAATATGTGGGAACAGCTAACTAGGGAGTGAGGAGGCCTGGTGTGAGGAAGTCATATTATAGAGGACACAACATCACTGTTTCCTCATAGAGGCCAGCCTATTACAACAGAGATAAATATTGTTGTTTTATCAATACTGTTATGGTTAATGATTACTTGGCCTATATAAGAATAAGTGAGATTTTCATTTTTTTTAAGTACACAGATTTACTGCTCAAAATACTTTTCCAATACTCACTGTCCCCCACTATCCTATCAAACTGTCCAAGGGGGGGGGTTACTACCTAACTGTTGGAAAAATTATTTCATAATAATTTTCATAATAAGATGAACATAAGATAACAAAGATAATCGGCTTACATATTATTATATATGTATAATAATGTATAAAGTAGAATCACAATTTTAAAGAGTTTTCATATCAGCAATAGGGCACCGTTACAATGAGAAAACCTTTAATTATGTTGTAAAGGTCTGGTATTCCAGGAAAAGGTCACTTCAAAATAAACTTCTAACAGTTAATTATCAGTGGTATTTAACTTGTACAAAAATTAAATATCACCATATAATCCTGTGATCATTTTATTGCTTTTGTAGACATTTCAATATTTTAAGGGTTTTCAAGTAACAGTGGAAAAGGTTTGCTGCTGAGCCCAGTTCTTAGCTTTGTAGAAAAACCAAATGAAATCCTTGTGCTTTGTTTTACAAATAGATATTTAATAAACATGAAAAAAATAGTGCATTATCCCCCCAAAACAAACATAAAATTATGCAGTGTACCTTAAGTTACTAAATTCCCAAGAATTGGTTTTAAATTCTCAAGAATGATGTTATAGGAAATACAATACCAATTAAAATAGTAAAATTCCCCAGTTCCTATTGCAGCCTGGCCCAAATCGTAAATGATTGTACGAACTGATAACAGCGATGACAGAAGTGAAATTCTGTGGTTTAAATTTAAAGTCTAGTAGCAGTTGCATGTTTTCTCAGTTGAACTGATAAATACTAAATACTATAAACCTTGAGAAGAGTGAAAGATAAAAATATCTTATTGGTTTGAATACTTAGTAGGCATTTGATTACTAGCCCAAGGGAAGTAGGTTAGTAGAGAGCCATTTTATCATCTGCATGGCGTGATGGGTGCCACCAGAGCTTACACCTCCGTACTCATCCCCTTGTCAGCTTCTCGTGAAAATAGTGATTCCTGATTCTCATCTATTCTCATGTGTAGATGAAATAGTCAAAATTATTGTTTGTCCAAAGATCCGAAATATTCTAGTAGAAAATATTGTGAATTTACAGCTATAAAGTCAAGATGTCCCTCATTTAAATACCTCCCAATTTTCTTACTGATGGCAGTGGTGACATTACTAGATGTCCGTGTCCCATGCCATATATCTGGGAACACCCATGCAGCAGGCAAAAATAAAGGGATATAAGTAATGTATACATATCCTGTTGCATTGCTTTTCTTTTTGGAAAAGCAGGTTCTGTAACAGTATGTAGATTGAATAAACCTCTTTGTGCTCACAAAGTCCATTTTAATTTTAATGATTCCAACCTTTGTTCAGTAATGTTGTATAGAGTAGCTTTGGAGTAAAATCCATGCCTTCCAGCCCCACCCCTCAATTACTGATGAATGCGTTGTAATAAATTGGTTTTGGTTCAGTAGGATTGAGAAAATTTTTTTTACAAGAATGTATCAAGGTTTGTGAGCACTTTAAAATGGCAATTTTGTGGGGCACCTAGGTGGCTCAGTCAGTTGAGTGTCTGACTTTGGCTCAGGTTGTGATATCGGGGTCCAAGGATCTTGGGGTCCTGGGATCAAGCCCTGTGATGAGCCCCACAGTGAGCCCTGTGCTTGTCCCTCTCCCCCTGCCCCTCCCCCCACTTGTGCTCTCTCTCTCTCTCAAATAAAGTCTTTAAAAATGACAATTTTGTGTTTATAAAGAATGTAGAAAAGAATATAGATTTTTAAAGCGACTTACAATGAATAAAGAGGGTGCTAGCTAAAGTTATGTTGAAGTTAAAATTTTTCTGTAGTTCTAGCTAATACTCATCCATAGAAGTGCCCAGAATACAAAAAGGTAAGAAGAGCAATTCAATAAGACAATTGAGAAATGCAGGACTATAGCCATGGGCTGAGGATTCCAGAGCTGAGATCAAAATTCAAAAATTTTGTCCATCCTTTACCCCTTTAGATAGACTATGTCCAGCTGATTTCTCGATGGCTTTGATGAGGCTTTGAAAGTTGGAGCAACCCTGTTGATAATTTAGCTTCCTATTTCGGGTATGAGAAAACCTATTGTGCAATAGGGATCGCCTTCCTTTGCTAAAGCCAAGGAATGAAGCTAAGTATGAAAATACCAACAAAACTTATATTTTTCACCTTTTTCTTTTATTTCTGTTTCTTGGATCTAAAGAATGGGAAGAAGAGACAAGCATAAAGCATTATAAATAATCAGTGGATGTTGGTATTTCTTAACATTTGTTTTTCTCTCTAGCATACAGTTAAAAATTAGGCATTGTCAAGAAATATTAGAGTATACTGGTAATTGAGTTGAAATTCTTTCATTCTTGGTACATATAACTGTGTGATGACTGAGTTTTATGGACGACTCAGATGCATATGAACAAAGAGAAAGGGAAAACACACTAATCAAACTGTTTCTGTAGATAAGATTTTGAAGGACTTTTTATTGTTTGTTGTTTCCATTTTTGTTTTGTGTGAAATTGTATTATAAACATATGCATTATTCAGACATTTTGTTATTTTTCCTCTTTAATTGTCAAGACAGTGCATGAAGAGTGGTTCATAATAAATTGTGTGTGTTGCATATGTATAGATATTTGTTTTCTAGACACACAGACTCGAGCTCTACATATCAGTTTGTATTGTTTTCTTACCAGCATAAAATGCAGAGAATTTCACATCACATGCACTAGTAATATGTAATACATGCACATGTAGATCTGCCTCACTTCTTTAAATTATCATGTAGGAGCCCATATGCATATTCTATATAGATACTCTGAACTTCAGTAAAACCAATAACAGTAACAAGTAGCCACGAGAAGTTCAACCAAACAGCCACTTGCCTCTGCAAACATGCTTTTGCAATTCAACCAAGCAGTGACAGACTAAATCCTGCATGTTGTCCAGTCAGGAGTGGTCTCATTCTAATAAACATACTTGCGAGCACAAGCCACACCCCAGCGATCGCACTTGAGTAACTGGGATTGCGTAGATAGGAACAATCCATTTATAGCCCCGGAAATCCACCAATCCCTATAGCTATAGGGCGAATTTTCCTATATGAATATTAAAAATAAATTTTAAAATATGCCACAAGTCGTTAAAATATTGATGTTCATTTGTCCTCCAGTTGCCCAGTGGTATCCCTTTATGGTTCTCCCTGTATCTTTCTAACATGTCTCTAGTATTTCTTTTAAGCATTTCTTGACCTTTCTGGCATAATTTGATGTTCCAGGCTTACCATGTAATATCTCTGCATCAGCACTAGAATCTGATCTCTGCAGGGATCCCTGGTTCCTTTTGGTGTGGAAAATAGTTTTAAAAAATCAAAACCTTCTCATGATTTTTTTTTATAGCTACTCATTTCACTGTGTTAGGGCATCAGAAAGATATTTATGCTATATATTTATATTATATGTTGTGTATTCAATGTTATATTTCACATATATACACACAGATACATACGTTTGCATGTTATTTTTCATGAATTCATAGTGATGACCGTAGCTACAAAGTAGCCTGCTACCCCAAAGTGTTCTTTATGCACTGACCCATCCCATGTGTGTATCTCTTCTTCTGTGTGAGAACCACCCTGATATCCACAAAAATAAATATATTTACTTATTTATTCACTTCTACAGTAATCACAAAACAGCTTCAGAATTGCTACAGCCATTACCATCAATTACCACCAGTAACCTACTAATTAGAAGAGAATACTTTGCAGTTTTGCTGCTGCTGTCTTAGACTAAGAAAGCATAGTCTAGGTTAAATATATAAAAGGTTAAATTATTTTTTTCTCCTTTGTGGGTACGCTCTGCATTTGGAAAGATAATTAGAGCAATAGTTTCAAAAGATGTGCTTAAATCAAGGTATTTAAACCTGTAGTTAAATGCTCTCCTATTGATTGTGTTATTGACCATTTTGATTATCTTGCTTGAAAATTGATTCATACTTTTTAATTTGATAGAAATAACATTTTTTTTCTGCTTAAACAAACAAAAAGATATTTCGATAGTTGGTCAAAAAGGGAAAGAAGTGCTTTAAAAGGGGATTAAGGGCACGATGGAAATCACCACCGTAAGGAAGTATTGATATAAAGACATCCACTAGAATAAAAGTCAAAACTTTGACTTACTAAAGTCAAAATAAATTATATAAACAGATAAGAATACTGACCAAGTAGCCTAAAACAAAAACAATTTAATGGGCAGTAATTATTGAATGATAAAATAAGGCTAAAAAATATCAGACATATGTATAAGTGTGATTGGGATTAACTGACCCGTTAAAGGAAAAAAAAAAAATTCAGATTCTTTCACAAAACAACACCCTATATGGTGTATAAGAAACAAACTAAAACAAACTGCTTCAGAAAGGCTACAAATAAAGAGAGGGTCAAAGATATACTCGAGAAATGAGAAGATACACTAGAAAGAAAGATATACTAAGGAACGTAAGAAGCAAGGGTCACCATTCTGGTACGGCCAACGTCGTCATAACCATAGGAAATAAACTGGGAAAAATGACCCTTCATTATACTTATTACACTACTGTTTATATAATGCAATTCAACAAATGAATGATATACAATTCAAAATAAAGATAAAACATTTTAGAATATCCGTGCAACAAATAACATGACAACCATTCGACAAAGTATAAACTCTTTACCCACAGTGATTTGAACATTGAAATATTCTGTCTCCTAGTATGCTAAAAGCATGGGTAATGTGTGGATTTCTTTGCTCTTGTTGTTGATCTACATATGCTTTTTGAGGAGGCATTTCAGTACATTTTGCCTAACACTAATAGAGAAATTTAACTCTATAACAGACGTACTTATTCCTTTTATTCTTTCATAAGCCCAGTGTGGGAGTTAAAATTATCTTTCATTCAAAGATGAAATAATTTCCCTGAGCTCTCAATAATATTTATGATTCCTCCACAAAAGTAAAAAAAAAAAACAAAACAAAACCAACTCTTAACAAAATTTCAGAGTCTCAGCTTTGTCATATCATCAAAGTTCTCGGGGACAAAATGAATATAGGTAAAATATTTGATACCCCATTACAAAGGCCATGGCATTGCTGCTGTAATAATAAATATAAAATAATTCAGTGATGAATGGAAATCACCATTTTGAAAGAGAGCCTTGCAGAGTTTGGAATATGTATCTGGTAAAACTTTAGAAACTAAAAGAAATAAAATTAATTTTAATTTTGTATTGCTTACCTTTGGGTGATCACTTATTTATAAAATTAAACTTTATTGTGGTTTCATTCTTTTGGGACTCAGAGGAAATACTGCAAGAAAAGGAACAATGTAGCATGAAAGGATTGATATTTTCAGAGCAATTTATTCATTATGTATCATCAATATGTCTTGTGTATTATGCAGTACATTTTGGATTTTTCAAGCTCTGTATTTTGTTTTATTTACAGAACACCTGATCTCCCTCTCCTCCAATTTTATGTAAGCAACAATCAGAAATCACTTAAACTCACCTTTAATTCCTTACTTTTCATCTCTGCCCCTGTCTTTCTCAGTTCTCATCCTGGTATAATTAAAGGGATGATAATAAATATGTCTCTGATAAATATGTTTGTTCAACATTTCAGGTTTGCTTGGGAACTTTGGTATTTGTAGCTTATGTTCTCTCAACTGTAGAATCCAGAACCACATATTTGCCAGTATTCTCAGAGAATTAAATACTGAGAGTTGACTAGTTCTTGGGAAGATTTTTAAGTTTATTTTTTACATTGAAATATTGCACAAATATATATGTGCATAACACCTACAAGCACAAATTGATAAATAGATGTGAGGAAAACATCTTTGTAATTACCACATAGAAAAAATATTTAATAGAGAAATAACTTCATTGCATTTTTACCCATTGTAACTTCCTCTACCTCTGCTAAGGAAATCACTTTTCTGACATGTGTTATTTATTTCCTTCCTTTTATTCCTACTTTAACAACCATGCAGGCTTCTCTAAATAATATAGTTCAGTTTTGCCTTATTTTTGAACTTTACATAATTGGAATCATAATGCATGTTTTTTGGTACTTTTTTTACATTTAAATTCTAAAGATTCAGTTACGGTGTTGCAATTAGCTATAATTTTGTATTTTTATTTCCTATAATGTTCAGTGGTTTAACATGAATTTATCTAGATATTGTGAAGGAGACTCAGGTGGATTCCAGTGAGCCAAATATGGATAAGGCTGTTAATTGTATATGCCCTAGTGGTGAGTGAATACATCACCCTATGTTATATATGTATGAGTGGAAATCTTGCATCGTACCACTTGAGTTTTCAACTGTACTTGATAATGGTAAACACTTTTCAAAGTGGTTTTATCCATTTCAATTCCTAGTAAAATTGTGTAAGCATTGCCTTTCTCCTATATACTTATGTACATGTCACACAATCATTATTTTTAATATTGTCCTCATCTGTAGGGTATGTGGCATCTCTAATTTACATTTCTGTGTCTTATCAATGAGATAGGACATTTTTCATATTTTTATTGACTATCCCTATTAGTCTATTTCCTATTTTAATTGACATTTCCAGTTGTCCCTTTCCCTGCACTAGAAAGTACTTTAGTTTTGTATAACAGATGAGTTTTCAACAGTAACTTTGAAAATTGTTTACAAAGGAAGCTCTTTTGGTTTGGGGGCTTCTCAATTTATATCCCATTAGCTACAAAGATAAAAATATATATGTGACTAACACTCATGCTATGGCCAGCGATGTCCCATAATTTAGAACTTATTTAGAGAGACTGGCCATGTCCTTTGAAAAATTATTATTTTTTTTTAAGAATGCCTTCCTTAAATCTTTCTGCTGGTAAATGTTACAGCATGTATACAAGGAGGACTGGTCGAGATTAGTCATTCTGTGGGGAATACTGAAGTTACAAACCTGGGGCCAAGTTACAAACCTGGGGCCAAGTTACAAACCTGCTATCAATCCCTTCCCTGTGAACATTAAAGTGTGGATCATCAGGATTAGAAACACTCTTCCAGACATAAGCAAATTCAATGCTCTGATAATTGTTGTAAGTTTTTGATTATAAGCCATTAAGCAAAAATAACCCAACAACAACAACAAGAAAAATACCTGGCATACCGTTAGAGGAAACCAGAATGCAGAAGCATGAAGTTTTCTTTACTCTGCCTACCTGAAGCACGTGACACATACAATGGCCATCTTTCCAAATCCAAGTCTTTAAGAGGGGAAAGTATATTTGAAATAAAAATTACAAGTGTCCCAGTTGTCCATGCATATTCTATCTCTGGTTTCTTTAATCATTTTGTGGATTCTATTGGCTTCTGATTTGACAAAATCAATATTGAGGATTAGGTATTTTGAGATGTTGCCCCTGAGAACACACTGTTCATTAAAGCAAAGCACATTTGTATACCGAATTAACATCTTATCAGAAGACCCTTGATTAAAGAAAAATGCAGCTAGAATGGGGAGAAAAATGGATAGGGCATCCCCAAGATCAACATCAACAACAATCTACTACAGTTCTGGTGACCAGGCAAACATGTGAGCAGGACATCTAATGAATAGCCAAAGTGTCAATGCACCAGAAGAAAGATATGCTTTCTCCTCTCATTTTGCTTGTAACTCAGATTGGAGACTACATACCCCATGTCGAACTGCAAAACTGTTCTCTCTGGTGTTACCTACGCTCACTCCATCGTTTCCTGAACAGCTTCCATACTTCCTGGAATTCCACAGCTGTGCCTGCTCCAGACTAAAGCTGGCCTCAGGAAGCCAAGCCCTCTACGTTAGCCTTCCAACTCCTGGTAATGAAGTTTTCCAACAGGCATTAATTATAACCAGGAAATGCAGCTGCAGCAGTTCACACTTGCTGAGATCAAATTTGAAAACAGTGTTGGATTCTTCCATTCATTCAAATTCATTCATTTCACAAGACAAAGATGGATTATTTCCAAACTTCTTCAAGATCAGGTAAGGAAATATATCAATGGTTAAAAACAAAATGAAATAAAACAAACAGAAATACCTATAGATTCAGAACATTTATGTTTTTACAAATATTATGAAAATTTATGTTTAAATGCCTTTGCTATGTGTGTCTTTTTTCACTTTTTACCTCTTGTTTATGATTCATTTCTCCACTCTTATTTGCTTTTTTTTTTTGTAAGCTAACTTTCTTTTCCTTTCTCAAAAGCAATAGTGCTACTTTATTCTCAAATATAAAATTTGTGACTGCATATGACTTACCTAAATAAAGTGATTATTAGCTTGTGTATTAGTATATTACATTTTAAATAAGGCACATTGCATTTGTTTTTAGGGCTCTAAATATAGGAGAAGAGTATATGGTGGTGAGTACCATCTATGAAAAATTTTAGGAGCAATCAAGGGCAGAGTGACTCAGAAATGAGAAATGACTATGTAAAGGAATAATTTATTATGGGAGAATTGTCAACAAGTGTTATTTCCTGAATTCAGTAATTTCTGCCATCTTTTCTTTCCCTTACCTATGTATTGAGTTCCCTTCTCAAATTCCAGTAATTGCTTGTCTAATTACTAAATACTTGGGGATTTCAAATAAAGTATATCTAAGTATTTGGAAAAAAGAGGACAAAAGCTATGAAGATTTTATCATGTACAGTTACTTGTAGATCACAACAAAATGCAGTCAGAGGAGAATTACCAGCTCTTTTATAGATGAATTTCATTCCCTTTGAGTACATTTTTATGGCAGCTAATTGCTATTCCCAAGTATTATATTCATAAAAACTGTGCTACTGTAGAATGCCTTTGACCTGCAACATAATTTGGACTCAGCAGGTTAATTCATCATTTGTAGCTGCTGAAACTTCACTCCTGTCCTCGGTAGAGTCTTTTTAGATTAATAACAACACAGCAGTGAAGAACTTTTCTTCCAAAATATATATAATCTAACATTTGCATAGGATTTTATGGTTTTCAAAAGGATTTAATATATATTCTTGAATCTCCTCAACAATTCTAGAGGTGGAAAGAACAGGTGTTATATGGCTCAATTTGCAAATAAAGACAATAATTATAGTGACTTACAGAGAGTACTATAGCATATATATTAAAACTAGGAAAACTATTTGGTTTTCCAAAACTTGGTACAATTGTTTTTAATATTTATGGTATTGTATATTTAAAAAAAATATTGGGGGCACCTGGGTGGCTCAGTCAGTTAAGTGTCTGCCTTCGGCTCAGGTCATGATCTCAAGGTCCTAGGATCCAGTCCTGCCGGGCAGGGAGCCTGCTTGTCTCTCTTCCTCTGCCATTCCCCTTGCTTTTGCTCTCTCTCTCTCAAATAAATAAAATATTTTTTAAAAATTATTGAAGTATAGGGTTAGGGTTGGGGTTAGGGATTAGGGTTAGTGTTAGGGTTAGGGTTAGAAAAGTAAAAAAAAATTATTGAAGTATAGTTGAAAAAACTTGGTATACTTTTTAAACAATAAAATTAGATAATTTGTCTTTTACTTAATTAGTGTCTACCTCCATTGTATGCACACTCAGACACTTAATAACCATTATTAATTCCAGGCCTCTATTATGTATGATAACTATTCATGTTCATATGTATCCTAATGCATTAATCCTTGCCTACTCTTTTTTTCAAATATGTGCGTGTTTAGATACCAAATTTTGCTTAAATTTTGTCATTGCAGAAAGCAATGTGTTTTCTAACCAGGAAGCATATCTAGGTTATAGAATCATAAAATAACATACTTTTAGTATAGAAGATATTTGTGTTTTTTCTATACCCAGTTTTCTATTCATATCTATTACCTTTTTTGATGACTTCACATTATCAGTCTGTGTAGTTCAGTTTGATCCCCTTTGCAAAGGCTAATAAATGACCTATTAGTGGCCAGTTTGAGCCCTCCTACCTATCTGGCTCAATCACTTGTTTCATGATGGGCATGTGAGCTGTGATAGCTCAGGCCTCATTAGTCCGAAAACCTTTGCTAAAACTCTTAAGGAGAAGATTGTATTAATTAGGATTCTCCAGAGAAACAGAACCAACGGATATGCGCATACATAATCAAGTACAATCCTGAACCTGGTTAGAAATTGTTTCCAAAAAACAGGAAGTATATTTGAACTTCTATGTGAGGATGATGAGGAATGGGTCTAGAAATAGTTGGACATGGAGGGAGAGAACTGGGCAGCACTTGGTTCTATAGTAGCTTATGCAGGTAGCCTGTGAAATGTGTAAAATATTCAAAGACATGCCTTCCTAGGTAATACATTGGGTTCATGAAAAACATTCCTTATTTATGCCAATGCGTTAGGAATTGAATTTATAGATCTGCTTTACATAAATACTTTTCTACAAGATTAGAGATAAAGAAGTGGATGGTAAGTTTCTCATGCTTCCGGCTGGTAAAACCATACCTGAAAAGATGTCATCTCTCCTAGAGTGATCACTCACCAGCCAACTTTGAAAAGTCATGAACATTCCAGGTGCTTTGGTGGGACCCATGATTTTTGAAATAAGCATTCAGAGGAAAACCCAGATTTACTGGTTCTCACCATGAAGCATGAAGTAAATACATTTAGTCCTCAAAGTAACACTTTGAAGTGAGAAACCTAAAGGGTTGGGGTGGGGAATCTGAAACCTGAGATACCAATGATATAACTGGCCTTGGATCATATGGCTCCTGCTTACATCTTCGATTTCTTCTTATCCAGACCCCGTGTTGTTCTTCTCAGTTCAGATGCTGTGGACTTTTTTCTAAAGTCCGCGTTGAGAATGCCTTTGCTCTCTTCTGTCTTAGGACGATAGCCTTGTGTTCCTCTTTGTGGAACACTCCCCTACTCAGACTAGCTATTTCCTATTCATAATTTACATATCAGTATGTAATTCCCGATAAAGCAAAAACAATGAGGTGAGTCCCATGATTGCCCTGGCTCTGAGGACACTTTCCTCACTGTGGGTCATCAAACTGGAGTTCAAGCTGTGTATAGTGTTTTGAATCAGTTGAGGAGGCACAGATCAGAATTCAGGACAGCTTAAACGTTTGGACTCCACAGAGCCCAGAAGGAGAACAAAGGGAGCTGCAAACATGGGATGCCCAGAAACTTCTGTGGGGGTCTTGAGTACTTGGCTGAAGGATGGGCTGCCCATATACAAGTGAAATACCCAAGGCTAATGGACTATTATGGGGTTGAGACACTAGAAAACTAGTACTGCTTGAAGTCTTGGAGTTCCAGCCCAACCAGAGTGGAGGAACTACATTAACACCTCCTTAGCACCTCGGGCATCCAGCTGAGACATCAGAAAGACTGAGTTTAGAGGTAAGGACCATGATATAAGGTAAGACCTACTCTACTTCGTTGCTAACAAAGTCAAAAGCCAAGGTCTTTGCAGCTTCATGGGGAGACAGAGTTCAGAGATTGAGTTGAGCTGAAAGCTGGGAAACAGCTTGAGGTTTTCACAGATCACTTAACAAAGCACAAAGCCAAGCAGTATAAATTGAAGTTTTATAAATACACGTAAAACCACACCTAGACACATGAGTGGTGAGAAAAGATGCAGTGTGGTACCTGTTACCAGCCCCCGTGAGAGGATTTCAAAGCATGACCCTGACTGAAACCGAAGAGAAAGAGAAAATTTTAAAAGCAGAAAGAGCATAAACACACGCTGTATACTGGAGAACAAAGTCAAATATCGTGTCTGACCTCTCATCATAAACAACAGAATGAGAAGAAGATGTAATGAACTTTTAAGGGCTGAAAGAAAAAAATAAACAACTATAAAACCCCAATTCTGTATTCAACAATAATATTTTTCAGAACCAAGACTGAAAAAAACACAGTTGAGATGAACAAATGCTGAGAGAATTAATTGCTAACAGAAATACACCACAAGAAATGTTAAAGGATATTTTTTTCATGCTGAAAGCAAATGATAACAGATGGAAAGCTGTATTATAAGGAATCTCAAAGAGTACAAGTAGATGTAAAAGAAAATGTGTTATTATTATTCTGACCTATAAGTTTTCCTAAAAGGCCACAAGCTGCTTAAAGCCAAATCAAATTAAAAGGTGGATTTTACACGATGCATAGAGACAAAATATATGATAAAAGAACAAAGCGATGCAGTGGGACAAGGGCACATACTGGAATTTGTTTACTGTATTCGTGATGCGGTGCGAAGTTGGAAGTGGGACGTGTCCGATATATTGCAATAAGTATAGAGTGTGCAAATAAAAGGTGGATAATACCTGCCTGGAGGGTGAAGGAGAACAATGATGACTACAAACAGACTCTCCTAAGTTCAAGATGCATGTTGTAAGCATCAAAGCAAATACTAAAACTATCCCCCCCCAAAAAAAGCACAATTAGGAAGTCTATAGAGAACATAAAAAAATATATTAAAAATATGTCCCTGACTTCCGACAGATTGCTACCTAGGTTCATGTCTCCACACACAATAAAACAACACTAACAAAAAGAAGGATAATAATCTACACGAAACAATACCGTTGGCATAAATAGCAGGCAGATAATGGAATAGATTCAAAATAGCTATTAATGAAAACCGAGGGAAAATTCACCAACTCCCCGCAACACTTTCTCACTTACTTCCTGAAAGCATTGGGGTGAAAGCAGCCCAAGGAAAGTCACTGGGAAGAGAGAAGCAGGGAGCTAGTATCTGGCCTAAAATTCCTCTAAAACCACAAGAAGCAGAAAGTCCACTTAACTGGTAGAAAATGTATCCTTGTAAATAAGAGCCTGATTACAGGGTCCGGGCTTTCAATGATGTGTGATTTGAGAGCCAGTTTTCAAACGGGGCACCTAGAGGAGAAAAGGACCAAAAAAAAAAAAAAAAAAAAAAAAGAAAAGAAAAAAGAAAAGCCCCCTTTATCACCTTTATCCAGCATGTTCAGGGATTATATCATGAATGGATGTGGAATTTTGTCAAATGCTCCTTTGGCATCTACTGAGATGATCAAATGATTTTTATCCTTCATCTTGTTGATGCACTATACCAAACTGATTTATATGTGGATGTTGAACCATCCTTACATCCCAGAAATGCTGTCTATTTCTTACTTCATATCTATTATCTTACTTCTGTTTTTTACTTCATATCTATTAATGTTTATTTGCTTTATATATTCAGGCACTCCTATCTTAAGTGTATAAATATTTATAAGTGTTATATTATCATATTTATTTGACTCCTTTATCATTATAATTACCTACTTGTCTCTTGTTTAGGTTTTTGACTAAAAATTTATTTTGTCTGATATTAAGTATAGCTGTTTTTGCTTTCTCTTGGTTTTCATTTTAATGGAATACCTTTGTCTTATACCTTCACTTTCAGTCTGTGTGTATCCATAACCATGAAGTAGATCTCTTGCAGGCAGCATAGGTTGGGCCTTGTGTTTTTATCTGTTCAGCCACTCTGTGTCTCTTTTTTTTTTTTTCATTTTCATTGTAGTTTTATTTTTTTAATGTTTTTATTGTTATGTTAATCACCATACATTACATCAGTAGTTTTAGATGTACTGTTCCATGATTCATTGTTTGTGCATAACACCCAGTGCTCCATGCAGAACGTGCCCGCTTTAATACCCATCACCAGGCTAACCCATCCTCCCACCCCCCTCCCCTCTAGAACCCTCAGTTTGTTTTTCAGAGTCCATCGTCTCTCATGGTTCCTCTACCCCTCCGATTTCCCCCCCTTCATTCTTCCCCTCCTGCTACCTTTTTTTTTTTTTCTCTTAACATGTATTACATTATTTGTTTCAGAGGTACAGATCTGAGATTCAACAGTCTTGCACAATTCACAGTGCTTACCAGAGCACATACCCTCCCCAGTGTCTATCACCCAGTCACCCCATCCCTCCCACCCCACCCCCCACTCCAGCAACCCTCAGTTTGTTTCCTGAGATTAAGAATTCCTCATATCAGTGAGGTCATATGATACATGTCTTTCTCTGTTTGACTTATTTCACTCAGCATAATACCCTCCAGTTCCATCCACGTCGTTGCAAATGGCAAGATCTCATTCCTTTTGATGGCTGCATAATATTCCATTGTATATATATACCACCTCTTCTTTATCCATTCATCTGTCGATGGACATCTTGGCTCTTTCCACAGTTTGGCTATTGTGGACATTGCTGCTACAAACATCGGGGTGCACGTACCCTTTCGGATCCCTACTTTTGTATCTTTGGGGTAAATACCCAGTAGTGCAATTACTGGATCATATGGTAGCTCTATTTTCAACTTTTTGAGGAA
The DNA here is from genome assembly GCF_964656455.1 of Halichoerus grypus. Classification (NCBI taxonomy): domain Eukaryota; kingdom Metazoa; phylum Chordata; class Mammalia; order Carnivora; family Phocidae; genus Halichoerus; species Halichoerus grypus. The sequence continues at coordinate 49,300,542 of NC_135717.1, read as the reverse complement.
CCTCCATACTGTTTTCCAGAGTGGCTGCACCAGCTTGCATTCCCACAAACAGTGTAGGAGGGTTCCCCTTTCTCCGCATCCCCGCCAACATCTGTCATTTCCTGACTTGTTAATTTTAGCCATTCTGACTGGTGTGAGGTGGTATCTCATTGAGGTTTTGATTTGGATTTCCCTGATGCCGAGCGATATTGAGCACTTTTTCATGTGTCTGTTGGCCATTTGGATGTCTTCTTTGGAAAAATGTCTGTTCATGTCTTCTGCCCATTTCTTGATTGGATTCTTTGTTCTTTGGGTGTTGAGTTTGATGAGTTCTTTATAGATTTTGGATACTAGCCCTTTATCTGATGTGTCATTTGCAAATATCTTCTCCCATTCTGTTGGTTGTCTTTTGGTTTTGTTGACTGTTTCCTTTGCTTCGCAAAAGCTTTTTATCTTGATGAAGTCCCAATAGTTCATTTTTGCCCTTGCTTCCCTTGCCTTTGGCGATGTTTCTAGGAAGAAGTTGCTGCGGCTGAGGTCGAAGACGTTGCTGCCAGTGTTCTCCTTTAAGATTTTGATGGACTCCTGTCTCACATTGAGGTCTTTCAACCATTTGGAGTCTATTTTTGTGTGTGGTGTAAGGAAATGGTCCAGTTTCATTCTTCTTCATGTGGCTATCCAATTTTCCCAACACCATTTGTTGAAGAGACTGTCTTTTTTCCATTGGACATTCTTTCCTGCTTTGTCAAAGATTAGTTGACCATAGAGTTGAGGGTCCATTTCTGGGCTCTCTATTCTGTTCCATTGATCTATGTGTCTGTTTTTGTGCCCGAACCATACTGTCTTGATGATAACAGCTTTGTAGTAGAGCTGGAAGTCCGGAATTGTGATGCCGCCAGCTTTGCTTTTCTTTTTCAACATTCCTCTGGCTATGTGGGGTCTTTTCTGGTTCCATACAAATTTTAGGATTATTTGTTCCATTTCTTTGAAAAAAATGGATGGTATTTTGATGGGGATTGCATTGAATGTGTAGATTGCTCTAGGTAGCATTGACATCTTCACAATATTTGTTCTTCCAATCCATGAGCATGGAACGTTTTTCCATTTCTTTGTGTCTTCCTCAATTTCTTTCATGAGTATTTTATAGTTTTCTGAGTACAGATCCTTTGTCTCTTTGGTTAGATTTATTCCTAGGTATCTTATGGTTTTGGATGCAATTGTAAATGGGATCGACTCCTTAATTTCTCTTTCTTTTGTCTTGTTGTTGGTGTATAGGAATGCCACTGATTTCTGTGCATTGATTTTATATCCTGCCACTTGACTGAATTCCTGTATGAGTTCTAGCAGTTTTGGGGTGGAGTCTTTGGGATTTTCCACATAAAGTATCATATCATCTGCAAAGAGTGAGAGTTTGACTTCTTCTTTGCCAAATTGGATGCCTTTGATTTATTTTTGTTGTCTGATTGCTGTGGCTAGGACTTCTAATACTATGTTGAATAGCAGTGGTGATAGTGGACATCCCTGCCGCGTTCCTGACCTTAGGGGGAAAGCTCTCAGTTTTTCCCCATTGAGAATGATATTCGTTGTGGGTTTTTCATAGATGGCTTTTAGGATATTGAGGTATGTACCCTCTATGCCTATACTCTGAAGAGTTTTGATCAAGAAAGGATGCTGTACTTTGTCAAATGCTTTTTCTGCACCTATTGAGAGGATCATATGGTTCTTGTTCTTTCTTTTGTTAATGTATTGTATCACGTTGATTGATTTGCGGATGTTGAACCAACCTTGCAGCCCAGGGATAAATCCCACTTGGTCGTGGTGAATAATCCTTTTAATGTACTGTTGGATCCTATTGGCTAGTATTTTGGTGAGAATTTGTGCATCCATGTTCATCAGGGATATTGGTCTGTAATTCTCCTTTTTGATGGGGTCTTTGCCTGGTTTTGGGATCAAGGTAATGGTGGCCTCATAAAATGAGTTTGGAAGTTTTCCTTCCATTTCTATTTTTTGGAACAGTTTCAGAAGAATAGGTATTAATTCTTCTTGAAATGTTTGGTAGAATTCCCCTGGGAAGCCATCTGGCCCTGGGCTTTTGTTTGTTGGGAGATTTTTGATGACTGCTTCAATTTCCTTAGTGGTTATAGGTCTGTTCAGGTTTTCTATTTCTTCCTGGTTCAGTTTTGGTAGTTGATACATCTCTAGGAATGCGTCCATTTCTTCCAGGTTATCTAATTTGCTGGCATAGAGTTGCTCATAATATGTTCTTATAATTGTTTGTATTTCTTTGGTGTTGGTTGTGATCTCTCCTCTTTCATTCATGATTTTGTTGATTTGGGTCATTTCTCTTTTCTTTTTGATAAATCTGGCCAGGGGTTTATCAATCTTGTTAATTCTTTCAAAGAACCAGCTCCTAGTTTCGTTGATCTGTTCTACTGTTCTTTTAGTTTCTATTTCATTGATTTCTGCTCTGATCTTTATTATTTCTCTTCTCCTGCTGGGTTTAGGCTTCATTTGCTGTTCTTTCTCCAGCTCCTTTCGGTGTAGGGTTAGGTTGTATACTTGAGACCTTTCTTGTTTCTTGAGAAAGGCTTGTATTGCTATATACTTGCCTCTTAGGACTGCCTTTGCTGCATCCCAAAGATTTTGAATAGTTGTGTTTTCATTTTCATTGGTTTCCATGAATTTTTTAAATTCTTCTTTAATTTCCTGGTTGACCCATTCATTCTTCAGTAGGATGCTCTTTACCCTCCATATATTTGAGTTCTTTCCGACTTTCCTCTTGTGATTGAGTTCTAGTTTCAAAGCATTGTGGTCTGAAAATAGGCAGGGAATGATCCCAATCTTTTGGTACCGGTTGAGACCTGATTTATGACCTAGGATGTGATCTATTCTGGAGAATGTTCCATGGGCACTAGAGAAGAATGTGTATTCCGTTGCTTTGGGATGGAATGTTCTGAATATGTCTGTGAAGTCCATTTGGTCCAGTGTGTCATTTAAAGTCTTTATTTCCTTGTTGATCTTTTGCTTAGACGATCTGTCCATTTCAGTGAGGGGGGTGTAAAAGTCCCCCACTATTATTGTATTGTTGTCGATGTGTTTCTTTGCTTTTGTTATTAATTGCCTTATATAATTGGCTGCTCCCATGTTAGGGGCATAGATATTTACAATTGTTAGATCTTCTTGTTGGATAGACCCTTTAAGTAAGATATAGTGTCCTTCCTCATCTCTTATTACAGTCTTTGGTTTAAAATCTAATTTGTCTGATCTAAGGATTGCCACCCCAGCTTTCTTTTGTTGTCCATTAGCATGGTAAATGGTTTTCCACCCCCTCACTTTCAACCTGGGGGTGTCTTTGGGTCTAAAATGAGTCTCTTGCAGACAGCATATCGATGGGTCTTGTTTTTTAATCCAATCTGATAGCCTGTGTCTTTTGATTGGGGCATTTAGCCCATTTACATTCAGGGTAACTATTGAAAGATAGGAATTCAGTGCCATTGTATTGCCTGTAAAGTGACTGTTACTGTATATTGTTTGTGTTCCTTTCTGGTCTATGTTGCTTTTAGGGTCCCTCTTTGCTTAGAGGACCCCTCTCAAGATTTCCTGTAGGGTTGGTTTCATGTTTGCAAATTCCTTTAGTTTTTGTTTGTCCTGGAAGACTTTTATCTTTCCTTCAATTTTCAATGACAGCCTCGTTGGATATAGTATTCTTGGTTGCATATTTTTCTCATTTAGTGCTCTGAATATATCCTGCCAGTCCTTTCTGGCCTGCCAGGTCTCTGTGGATAGGTCTGTTGCCAATCTAATGTTTCTACCATTGTAGGTTACATATCTCTTCTCTCGAGCTGCTTTCAGGATTTTCTCTTTGTCTCTGAGACTCGTAAGTTTTACTATTAGATGTCGGGGTGTTGACCTATTTTTATTGATTTTGAGAGGGGTTCTCTGTGCTTCCTGGATTTTGATGCCTGTTTCCTTCCCCAAATTAGGGAAGTTCTCTGCTATAATTTGCTCCATTATATCTTCTGCCCCTCTCTCTCTTTCTTCTTCTTCTGGGATCCCAATTATTCTAATGTTGTTTCATCTTATGGTATCACTTATCTCTCGAATTCTGCCCGTGTGATCCAGTAGTTGTTTATCTCTCTTTTCCTCAGCTTCTTTATTTTCCATCATTTGGTCTTCTATCTCACTGATTCTCTCTTCTGCCTCATTTATCCTAGCAGTTAGTGCCCCCATATTTGATTGCACCTCATTGATAGCCTTTTTGATTTCTACTTGGTTAGATTTTAGTTCTTTTACTTCTCCAGAAAGGGTTTCTCTAATAACTTCCATGCTTTTTTCAAGCCCAGCTAGTATCTTTAAAGTGATGATTCTGAACTCTAGATCTGACATCGTACTAATGTCCGTATTGGGTAGGTCCCTGGCAGTTGGTACTACCTCTTGTTGTTTTTGTTGAGGTGATTTTTTCTGTCTTGTCGTTTTGTGCAGAGGAGAATAGATTAATGAGAGAATAAAATGCTAGCAGGGTAACAACGTCCCCAGAAAATATACTCTAAACAAATCAGAAAAGACCTGAAGCAGTGGGAAAAGAAAGGGAAAGAGAGAAAAAAGAAAAAGAAAAAAAAAAGAAAAAGTAAAAGATAAAGATAAAAACAAACAAAAACAGAACAAAACAAAACCAAAAACAGAATGTGATCAAATATGATCAGGCTGGTATATAGATCAGTTTCACACACTAGATTTTGGGTGTATTTTGGTCTGTTAGAAGAAAGTGCCTCCCAAAATTTTAAAGAAAGAAAAACATATATGTACGAAAATAAGGGTTGATATGATGAAGGGATGGAATATGACTGTAAAGATGGAAAGTATAAAAAATTTTATAAAAGGAATTGATAAGAAGTTGTTTGAAAAAAGAAAGAAGAGGATTTAAAAAAAAAAAAAGAAAAAAAAAAGGGAGAGAATGTGATCAGGCAGGGGAGTAGAAAAAAACCATACAGTAGAGATTTAGGGTATATTTTGATCTGTTAGAAGAAACTATCTCAAAATTTTAAAGAGAGAACAACATATATATATATGCCAAAAAATATGGGTAACTACTATGAAGGGATAGAATATGACTCTAAAAATGAAAAATAAAAATGGTTTTTAAAAAAGGGATTGATAAGATGTTGGTTGAAAAAGGGAAAAAGAAAAATTCAAAAAAAAATTAAAAAAAAAAAGAAAAAAGACAGTTAAAAAAAAATTAACTTTGAAAGACTAAAGAATCATGGTAAAAAAGCCATGAATTCTATGTGCATTATTCCCCTAGTGCTGGAGTTCTGCCCTTCTCATTGATCGGTAAACTTGGTCTTGGCTGGCTGTTCTCGCTGATCTTCTGGGGGAGGGGCCTGTTGCCGTGGTTCCCAAATGTCTTTGCCAGAGGCGGAAATGCCCCGCCCTTGCCCGGTCCAGGCTAAGTAATCTGCTCGGGCTTGCTCTCCGGAGCTTTTGTTCCCTGCAAGCTTTCCGTACAGCTTTGGAGGCGGAGAGTGAAAATGGCGGCCTCCCAATCACCGCCTCGGAGGAACTGAGAACTCGGGCCCCGCTCCTCAGTGCGCCCCCAGAGAAAAGCAGTCAGTCACTCCCGTCTCCCTGGTCTCCGGCCGCACTCTGTGCTCACCCGGCCTGTGACCGTGCGTTTCTGTCTCTGGCACCCGACCCCATGTGGAGTCTCCAAACCCAGCCGATCCCTGCAGTGCGCTCCCACGCCGCTCCTCCCGGGGGAGGAAGCGGAGTCTCCCCGGATCTGCCGCTTGTTGGGTCCCTGCTGGAGGAGCAGTGGCCCGACTGTGCCGCGGATCACGGTTTATGGCAACCCCGAGCTGAGAGCCAGCACCTGGGCTCCGTCTCTGCAGCCGGCTTCCCCGCTCCGATACCTGGGAGCTCTGCCGCACTCAGGCACCCCTGGTCTTTCTGTGACCCCGAGGGTCCTGAGACCACACTGTCCCACGAGGGTTCCACCCCCCGCTTAGCCACCAGAGTGACGTCCCTCAGCGGAGCAGACTTCTAGAAGTTCTGATTTTGTGCTCCGCGGCTCTATCACTTGCCAGAAGTGGCCGACGGAGGCCCCTCCCCCGCCGTCTATCCTCCCGAATATCGCCTCAGATTCACTTCTCCGCACGCACATCCTACCTTCCAGAAAGTGGTCGTTTTTCTGTTTAGAGAGTTGTTGCTATTCTTTTCTTCGATCTCTTGTTGAGTTCGTAGGTGTTCAGAATGCTTTGTTCCCTATCCAGCTGAATTCCTGAGAGGAGACGAAATCCAGGTCTCCTACTCCTCCGCCATCTTGCTCCGCCCCCCCACTCTGTGTCTCTTGAGTGAAGAATTTAATCTATTTACATTTAATTATTGAAAGGTATGTAAATTTACTAGTGCTATTTTGTTTACTTTTTTGTGGCTATTTTATAATTCCTTTGTTTCTTCTTCTCTTGGTCTTTTCCTTTGCGGCTTGATGATTTTTCTATGGTGGTATTCTTAGATTCCTTTTCTTTCTTTTGTGTATCCCCTATAGGTTTTTGCTTTGTGGTGGCCATGAGGCTTTCATAAAATATATTGTATACATATAGTATATTTTAAGCCAACAGCTTACCTTTGAATGCATGTAGAAACTAAAGTTTTACATTTTCCCCCACACACATTTTATGTTGTTGATATCACAGTTTACATCTTTTTACTTTGTGTACCCATTAACAAATTATTGTGGTTATAGTTATTTTTACTACTTTTGTCTTTTAATTTTTATACTAAATTAATAAGTGATTTCCTACCACCATTGCATTGAAGTATTCTGAATTTAATCCTTTATTTGCTTCTACCTGTGAGATTTATTATTTCATATATTTCCTGTTACTAAATAGCACCCTTTTGTTCTAGCTTGAAGATTTCCCTTTAACATTTCTTATAACACCTTTTTTAATTCTAATAAACTCCTTCAGCTTTTGCTTCTCAAGAAAACTCTCTCTCTCCATTCCAAAGTAAGAAAATACCCAGAAAAGGTTAGAGTATTCTTAGTTGCAATTTTTTTTCTTTCAGCACTTTGAACATACTGAGCCACTCTCTAGTATCCTACATGATTTCTGTAGAAAAATCTGCTTATAGTCTTATGGGGGCTTCCTTTTATGTGACAAGGTATTTTTCTCTTGCTGCTCTTAAGATTCTCTCCTTGTCTCTAACTTTTGACATTTTCACTGTAACATTTTTCAGTGTGATACTTTTTGGATTCATGTTTTTTGGAACTCTCTGAGCTTCCCAACTGAGGATCAGAATATCTGTTTCTTTCCCCAGGTTAGGGAAGTTTTCAGCCATTATTTTTCTGAATAAGCTTTCTGCCCCTTTCTCTCTGTACTCTCCTTCTGCGACCCCTATAATGTAAATGTCGATCCATTTGATGGTGTCCCATCATTCCATTAAGCTATGTTCACTCTTTTTCATTTTCTTTTTCTTTTTCTTTTTGTTCTTCTGTTTGGATAGATTCCACTGCCCTGTCTTCAATTTCACTGCTCCTTTTTCCACTTGATCAAGTATGATGTTGAATCCCTCTATTGACTTCTTTTTCAATTCAGTTATTGTATTCTTCAGATCTATGATTTCTGTTTGGTACTTCCTTATTTTTTTTAATCTATCTATTGAAATTCTCACTTTGTTCATGCGTTATTCTCCTGACCTCAGTGAGTGTCTTTATGATCATTATTTTGAACTTTTTGTCTAGTAAATTACTTATTTCTAGTTCATTAAGTTCTGTTTCTGGAGTTTTTTCTTGTTCTTTTGTTTGCAACATTTTTCTGTGTTTCTTTATTTTCCCTGTGTCTGTGTCTTCTGCACAGTAGATAAAACATCCTTATCTCTGTGTCTTGATGGAGAGCTCCTGTGTAGGAGACGAAGCTTATTGCCCATCCCAGCCTAAGCTCCTGATTCTCTCTCAAACTTTTGTGATTGTCCAAGCCACCTTCTTTGTTAGTCACTCCTAGTAATTGCGGTTGTGCAAAGACTTGTTTGGCATGGGTATCTTCTCATTCATCCTGTGTGTAGGAGTTGCTCAGCTGGTTCCTGGGTTTATTTCAGAGGGAATTTTTCCATGTGTAGCTGTATATTTAGTGTATCCATGGGAGGTGGGGAGTTTAGGAGCCTCCTGTGTCACCATGTTGGACTGAAACTCAGCATGTAATTTATTTATATATAGTATTCAAAAAATAGAGAAGCTGAGAAATCATGATAGAACATGTTTAAAAAAATTTAAAAAGTGAAACCCAATGTATTGTCTTCTTTATTTCACACGTTTTCCTCTTTGGAAGGTTCAGAGAATTTCATGTAGTAGGTTTAACAAATAGGTCTTGAAAAATCAAATTCTTCTTATACATAATTTCAAAAAGTCACTTAGAACTCATAGCTAGATAGAGAATAGCTAGCTAGATAGTTAGATAGAATATAGATCAATGATAATGGATATATAGATGATGGATGGATGGATGGATAGATAGATAATAGATAGGTAGATAGATAGATAGATAGATAGATAGATAGATAGATAGATAGAGGTGTTTCCATATTTAAAATAAGTAATGCTACACTTACATACTCCCATTAGAGTGCTGTAAGTAATAGCCCAAAGAAATAATTGTACGATGCTTTGTAAATATAAAGTGTGGTGCAAATATGAAGTGTATAATTTGAGACAAATATAAAATATAATTCAAGTACAAAATGTGATACAAATATTTAATATGTCAGGAACCTAGTCCTACAGATGTTCAGAGGTAAACAAAAGTTCAAATAAATGTGCTATGCTGGGAAATATCCCCTTAGTGTCCCACTAGGTTGCCTAGAGGTATAAAATATGCTGGTTCTTCTCTTAACATGGAAAACTACACCTGCTGTGATTGTTCCTTAATGAATCAGCCCTTAAAAAATCAGCCCAATGACTCAAAGTTGAGTAGGACCTGGATAGAGAATAGCCCCTCTAATTTTCTCTAAATTTAACAGCCACTAATTGCATTGAAAGACCCCCTTCCTTTGCTGATTACCTTAAAGTACTCTATGAGATAAGGCGTTAATGAGATTTTCTTTTATTCTTTCATTCTTCTTTTTTTTAACAGCACTATTAATGCTGGTATATTATATAAGATTTACTCCACTAACTATAGCCCAGTCTATGTTTCCTTTTTACATGAATATAGAAGGTGGTTTTGTTTTATGGAAGATGAGGATTAATTCTCAAATGAAGATGCTTTTTTTCTATCATTAATGAACAAATTGCTATTTTACAAGGTTTGGTTGTAAGAGATTAGCTGTTTCTTTCTGGTTATTTAGAGGCCCTTCAGGCTTTCTTTGGGGATCTCATTACTTTCTACAGTGCTTCAAAAAGAGATTAAAGAGTCCTAAAGGATGCTAACAAATGCATAAAACTGAGTATGTTATTCTTCTTAGAAGGAGAATGGGGAAAGTAACTAGAGGTATGTTGTTTGGGGGCCTTATAAAACCCCCCAATTTTTTATCTATGTGAGGGTTATGGTACCTAATTCCATTATTAAACACTCATGAATATTTTTTTTATTTATTGGACTTTTATAAGCTACTAGAACATAAATACTGAATGTTATAAAAAATAAAGTTTTTTGTAATTTTTGTTTACCAATTCAAGAATGACTATGCACTATAATTTTATTTATCATTAGAATTGTTATCATCATCATTATCATAATAGTTAATATTTACTGAACAATTGCTATACCCTTTGAACTATCCTGTGATTTACATTCTTCTTTCATTTAATCCACTGAATAATCTCATGAGATTATTATTAGCCATCTTTAACCTTTTTTTCTTTCACATCCACATTCAATCCAACAAAATCCATTGTCTTCATTCTGTTATCCCCATTTATAAATGAGGGAACTGAAGGTCACATAGTGAATAGTGGTGAAGCATAAATGGAAACCAGTTGTCTGACTAGATTCCACCGTTGTGCCACATTCTAATCCATTGTATTTTCAAACACAAGTGTGGAAATTAAAAAGTTACTTTGTGAGATCCACTGGTTGAGACTAAACTCTACTTGTAAACCATCCATTTTGGTGTCAATTAGTCCACAGTCCATTTGGAGGCAAATTTCATGGCAGGCATTTACTAGGTCAGTTGAGGAAACACTTTGATTAAGCAGGAGGGCTTGATTTTACTCAAATATAGTGATCTTTAGACTGTGGACTGTAACATCAGAACTTTTTATCTAGTAGAACCACCTGTGTGTCTACCTACAGATCTCAGGCAGGGTCTTTGTTCTCAGGCTGGATTTAGGAGGTAATAGAAAATACAATTTATTTAGTTATTTTGTACCATCCACTATTCTAAATACTTTACAGATATTCTCTCATTTATTGATTAAACAGCTTTATATGGTAATAATATTACCAAATCATTTTGACATATAAGGGAAAAGGAGGGACAGAAAAAGTTAAATAACTTGTCTAAAATCAGATGGTGATCAGCAGAGCCAAGATTCTAAATTAGACAATCAGATTAGGTCAGACAGTATAGGCTTCCATTTTGTTGATTATAATACCATCCTTCCAGTTGGGCTTAGGCCAGCATTTTTGGAGACATCTTTAACTTACATTTTTCTCTCACATCCACACACAACCCAACAAAATCCTTTGTCTTCAACATCTCCAGATTCAGACCATTTCTTACTATCTCTACTGCCTTCACCGTGGGCTAAGTACCATCATCTTCAACTGCATTTTCACAGTAGCCTCCAGTGTTTATCTCCATGTTGGACTCCTACTTTTCTGTAATTCTTCTCAAAATATTAGCCATTTTCAATTAAAAAAAAAAACAACTTTTTTTTTTTTAAGATTTTATTTATTTATTTGACAGAGAGAGACACAGTGAGAGAGGGAACACAAGCAGGGGGAGCGGGAGAGGGAGAAGCAGGCTTCCCGCTGAGCAGGGAGCCCGATGCAGGGCTCGATCACAGGACCCCGGGATCATGACCTGAGCCGAAGGCAGACGCTTAACGACTGAGCCACCCAAGCGCCCCCCCCCCCAAAAAACAACTTAAGAATACTTTTGAAAGATGAACTAGCATTCATTACTATTTAAATATTGGCCATATGATCTTCCAATATTACAGATAACCAGCAAAGAGGTTAGAATCCAAATGGCGTCCTTACTACTATAAGTCTCTCATTATTTATTCTACTGGCCATCCCTCTTTCCCTTTATCCCTTTTTATCCTTATGAGATAGTATGTGGATCATACTGTTTTCTGTTAAAGTGAATCCTTGATCAAAACAAAATAAAACAAACAAGCAAACAAAAAAGAAAAACAAGAAAAAAAACATTCATCATGGTCAGAAGATTTATCACTGTAGTTTATACAATTACATATAGTTTTTCTTGTCTTAAAAAATACAGTCAGATTAACCTTTTATTTAGGAAATCATTTCTAACCAAACCAAAATCATACCAGGCCTGCACCATCTGCTTTTGAAAGTCTGAATCCATTAGGTGATCTGTTCTCCCTGTCCCTACCCCACCCCCAGACCACAGTCAACATCATCCCCAGACCACCATCAACATGCTTTAATCTTCAGAATTTTTATCTTATCAAGAACCATACACAAAGGATCATCAATTTGTCTTGATGTTATCATGTTCATGATATCAGACTGTAAGCCAAATTACTTAGACCTTTGGTAGTAGTATATAATGACTAAAGCAGGCTTCTGAGCAAGCCTTGTATTAAATAGTAGTAGATGCAAATTTCCAAAATACTTAAAATTGAATTTAATATTGCAGTATATGGATAATAGCTTCTCAAAACAAACAATGATCAAAACTTTTGTAAAAAAATATTATTTAGAGACAATAGGACATATATTATACTGTACTAGCAATTTAATATGTTATATTATTTATATATATTTGCATATTATGGATTATATTACAGATTATAGATATCATTTGCCTATTAAACATTAAGCAAATAATTTTATGTGGATTTTTAAGGAAGTTCTTCATAATTTATTTGCTTAACAGATATTTTCTGTTTTAATGTCATATTTATCAATCACTTATATTAAGATGAGGGCTCTTTTGGTCCTGTTTGAAAAATCCGTTCCTACCCAGACATAATAAATTTATTTACATATATTTTTCCCAAATGCTTTAGAATTTTGCTCCAATATTTTAATTTTTTATGCATTTGGAAAAATTGCAAAAATGTAATGTAGGATTCCAATTCCATTTTCTTCCATAAATGGAAATTGATTGCTGAAATTCCATTTCTTAAATTTTCCATTACTTTTTATGCTTTTATATGTATGTAGATCTATTTTTGAGCTCTCTGTCCTGTTGCAGGAGTGATTTTTTTCTATTCTTGTGCTAAAATATTTATTTGATAAAAATTTTATTGATGTCTCCTGTCCTTCAGAAGTGTCTTGCTTATTCATGGTTGTTCTTTCATATAAATTTTAAAGTCAATTTCTCAAGCTCAACAACAACTTCACTCAAATTTGGGAAAGGAGTGAGCATTATATGAAATCTGTTAGTCTATTTGGAGAGAGTTGTTATATTTAAAATATACCTATGGCCATGGTATATTTCTTCATTATTTAGGTTAATATAATAAATTTTAATAAAATATTAAAATTTTACCAAAAACAAGTATGGTTCATATTTTGTTAAATATATTTATGATACTTGTATGTTATATATTATACATATAATACATTATATATTACATATGTATAACTATTTAGTAGATGTTTATTTTGAGAAAATATGTATTTTATGAAACATATATGTGCTACTATAAATTACATGCAAGCACATGTTTCAGGAAATTTAAAAAAAGAACACCTAACCTATCATTTTCTAATATTTTGTTGCAATAGGTGGAAATGCAATTAATATTTTTATTATTCATATTTCTAGCAATCTTGTTAAGATCTTTTGTTCTAAAAGCTTACCAAATGATTGTTTTATATTTTCACATAAGTACTAATATATATGATTGATCATTTATTTCTTCTTTTAAAATCTTTACATTGTATTTACTTTTCTCAGATTTATTGCATTATCCAACAGAAGTGGTGACATTAGTCTTTTTCTTTGTTTCCAAATTTAATCAAATGCCCTCTAGAATATTGAGACCCCTCTGTTGTAATGGGACTATCTATGGTCTACTCATTAGGTTAGTTTTACCCCGAATACTCCACCATACATGATAGTCAATTCAATCCTTTTTTTTTTTTTTTTTTTTAACATCTTCTCAAAGCCTGTCTCTTAGAGTTTTCTTCTGCTCTGCAACTGACCTTGTTCAATATTCTGGTTCTTTACTCCACTCCTTAGTAAGATACCATAGCCTAGGTTATTTGTCTGTTCTTGAATTACTCAGTTTATTTCATTAAAAGATTGTATTAAAGGTAAATATTTTCCTTGCATTTCTAAAAAAAAAAAATCCTTATAATCTTACATGATCCCTTGATTATTTAATTTGACATGTTTATATTCTCTGTGGATTTGATACCTTTGCAAAAATCTGATGTTATTGTAACTCTTTGTCTTTACAAAAACTTTACAGTTCTCTTTAAAATCAACTAGAACTTTTTAAGCATTTGTAGATCTAAGATGCAGTTTAGAAATTACTAAAAGAAAAAACAAAACAAAACAAAACAAAAAACACAATTACCTTTGGCTCTCTTCAATTTACATGTAATCTATGTGTAGAAATTTATTTTGTGTGGTATGAAGGTTACTCACTTTCTGAAGGTTTTAAATCTTTAAATTTTGCAATAAGAACTCATTTTTATGTGTTGTAACTTTAAAAAAATTCTTACACGAGAAACCATAGATACAGAATTAACAGAATGAGGTGCTACAAGATTATTAGAATCTTAACCATCTTGCATAAATCCCTTTTACAACATGTATTATTTTTCTAAGTGGCATTACGCAGTAAATGTTTTCATATCAAAGGTGTTTTTATGCAGATACAAGGTTTTGGCCAGTCTTGAATGTAGTAATTACCAATGAGGATCTATATTCCATCCAATTTTCTGGTCCATAATGCATTACAGAGATTTTATTTGCAATTAGGTGTCAGTAGGAGGTGAAACATACTATACACACACACACACACACACACACAAGCAAAATCATTACCGTTCTTCTCTGCCAGAAATATGACCTTCTCTTTGAAGGAATGAAAGATAAGCAGTCTAATTGTATCTTTGAATCACAAGACTGTTGAAAATACATTTGCAAGGATGAAAGGCAATTAAATGTGCCTGCCAAACCTGGTGTTTATATTACAAACGATTTCTTTAGTTTGATTCATTAAGAATAATATCATTATTGGAGAGAGAGATGATAAAATGATAAAATGTATTAAGTCTTACAGACAGTGCAAAACTATTTTTTCCTTTCATTGTTTTTTGGGGGCATTGTTTTGTTATTCTTGTTATGTTTTTTACTCTTTCTGGATAGCCAGTTGTTAAGGAATAGGGCATTCATATTGTTCATTGAAGAATTCTCCCTAGTTTGAGGTTGTATCCAGACAACCTTCATAGCAGTGAGGCCCCTCTGTTGAGGTGGGACAATCAGCCAAGCTAGTCAAAAGGATGTTAGAATCATTTTGCTCTCCCTACTTTTAGGATTTTTGTTTAGTTACTGACTTAAGCAACTTTTTTTTTAAGATTTTATTTATTAGAGAGAGAGAACACAAGCAGGGGGAATGTCAGGCAGAGGGAGAACCAGGCTCCTCACTGAGCAGAGAGCCCAATGTGGGGCTGAGTCCCAGGACCCTGAGATCATGACCTGAGCCAAAGGCAGACGCTTAACCAACTGAGCCACCCAGGCGTCCCTGACTTAAGCAACTTAATCATGATGAGCTTCGGTATGTGCTGTTTGTATGTGTACCTGTGTGTGTTGCATATAACATGTTAATATTTTTTGGTTTTGGATCTGTTGGTCTATCATTTTCGTCAAAATTGAATGGTTTCTGGATATTTTCATTCGAAATATTTTCTGTCCCCTCCTTTGTTTGTTACCAGAACTCCATTCCCACTTGTGTTAGGTTGCTTAGTTACACTGCTTATTCTTTTTGTTTGTTTTTTGTCTATTTGCTAAAATTTTAAGTCTGTCACTAATTCAAGGTCACTGATTTTTTTTTCCTTCAGTGAATAATCAGGTTTTTATCTCATTTAGGGAATTGTTTATTTAAAGTACTTTTTCAACTCTAAAAGTTCTGTTTGTGTTATCTTTGTATCTGTCATTTCCTTCTTCATTGTGTCCGTTTTCCTTTAAATATTTGTGTTTAATCGATGTTTCATCCTGGTTTTACTAATTTTTTTTCATTTTTGGCTTTTTATATGTCTGGTTATATTGTCTGATTTTTTTTATCTTGTGATGAGTCCTATTTTTGTACATTTAGCATTTCCGATAACTATTTTTGGATGCCAGACAGTAATATAACACTGTGCAGTGTGTGAATTTTGCTGACTTCCTTAAAAAGCGTTGGGCTTTGCTATTATACAGGCAGTTAATTGACTTCCAAATTAATTTGATCCCTGTTTTAATATTTGCAAGGCTGTGTCTAGGGGAATCTTCCCTCTGTATCAGCTTATTAATAAAGCTTGACTCTCTGGGGTCTGTACTGTATCAGGGGATCATTAAGTATTTTCCACTCTTACTATCCAGAATGTTAATATCTCTCCCCAACTTGTTTGAGCTCTGAGAATTGTTTATCTTATAACTGTATGTTTGGTTTTTGTCTTGTATTTAATTTCAATGTAGCTTGCGTAGTCTAGTACTAATCAAAAACTCAAGAGGATGTCTTGCAGATGTCTGGAGCTCTCTCTCTATAGTCCCCTCCTTTCTGGTACTTCTACCTGCAAATTCTAGCTTCCTCAGTTTCCAAGAACTCCAGTTTCTTCCTTCTCAAAATAGTCTGCTGGGTTCTGTAGGGTGTTCCACCCTTGTCCCTGCAGCCCAAAAATGTCTCAGACAGAAAGCCATCATGATCACAAGGCTCACCTCATTGTTTTTTCCCTCTCAGAAATCACAGTCCTGCTATGCCTATTATTGAAAATCTAAAAGCAGCTGATGTACGTTTTTTCCTGTTTTCTACTTGTGTTTTGTGGAAGGATTATATTTGGTACTTGTGACTCCCTCTTACCTGGAAATAGAAATCTCTAAGTCTTTTAAGTTATATTTTATCTATAATTATTATATATTGGAGTGGAGAAGATGTCAATGTATTAGATTTTTTTAAATTTGCAGATAGAATAATTAACTAAAAATAACATTTTAGGAACATAATTTTCCTATTAATTACCCCTATTTTTTAAAAACACAATATCTCGTTTTATATCTTATGTTTTATCTTATGGGATGTTTAGTGTGTTATCTACTTTGGGATTTACTCTACTAGGATTAGCAGTGCATTTATATGAGGAGTGAACTGTCTTTATTAAGAAACATATATCATGGATATATTTGATCATAAAAATGAGGGATTTGGGGTTCAGGATAGAGGGATGAACAGGCAAAGCACAGAGAATTTTTAGGGCAATGAAACTACTCTATATGATACTAATGGTAGATGCATATCATTCTATATTTGTCAAAATCCAGATAATGTACAGGACCAAGAGTGAACCCACATCTAAACTATGATTGTGATAACGATGTTTCAACGTAGCCTCATGCACTGTAAGAAATGTGCCACTCTGATGGGGGATATTGATAACCGGGGAGGCTCTGCATGAGTGGGACCAGGAGGTATATGGCAAATCTTTGTATTCTCCATTTTTCTGCGAATCTAAAACTAGTATTAAAAAAAGAAAACCTTTAAAAAATGAGGCCCTCTGCTGTTAGCTTTCAAGGACCAACTCTGCATTAGAAGTTAACAGGAGTTGAGCAGAAAAATAGAAGGGGGTCATACAAAGAAAGTGTTGGAATATGTTCCCACAGAGATATATGGCAATGAGACATCTGTAGTGCTGAATGTGGTGCAAGATCCTTTAAAAGTCAGTGTGTCCTGGGGCGCCTGGGTGGCTCAGTCGTTAAGCGTCTGCCTTCCACTCAGGTCATGATCCCGGGGTCCTGGGATCGAGCCCCGCATCGTGAGCAGGGAGCCTGCTTCTCTCTCTCCCACTCCCCCTGCTTGTGTTCCCTCTCTCTCTGTGTCTCTCTCTGTCAAATAAATAAATAAAATTTAAAAATAAAATAAAAAAAATAAAAGTCAGTGTGTCCTATAACCCATTTTAAGTTGTTTGCAGAGTGACTCCATACTATAGCTTCCTTTGTATCTTCAAGTCTACAAGGCATACAATTGCCTTGTGGAGGAGCAAATTCTTCATTTTGCTTTATGTTTCTTATCAGTGTTAACAGATGACAAAAAAATAACAGCCTCAAGGCAGGAGATGGGTGCAACCTAATATTAAAAGGTTATAGTAAGAAATGACCAGGAAAGTTAAAGTTCTTGAGAATTGACAGAAATCTTAGATAAGGTGTTGAAGTTAACACAGTTACATCCTAAAGAACCTCAAGTGACATCTGAAGTTTTTAAACTTTGCTTAATAATATTTATTTTTTGATGGTTAATATAAAGCTTCTACCTTATGTTGATCTTTGTTATTTTCATTTGCAGTTTTTATAACTTTATGTCTAAATTCTGAGGGTTCAGATTCCTATGGACACACTACATAGAGTTAATTCTTATTTTGATTATAGAAAGGGAATGTAAAAATTCCACAATATTTCTGGAAATGTGTATTTCTTAATATGGATAAGTGTTTCATATTTCTTAGAGGAAGATGATGGAGCTTTAAATTCAAGGTTCTGATTTGTGTTCCTCATTTGCATGTTCATATATGGAATAATTATCCTTTATAGCTTAGTTTTTCTTCTGTAAAATGAGAACTGCCATCATTTTCAGAAATGGACATTTTAAGGAGAACTCACTTAAAAAAAATGTTTGTAGAACACTAGTCTCCTAAACCGATGTATAATATGTTTGGGAAATGCTACTTACTACATCTCTTTCTAGAAGATTTGCAATGCATACTGACACATTAAAAGCACATTGTAGTAATTGTGAGTCACTATAGTAAATTGAAATGTGTTTATTTTTAAATGCAATCTCTTGCCTATCTTATTTGAACATGAAAATAACTTTTTTCAGGTAATATGTATAAACATTCTTTATGATTATGTTCTGTCTACATAGGACAGAATTTGGAAATTCTCATTCACAAGCATTGTGGGACAGTTTGCCATCAAGTTTCCATAATTATATGTAACATATCAATTCAGCACACCTTTTTTTGTTCATGTTTACTTCTCTTTTGAAATTATTTCCTTATGGTGCTTTCTTTCAATAATGCTTCTAAGTTGCCTCTGATACAAGTCATTTAGAGATTTATAAGCTGTTTTTTATAAATTGATATTGAAATTTGTCTCTCATTTGATCAAAAGTATGCTGAAACTGCATTCATATTTCTAGATCGTTCTGTGAGTTATCACAATGTCTCACTAGACATTCTATTTTCTGTCCTCATTGTTGGTAATATAATTTGTTCAAATGCTGGAAACACGATGAAAAAGAATCCACAGACTATTAATATTGCTATACTAAAAATATTTCTTTTCAAATAACATCTTAGTTTCAGAAAGCATTCATTGTATTAGTCACCGTTATTAAATGCCAAAAAATGGTGATTGGTGACATTCTTTGCTTGGCAATACAAATTGAGGGAAAGTAGGAAAAATATTGTCCCAGATGAGTACGCTTTTATTCTCTATGGAAACCAAAGCAGCCATGCCAAGATAATTTATTTGGCATACATTACTATCAGAACACCCAACTCAAAGTTGCAAATCTTCTCCCTTTTAACACTGATAGCTCTTCTGTTAGAGTTGTGTGAGGACACCATGGAAACTTTCTACTGTGGTTATTACCAGTTATATCTTGGTGCAAAATCAAATGGATAAGATGGCAATGTATTGGATTTTTTTATTTGTAGATAGAATGATTAATTAAAATTATGTTTTAGGGGCTCCTGGGTGGCTCAGTTGTAAGCATATGACTCTTGATCTCAGCTCAGGTCTTGATCTCAAGGTCATGAGTTTGAGCCCACATTGGGCTCCCCACTGGGCGTGGAACCTATATATATGTTTTAGGAAAATTATTTTCCTATTAATTATCTCTATTTTTTAAAAACACAATATCTGCTGTACAAATATCCTACAATGAGTGTTTCAGGACACCATTATTTAGCCATGATTTTACTAACTATATATGGCAATTAGACCTTCATAATGTTTTTTTTTTTTTTTTTGCTTGTTTAACTTTTTTGAAGTTCATAATAAGTCTCTCAAATACTCATCAGTATGTAACAATCAAACAAATTTTGTACCTTAACTCAGTGTCACCCAGAGGTATCTATGAATGTTGTGTTATTTTTTTCATTCTCTATCAAACAGAAAATATTTAGAGGTAATATTTGCTTTGACAGTTAAATAATTCACTTTAATACATTAGAGATTGACACCCAAAATATTTTCTTATAACCCTGTGGAAGATACGTGAAGTGTTTTTGCCTATCCTAAGGATAGATAGCTGGCAATTTAGTTTTAAGTTGACATCTTTTTACATAAATTGTTGACATGCTAGTTATTACATAAATTGTTGAATTCAGATTGAATAATTTGTTTTCACAATTCACCCCAATTTCATTTAAAAAGTAAAGTGTAGAAGATGAAAAAATGAGAATCTAGTACTAGTGTTTATTAATTAAATGCACTCTGTATAAAAATGAAATTAATTATGTGTGGTTGAAGTGTAAATTTTTAGTCTTAATCTAAAACTTATATAAGAAATGCCAGACCTACTTTATCAGCTACTGTACCTAAAATATACTTAATAATTTGATATTTTGCAATATATTTTGACTTTTGGGATATCCTACCACTTTTGTGCACATGCCCAACTCATAATTTATAAATTGTTATGTATTTTTATATGTATTTACAGAAAACTTTATATAGAAATGGATGTTTCTTGTAGTATATATCCCAAGAAAACTGAAAGCAGATTGTCTTTAATACTTATTAATATGTCCATTTAGTTCCCTTTATCATTTTGCTGAGCTATTTAATTTAGGTAATCAATTTTAATGAATTAGGGTTAAATAAATCATTTTAGGAAGTTGTGTATATGTTTGTATCAAATATTTTCATGAGGACTTGCCTGAGATTTCTGCTGTATAACTTTCATAATTATAATAGTCCTCTTTACATTGAAATATAAATGAGGACGATATTGAATTAGGTATCTCCTTTTTCTCAACTGTTCTCATGAGTTAATGCTAAGCCATATAACACCTTTGTGCAAATGAGAAAATGCACCCCTTACTCCAGGCAGATGAAACCATGTGCCAGGGCCTATGGTTGGTTAGTGGGTGGTAGTTTGCATTTGAGCTCCCTCTTGCCTCTTTAGCTGAGTGTCTTTGTCCAGGGCAGTACTTGCACACCTTTCCCTTATGGCCCTACTCACTGTGAGGACTCACTTTTTAAGAAGGCTCAGATAAAGGTAATAGAGAAATTGGAGAGCATGATTATTTAAGCTCAACCTTGTTTATTCTTCTTGGGGACAACCAACTTTTAAAATCCCACAAGCTACCTCCTATTCATGAAAAAGATCATGACATAATTTTCAGTTTTTAAAAAAATTGAAATGTGAAACATATAAAATCTACTCTTTCATAGTGTGTAATTCAGTGGATTTTAGTTTATTCACAGAATTTCACAATCATCACCACTGTCTCATTTCAGAACATTACATCACTCCAAATTAAAGCCCCATATTCATTACCAGCTCCTCTGTATTCTCCCCTCCTGTACCCCCTGACAACCACTAATCTACTTCTGTTCTCTATGGATTTGCATATTCTTGATACTTTATATAAATGGAATCATACAATATGTGTTCTTTTTTGTGTTTGTTTTCTTTCATTTAGCTTAATCTTTTCAAGGCCCATCCATATTGTAGGCTATATCAGTACTTCATTAGTTTTTAGGACTAACTTATGATCCATTGTATGACTATACCACATTTTGTTTATCCATATATAAACTAATGGGTATTTGGATTATTTTTGTTTGTTTGTTTTTTCTGTTCATAGCAATGCTGCTATGAAAATTCATGTACAAGTTTTTGTATTGATGTGTATTTTCAACTATCTTAAGTATGTATGTAGGATTGCACTTATTGGGTCATATGGTAATTCTACCTTTAACTTTTGAGAAATGGACAAAAACTACTTTTTCAGCACCTGCATCATTTTACATTCCCAATAGCAATGTATGAAGGCTCCAAGTTTTCTACTTTCTTGCTAGCATTTATTATTATCCATCTTTTTTTTATTCTAGCCATCCTAGTGTGTGTGAAGTGGTATCTCATTGTGGTTTTAACTTGTACTTCTCTAATGACTAATGATGTTGAGCATCTTTTTATATGCTTATTGACAACTTACATATCTTCTTTGAAGAAATGTGTATTGAAATCCTCTGGCCCTTTTTTAAATTGGGTTATTTTTCATTTTGTTTGTTGAGTTGTAAGTGTTCTTTATATATTCTAGATACTAGTCCCTTATTAGATGATTTGCAAATATTTCCCTCCATTCTTTGTGGTAATTTCATTTATTGGTTGTATCTTTTGAAGCATAAAAGTTTACAATTTTTATTAAGTCTAAATAATTTAATTTGTGTTTCTTGTGTTTTTGGTGTGATTTCTAAGAAATCATTGCATAATTTAAGGTCATGAAGATTTACATTTGAGTTTTTTCTAAGAGTTTTATAGTTTTAACTCATTTAGGAATTTGATCAATTTTTAGTTACTTTTTGTATATGGTGTGAGGTGAAGATATGTTTAATGCTATAAAGTCAAAGCAATTTTTAATCTAGGCCTTTGAGTTCATTAGCAAAAAATTCCCTTAAAAATATGAACAGTTTTGGTTTTTTTTTGCTTTTAATCATATTTCATATTCCAGAGTCACATTCAGAGATCTGATGTGACAAGTCCCCTTATCTTCTATGTTACTTTACCCTTCTATTACCATTTCTTCATCTGTTTCAAATTAAAGATAGCTACTATGAGATTATCAGCTCCGAATGGGAAAGACTCCCTCTTTATCTGGTTGTTGACTTGAATCACATTTTTAACTAAAACTTCCTCAGCCTCTGTCATTCAAATGCTTTTAAAATCCAGTCACTTAGAAATTTTCAGTCCCCCAAGGCCTGAATTTTGGAACTATCTTTATTTCTTTGTATTTCTATTGACTGCTGGCCAATTCTTTCCAGGACTAACATTTATTTTTATTAATATCTTATTAAATTCAGACACCAACACACACAAATGTTTTGATTGCCACTCCCTTCCCCTAGAACTGCTAGCTCAACCATAGTCTGTTGGTGTGTATTTCTTTTTGTGTCTCCTGAGAGAGTACAATATGTACTTTATAAATCTAAGAGATCATCAAACATAAACTTCAATGGAACTACAAAGGCCTGTATTCTGGGTATACAAACAAATAGCAAGTCTCTAGATCCACATATAACAAATATAAATTATTTTTAGATGTTGAAACAAGTATTGAGTACTTACTCTGTGTGGAGTTATACGTGTATCAGGTGATATCTTTGGCAATTGTAAAATGACCTAGTCACAGTTTCAGCCCTTGAAAAATGTTCAGTAAGATAGACATTTATAAAAAACTTAACAAAAATGCAGTTTATATTTTTTGGCTATAAATTACAAATGATGTGAATGTTATAGTTATTAAAAAGGAAGACAATCTTAGGAAGTATATTTTCTATATGGATTTTATTTATTTTTTTAATTTTTTTAAAGATTTATTTATTTATTTGACAGAGAGAGACACAGCGAGAGAGGGAACACAAGCAAGGGGAGTGAGAGTGGGAGAAACAGACTTCCTGATGAGCAGGGAGCTCAATGCTGGGCTCGATCCCAGGACCCTGGGATCATGACCTGAGCCGAAGGCAGACGCTTAACAACTGAGCCACCAGGTGCCCCTAGACTAAGTCTCTTATTGATACTACATTCTCTTTTAGGTGATGAACATAAAAGACTGAAAGTTTTAAATTGGGGGTTATGCAAAGGGTAGCTATGAAGAACAGAAGTCAAATGCTTTTTGTTCAAAAACAATTATAACAAAGCCAGCAACCTGAGAGAAGTGACATGAGACTGATTATAAGAATATTGTAAAGATGTTTTTATCAGATAAAATACAGAAGAAATTGGGGGGGGGGCAGTATTTTTATAAGATTCTAGCATGACTTGAAAAACTGGTTAGATCCACCAAATTACAATTAAAACTAAACCAGAAGGTGAAGAGCAGTGGTCTGTTCAATGATCAGATCCAAACTCTTTATGCAGTGGTACATACAATGTACAGTAAAGTCTGCAGTCACTCGGAGGTGTCCCTTCTTAACCAGGTGATGAACTAATGGGTTAATTTATTTTATGGTTCTGAATTCAAAAAGAAGTTAAAAGCCGTCTTTAATTCCTTGAGAAATGTGGTGTTTTAAATCTCCACTATCTAGACTTGGTCTTTACAGATGCCTGACATCCATACCTGATTACCTTGTAAGGAAAACAATGTGCCAGAAGTTTATTTGGGGAGCACTGGTACTGGGCTTATAGTTCCAGAGCAGTTTTCACTGTACTTCCAGGACAAACATATTTAATCTGTGATCTTTAGCAAGACACTACGATCCCACCTGTGGTAATGTGGCAACTAGAGAATGCAGCAAATGAACTTGGTAATCTAGTTAACAGGACTTCCAGGCCAAAAATTGAAAGGACCATCTGGTTTCTGCTCACTCTCTAGGGGATGAAGTGCTAATGCACAGATATGAACTAAAGAACAAACTGTTTTCTTTTTTTTTAAGGTTTTATTTTTTATTTGTCAGAGAGAAAGAGCAAGCACAAGCAGGCGGAGGGCAGGCAGAGGGAGAGGCAGGCTCCCTGCTGAGCACGGTGTCTGACGTCGGACTCGATCCCAGGACGCTGGGATCATGACCTGAGCCGAAGGCAGACGCTTTCCCGATTGAGCCACCCAGGCATCCCTAAACTGTTTGTTTTCTAATAAATTTGGAGGATATATGGATGTCCCATGACCATCTTTGCAACCCAAAAACTGGACTTAAAAGGAGGAAAGGTTTCAGGACAAAGGTTAAAATGTAGCCACAAATGTGACTATAAAAACCTTTATTCAGACCTTAACAAAAATCTAAGGTAGTGTCGTGTACATACTTTGAGCTGGACAGAGATGTCTTAAGAGTCTTGAGGTTGTACCTGCAGGACCTGTTAATAGGGATTCTAGAAATCTTCCGAGTGTTGTCTTATAAAAGCATTCCAGACAGTCAAGGTAGAGAAAGCATATGCAGAGGAGATTTGTGGATGTGGCTTTTGCCTAATGCAATGGGTTAGAAAGTGTTATACAAGAATCCTGCAAAGTTTTAAAAGTTGGACCAAGTTGGACTAAAAGAAGACAGTAAGAATCCCAAACTAAAATGAACATTTGGACCTCTAATTTTTTTCAAGCAGATGATCCAGGCTACTTTATTATTTTTTTTTATTTTTATTTTATAAGTAGGCTCCATGCCGAGCATGGAACCCAGTGCGGGGCTTGAACTCACAACCCTGAGATCAAGACCTGAGCTGAGATCAAGAGTTGGATGCTTAACTGACTGAGCCATCCAGGCACCCCCAAGACCTCTAAATGTTTTTATGAGCAGTTCGTAGGCTGCAAAAAAAACTATGCAACTGCAAACATAGGTTATTTCTTAGGACAAGGAAAGCATGTCTCCATGAAACAGGAGTATATAGGGCAGAATGCATAGACACAGAGCCATTCCCTGGAACTGTCTGGGACCCTAAACAAGAAGATAGTAGTAGTTTCCCACTGGATTTTACATTGCTACAGAGCAGTGATGGCCATGTGTTTCTCCTGTTTTCTTCCATTTTGAATTGAATTAGCTATTGCTGTTATACTGTACCCATCCCACCATTGTGTGTTTGGTATTTGGAAGCAGATATGTTGGGTTTTGGGGTTAACAAGCCTTCAAGCCAAGAGAAACCATACCAAAGCAATTGAAGCCCAGAAATCAACCACACCTGGACCTGATCCAGATGAAGCTATCTTAGACCTTAAGCTATCTCAGACCTTTGATGCCACTGTGGGTGTCTTATGAGGGGAGTATACATGTTTTGCACAAGGAAGAAGTGAAATAATTTGTGGCCAAAATTTTTACCGTGGGGTGTGATACCAGTGAGAACATGGCCATGCAATCTTGACACTCTTGCCATTAAGATTTGAGGCCAGTTTTCTCTCCCTTGAAATCTAAGCAGCCTGGGACTGCTTTGACCAATAGCATATGCCAGAAGTGATCAATGGAGTCTCACAGAAATGACCCTATGTGGCTTGTGAGCCTAGATCACAAAAGACCTTGAAGCTTCTGCCTTGTTAAAAGGAGAGAGCACTCCACTGGGTGCCCCGATCCACTAGATAAGATTAACTACCCTGGGGTCACCACGCTGTGAGGAAGCTCCATCCACATGCATTGCTTTTTCCTGTATGTCAGGAAATAGCAATGCCATATATATATACATATCTATATGGCATCTATAACCTGGTACAGTGATTTGGGAAACATTTTTTTTTTTTTTAAAGATTTTATTTATTTATTTGACAGGGAGAGAGATAGCGAGAGCAGGAACACAAGCAGGGGGAGTGGGAGAGGGAGAAGCAGGCTTCCCGCCGAGCAGGGAGCCCGATGTGGGACTCGATCCCAGGACCCTGGGATCATGACCTGAGCCGAAGGCAGATGCTTAACGACTGAGCCACCCAGGCGCCCTGGGAAACATTTTTAATATTACTTTTGTTTTTCCCTTTTAGATCAATTCCCATCTGGAATAAGGCATTAATTTCCCTAAAGGAGGGGCAGATATAAATGTATTTTACGCTTAAACAATAACAGCCCAGATGGTATGTATTTAACATTTAACTGACAGTTCAACATGCTCCAGTAGAATTTTTTAGAACTTTAGAGTTTTGTGAACAGCAACATTCAGAATGAAACAAGAAAAGCCCCAGACAGGCATGGAGCATAGTTATCTCTGAGGTTTGCAAAGAAAATGAAGTGGAGGGTGTGCTCATATGGGTGCTAATCCTCCACAGTATGTGCTTTAATGAAAATGTGAGAGGCAGGGTGCCTGGGTTCCTTCCTTATGCTTCATTTAATTAATATTTAAAGTTTTCCTCACCTGTAAAATGAAGATTGTATTAGGGCTCTGCAGCGAACCATAACCAGTAGGATACACACACTCATACACACACACACACACGTATAAAAAGATTTATTTTAAGGTATTGGCTCACACAATTACAGAGGCTGAAAAGCCCCCATGATCTGCCGTCTGGGAGCTCGAGAACTTGGAAAGCCGGTGGTGAGCTCAAGGGCCTGAGAGCCAGAGAGCCAATGATGTAGATTCCAGTCTGGGATGATAATATGTATATGAAAATAGACATATCCTCTTACTATTTTTATCATTCAGAAAGTGTTTATTGAACATCTATTTATGCTATGTTTTCAGGAGAATAATAAAAAAAGATACTCTCCAGATAATGATTAATACAGTCACTAAGGGCAAGACCTATAACTTAATGGTCTTGATTGTCTCCCCTGGCACTGTGTATGAAGCAGGCATTCAACAGACGTGCTCAATGACTGAATAAATGAAACATAATATGAAAAAAAAAATACAGTCTCATAGGAATAAGCAGACATCCACAAACAGCTATCACATGAGATGTATTGAAAATGTCAGAAGCCCAGAAAGAGAAAGAAATCATTTACACCTGGAGTAATGAATGCACTCTTCACACAGCTGAAATTTGACTTATGCTGGGCCCAGGCCCTTTCCTCATTAATTTCTAAAGGTATTTATGCTTTGACATATCATTTCTTCTTACTTGAATTGACTCCAGTCCTTACTGATAAAGTAATCTTTGAAAAGATACATAGCCTTTTCTCACTGTTTTTATATGTACCTAATCATATGACATTATTTCTATCACTGGCATTTTGATTCAGTTCACCTGAGAAGTAGTGTGGAACAGTAATGGGGTGGTTTAAAAAAAAATGTTACCAAAGTTCTGTCATTTGCAAGTGGAGACATTTTGAGATTAGCTGCTAAAGCCCATTATTAATATTATTGTTAAAGTTTCATTTTAGTTGGGGAACAAAATGGACATGTCAGAAATACTGTGATACTAGGCTAACCACTTCATCCCAAATTTAAATGATGGCTATAGAACTATCCACATGAGAACCAAAACATTTTGTAAGTCTGAGTTGTCCAAAGAATTGCCAGTAATAAATGGACTAAGGGCACTGAGACAGGAAGAAACATCACACGGACAGAGCAACTGTGTCTCTCAACAACTAGTCCACAGTTGTGTTCAGGGGAACTCGCCGATCTTATTTTAATGATTTAATAACCATTCAACCAGAGCAACTGATCCATCAAGTTCTCTGTCAGGAGATATGGTGTGGGGCACTTATTCTGCATTATATTTCTGTTAGTTAGACTTACTTTTCAGTTACATTTGACAGATTTTATTATATACTTAATGCTCAGCACCACAGTGATTACTGAATAAGATAGAAGAAAACCCGTAGTGTAATCAATAGGAAGCTAATCTTAGCTCCCTGGGGACATAAACCATATTTTAGGTAACTCGGAATACTAAAAATAGTCCTTCCTAAGTAAAGGATATATCTTTAAATATCTTTAAATAAAGGGTATATCTTTAATCTCCTATTTTGGAAGACTTAGCTAAAAAAATTGTTTTATCTTCCTTCTAATGAATGATGCTGAAAAATTGGCAGGGATACACTATAGATGTTGACTACAAGAAGTCATTTATATGTAATGCATTGTATTTCCATGTAACTCTGTTCTATTGCTGAACTGCCTACTTCAAGTGGTCACAGGCTTATAAATGATAATTATTTTTGCCCTAGACCTATCATTTGAAATCGCTGGGTAATGTATAGCTTGTTTTCATGCTGTATGAAATTTCTAGACTTCTAGATTTGATCTAGATTTTCTAGATTTTATTACTTAGTACTCATCAGTGTGTTTAGACTTTGAGCTTCATGTTTAGATTGAATATCAAGAATTTATGGTGTCCAGGGCGCCTGGGTGGCTCAGTTGGTTAAGCGACTGCCTTCGGCTCAGGTCATGGTCCCGGAGTCCTGGGATCGAGTCCCACATCGGGCTCCCGGCTCGGCGGGGAGCCTGCTTCTCCCTCTGACCCTCTCCCCTGTCATGCTGTTTCTCTCTCTCTCTCTCTCTCTCAAATAAATTAAAAAAAAAAAAAAAAAAAAGAATTTATGGTGTCCAATAAATAAGGCAAGCTCTATAAACTCCAATTCAACACAAAGATAAAGATCCTACATTATCGAACCCGAATCACTCAGGATGGTCCACATCTTGGACACTCAAACAATGAAATTCATGATTTCAAAGGAATTTTTCCAAAGATTCAAATTCGTATGATTCGATGGCATGGATATATGAGTAAACACCCCCCATCTGCAAGAGAAACATTTTTGTTAAATTCGTGAATATGTGATATGTATCTGGAAAAAGTAAATCAAGTGGCCGAACTTTGTTAACTACCTGCAAACACCTGGATTTCAGAAAGGTATCATTCACACCAGAATAACTGACTTGACAGTTTCTTTTGCTAACCTAGCCTTACTCAGAAACTCTAAATCCAGGTTCTTACAAGAGCACTTGACTAGGTAGCTGGCATAGGGCAAATGTAGCCTGGTGCTGAAGTGAACCACAATTCCTTTATATTTAACACACACACACACACACACACACACACACACACAGGAGTAGGAAACAACCATTTATCCAAATGCTTTAAAAAAGATTTAGTAGCCATGGCTATATTTTCTGCTGTTGCTTGACAGGCTAAGGCATCACTAGTATTTGATATTTTGAGGCAATTATTTTTATTGCTGCTAATGAAAAAAGAGGTTGAGAACACATGGGGGAGCACTGCTCAGAGGCATAGTGTTAATAGAAAATCCAAAGGAGGGGGATTAATTTGTACATAGCCAGTGTGCATGGCTCCTACCTCTTTTCAGATGGCTGAGAGAGATAGTGCAATTACCGCGTTCCCTTGGACACCGCTTGTACCTTCCAGATCTCTGCCACTACTTGGAACTTATGGGTCTTCTGGGAGGAACTTATAGGGTTAGTACATTTTTAAATCAACAACAAAAATGCTGACACACTCAGAAGGGAGACTAAGTATTTACTATAAACTGTGGTTCTTTACTGGGTCAGGTGCTTTTGCAGTAAAAATGGCTTTAAAATTATGCTGGTCTCATCAGAGGCAACCTGAAAAATGTTCCTTTCTCAGCAGTAGCATCCCCTGACCTATAAACCCATTGTTTAGCACAGTTTCAGAATCTTCTGTTTTCCGGCCATTTATGGATGGAAGCAGCCTTCAAATAAGGCTGCTTTTTACCCCTCTGAGGTTCAGTTGGCCTCATGCAGCTTTAACAAGATCCCTGAAGAACCCAATTCAAAGAGATAAAAGGATGTATGAATGCACATCTGTTTTATGAGCAGATGCGAATCAGAGCCAAAGTGTTTTCTAAATATTTTAAGGGAATTTAAACAACAGGTATTGTTTCATGCTGAGCCTTTAGTGCAAAATGCAGGCATTTGGGGAATCTATGTATACAAAAACAATTAGATAACTGTACTGTAAAATGTATCAAATCTTTAACCATAAAACCCAAACCATAAGACGTCTGTGACAGAATTGCCAGACATCCTTGAAAAATATCTTTCCCAAATTAATCTCTTAATTTTTTCCCCATAAGCCATTAGCTAATAAGAGGAAATTTACATTTTGGAAGATTTAGTATGTTCCATCCATCTATCTTGACTGTATCTTTGACCACCAAAGACTAAATTAACCATAAAAATATGGATAGAATGAGTAGAAAAAATGAGTAGAAAAAAATACACAAGGAGTGTTAGCAACATCTGTATCGTTAATCATGTTTACACCTCATGGACGGCAGAAAACAAGGGAAGGTATATTCATGGTGAAGGGCACCAAGTCTCCTTCTCTTTTATGAGTAATGTTATTATTAGGAATATTTCATTTCTGAAATGTTAATCATACATTTGGAAAGAAAACATGGCTTTAAGTGTTGATCTTTTCAAAGAGAAACAAGCGGTTCTGAGTTGTGAGGCCCCCGATATATATTCTGGGCTGAACATCACATCATCCCCCGAGACAGACAGAAGGCAGATCAAGACTGAGGGAATCTTGAAGGTGTTTGAGAAACAGAAAAACACCTGGGATTATCTTGGCGTGGAGCTTCTGACATGGCAGTGGGTGACACCTCTGTGGGCAGAGATGAAGACGGTCCCCTTACTTGTGGGAGCTGTAGAGCTTACATTCTGACATACCCCCTGAGATAGGGCAATTGGTTAAGGGGACAGAGGCATCTATTTGTATGATGAAAATAGTCTGTTCAGATTTGGAACATATGATCTGAATGCAAGTAAGAAAATCCCTGTGGCTGACAGAATGTGTGCCGGTTATGAACTTATTGCATCTCGGCTCCCCGTCCGCTCTTCCTTGTCTGCTGGTGATACTGGAATATTTCTGTACTGACAGGCAGCACAGTGTCAGTAGTGGGTTCTGGAAGGAGACCGGAGGAGAAAGGAGCATCTTCTGGTCTCCTCGTGCTTCCCTTCCTCCTTGTTCTCCTGGCGCTGAGCTGGTGCTCACAGCTCCAGGAAAGCTCTGCCTTCATGTTTTAGGAGCATCACTCACGGCTTCATGACATCCACAGACAACCCAGCTGGCTTCCAGTGGCTTCTGCTTGATGACTTTCTAGTTAGTTATGCAGGTGCCCCAGCCAATTCCCCCCAAGGTTCAACACAAATCCTCCCCTCCAGCCCAATGGGCAACTTCCTGGTGAATTTCACTGGCATTCTGCCAGGCCATTTCCGGACCACCAGCCTCAGCCACCAAATCTGGACGAGTTCTGGTCTGGAGCAACCCAGCAAACTCTGTTGCCAGCCAGTGGGCTGCACGCACCCTCTCAACAGTGTCTGAATCACAGACATCCCTTTCTCTGTTTGTTTTTCCCTTGAGCACTGTATTAATTTGCTTGTGCTGCCATAATAAAATACCACAGACAGGTGGCTTAAGCAACAGACATCTATTTTTGCACAACTCTGGAGGCGGAGAGTCCAGGGTGTAGGTGCCTGCAAATCTGGTTTCTGGTGAGGACTCTCTCCCTGACTTTCAAATGGCCACTTTCCTGCTGTGTCCTCACATGGCCTTTCCTCTATGCAAGAGCATCCCAGGTTTCTCTTCCTCTTCTTATAAGGACATCAGTTATATCGGATTAAGGATCCTACCCATATGCTCTCCCTTAACCTTAATAATCTCCATAAAGGCCCTGTGTCCAAATGCAGTCACATTGGGGTTTGAGGCTTCAATATATAAATTTGGAGCAGGGGACACACGTCAGTCTGTAACAGGCACTCACCCTAAACTATAGATTATTCTTTACCATCTTCTTTTATTCCCATTTGCTAGTTTCCTCTAAAGAGTTAATAATTCCTTATATATTAAACCTTTTCCATACAAATTACTGTGTGGTCAGTCTGCCTCCTGACTGGACCTGCTTGATGTAGGAGAGGGAGAGGGACAGACCCAAATCCCCTTCTCCTTATGACACTTTAGTGTATAGAAGTGAGCCTTTGCTGGGGCACTTGGGTGGCTCAGTTGGTTAAGTGTCCGACTTTTGATTTTGGGTAAGGTCATGATCTCAGGGTCCTAGGATTGAGCCCCGCATCAGGCTAGGCGTGGAGCCTGCTTGAGATTCTCTCCCTTTGCTTCCCCTGCCCATCTTTCTCTCTAAAGAAAGAAAGAAAGAGAGAGAGAGAAAGAAAGAAAGAAAGCAAGAAAGCAAGAAAGCAAGAAAGCAAGAAAGCAAGAAAGCAAGAAAGCAAGAAAGAAAGAAAGAAAGAAAGAAAGAAAGAAAGAAAGAAAAAGAAATGAGCCTTTGCTTTGTTCGCATTTTGATAGCCCACCTAGTTACTCTAAGTGGCCTGGCTTTAACCTAAGCCTGCAGACTTGGTTTCATATATGATTTATATCTATCTGCCTTTCCTGCAACTGGATTAAACCACATATGGGAAGATATCTAAACACTTCCTGATGAAGTCATTGCCATGATGTACTTGGCCTAGACTCCTTTAATCTTTGCGGTTGAGCCTAAGCAAATTCAACATCATGGTCAGTCACCATAAAATGAATTTCTAAATACGGTGACTGTTGAAAAATTTGTAACCCCATGTCCTGGCTGCCTTGCTGATTGTTTCAAGAATCATTTAAGAATTAGGATCAGTGTGTGTCTCTCTCAGAAATCAGGATGCTAGGATTTCCTTCCCTGGCGAAATTACTGCAAAGTGACTCAGCTCCTTTGTGATTAGGTCTGACCCTGCTCTGTGTTAGCAGGTTGCTTCCTGGCCAACTCAATTAAGGAAGAACTCCATGGGCCCAGCGCTGCCTGCTGGGCTGCCAGTTTAACTGCTACCTTCAACTCTGATTTCAGCGTTTACAAAGGAGCTAATTTTTGGCTTTCTAATGGCTTGCATTTAGATCGTACAGAAAATACAATCTGTGTCCCTCTCCACAACCCTGATTCCAGCCCCTGAATTTGTACTAAATAATTGAGGTCCTTCACTCACTGGTAAAAATATTACCTACCATACTAGAGCCCCCAAATTAATTAATTCCTTACTCCCTCCCTCCTTCCCTTCCTTCCCTTTCTCTCACTTTCTTCCTCCCTCCCTTCCTTCCTTCCTGTCTTTTTTTAAATAACATATTACCATTTCAAAGGATAGCCGGTTCTGCTATCTAGGGGCCCATTCTAAGGTGTAAGCATTGGAATGCAAGTTCAGAGATCTGGGATAGAGTAAAACCCCTACCTGAGAAAAGAGTAAATTGGGACGGAGAGGAGAGGGTTTAGATGTAGGAGCTACACAGGTTGGTGTGGTGAAACAGGAGCTTACAAGGGAAAAAGAAGGGTGACTGGCTCCCTGCCTCTATCCTCTTGGCAGCGTTGCCTGAGCGGTGGGAGAAGAAACACGTCCAGTGAGAAACACGAGGTAATTTGCTATGAGAGAAGATATCTTTTTTTTTTAAGATTTATTTATTTTATTGGGGGGGAGGGGCAGAGGGAGAGGGAGAAAGAATCTCAAGCAGACTCCATGATGAGCACAGAGCCAGATGTGGAGCTCAGGCTCATGACCTGAGCTGAAATCAAGAGTCAGACACTTAACCGACTGCACCACCCAGGCACCCAGATGGAAGATACCTTTTAAAAGTCTCTCCTCTAGCTTGCATTCTAAATCTTCAGCAAATTCTGTATCATTTACTAGCTTTTTTAGAGCCATAGAGCCATTTTGGAACCATGCATACCGAAATTTGCTTGGGTTGTTGGCAGCACATAGAAAAACTGTAGCCCAGGACAGCCCCACACCGACAGTATAGGATACCCCACACTCTGAAGACACAGGAGTCAGAACTCTGCTCTGGTCCTGCCACTTGCGTGCTGATAAGGCGAGTGGCTTAGCCCCTCTATGTCTCAGTAAATTTTCTCTTCCATGGCACGAAGACAAAAATCATAATGACCTCAGAGTTGTGAGGATTGGATATCAACACTTGCAGTCAGAAAGACACTGATGCATAGTGAGCAGGCAACAGATGTTTTATCTATTTTTAGTTTGCATGCTTTTGAAAGATAGGATTATTCGACTCCAGGCATTAATCTCTCCCAAAATATGTGTTCTCTTTTTAAGAACATTTGTTGATCTGACGGCTTTATACATAAAATACAAAGTTATAAAGTGAAGAAATGTTACATCTAACCAATGAACCCAAATCTCTGTGTACCATTTAAATCACTTAGAACCTGATATAGTCACAAGTTCATTTGTTTATTCAATGAGTCTTCTTTCTGAGCCTAATGTCTAGATATGTTGCGAACTATTATAATATCATTAAGTCAGATTATGTTTCTTGGAAATTGCTCTGATGATTGTATTAAACGAAAATATGAGTGAAATCTTAACTAGAAGTGCCTCTGTTTTGCTAACTTTGGAAAACCTAATTTGGTAAAACCAATAGTGAGAAACTCATCTTGTTGGAAAAAGAGGAAAAAAACTAATGCATGAGCACTTTATAATGTTTACATGAAACCTAATTTAATCCAGTCCTCATGTGGGGAAAAAAAAAAAAGCATTATCACATCTCTATACATTTGAGAAAATTGGTTCTTAAAATTGGTTTTAAAAGTAGGGATCTAAGCACTATACATGTATCGCCTTTGGAAGTGCATCTGTAGGCATATCGGACACTCTCACTTGATTCTCGTTTTTGTTTCTTGCTTGTTGCTCCAGTCCACCGTTAATCTGGCTTGTCGTCTCTTACCTTCATCTTCCATTTTCAGGAGTTCTTCCCATAAACCTGATAACAGACATGTCTTCTCTGGTCCTGTCGCCCTTCTTTCCATCTATTTCTTCCTGGGTTTTCTGAGTAGCCACCTACTTGAAGAAGCTTCATGGCCTTCCCCTTTCAAGTGTCAGTCCATTTGAATGATCTTTCAGCTGCCTCTCCCTGGGCTCCATTCAAGAAAAGGTAGAAAAGACATCAAAGATCATTTTAGTAATCTGCACTGATGTTTTAAGACAACCCACATGATTAGATTATCTTTGTCATATAATTCATTTCAGATATCAAAAGATACCTAAATATGCAAACCATGGCAGCTCTGTTTCACATAGCAACATATGAATTACTTGATGGTGGGGCGCCTGGGTGGCTCAGTTGTTTAAATGTCCGACTCTTGATTTCGGCTCAGGTCATGATCTCACCTCCCACCCTGCTTACATGCAGGCTCTCCCTCTCTCAAAATAAGCTAATTAATTAATTAATTAATTGATGGTAGTTGCCAATGTGTGTGACTAAATAATCAAATAACTTCAGAGAAATCATCTTATTCCGATAAGCACATCTAAGAAGGGTGATTAGTGAAGCTGAAAACGTTGAAAGTCTTGTTTTCAGTGAACATTCAAACCAAAGAGAAAACTAGAAAAGAAAAAATAAATAAATAAAATACAACAAAACAAGATCCCAGCAACATATGATTTCAAAACGTTGGTGGAGGAAACATGTTAAAAGTATCAAGAACATTTATTTTATCCCAAGGGAAGTGATATAATCTGCTTGGTCCTATATTCCACTTCATTCCTGTACACTTTGCAAATGACACCACTGAATCCCTCCTTCTAAATTCTTTCATTTCCCAGCTTTATCAAGCTGTAATCATCATGTAACATTCTGGAAGCTTAAGCTGCACAATATGATGATTTGATACACATATAAATTGTGAAATGATAACCACAGTAAGTTACTATGCTGTACATTAAATCCAGACTTATTCCTTTTACACTGGAAGATTGTATCTTTTGAATATCTCCTTATTACATCCACCCCCTAACCCCTGACTACCACCAGTCAGCTCTGTTTCTATGAGTTCAGCTTTTTAAGATTCCACATAGAAATGCAATCATACAGTATTTGTCTTTTTCTGCCTGACTAATTTCACTTAGTGAAATGCTCTCAGAGTTTATCCATGTGACAACCATGTATATCCATGTCACGGTTTCCTTCTTTTCTTGTGGCAGAATGTTATTGCATTTTATATATATATATATATATATATATATATATATATATATATATACACAGACAAACACATATACATACCACATCATCTCTATCCATTTATCTGGCAATGGACATTCAGATTATTTCCATGTTTTGGCTACTGTGAAAAGTGCTGCAATGAACATGGGAGTGCAGATACCCCTTTGAGAGAGTTACTTCATTTCCTTCAGGTGTATACCCAGAATTGGGATTGCTGGATAATGTGGATAGTTCTATTTGTAAGTTTTTGAGGAATCATAGTACTGTTTTCTATAATGGCTGCACCAATTCACAGTCACATCAACAGGGCTCTAGTGTTCCCATCCTCACCAGCATTTGTCATCTCCAGTCTTCTTATTAATAGCCATTCTAACAGGTGTGACATGATATCTCATCATGGATTGGATTTGCATTTGCATGATGACCTAGTGATGTTGAGCATCTTTTCATGTATGTGTTGGCTGTTTCTTTGGAGAAGTATCTATTCATGTCCTTTGCCTGGTTTTATACATTATTTGTATTTTGTTATTGAATTGTATGATTTCCTTAATATATTTTCGATATTAACCTCTTCTCAGATAGATGGTTTGTAAATATTTTCTCCCATTCCACAGATTGCCTTTTTGTTTATTGATTGTTGCTCCTTTTTTGTGCAGAAGTTTTTTATGTTTGGTATAGTTTCACTTACGGACTTAACACTTTTGTTGCTTGTGTTTTTGGTGTCATAAAAAGTCATTGCCAAGAACAAGGTCAAGGAGCTCCTCCCCTATGTTTTCTTCCAGGGATTTTACAGTTTTACACGTTAATGTTTAAGTCTTTAATCCATTTTGAGTTAATTTTTGTGAGTGGTATTAGATAGGGTCAATATTATTCTTTGCATCTGGACATCCAGTTTTCCCAGCACCATTTATTGAAGAGACTATCCTTTCCTCATTGAGTATTCCTGGCTCTGAAGAATATTAGTTGGTCCTGTTTGTGAGGGTTTATTTCTGGGTTCTCAATTCTGTTCTATTGGTCTATGTTTTTATGCCAGAACCATACTATCTTGATTATTGTAGCTCTGTAATATAGTTTGAAATCAGGAAGTGTGATGGCTTCAGCTTTGTTCTTCTTTCTCAAGATTGCTTTAGCTATCCATTGCCTTTTGTGGTTTCATACAAATTTTAGGATTTTAAAAAATTATTTCTGTGTAAAATGGCATTGGAATTTTGATAGGAATTGCATTGAATCTGTAGATGGTTTGGGGCAGTATGGACATTTTAACAATATTAACTCTTCTGATCCGTGAATGTGGTATAGATTTCCATTTGTTTGTGTCATCTTTAATTTCCTTTATTGATGTCCTATAGTTTGTGGGGTATAGATATTTCACTTCCTTGGTTAAATTTATTCCTAAGTATTTTACTGTTTTTGGTGGTATTGCAAATGTGATTGTACTTTTTATTTTAGTATATGGAAATGCAACCAACTTTTGTATATTGATTTTTATCCTGCAAATTTACTGAATTTGTTTATTATTTCTAATATTTTTTTTGATGGAGTCTTTAAGATTTTCTATATACAGGGTGATGTCATCAGCAAAGGGAGATCATTTACTTCTTCCTTTCTAATTTGGATTTTTTTTTTCCTTGTGTAATTGCTCTGGCTAGGACGTCCAGTACTGTGTTGAATAGGAGTGCCGCAGGTGGGCATCTTTGATTTGTTCTTGATCTTAGGAGGAAAGTTTCAACCTTTCACCATTGAATATGTTAGCTGGGGGTTATTGTATAGGGCCTTCATGATGCTGAAGTTGTCTGAACTTTGTTATTTCCCAATATCTGAATGCACCACTTCATATTCACAGTAAGCTTGCATAATTTATTCCCTCATTATTCATGTTATTAAAATCATATTGTAGCTCTTTATGTTCTGTTAGGTATTGCAGGTGTAATAGTAAATGAAACACGGCCCTAATTTTTAAGATGTTTTCCTGTAGTTGGGAAGACAGTTAAGTAAGTTGGCATTGAAAGAATAGTGGCAATTTTGTTGCTATAGAAGTTTGGGCACTAAGGCCTTTAGAAGGAGGTCCCTAGAGCATTTTAAATGTGAATGGAAATGGGTTCAAAGGGAGAATCTTTTGTAGGGACCAACTACAATAAACTAGTTAACTTGGCCACGGGGGAAAAATGGCTCAGACTTGTTGGTCTCTTAATAAAGAAAGAGATCTTTGCCTCACAGACTCTTTATATACCTCTTACCTGATAGCATCAGATAGTGGTGATCTCTTGCCTGAATGTCACCAAGGTGTGACAGCTAATCTTTACCCTGTCCTACTTGACTTTTTCTCATCCATTGACCTTCCTTTGTGTCAAAAATTCTGATCTGTGGGCTGGGGCATTGGAATGATGCTTTGGAGAGCATTAGATTTGAAGTCAGGCAGACATTGGATTTCAACCCAGTGTCTGTCTCTTACTAAACTTGAATAGTTCCCCCACCTTTTAAACCTTAGCCTCCTCCACATGTCAAGTGAAGCTAATAATAATGCTTATGTAATAAGGCATCTAAAGTATGTAGCATGTTCCTGGTATATACAGGATACATAATAATTATTAGTTTCTTTTTTCAAATTAGGGTTGTTGAGCAGATGTGCAACCAGTTCTTGGAAATGCTCTTCAGACCAAAACCCCTCCTAGAATTTCAGACAATAGAACATCCTTTGACATTAATAGGGGTTTGGGATAATCTAAAGGGCACAATCTGCAATTTCTCACACTTACCATGTTTTATGCCACTGTGGTTTTGCATCTGCACTACAACCAAAGAACTGTTGTTACTCACGCTTCATGGTTCACTTTGATGTCAAATCCTCTGAGGTACTTCCCTAATCTGGCCTTTCTTCTCCAGAGTAAGTTTTTCATTTCCTGCCATGTATTTCAACAAATACGTAGTTCTCAGAGGGGTATGGCCCGCCTGCATCATATACTTTGTATAGTTTATTTTGTTACACATGTCAAACTATATGCCAGTTATTTTTATGTGTCTATATGTGGAAGCTGCATTTTATTTCAAGCCCGTATTTGCAGTACCTAGCTGTATGCTGAGTAACTGCTTAGTAAATATATGAATAGCTGAATGGGCAAATGACTGGACAAATAAAAGAAAGATTGAATGATTTGGGAAAATGAATTTTTACTTGGTACATAGCTCTAACAAGAGTTGGGAAGATAAATTAGACATAGTCCTTCTGATAATGTGACAAATAAGACAACAAATTGGTAAACTTCATGTAAATAAGAAAGCAAAATATACTCAGAACTCCAAATCTTGAATTCATGATCTTTGTATATAGGTCTTTACATACTGATCTAGTTCCCAGTGTAAATGGATCCTTCATACCAAACTCAAGAGTAAGAATTGTGTGTGTGTGTGTGTGTGTGTGTGTGTGTGTGTGCGGGGGGTGGTACCCAGGTGGCACAGTCAGTTAAGCATCCAGCTCTTGGTTTTGGGTCAGGTCATGATCTCAGGGTCATGAGACTGAGCCCTATGTCGGGCTCCTCACTCAGCACAGTACCTGCTTGGGACTCTCTCTCCCTCTGCCCCTCCCCCTGATCTCTCTCTCTCTCAAATGAATAAAATCTTAAAAAAAAGAATTGTGTGTATATAATATGTCATATATTATTATAACATATTATATATTATAAAATACATATTTTATATAATATGTAATATACATATATATGTATAATCAGCTTATCATAACACCATTTAATCTGTTACTATGGCATAAGGAACAGTAGTTAGTTAACATATTATCATAATGGACCAGACAACTAATCTCAACAACTACGTGCCCAAATACCTCTTTTATCAATAGAGTTTTCTTTTATCACCATTCTCTAGTTAGATCTTAATGACTTTTCATTCAACTAAAGTCAAGTCATCTATTATATATTAAGATATTGTATTTGAGAATGAATTTGAATGAAATAATTAAAATTGCTGCCTAGGTATTTTTCTCTGCATGTCTTCTAGTAAAATTCTCTTTTTGCATCTTTTTCATAAATCTTGGGGATTCAAATAACATATACTGGTATGTTGAAAACTGATACCCTATTAATTAAATGAATAAAGCAAGACACACTTTGAATTTAGCTTAATAAGCAAACCAAAGTGAAAGCAGCTGTGTCCCATTAGCTTCTGATTTTCTGCAAAATAGAGAGGGAATCAGATACACAATAAGAGTGTCTAAAATTGAGCAGCTTCTGGTTATGTTGCTATAGCTACCAGAGGTCTTTTTGATGCTTTACTGGGTTGGCAAAGAAATAGACTGTTTGGAATAGTCACACTAAAAACTCTTATGCACTGAAATAGTGCTGACATTTGACCATGAGTCTTCAGTTCCTCCACAGAGTTAACACATGGATATGAAAGGAAAAGGAGAAGAATTCAAATTACCTCATGAACATTAGATCATTTTTTCTATTACCCAAGGGAGGGAAATCCTGCAGTTTAAAAACAAACATGAGGGTAGAAGCATTCCAAATTATTTATATGCTACCTGTAGAAAGCTGATCTGATAGCTCTCAATAAAAATAAACCCACTTGGGAGGGCATTTAGGAAGTGAAGATGTTAGTGATACACAGAATAGGGAACATATATATCTTAAAGGAACTCTTTTCCTTAAGGAACTCCTGTAGATATGCATGGCCCCATCAAGAATCTCCCTCTGCTAGTTTGGCTCTGTAGCTATAACGAGAAGTATATCCAAGAGGAAATAATCAAAGTTAGAAGACATACATTTCCCTACTCTTTAAAAATAAATGCAGAGGTTAAGTGTCATTTTTTCCCCCAGAAATCTCAATAGCACCATATAGGGTTGCTGTAATAACTCTTAAAATTTCCTGGAGGATCATATCATGACCATAAAGAAGTCACACTGATTCCAAGAATACTTGGGAGTTCATTATGTTCTTTTGGAGTGGGTGCCCATACTCCCTCCGTCCTGCCATTTGTTCTTAGGAGAGAAATGCTTTTCTTTTAAAAATAAAATATTAAACAGAAACAGAGTCAACCTCTAAGAGTCAAGCAGACTCCAGGCTGAGAAGGGGCAAGGCCACATGGCTCAGAATCCTCTTCTTTTCAATTTACCTAGTCTCGTGTTTTTCTGCCCTAATTAAAATCACCAATACCACATTGGCCCCATGAACAGTTTTCTTAAAATTTCAGGCTCAAGTATACACAGCTTCTTAGCACACAATGTCTCCATAAATATTTGTGAAATGACAGAACTGTGAATGACAGCATTCATTTTCAGGGCAACGGTCTAATGATAATTCCCACACTGTCATGTACCTGGTTTCTCAGTTGAGAGACACATTTCATTTCTTTTTAGGATTTTCGTGACTCACCC
Organism: Halichoerus grypus; assembly: GCF_964656455.1. Classification (NCBI taxonomy): domain Eukaryota; kingdom Metazoa; phylum Chordata; class Mammalia; order Carnivora; family Phocidae; genus Halichoerus; species Halichoerus grypus. The sequence goes on along the minus strand of NC_135717.1, from coordinate 49,259,219 downwards.
AATGTATGATCTCACCATTTCCATTTGACACAGAAAGTGTGATTTAATTATTTCTAGAACCAACTGGGTAAAGAACATCCTACCATCATAATAAGATGCATGGGACAAAAATGATACCCGTATGTAAACAGTACAGCTCTATTGGCACATTCTTCTTGCTTGTTTGCAGGGACATCAGAAGCTGTATGCAACATCAATAAATAGTGCTGCCCTTATTTACATATCCTACTGTTATTCCAGAATTGTGAATAAAAAAATAAGGAGCAGAATTTTTATATTTTAAGTACAAGATAATGGCAAGACCACGGTCAAGGCCACTCGCCAATAGCAATTGTGATGGCGTCCATGTCTTCAATATAGTTCTAATGCAAAGTGTGTAAGCTTTCAGCCAATTAATTTTCTGAGTAAAGATACTATAGCAAAAAGAAAATTAAAAAAATAACTAAGGTAAAGAATATCATTACTGGCATTACTTCATAAAAATCGAGTAAACTATATTGGTACACTACTACCAATTTCTCAATAGACAGATTATGTGATGCTGGGAAAATTATTTCTTTCTAATTTTCTCCCCCTCCCCCACTCTGTCCCTTCCTCTGTAATCTAAGACGAAATAGTCTGTTCTTTGGTTTGCCTTTCTCTTTTCTTTTTCTATGATCGTTTGTTTTGTTTCTTAAATTCCACATATGAGTGCAGTCATATTGGATATGTCTTCCCCTGATTGACTTACTTCACTTAGCATAATACTCTCTAGCTCTAAGAAACGGACTCCTTGTAGAGAAACTGATGGTCACCAGAGACGAGGTGGGTGGATGGATGGGCTAAATAGGAGAAGAGAATTAGGGAGGGCACTTGTGGTGAGCACCGGGCGTTGTGTACATGTTGAATCACTAAATTGTACACCTGAAACTAAATTAACTGTATGTTCACTAACTGGAATTTCAATAACCACTTTACAATAAATCTAAGATTAAATAGCATATAAAAATTTGAACCAAGTCATAGCAGTAATTAGTCAACACATATATTTACAGACTATATGTATCTCTAACTTCTCTTTCTTTTTGAAAAATAATTTTTAAATGAATCTGATACCAGCAAATTATTGCAGTTTGTAGATTAAGAGATTCATGATTAAGTGGATACAACATTATAAGGAGGCAAATTTTGTCAACAAATAATTGAAGGTTTACTCCTGTGCCCAAATTTGCCACTGGTAAAATGTTTATTTAAACATATGCATGGGTGTTATGTTGATGTGCACTACTTACTTATCAAGTAATCTTTAAGAAACGTTACAAGAATGATTTAGAAATAAAATGTGGGTATGTCCTTTATAGGAATGTTATAATTTTTCTGTTGGTATATAATTTTCCACAGTGCATTTATGCTCTGGCAACCTGGTATTTATATGTGAACTACACCACATCATCAGATCTCAGAGAGTTTAAATGACTCCAAAATTACAACATGGAAAAATGTGGAAATGAAGATTCAGGGTAACAATTTCAGTGCTTCCAGAACAATGGCTGAAGTAATCACAGTATCAAAAAGTCTACATGTCTTACTTCAGGATAGCAATTAAGCAAACCCATCTCTTTAGCTAAGACGAATAAATAAGGCCAAATAGGCAAGTCTAGTGTGTGTGTGTGTGTGTGTGTGGTGTTTGCTTGATTCTAGTGGAAGCTGTTTGATGACAGAAGCAAGAGATTCAATGTTATTATTATTATTTTTTAAACTTCTTGTCAGTTGTGTTTCAAATACAAGAAATACAACTCTACAGGTCTTAGCTCCATTGGTTTGAAACAAAACATGTATGGAGTTTCTGTTTGTTCTTGATGCTGTCCACTCTGCTTTTCTTAAAAAAGGGGACACAGGTACTTTAAATCACCAGGCTTATGCAACACTGTGAAAACAACATAATTATGAGGTACTGTTTCTCATGTCTTCTTTGTTTTCAGAGCAGGTGCGCAAGAAAAGCGCTGGCAGAGTAGCTAGGAAGTTTGATTTCAGTTTTGTGTGCACGAGTCACCAGCTGTGTGACCTTGAATGAGTTAGTCTCTAAAACTTATCTTTATTTATCAACATGGAAAAATAAATACTGGTCTAAACTTCTCAAATGATATATATTAAACCTGCATAGGAAAATGTAAATCACTAAAGAAATGTAAGCCATCATTCTCTTTATGGGGTGAGTCAAATAAAAAGTATTTTTCCACAACCCTGTTCAGGGAAGATAGGCTCTTATGATCACCAATACACGTTTTGATCATTTCACTTGTTTCAATGCATACTGGTCCCTCTCTAGCAATTCATAACTCTATCTATTCATCAAGTATTTCTTGAAAACCCACTAATTGTGTAGTTCAATGGAGAATTAAAAAGGTAAGTCATGGTACCTCTCATGTAATTCATGTGAGCTTTCTTCACAAATTTTCTATACTAGTGAGGTGTCATATTTATCACTGTTATGTCTCTGGAGAGACTACAGACAAACATTAAGGGGTAATAAAGGAGGTGTGGGTGCTTTCACAGAAAAGTTCTAGATCTACAGTGTCCAAAAGAGTAGCAATTAGCCAGATGTGGTTATGGAGCCCTTGAAATATGACTGTCCCAAATTGAGACTTACTGTTAAGTGTAAAATATATACCAGATTTCAAAGACTTAGTAAAAAAAGAGAATATAAAATATCTCAATAATTTGTATTGATTTCATGCTTATATGATCATTTTTTATACATTGGGTTACATATGTTATTAAAATTAATCTCCCCTATTTCATTTTACTTTATAAAATATGGCTACTAGAAAATTTAAAAATATATATGTAGTTCACTTACACATCTATTGACTATTGCTATTTTATTTTATTATTATTTTTTTTTTTTTAAAGATTTTATTTATTTATTTGAGACAGAGAGAATGAGAGAGAGAGAGCACATGAGAGGGGAGAGGGTCAGAGGGAGAAGCAGGCTCCTTGCTGAGCAGGGAGCCCGATGCGGGACTCGATCCAGGGACTCCAGGATCATGACCTGAGCCGAAGGCAGTCGCTTAACCAACTGAGCCACCCAGGCGCCCGCTATTTTAGATACTTCTGAAAATACAGGGACTTTTGAATAAGCCCCCTCCCCCCCCCCCAAAAAAAAGGAAAGAGAAAGAAAAAATCAAAGAGGAGAGGAAACAATGAGGAATTGAGGGGCACCTGGGTGGCTCAGATGGTTAAGCGTCTGTCTTCGGCTCAGGTCGTGATCTCCAGGTCCTAGGATGGAGCCCCACGTGGGGCTCCCTTCTCCCTCTTCCTCTGCCTGTTCCCACTGCTCCTGCTCTCTCTCTCTCTCTCTCTGTATCTCTCTGTCTCAAATGGATAAATAAAAAAATTCTTTAAAAAAATTGAGTGGTGTATCTTTGTTCGTCTTATCTTAAGCTTCAGGCCTCTCACCCAAATATGAATGTGGCAGTGAACAAATCATCTACATTGAATTTGTATGAAAATTAAACATTTCTCTTTTCTGCATTTTTGCTATTCTAAAAACCACAAAATTAAGAAAAAAATGTAGGAGAGAGTGTATGGGTGATCAAAAATAATATTTGTTGTAATAATTCATAATTAAGTGGCTTTGGCAGAGACAGTTTATCCTGTAGACCTTCAGATTCAGAGATACAGGCCGCTGTAGTCAGAAGGCAACCAGAAGTTTAATAAACTTGATTTGAGTTTAAAGTGATAGACATTTTTGGACCCCCTTAAACGTAGTTTATCTCTTAATCTACAAACTGCAATAATTTGCTGGTATTAGATTCATTTAAAAATTATCTTTCAAAAAGAAAGAGAAGAAGTTAGAGGTACATGTAGTCTGTACATATATGTGTTGACTAATTACTGCTATGACTTGGTTCAAATTTTTATATGCTATTTAATCTTAGATTTATTGTAAAGTGGTTATTGAAATTCCAGTTAGTGAACATACAGTTAATTTAGTTTCAGGTGTACAATTTAGTGATTCAACACGTACACAATGCCCGGTGCTCACCACAAGTGCCCTCCCTAATTCTCTTCCCCTATTTAGCCCATCCATCCACCCACCTCGTCTCTGGTGACCATCAGTTTCTCTACAAGGAGTCCGTTTCTTAGAGCTAGAGAGTATTATGCTAAGTGAAGTAAGTCAATCAGGGGAAGACATATCCAATATGACTTCACTCATATGTGGAATTTAAGAAACAAAACAAACGATCATAGAAAAAGAAAAGAGAAAGGCAAACCAAGGAACAGACTATTTCGTCTTAGATTATAGAGGAAGGGAGAGAGGAAGGGACAGATTGGGGGAGGGGGAGAAAATTAGAACGAAATAACAGGTTTGGTACATTGCCAGAAGAATTAAGGAAAGATGAGCAATTCTTTTGTGTTAAATTTTAAGAAAAAATAAACAAGTAAATGAAGAAAAAAAAAAAAGCAATGAAATTTTTACAGAGGAGGAAATCCTAGGAAGTCCTTAGAGCACATTGGAAAATGGACTTTATAAAGAAGAAGAAAAAGTAACCCTTAAACTGAGCATATGGACTTCCCAGCTGAAGCAGAAGTTACAATTTAGAAAATAAGAGTATATAATTTCTGAAAATCATGACAAGAGGAGCCCCAGGACAATACTGAGCTTTCCTACTGGATGTTCACCTTTATTAAATAAATTGTAAAACGTAAATTCCCTAAATCTCCTGAAAATTCCCTGAATACCTATGTCATGGGTATGCATTTTGCTGTAGTTGATGTTCTACTGTAACAAACCATTGTTCTATAACTGCTCTGAAATCAACTATTTCTCTTTCACAGGGCTTAGAGATAGGTTTGGAGTTCCAAGTTTTATAGTAGGTAAGGGAAGTTCAAGGGAAATCAGCAGTGTTTTAATGACAATAAATAACCTACCTACATTTTTTAAAGACTTTTCTTAATCTCAGAAATTTGAATATTAGTGAAAGATTAGTAATGTGAAGGGACCTTGGAGTTCACTCTCTCTTCTTTCTTCCCTCCCACCCTCTCCTTCTTCCTTCCTTCCAACCCTCCCTTTTCTCTGCCACTCCCTCTTATCCTCCTCCTCCTCTTCCTCCTTCTCCTCCTCCTCCTCCTTCTTCTTCTTCCTTTCTCTCTCTCTCTCTCTGTTATTTCACTTGACTGATGAGGCAACATAATTTGCCCAAGATCTCATAGGTAGCTGTGGGTGGACATGGAGCAAGAACTTAATTACTGGCTTCTTTCCAATATATCTTTTTTTTTTTTTTAAGATTTTATTTTTAAGTAATGTCTATACTCAACTCTATACCAAACTCACAACCCTGAGATCAAGAGTCCCATGCTCTACTGACTGAGCAAGTCAGGTGCCCCTCCACTTTATCTTGAATCACAGTATCAAGTGAGCACAAAAATATTTTGGTTGTAATCAAGAAGCTTTCGTTAGGTAATTTCTGTGTATCCAAAATTGGGTTAAGAGCTATGGAGGCACTTAAGGATGTTAACACATAACCCAGATTTCCCTCAATGTTGAGATATCAAAAGAATTGGAGATGGAAGCTTTTCTTCTAAGCATAATTATCAAAGTTGAATAAGAGTTCAAACTATAGAAGTTTTTACTTCTTTTCAAAATTATAATAATATATTTCATTGTTTATTTTATGAAAGAACAGTAAGCTTAGCTTTTCACATTAACTCCAGGGATAGGATGAGAAAAATTAATAATGATCATAAGTCTGAACTGTATCTTCTGTGAGACAAAACATCAATTTTTCATCAGTGATTTTCTACATTTCTCCTCACCTTTGTTAAGGTTATAAACAGGGAAATTCTGTGATAATGTGCCTTCCAATAAAGAAATTTGTAATAGAATTTGTTTGACCATCGGCTCCTGACCTCTGCCACTGGTTCTCTTCAGTGATTTCATTAACCTTATGATAATACAATCTCCCATTTTATACAAGTGAATTTTCTGGACCTTACTTCAAGTGGTAAGGGGTTATACACACACCTAGATTTATTTTTGTTGTTTATATGAATATAGTCATCACTGTTAGTCTTCCTCAGGATTAAAAGCCAGCTCCCCACAGGGAATAATAAACTCCAATCAAATTTGATACTTGAAACATTTCAAAATGAGTATAATCCCTGGAAAATTGTGGTCCACATCTTCATCAGCCTACTCCCATGCACTACATGGATCCAAGAGCTCATATCAGTGGTTTGTCTATGCTGGTGACATGACATGCCCCAAAACAGAAAATTGATTGACACTAAAATACCATTTTAATTCAGAAAAATGTTGCCTGGTTATACTTGTATTGATCTTCTGATTATTTTTTCACAACTTAAAGGATGAGTCTTGTCAAATTTCAGGAAACACTATTGTTTTCAGTAGATAGAAAGACTTTCTAGAACAGGAACTCAGTTGACACATATCATTCTTTCCCTCCTGACATGACTGATAATGTTTTTCTATACTCACTGGCATGAGACTAATAAGAAAATCATAGCAGACTATTGATAGCAGAGAAAAACATGAGACTTTCAAAAGGTCCCCATGCAGTTCAATGATTTGGGAAAAGAACACAGTAGAATGACAGATTATTTTCTGATAACATATGTGGACTATGTAGAAGATTATCACTTTTGAGAAAATTTTTAAAAAGCAGTAAATGTTTCCAAAATATCTGGAGTTCTGATTCTGTTACATAATATATATTGTCTATTTGACCTTTAGAGGAACTATCCTTACCTTAATGTACCTGCTGAAAAGCTATAATGAATTGCACTAAATCATCTCATATCCTAAGAGTCGGTGAGTGAAATTAAACATGTATTTATGCTAATATTATGTACAAGACAAGTTAGACCTTGAAACAGAAGGAAATTAGGAGAACAAAAGTTTGTATGATACATAAAATATAAAAAAATAATTATCATGAGAAGCAGAATATAAGCTACCACATAATAGATACAAATAAAATGAAAACTTGGGGAGAAACAGTTTACTTTCTTCAAATATCAAGAAAGTATTCACAGAATAGTTGAAGTTGGGGCGCCTGGGTGGCTCAGTGGGTTGAGCATTTGACTCTTGGTTTTGGCCCAGGTCATGATCTCAGGGTTGTGGGATTGAGTACCCCCTAGGTTCCGTGCTCAGTGAGGAATCTGCTGGAGAGTCTCTCTCTCTGCCCCTCCCCCCCACTTGTGCACGCTCTGTCTCTCTCTAAAATAAATTAAAAATCTAAAGAAAAAGAATAGTTGAAGATGAGTTAGATATGAAAATGAATGGGATTTCAATAGCAGATGTGTTAGGCCATGACCACTCTTGTCTTTTCTCGGAGTACAGAAGCTGGAATGAGTGTTGAAGACAGAGGTTGGCAAAGGTGCAGAGAATGCTCATCGTTCCTTAAAACATCTCACCTATGTGTATGTGTGTGTGTGGATACATGTAATCATCGTGTGTGTACGTGTAAGGCAAAGCCAGTTCTTCTAGTTGTGTCTAATACCCATTCCTTCCCCACAGATTTTCTGTCTCCTGGTAAAATTCTTACTGACTGTTCTGGTTTCAGCATAAGTATCTTGCTCCTGTGATTCATTTATGTAGTCTTGACTTTCCCTTCTCCATATTCCTATAGCTCATTTTATTTTTTTTTGTAACTTAACGTTGTATCTTAGTTACACAATTTTTGTACATTTATGTCCCCCATTGGACTATAACCTCCTCCAGCTAAACAAGTGAATGCTATTAATTTCTGTATCTCAGAACCAACCTTAGAGCCTGACACATTGTAAACTTTCAGTGAGTCTTCATTGTTCTTAACTGATTGAAAGAATTAATAAATATAAAGGAGTTTTTAACTTCTTTTCATTATTTTGAGTTTTTGTTTATGATGGTAGTGTAATGGCTCTTTCTTATACAAGAACCGTGATCATGACTTTAAGTATGTGCTTTATCCAGGTGTCATATTCCTGACTATATGCTTCCTGAAGCATTTTTAGCAACATAATTTTGTGGGATAAAAACAAACGTTTTTGGAAGATTCTGTTAAACCTCATAAATTATTTAAGTTATTGAAGAACTCATAAAGAGACAACTTGAACATTTCCTTTTTATTGCTGAGTATCTAGAGAAGGGTATTCTCCCTCTAATGTCAGTTATGTATAGAGGAAACACAGTACTTTATAAGTAAGTGATAGCATCTTATAAATCACTAACAGAATGTTCAATAAAAGCAGCATTGTGATCATTCTCTAATTCAAAACATAAATGTTTCTTCATACACAACATTTAGTTATAAAAATGTGAAACTCATTCTCCTCCCACACATTTATATGCCTACTAGAAAAACAGAAATTACTGTAAGTAGACACATGAGTATATAACATCAGACCTTTAGGTTACCTAATTTAAAGATAATGAACTTTAGGGTAACAATATAAACTTTATCACGGAAGACTTTTCACCATTCATAATAAGCTATAAAAATGCTTATAGCACTTAGATATAATTAATAGTGAACATTGATATCTTCCCCTGATGAGAAACACCCATTTTATTTAGGAATAAAAAAAGAAAATGTGATATAATTAAAAGTGTCTTTAAAAAGGTAAATAATGGGGTTCATACTTGGTTAAGAGTTAGGAATTTCAGTACTGGGGTAATTACACAGTACTACCCTAAACTATAGAAATGATTATTTTACTGTGCCACAGTCATGCCTTCCAAATTTTAACAGTATCAAATGATCCCTTCAGTTTTAGCAACAAACAAGTTTGGTCTAATGAATAGGTAATGTAGTCCATTTTACTTTTAAAATCTCACAAGGAGTACTGGAATTCTTACATTATAAAATATCAATGTATGTAATACAAAACTTGAAAATTCCTTTTTTATAACCATCCATGCCTTTTTTTTCACCCAGTTCCAGCACTCTCAACAATTTTATATCTCCTTTCAGATAAGTGTTTAAATATATACATGCATATATTTATAATTGTGAATATATGGCATTTAGGTATAGTTTTACATATATTTGTATATGTGCATTATATGTAGATGTTATTATACAGCTGCTTCTTTCATGTAAAATTCTTGGGAACAATGAAATATGACTATATTTAAGCTTTATTTTATTATTGTAAGTGCTGTCTATAATTCCAAAGTTTGCATCACAATAGTATTAAACTATTTCTGTATTTATGGACATTTAATTTGATCCAATATTTACTTGTTAAAAAAAAAATTCAGAATTCCTTTTCTGGCCATGATAGAATAACAGAAGACTTAATCTCTTGCGTTATATAACTATGAGCCAAAAGAAAATACATGAAACAACTTTTTCAAACATTGGACAACAGGAAGGACAGGTGTATAATCCCTGAGGGAAGGGAACGGAGCACAGTGAGCCATAAAATCCACCTTGGCTTTCTGCTAGAGGCACATTATAGACCAGAGCACAGGGGTGGACAAGCACTGTTCCATGACTAAGCTTCCCCAGAACTGTTAAAATGATCCAAGGCATGCCCTGCCCAATCCACCTCTTTCTTCTTTCTCTCCTTAGCTAAATAACAGAGCTGTAGTGCACTCTACTCCCATCACTTCCCCCTTTATCTTTCATAGCTGTTATCCATAATAAATATTTTGCATTTCCATTCTATCTTCACCATTAATTTTCAGAAAGACACAGACACAGAAAAAGAAAGCTTGACCAATGTCATTAATCAATATAACCTAATTGACAACTACAAGAAACTCTAACCAACAATAGCATTTTGTTTGTTTTCCAATTACATTGAGGTAAAATTGGCATGTAGTGCTAAGTGTAAGGTATAGAGCATAATGATTTGATTTGCATATATTATAAAATGTTTACCACAGTAAGCTTAGTTAACATTCATCATATCGTATAGATACAAAAAATGTGGGTTTTTTCTTGTGATGAGAAAAGTTAGGATCCACTTTCAAGAACGTCATCAATCAAATTGATATCATGGAAATCTGTAGACAATTATATCCAACAACAACTGATAACACATTCTTCTGAAGCTTGTGTGGAACATTCTGGGCCATAAAGCACACCTTAATAAATTTAAAATAATAGAAATCCTACAATGTTTACTCTCAGACCACAATATAATTAAACAAGATAATAACAGAAAGATAGCTGGAAAATCCCCCAAATGCTTAAAAGATTAAACAACATACTTCCAAATAGCACATGGGTCAAAGAAAACATCTCCAAGAAAATTTTAATGTAAACTAAATATAAATTTAAAAGCAACTTACCAAATTTGTGGGATGCAGTGAAAGCAGTGCTAAGAGGAAGACTTATAGCATTGAATGACTATTTTAGAAAAAAAGATCTAAAATTAAAAAAAAAATTTAAGCATCTACTTGAGGAAACTAGACAAAAAAAAGAGCGAATTCAATCCAAAATAAGCAGAAGAAAAGAAATACAAATGAGAGCAGAAACCAATGAAATTGAAAATAGAAAGTCAATATAGAAAATCAGTGAAACCAAAGGCTAGTTCTTTGAAAAGACCAACAAAATCAATAAGCCTATAGCCAGGGAAAAAAGAGAGAGAGAACACAAATTACTAACATCAGTAAAAAATTAAAAGAAAACGATAATAAGGAAATATGAAAAGTTGGAGGACTAACACTTCCTGATTTCAAAACTTATTATAAAGAGATAGCAATCAAGACATTGGTATTGGTGATATAACAACTATTTCGTTTGAACATGATAGACCAGAAATACACCCACATAAATATGGCCAACTGATTGTTGCCAAAGGAGCAAAAGCATTTACAGTAAAGAAAAGACAGTCTTTTCAACAAATGATTCTGGAACAACTGGTCAAAACAACAACACAACAACAACAACAACAACAAAATCTAGTCACAGATCATCCCCCTTTCACAAAAATTAGCTCACAATGGATCATAGCACTAAACATGGCATAAAACTATGAAAGTCCTAGAAGATACATCAGAGAAAATCTAGATGGCCTCGGAGTGGTGATGATGGTTCAGATAAAACATCAAAGACATGATCCATGAAAGAAAGCATTGATAAGCAGGACTTCATTAAAATCAAAAACATCTGCTCTGTAAAAGACAAGAGAATGAGAAGTCAAGCTACCGACTGGGAGGAAGCCTTTGCCAAAGACACATCTGATAAAGGACTGTTATCCAAAATGTACAAAGAACTCTTAGAACTCAACAATAGGAAAATAAACAACCTAATTCAAGACTGGGCCAAAGCCTTTTTCAGTCTTTGACAAAAAGAAGATATACAGATGGCAAATAAGCATATGAAAAGATGCTTTACATCAGGAAGATGTAAATTAAAATAACAAAGAGATACTACTCTATACCTATTAGAACAGTCAAAATCCTGAACGCTGATAACAACAAATGTTGATGAAAATCTAGACAACAAGAATTCTCATTCACTGCTGGTGGGCATGTAAAATGGTACAACCATTTTGGAAGATGGTATGTATCTTGGTTTCTTACAAAACTAAACATACTCTTACTATATGATCTAGAGATCACACCCTTTGGCTTACCCAAAGAAGTGGAAAACTTATGTCTATGCAAAAACCTGCACAAGGATGTTTATAGCAACTTTATAATTGCCAAAACTTGGAAGCAACCAAAATGTTCTTCAGTAGGTGATTGGATAAACAAACAGTGGTACATCCAGACAGTGGAATATTTCTCAGTGCTAAAATTAAATGAGCTATCAAGCCATGAACCAATTTTAAATGCCTATTACTAAGTAAAAGAAGTCAATCTGAAAAGGCTACATATTATATGATTCCAACTATATGACTTTCTGAAAAAGGCAAAAATATGGAGACAGTAAAATACGGAGACAGTGGTTGTCTATAGTTACAAGGGAAGGAGGGGTAAATAGGCATAGCATAATGGATTTTTAGGGCAGTGAAACTCTATTTCATACTATAGTGGGGGATATGTCATTATAAATGCGTCCAAACCCATAGGATGTCCAACACCAAGAGTGACCCATAATGTAAACTATAGACTCTGGGTAATTGTGAAGTGTCAGTGTAGATTCATCAGTTGTAGCAAATGTACTGTCCTGATTTGGGATGTTGCTAATGGCGAGGCTGTGTATATGTGAGGGAGGACAGTGTCTGGGAAATCTCTACTTTCTGCTTAATGTTGCTGTGAATCTAAAACTATTCTAAAAAATAAAATAATAAAAAAATTATCTGGGCCCTAATCTAATTTGTGGAGTCCTTTATTTTACACAAGTAACTTTTATGCTTGCGTTTTAAAAAATGCAGTCACATTTAGAGAATGATAGAGAGTAATAGTTACATGAAAGAAGTTATTGCTTCATAATTCCATTGAGGAAGATTACACATAATCATAAATTTGGCCAAATCATAGAGGACATAATTCCATGCTCTTTAAAATATGTTTGGAAGCCTTTGCTAACTGAAAAAGAGACATTAAGGGCCATCTCATTCCAGAAAATTATTCTGTTTATGTATTCTCATATACAGTTTTCTAAACTAAGTGTGGAATCATGCACAATTATTAGGAAATAGAAAACAGCATGGAAATAACCTCTATAAGCAAATTGCCTCCAAACCCCCTAATGGCCAAACTTCCATTCATATCTCAGCAAAGATAATTGATGGGTAGTTAAAAGCTTGTAATGTTTTGTCTATAAATAACAAAAAGTGTTATATAAGAAGCAGAACAATTAGCAGATTCTAGAGCTGTTCAAGTTGCAAAACAAAAGAGCTGCTCAGAACTCTGTTCCCTCCCGTGAAGAGCCTCCCTTAATCCCTGCCACAGCTGTAGTCCAGACTGGGGAGCACTATGTCCTACCCCCTTTTCCTTTTGCCTTTGCTACCTCCCTCAATGACAGGACTGATAATATCAGTAACTAGGTGATCATTGAGTCCTACTTTGTGACAGGCACTGTGATAAGCATTTTATACTCAAAATCTTTAGTAAAAACACACGTTTGTTGTGGGTTTTTGTTTTTTGTTTTTTGGTGATTTTTTTTTTTTTTTTTTTTTGGTCTTTAAAAAGAAATGAATAAAGTAATCAAGGTTAGGCTACTAAATAAGCATCACAACTCTGACTCAATCCAAGATTGCCAACATCAAAACATTACTTTTAAGCACCATGTCAGCCAGCCCATTATTTTATTATATCCGTTCCTTGCATGTGTTTCATGCCCCAGCCTAGGACCAGAGATCACATCTTATAGATGTTCAACAGACGTGTGAGAGAACCAGTAATTTCTAAGTTGTTTTGAGGAAACAGAGGCTCACAAAAGAGCTTTATTTAGGATATATATTATCTAAAGATTCTATTAAAACCTGTCCAGATATTTTAAAAGAAGAAAAAACCCAATCAGCTTTGATTGACACAGCTGAAATCTATGCAATCTGCCTTAAACAAAATTAGGACAGAGAATCAATTGGGCTTGATGTCGGAGTAAAACCTTTCAAGTCAAAGTGCTCCGAGTAAGATGATTACATCCTCCACGCTGTGTAGGAGAGATTTTACTTAGGCATGCCAGCTAAATTACCTGGGTTTATGCCTTGGAATTTCTAGGTGTTTTAGATTTTAGCCATAATTTAATCCAAATACAAGGATGTCTTTTATTTTTTTAAGATTTTTATTTATTTACTTATTTGAGAGAGAGAGCACAAGCAGGGGGAAGGGCCAAGGGAGAAGCAGACTCCCCGGTGAGCAGGGAGCCCGCCATCGTGGCTCCATTGCAGGACCCTGGGATCATGACCTGAGCCGAAGGCAGAGCTTAACAACTGAGCCACCCAGGCACCCTGCAAGAATGTTTTTTAAAGGGTGGAAACGTTAGAATTTAGAAGGCTACAAATGATTTCTCAAAATAGTATATTCCAAATGTGCAGACTTGTCTAGATGATATAATGGGGGGGAGTGTTGGTGTATGTTTTATATATTTTGACATCTGTGAATTAAAAAAGAAAAAACTTGTTCTCTAATTAAGTACAGAAAAATAATTTCCGTATGTCATTATGAGAAAAAGAAAGTTATAATAGGGCTACTTCCTTTGGTGAGATTTAAGGAGAGAAAAAAGTATGAGGAAGAGAAAGAGAGAGGGAGGGGGAAGAAAGAAATGGGGAGTGGGAGAAAGAGCGAGAGACCTAGAGCTAATACTCAAGGCAAAATAGGTACAAGAATATGTTATATTACAGTTATCTCTCTTAAACCATTAGAATCAGTGACCTATTTAAATGTGCTTTTTTTTAATTTTTTTTATTAACATATAATATATTATTTGTTTCAGGGGCATAGTTCTGTGATTCATCAGTCTTACGTGTATGTGGTTTTTCTGGGGGGGGTTGTTTTGTTTTTTTTACTTTTTTTTTTCTTAAAGATTTTATTTATTTATTTGACAGAGAGAGAGATAGTGAGAGCAGGAACACAAGCAGAGGGAGTGGGAGAGGGAGAAACAGGCTTCCCACTGAGCAGGGAGCCAGATGCGGGGCTCGATCCTATGATCCTGGGATCATGACCTGAGCTGAAGGCAGACGCTTAATGACTGAGCCACTCAGGTGCCCCTGTTTTTTTACGTTTCTAAGGCATTATTAAACCTACAAACTATAAGATCATACCGATACAAAAAAATATGTCAAGGAGTTATAAATATAGATTAGATGTTCAAATTTCCATGAGTAAGACATGTTTTGTTTGTTTGTTGTTTCTTTTTCAGTACTCTGATTACAACCACATGTTGAGTTATCTGGACTATGCCATCATTGAATTATCTCCAACATATTGTGATTAAAATCTTTTAACAGACCCTTGAATGTCCAGAAAAATAACCAGCCTAAAATATTAAATAGAGCCAAGTTGATAAACTGACCATTTGAGCAGAATTTACACTTAAAGAAATATTTGGTGCATATCTACTAACTACTTTTTATAATAGAAAATATTTTCACTCTGTTCTCTTAAGCAGTAACTTTCTCTTCTTCTCCTCTATCTAGACATCTTTGGTTACACACAGGCAATTTAAAAACTTTCTCACATGGGTACCTGGGTGGCACAGTCGGTTGAACATCTGACTCTTGATTTCAGCGCAGATTTTGATCTCAGAGTCCTCTGATGGAGCCCCACATTCAGCTCTGCACTCAATGCAGTTTGCTTGAGACACTCTCTCTCTCTTTCTTCCTCTGCCCCTCCCCTCTGCATGTTCTCTCTCTCTCTAAAAATAAATAAATGAATCTATAATAAATAAATAAATAAATAAACAAATAAATAAATAAATAAAATAAAAACTTTCTCAGAACTTAATGTGCTGGCATTTCCTAGAATTCTCCATGTTCTACAAAACAGTATGTGTAGTTACTCCTCAATCATCAATATATTCTCTAAACAGCCACTAGAGACATGAAAGCCTGATATGGCATGATGCTGTTTTCTAGAGAGTACCATATTGTCAGGATAACTTACATATGGTAAGGCATTTTTAATTATTTATTGGGTCAACAGTTTTTACTACTGTATATCATATGAGTCTCTCTTTAACAGAAACATATCATTCTAGATCTACGGTACACCTACTTTTCTAAGAAACACAGCACTTAGAAAAACTGTGTTTTTATTTATAGGAACATGGTATATATATCTCGGTGTGCACAGGTAAAATCCATATAAATGGGAAAATTGGAATTTTACCACCATAGCCATTTAAAAGCCACAATTCTTATAGCAGTATGCTTGGGGTTATTTGTCCCTAAAAGACAAAGAGGAAAATTGAACAGAAATAATACTCTTTTTAACAGTGGTCAATTGCTAAGTTGCTCAAATCACTGTCTATCACTTAAGATGCCTTAAATTCAAGTAACAAAAATTCTAGACTTAAATTGCTTAAATAATGAGAAGACTTATTTTTAATTTAGTAAGACCTAAGGCAGAGTGCCTACAGGGTTGGTTAATGCAGCCACCCAATGTCATCACCAAGAATCAAGTTCTTCATTTTATAGTTTCCCATGATCTGTTCTATTGACTTTGTCTTTTGTGAATCCCCTCCTATTGGAAAGAATGCTGCAAAGTTCTAGGTGGTTTATGTAGGTCTATTAATAATATCCAACAGAAGAAAGGAACCTTCCTTTCTTTTCTTATGAATCTCTTTTAATTGGTGAGGATACCTTTCCCAAAGCCAGCCACACACTTGCTCCCATGACTTATTCCCTGATAGGGTCACATTTCCATGCTGAATCAGTCACATCCAAGGGGAATGTGATTGACATGCTAGATTAAGATCTATCAATTAGGCAGATGACTTAAAGTGTTCCATTGCAAAGGAGGAAGAACATAGGCATGAATGTTGGGGAGAAAAACTGTGCGTACCCAGTGTTATTCTTCAATGCCATATTTATAAAATAAGTACCTTGTGAGAGAATAGTGACCAGATTTCAAATTATGTAAAAACTTAGAATTGCTTACTTTATAGTAGTTATCCCTCAATACCCTGCTTACTAAAACTCACTAAGATGGGAAATTTATGCAGAAATAACTGAATAATTGGGACATTTTGAGTTTAAGATATTCCCTAACAAAACATCAATTTAGGGGCGCCTGGGTGGCTCAGTCGTTAAGTGTCTGCCTTCGGCTCAGGTCATGATCCCAGGGTCCTGGGATAGAGCCCCACGTCTGGCTCCCTGCTCAGCGGGAAGCCTCCTTCTCCCTCTCCCACTCCCCCTGCTTGTGTTCCCTCTCTCGCTGTGTCTCTCTGTCAAATAAATAAATAAAATCTTTAAAAAAAAAAAAAAAAGAACATCAATTTAAAAAGCCAGCCTATCCTGGAGTTTCTTAACGCTTACCTTTGTTGCCTCCCAAATAATCTGGAAATGTTTTATCTATCTGTACTCTATAATCAAGCACTTGGCTTTATACATACAAAACAACAACAACAACAACAACAAAACTTCGATATTTTTAAGTCTGAAGTTATATAATCACAACCAGCTTTTGATTCTCCATTGACTCTTTCTGACAAGATAAAAGCTGTTTCATAATCTGTGGAAAAATTTTGGCAAATATATATTTTTCTAGGATGAAACTAAATATGAATAAAATATTTATTATGTACCTTTTATGGATAAAGGGAAAGATTTATTGACCACAGATCTGTTTAAATTCCTTTTCTTTAGAGGACAGTCTGAAGCCTACTTTGACAGTTGCTGCTAACAGTTAATGCTTTAACATTGAAGAACACGCAGCTGGGCTTCACACTCTGTCTGTTAAAAGAGAAGGAAGGCGACTTCCTATTCATATCATTTGAAGACAATTTTGAAAACTTTTCAGCCAAGTGATACTTAAGCTACAAATTCTAGCTCTAATGGTCAACCATAATTTTCACTTTACTTCTTGAGCATGACTGCATCATAACTTTAACAAACCCCTGCTCCAAGTTCTTCTCCGTCATAAAAGGTATATAATATGAATGACACTATCATTTTTACATCAGAATTTCCATTTTCAAAATCCTGACAGTTCACGTATGAAGCTAAGTCAACACAGATCTAGTTCTACCAAGACTTTCTTCTTTCTTTCTAGTTTAAAATAGTTGAAAGAGAGATTGCATTTGGTGCCGACATCTATAGTTCAGTGGTTGGTGAGTCATGGTATATTCTTTGAGATTTGCATTCTTAATCAGGAGTAATTTTTTAAAAACTCACATTTTATTTCAGATGTGACTCATACCTTTTTTTTTTTTTTTTTAGATTTTTATTTATTTATTTGACAGGGAGAGACACAGCGAGAGAGGGAACACAAGCAGGGGGAGTGGGAGAGAGAGAAGCAGGCTTCCTGCGGAGCAGGGAGCCTGATGCGGGGCTCGATCCCAGGACCCTGGGATCATGACCTGAGCCGAAGGCAGATGCTTAACGACTGAGCCACCCAGGTGCCCCTGACTCATACCTTAATATATATAGATACACAGCTTTTTTTCATTTAGTTTCCTCATTTGTAATATCTCAAATAATGCATTGAAGGCATCAGCTGAAAGGAGAGCTGATACACTGTATTTTGGGCAAATATAAAGAGGTGGATGCTCTGAAAATGCAGTACCTGGTTATCCCAATAAAGGAATTCTGCATCTTCTGTGCATCGAAACTGCTGAGCTTTTGTTGTTGTTGAGAATTTAAACTTTGAACATCCAAGAAAATTATTTTTCCTTGTTTTTTTAGGATATTTTGTTTCTT
Source organism: Halichoerus grypus (assembly GCF_964656455.1). Taxonomy (NCBI): domain Eukaryota; kingdom Metazoa; phylum Chordata; class Mammalia; order Carnivora; family Phocidae; genus Halichoerus; species Halichoerus grypus. The sequence goes on along the minus strand of NC_135717.1, from coordinate 49,240,970 downwards.
TTTAAGGATACTTTATTGCTTTTTACCATAACACATTCTGTATTCAAATAGCCCCTATTTCTGTTGTGGGGAAGAAAGGAACAGCTGTTTGTCTGGAATATCCACTTGTGAATTTTCACTCTTCTTCAATTTTACTCATATTGTTAATATAAAAGCTACTATGAGCAAACTATCTAGGCCCATAGCCAAGACTATCTGATATGAATCACACTAATAAAAACAAAAGGATAAACATTTGTATAAAAAAGTTATAGGAGACACTAAGCTGTGTTTTTAATGCATGCATCTTCAGAAAAGTGCAAGAATATTATGCTAATCCCAAACATATTTTCTCCTATGCTTTCTGCATCTTCAAAAAAATGCATCCGTTTTATTCTTAATACCATTGTTACTATTATCATTATCTTGCATAATACAGTGGCGAGTTATCTCAAACAATATGGAAAGAAAAATAAAAATGAAGAGATCTGCTTGAAACCTTCTCATTCTGGAGATATTCAGTTACCCAGTCATGACTGAAGCTTGCATAAAAGCCAGTGGTTGGCAAGAGCTCATTTCATGACTTTAATTCCTTTGCTTAAGGCCACTGTAGGTAGAAACCACATAAGATTTTTCCTTGAGGGGCGCCTGGGTGGCTCAGTTGGTTAAGCAACTGCCTTCGGCTCAGGTCATGATCCTGGAGTCCCGGGATCGAGTCCCACATCGGGCTCCCTGCTCAGCGGGGGGTCTGCTTCTCCCTCTGACCCTTCCCCTCTCATGCTCTCTGTCTCCCATTCTCTCTCTCAGATAAATAAATAAAATCTTTAAAAAAAAAAAAAAAAAGATTTTTCCTTGAAATATCGTGTGGTCTTAAACTGGCCATATACGTCCTTAATCCAGTGAACCAGTTCACTAAGCACTGGTGGAGAAAAGAAAAGAAAACTTAGCTCAAAATTGAACAATCAGAATCTGGAGAATATTGTTTTCTTCATAAACAATTCCTTTGTATGGGACTTGCATAGTTGTTTTAAAATGTCCCTAATGCTTTTAATTGTGCTTTTAAAAATATTTTATATCTCACTCTGTTGTTCTGTGTAGCAAAGCCATTTGAATGATTTATTGGCTCATTTTTATGTGAAATATTTCCACAAGAATGGCTTCTTGACATCAGGGAGTCAGTCAGATATAATGGAGTTCCGCTAACAAGCCTCATAAAAATATAAGAAACATAATAAATCTGACTTATATTCGTCATACATAAGTTGAAGTTTGAGTAATTAATTGTCTAACCCATTAGAGTGTATGTAAACATTAAGAGTTGATTCAAACAGAAAAAAAAAAAAAAAATCAATGCCTACTGAAAGCTGATATCCCATTCTTAAATCGAATCCCCAGATCTCTATGCTGACACATTGGCCATCCTAACTTGGAAATAGAGTACAGAGGCCTAAGGGTAACCACTGGAATTATGACCAGTTCTGGAGTTCTTTGGGAAGTTGGCTAGAAAAAGAGAAGCAATGTTGAGTAATTCAGGCACAGCTGGGCAGGACATTTCCTTAGTGGTACTACCAATCTCCGGTTAAAAGAGTCAATGGAAATTTTATGAATCATTAATAATTCTAAGCTGAAAATACAGCTGGCACTTTACCCTGTGGGTAGAAGTTTGAGAAAGCAAAAAATGACTGAGAGTATTTGTTTCTTTGGTTTTTCAACACATGATGATTTCTCTACCATAAGCGATACTCAGTGTTGAGCTCTTGATACTGATTTTTCTACAAGGTTGCCTATATCCCAGTAACATGCACAATATTGTAGAATTTCAGAGTTAAAATTAAATAATGAAAGTAAATAAAAATTTCAGTGCTAATATTATTTTGAATTGCATGATGCTTTTCATCTGACAATCCAAAAACAATCGAATCTCTTCAAAAGCTGATACAAGTCTTTAAAGAAAATGGCTGACTTTCAGTTAAAATTTTTACGTTGTCCTTATCCTGACACTAAAACATCTAACTTTGTCTTAAATTCAAGCATAAAATACGTCACTTAAGAAATCTAACACCTAATGGTATATCATAAAAGGCAGTCTTTTCATATTCAAATAGGGATTCACTTATATTTGTTCAAAATGTAGAAAAGACCAGTACATGGTCAGTAAATACTGAATATGAATTGGAAACAGTTATTTAGTGCGTGAATATAATTACTGATCTGCTCCTTCTTACCAACCCATTTCTAATTGCCAGTACTAAGCATATGGATATCCAGTTGTCCAGGAACTATTTGTTGAAGAAACTTCTCTTTCCTCATTGAATCATCTTGATACTCTTATCAAAAATTAATTAACTGAGACTGGGTGGCTCGGTCGTTAAGCGTCTGCCTTCGGCTCAGGTCATGATCCCAGGGTCCTGGGATCGAGCCCCGCATCGGGCTCCCTGCTCCGTGGGAAGCCTGCTTCTCTCTCTCCCACTCCCCCTGCCTGTGTTCCCTCTCTCGCTGTCTCTCTCTCTGTCAAATAAATAAAACCTTTAAAAAAAAAATTAATTGATCATAGATTTTAGGGTTTATTTCTGGAATCTCAATTCTATTGTATTGATCTGTATGTCAGTATTTATACTAGTTCCACACTGTCTTAATGATATACTTCATTGCCAATGTTTTACGTAATTTTTATAAGAAACAGAATATTAGGAAGGAAATGAATGACCAGAAGATAAACAGTAAAAACAGACCTTCAATTTCTGTATTTATAAGCATCTACATCCACAAATGTGTATACACAGAGTCTAGTCTACCGTCATAGAAAAGCTTAGAGAAAGTAAGTCATAAAGAAAGGCTATAATGGTACAGACCTATTTCCTCAATTTAGCGTTTCCCATTTTAGCTGTTTAACCGTGAAGGGTGCAGAATCCTACCCATCACATTTTAGCAATGTAGTTAAAGGAACAGACCAGATAATAAGACACTCTGGTTTCAAATCTTAACTCTGCCACTTACAGATTATGTGAACTTGAGAAAACCACTTAAGCTTTATGTCTCATTTATCTCATGTGTGGAGACAAAAGCCATAGAGCTGTTGTAAGTACCCAGTGAGTTAACATAAGACACTTAGCAGAATACCTTGCAAAGAATAATTGCTCAGTAAACAGTTATTGTTGATTTAAAAAAAATATTATTTCACAAGCATCAGGCTTTTAACTATTTGTTACAGAGACTTAGGAAAACAAACTTTTAACTACTTGTTACAGAGACTTAGGAAAACAAAACAAAAGCAAAATGTAAGTTATGCAAAAGTTGTGGAGCAAACTGGGTAGCAGTTTAAACCTGACCTCAAGGAGCTCACAGTTTAACAGGAAGAACAATAAAATAAAACTGGAGTATATGAAACTAATTGTAAATCACATCAAGAGGATATCCACACTGAAGGTTTATTTGTGTTTTTGATGAATAAAAGGTCTTAATTTTATTTATCTTTATGGGTAGTGCTTTATGTGTACTGTTAAAAAACAAAAGAAACTTACCCTCTGTGACATCATGAAAATTTTGCTTATTTTAAAATTGAGATATAATTCACATAGCATAAAATTCATCCTTTAATGTATAAAATTTAGTGGTTTTTAGTGTATTTACAGAATTATGGAAATATCACCATTATCTTATTTAAAAATATTTTCATCACCCCAGAAGAAATCCTATACCTACTAGCAGTCACTCCCTCTTTACTCTCCTTTTCAGACCCTAGTAACCATTTATTTTCCTTCTCTAGAGATTTTCCTATTCTGGACACTTCATATTAATGAAAGCATGTGATTTGTAGCCTTTTGTGCCCAGATTCTCTCATATAACATAATGTTCTCAAGGTTCATCCATGTTGTAGCATTTATCAGTATTTCGTTCCTTTTTATGGCTAAGTTATATTCCATTGTATGGATATACCAATTGCATTCATTCAATATCAATTAATGGGCATTTGGACTGTTTCCACTTCACACTATTATAAGTAATGTTGCTGTGAATATTTGTGTGCACATATATTTTCACTTCTATCAGGTATATACTTTGAAGTAGAATTACTGGGTCATATGATAACTCTATCTTTCACTTTTCCAGGAGCTCTCAAGCATTTTTCTAAAGTGGTTGCTCCATTTTACATTCCTACCAGGAATGAATAAGGTTTCTGATTTTTCTACATCCTTGCCCACACTTGCTACTGCTTGTATTTTTGTATTTTTTTTTATTATAGCTATCTTAATGGGTATGAAATAGTATTATAATTTTGATTTACATTTCCCTAGTGAATAATCATGTTTAGCATGTGGTCATGTATTTATTTTCCATTTATATATCTTTTCTGGAGAAATATATATTTAAATCCTTTCTCCATTTTTATTTGGATTATTTGTCCTTTTTATCATTGAGTTGTTAAGAAATCTTTATATATGAAGGATATAAGTCCCTAATCAGATATATAACTTACAAATATTTTCTCTCCTTATGTAGGGTTTTTTTTTTTCCACATTATAGCTGGTGTCTTTTGAAACACAGTTCCTTTGAAAGTTTCTAATATCAATAAAGCCAAATTTACCAATTTTTTTCTTTTGTTGCTTATACTTTTGACAGTATACCTAAGAAACCATTGCCTAATTCAAAGTCATGAAGATCTAAGTCTATGTTTTCTCCTAAAAGCCCTATAATTTCACTTCTTACATTAGGTTTTTGAACCATTTTGAGTTAATTTTTATATAGGGTGTGAGGTAGGGATCCAACTGCATTCTTTTGCATGTGGATATCCAGTTGTCCAGAAACAATTTGTTGAAGAGACTATTCTTTCCTCACTGAATCATCTTGACACTCTCATCAAAAATTAATTGATCATGGATATTAGGGTTTATTTCTAGAATCTCAATTCTATTCCATTGATCTATATATCAGTATTTATACTAGTACCACACTGTCTTAATGATTACTGCCACTTTATAGTAACTTCTCAAATCAGGAAGTGTGAAACCTCTGATTTTATTCTTATATTTCAAGTTTCTTTTGGCTATTCTGAGTGGATTACAATTCCATATGAATTTTAGGATCAACTTGTCAATTCTTTAAAAAAAGAGTATTTGGAGTTTTGGTGAGTGTCATATTACATTGAAACTGACTACTGGTCAACTTGGCAGTATTGCCATCTTAAAAATATTTAAGTCTTCCATTTCATTAACATGGAATATCTTTCCATTTAGGTCTTCTATAATTTCTTTCAATGAGTTTTTGTTAACTTTAAGAGTACAAGTCTTGCATTTCTTTTGCTAAATTTATTCCTAAGTATTCAGTTATTTTTGGTGCTATTATAAATGAAATTGATTCTTTAATTTCAGTTTAGGATTGTTTATTTCTAATATATAGAAATACAATTGATAACTATCAGTCATATATTCTGCAACCTTGCTGATCTTTGTTAATTAGTTCTAATTTTGTATGTGCATTTTTATGGGATTACACATATATAGGATATATAGAGAGAGACAGAATATATATGTATATATATATAAGTATATATACACATATATGCATTTATATATGTATAATTGTATATATGTGTATATATACATATATATTTGTTATATATGTTATAATATATATACATCTATAAATGTATATATGTGTATATATATACACATATATATTTGTTCTTAGGGTAATCGTATCATCTTTCACCATTAAGTGTAATGATGCATGTGAGTTTTGTAGATATTTTCTAAGGTGGAATAAGTTAATTTTTATATAGTATTTTAACATTAGAGAGTATTGGATTGTGTCAAATGCCTTTTCACATCAATTGAGATGATACATGTTTTTTTTGTCCTTTGTTTTATATGGTGCGTTACACATTGATTAATTTTTGTTTGTTGAACAAACCTTTATTCTTGGAACAAATCTCAGTCGTAATGTTTAATCATTTTTATATGCTGCTGGATCTGAGTTGCAAGTATTTTGTTGAAGATTTTTGTGCTTATATTCCTAAAAGGTATTTGTATTACTTTTGTTTTGTTGAAATGTTTTTTTGGTATCACAGCAATACAATCATCATAGAGTATTTTGTGACATGTCCTGTCTTCTCTAATGTTTGGAGAATTTTGAAGTATTGGTATTCATTCTTTTTTGAACATTTGGTAGGATTCACTAGTGAATCCGTGTGGGCCTGTGGTTGACTTTGTTGCAATTTTTTGTTTGTTTTGTTTTACTAATTCAATATATTTGTTATAGTTCTATTTTAAATTTTTTGGTTCATTTCAGTAGTTTGTGTCTTTGTAGGAACTTGTCCATTTCATCTCAAATCCAATTTGTTAACTCACAATCATTCGTAGTATTTATTATTTTTTATTTCTATGAGATTAATAATAATTTTCCCTTTTCATTTCCAATTTTGATAGTTTTAGTCTCTCTTTATTCCCCCCACCTTGGTTAGTCTAGCTAAAGATTTATCAATTTTATTAAACTTGTCAAAGAAATAAGGTTTGGTTTTGTTGATTACCTTAATTTTTTAAAATTCTCTATTTCATTTATCTCCGCTCTAATCTTTACTGTTTATTTGATTTTGCTTGCTTTGAATTTAGTTTGCTCTTATTTTATTATTTTCTTGATTACATTATTGACTTGAGATCTTTCTTCTTTTTGCTGTTAATTTCCACATTCCCTTAGGTATGTCTAATAACTTTTTGTATATTTTGTCTTTGTTTTTGTTTTTATTTTTTCAAATTGTTTTGTAATTTCTTTTTTTTCCCCAATTGGTTCTGTAGTAATGTGTTGTTTAATTTCCACATACTTGTGAATTTTCCTAATTCCTTTTGATATTGACTTCTAATATCCCTTTGTGATCTGAGAACACTCTTTCTCTGATTTTACTCTTTTAAATTTGTTAAGACCTCTTGTGTTGTGGCCTAATACACGGTATGCCCTGGATATGTTCCATGTGCACCTCAGAAGATTGTATAATCTGCTGTTAGTGGCTAGAATGTAACAATTTGTGTGATAGCTTTAGATTTTCTATTTCCTTCGTAATCTTCTATTTGTTCTATGGATTATCCAGAGTGCGATACTGAAGTTTCCAACAATTATTGTTGAAATGTCTATTTTTCAATCAAATTTGTCAAATTTTGCTTTGTGTATTTTTGGGCTATGCTGTTACGTGCATATATGTTAATAATTATATGAATTCATGATTGACCCATTTATCATGATATAATATTTTTTTGTATGAAGTAGCATTTTTCTTTGTCTTAAAGCCTATTTTGTCTGATATAAGCATAACCACTCCATCTCTCACTTTTGCTTTTATTAACTTTTAGAAGCTTAATGATTACCTTTTACTTTAACCAAAAGTTAATCTGGAATTGACTCAGTGTATAGTATGAGAAAAAGGTTGTTTTATTGTTTTTGTTGTTTTTATTCTCACAATTTTCTTCTATAGATTGCCACATGGCCATGCAACACCATTTTAATTCAATAATCATTCTCCATGGATCTGCTGTGCCATTTCTTTCTTTTTTTTTTTTCATAATTTAAGGATCCATTTATATATGGCTCTGTAATTTGACCTTTTTCTTCATTTGTCTATTTTTCCGCCCTTGCACCAAATCCACTCTATCTTATATAATGTGGTTTTAGGTAAGTCTTTATATCCCTTGTTGTCTTCTTTAATAGATCCTCAGTGATTCTTTCCTGATTATATGTTCCAAATCAATGTTAGAATTTTTTGTCCATATCCATAAACCAAATGCAGTAGAAAAACATGAAATTACAATTAATATTAGTAGGGCTCTCATTTATTAATCATTTTAGTCTATGAAATTAACATATTTTCTATTTATTTAGATTTTTTTGAATTATTACAATTAGTATTTTGTAATTATTTTCTAGAAATTTTATATTCCTTAATTTTTAAAAAATAAACTTTAATTTTCAGAGCAGTTTTAGGTTCATAGAAAAATTGAGCAGAAAGTAGAATTCCCATTTACCTCCTCCACACACATCCCCAACACACAACCTCCCTCATTATCAACATCCCCACACCAGAGTGGTAAATTTGTTAGAGTTGATGAACTGCATTGGCACATCATCATTACCAAAGTCCACAATTTCTATTAGGGTTCATTCTTGGTATTATACATTCTATGGGTTTGAACTAATGTATAATGACATGTATCCATCATTATAGTATTATGCAAGAATAGTTTTACTACCCCCAAAATCTATTTGTCCCTCCCCCTGCTCCAGCTCCTTATATCAATATTTTAATGATGTATATAAAATTTCATTTAAATTTTATTTAAAATTAGTTTTCATTTGAAATGACCGTTTCTTTTTATTTTGATTTTTCCTGTATCAAACTATCTTGCAAAACTCCCTAAAAATATATTTATAGATTTGGGAGTTAATACATTTACAATTATATCATCTATGAATAATGCTTGCTTTACTATTTTTATTACTCTCATTTTGCCATTTATTTATTTTCTTACATTTGTTCACTTGCTGGTACTGTCAGTATGATAGTTAGCTGACATTATGGCCATGGATACACTTAGGTTTTCAAAAGAGAATGTTTTCAACATTTTGAAAATTGTGTATTGTCTTTATGAGATCTAAATATTTGTCCTCTAGTCCTTGTTTGCAAGAGGTCTGTATTATGAATGTATATAAATATTGATTTTTTGTATCTACAGAGATAACTTTCCTTTAAGAATTTATTAGTGTGTTGAAAAATGTTGAACCCACATTATTAGGCATGGCATAATTGCAAATTTAATCCACAATAAGATGTGCAACGGGATACTTAAGCCCAAAAGACTGACAATGTAAAATATTAGCCAGTATGTGCTTAAATGGAAACTTTCATACCCATGAGTGTCACCTCTGGAAAATTCTTTGGCATTATGTACATATGTTAAAATACACATTTGTTAAGACTCATCAATTCCACTGCAGGTACATATCTAACAGAAGTACAATGGGGCCCCTGGGTGGCTCAGTCAGTTAAGCGTCTTCCTTCGGCTCAGGTCATGATTTCAAGGTCCTGAGATCCAGTGCTCTGGGCTCAGCAGGGAGACTGCTTTTGCCTCTCCCTCTCCCTGTCCCTCCGCCACCCCTGCTCCTGCTGGCGCTCTCTCTCTCTCTCTCAAATAAATAGATAAAATCTTACAAAAAAAAAAAAAAAGTACATTGGCATGTGCCCCGAGGGGCATACACAAGAATGTTTATGTGACAATTGTTCGTAGTGACTAAAATGAATAAAAAGAAAAAAAACTAATTCCCAGTCAGATATATTACACTTAATTTAGCAGTGTAATAATATAGAGATTTGAAAAATGAATAAACTATATCTATATCCAACACAATTGATTCCACAAGCATAATATTAAGTGGAAGAAGAGAAAAAGTAATATATCGAATATACTGAATGATTCCTGTGTACAATAAATATATGAATACTGTATATAAATACATACATAGGTACATACATACATATAAAACTAAACTGTATTGTGAAGAGATACATATTATGTACTAAAACTAAAAAGTTGTGGTGGACATGGGAGAAGGAACAATGACAGTTTCCATGATCATCAAGATTGTGTTTTCTTTAATTCACAGGAGGACATACAGACAGAGGAAAGACACAACAGGGAAGCTTCTCAAGGTATTGGCAAACTTCTAGCTCTTGATCTTGGTGGTGGTTACATGAATGTTTACTTTGGAATGATTTATTGAGCTGCAATTTTATGTTTTATTCCATTTTCTGTATGTGCATTATACTTGGATTTTAAAAATAGGTGCTGTTTATTTGGGCTTTTTTTTTTTTTTTTGAAGAAAAAGGAAAACACTTAATGGTTACAGTATTTTTTTTCTTTCTTAAGAAAAAGACTTCTTTCTGAGTCATCCTGCATCCCCTCAGAGAGGAAGATAAATACTTGTTGGAAGCTGTTACTTATAATATATATTTTTCTCAGCTTTTTTGAACCTCAGTTCCGTAGGAACCTTTTAAAAATTTAAATTGCTTGGTTACTCTCAAATTTAAATGTTTGATATAAATTTAAATAAGCATCTCTCAATAACTATTATAGTGTTTCTCTTCTGTATATTGTATGTGGGCCATTAGAATATCATTTGGGAGAAAATGTGTCATTAATGAAAAAAGTGGAAAGAAGCCATGTGGCAAAGTTTCTGTTCCAATGATAAAATTGAATTTCTTCAGTCCTGAACAAGTCCCAAGGATAACTGGCTGTACTTGTCAAGGAAAGTGGAGTGAGGTGAAAATCATTTGTGTTAAAGTTCATGTGTGTATTACCTTTACAGCTCTATATGCAAAGTTACCTGTAATGGGCTGGAAGTGACTGTTTTGAAAGGTATTATTTATCTTTTAGGTTTCACACCAAAGCAGGGATTCTGCACAACAAATTCATATTATGCAAGTCTATTTTATAAATAAATTTTAACTCACCTAGATTCTTTTGTGATTTTGAAAAAAATATACCGTACAAAATATAATCAACTTCTTAAAGAACAAGCAAGTTAAAAAAATCTGTCTCATTGTCAAAAACTCTGAGATATGAAATGATCCAGAGAGTGCTTTAATTTCATAGACTGTGTACAGGATGAGAAATCAATGAAGAGAACAAGATCTTATTCTGACTCCTTTTCTATGATGAAATTACTTATCCAGTTTGGGTCACAGATTCCTTGTCCATAAAATCAAAGAATAAGACTCTACTTATGGCTTGCAAACTGTATTCCAAGAATCTTTAGGCTCCCCATAATTGGTCAACCACAAAGCAACAGGGAACCTAAGTGGCCAAGAATCCCATAGTTTATTCAGAATGGTAGCCCCATTTTTTAAAGATTATAAAGATTATGTATTATATAAACTCTCCCTCGGTTAAAGGAGGTCCTGCTGCTAAATTAAAACAAACAATAAGAATATCAGTGATATGATAAACATGATTTCATTTGATATAATTTCAAACTGTAATGAAATGGTTGCTAGTATATAACATAATGCCTTTCAGATTTTAAGTACCTATTAAATGTCTGTTGAATTTAGGACATAATGAGTAAAATAGATCACAATTAAACAAAAGGGTTATAGCTTCTACATATGAAAATTCATTGAAGACCACAAAATGTAAAAAGCTTCTTTGACCTCTCAAGTCTTACAGGTTTTAAATCCAAAAGAGAGGCACCTGGGTGGCTCAGTCGGTTAAGCATCTGCCTTCGGCTCAGGTTGTGATCCCAGGGTCCTAGGATTGATCCGCACATCTGGCTCCCCGCTCAGCGGGGAGTCTGCATCTTCCTGTCCCTCGCCTTCTGCTTCTCACCCCGGCTTTTGCTGGCCCTCTCTCTATCTCTCTTTCTCTCTCTCTCTCTCACTGTCTCTCTCTCAAATAAATAAATAAAATCTTTTAAAAAATTAAATAAAACTAGTCTGAAAGAGATGTGAATGTGAAAAGCTTCTACCTCCTTACTTTGTATGTGAGAAAAACAGAGCTCAAAGAAATTATGTGACTAGAACCCAGGTTTCTAATGCCAAACACAATGCTCTATGCATTACAACAAATTGCTACCAATTAATCATTCAATTTTGAACTCCTTTACCTTAATAATCTGTAAAATGAAGAGACCGAACTAGATAAATTCTAAGGTCTCTTTCCATTTAAAACTTCTGGCTCTAAATCTTGAAAAGAATTCTAATAAATTTTAACGAAATGCTTTACATTAAAGAAAAAAAAGAATACTAAGCATTTCTCCAGGGATCCACCATGAAATATTTTTTGAACAAACTAATAACCCTTCTTGATATATTTAAGAACAATACCTCAAGGAGCTTGTGAACTGATAAGGGAAAGTTCAAGAGTACTTCTTTTCATTTCCCTGAGAGTCAGATTTATTTTTAAATTACGTTTACTCAAGCAAAGAATCTGAGTGCTAATACAGAAATGACATCTAAAATTCCATCATTTCAGTTGCCCAGTATTGAGTTGTGCCTCTCAAATGAAATGTGAGTGCTCATAGATTTAAACTACATTGACTTAGAGACCATCATTCTAAAATAAATGTCTTCAATTTAAAAATATAATCAGATGTTTATAGGGAATTGTGTACATTCTAAATTGAATTAAAAAGGAATAGAAATTTTGACAAATGCAAAGGTTTTCACATACTTATCTTGAAAATATCAGTAGCTATTTTCACAAACCTTGAATAGCTTCAGTTCAACTTAAATTCTAAGTAAGACTTAAACATGAAGCCAAAGCACAATGAAGATGAAACCAAAATAATTTTGTTACCCAACCTCTAAGTTAAGCAGAACACAGAAAAAAACAGGTTTTTAAGATTTTATTTATTTGTCAGAGAGAGAGAGAGCACAAGCAGGGGGAGCGGCAGGCAAAGAGAGAAGCAGGCTTCCCACTGAGCAAGGAGCCCCCTACACAGGATCCGGGATCATGACCTGAGCCGAAGGCAGACACTCAACGATGAATACAGAATACAGAAAAATCTTTAGTAAATATCAGGTGGGTATGTGGTATCTCTAGGAGTTATGTCATCCATAGTGACATGTACGTGAAATCAGGATCTTCATCGCTCCCTCTTGGTCTGGTTTCATTATGCCTTATACCTATATCATAGTCTTCAATGATGAAGAATTTCCAAGATGACAATAATCACAGCCACATTCCCATGAAAGCATCAGTGCAACTGCCCCATACACACATGGGTGTTTGGGGGTCATCTTCTCATGCACAGTCATCTGTAACTTCAACAGGTAATTGCAGAGGTATTTTAAAAAGTGCTGACAGACATGCCCAGCTTGAAATATCTTCTCAGTATCATTCCCCCTAACCGACCAGTTTTAAAGTTATCAATGACATTATAAAATTAGCCCATTAACATGAACAAAGTAAATAATAGTGTGGCTTTATGAAACATCCCCGAGGTACAGTGTTGATTCATGCCCCTCAAGAAGATCATTGGCAATGAGATAATCCCCCCATCTACATCGCATCTGCTTGACCCCCATCACGTGCTGTCCTGTGGGAGAAAACAGAACTGCTGAGCAGGTACCTCTTTTTTGCCTCTTGATTACATTATCATTTGATTGTTACTTTCAGTTTAGTTTATTATCCTAATCGACCACCTCAGCACCTGATTGCTTAGTAGACCTGCAGTGGCCAAAAGGACTTTGAAAAAGAAAAACATGGTTCGGGGCACCTGGGTGGCTCAGATGGTTAAGCGTCTGCCTTCAGCTCAGGTCATGATCCCGGGGTCCTGGGATCGAGCCCTGCATCGGGCTCCCTGCTCGGCAGGAAGCCTGCTTCTCCCCCTCCCACTCCCCCTTCTTGTGTTCCCTCTCTCGCTGTGTCTCTCTCTGTCAAATAAATAAATAAAATCTTTAAAAAAAAAAAAGAAAAAGAAAAACATGGTTGAAAAACTAACAATCTGATTTCAGGTTATTGTAAAGCTACAGTAATGAAGATAGTTTGGTACTGATGTTGATAGACAAATGGAACCATGGGATACAACACAGTACAGATATAAACTTACATATATAAGAACAGCTATTTTTTATAAAGGTGTAAAGACAATTCAGTGATAGAAGAATTTTTGTTTAATCAAGTGGTGTTGGAACAATTGAATATCCATATGCAAAAAAAACCCAGGAACTTGGATTCATTTTTCACACCATTTGCAAAAATTCCTCAAAATGGATTATCTATGTAAATTCAAAACTGATTGGGGGCCTGGGTGGCTCAGGCTCAGTCGGTGAAGGGTCTGCCTTCAGCTCAGGTCATGATGATCTCAGGGTCCTAAGATTGAGCCCCAAGTCGGGCTTTCTGTTCAGCAGGGAGTCTGCTTCCCCCTCTCCCTCTGCCCCTCCCCACCACTCATGCTCTATCTTTGTCTCTCTCTCTCTCTCAAATAAATAAATAAATTCAAAACTGAAAACCATAAAATTTCCTGAAGAAATCATAAGAGAAAAATTTTGTGATCTTGGGTTAGGACAGTGGTTCAGGGGCAATTTTGTCCCTCAGGGGACTTTTGGAAATAACCTGGAGACATCTGGTTGCTACAGTGGGGAGGACATGCTACTGGCATCAAGAGGGATCCTACTAAACAACTACCGCTACACAAAGCACCCATTTGTGACAAATAATTATCTGGGTCAAAAGTCAACAGTGCAACTATCTAGAGACCCTCGGTTAGGACAAGTTTTCTTGAATACAACGCCAAAAGCACTATCCATAAAAGAAAAAAAAAACTGATAAAGTGGACTTTATTAAAAGTACTACCCTTTAAAAGACATTGCCAATAAAGTGAAAATACCAAAATTGGAGAAACTTTCCAAAGCATATCTAAGAAAGGATTTATATCCAAAAATCTATAAATAAATATCAAAACAATAATTAGCAAACACAAACTAGCCAATAAAACTAAGTAAAATATATGAACAGGCACTTTATAATAGAAAATAGATAAAAATGAGGACTTAAAAATGTTTAACATCAATAGTCTTTAGGGAAATGGAAATAAAACCATAATGAAATACAGTTTCACACCTATTAAAATGTTGAAAATTTGAAAGAATGACCATACCATGCCATATCATGGCAAAGATGTGGAAAAACCGGAATACGCATATACTGGTTTTGACGACGTAAAATGGCGCAATCACTTTGAAAAATCATTTGGCAGATTCTGAAAGTATTCTACATATACATACCATATGATCCAGCCATTCCACTTCTATGTATGAACTCAAGAAAAATGAAAGCATATGTTCACACAAAGACATACACAAATGATCATAGCAGCTTTATTTGTAATAAGCCCAAACTGGAAACAACCCAATTATCTATTGTCTGGTGAATGGATAAATGAGCTGTGGTCTATTTATATGGTGGAATGCTTCTCAGCAATTAAATTAAAAGACATATGCACTACAACATGGATGAATTTTGAAATAACTGTGCTGAACGAAAAGACCCAGACTAAAACACATGTATACTGCAAAAAGTTAATCACTAGTTGTCTGGCGATGGATGATAATCTGGGGAGAGGCAAAAGGAAGGACATAGGGAAACTTTTCAGCATGATGGGTATGTCATTTTGAGATTGTGCTAATGATTTTGCAATACCTATGTCAATAATTTAAATTGTTCCCTTTAAACATATGAAGTTTGTTGTATGTCACCTATACTTTAATAAACTACCCAAAAAAGGCAAATTAAACAACTAAACAGGTATACCAGTCTAGAGACATTAAGAATATAACACCTAAGAGCATAATATCCAACTAAAAAATCAAAATCTGCACACGACTTAAACCCCAATTCAAAAACACATTTTTAGATCTTATTTAAGAATTTCAGGAACACTGTAGCATTTTAGAAAGATTTTATTTAAAACAACTGATTTAGGGATGCCTGGGTGACTCAAATTGGTTAAGCATCTGCCTTCAGCTCAGGTCATGATCCCAGGGTTCTGGGATCCGAGTCCTGCGTCTGGCTCCTTGCTAGACAGGGAGCCTACTTCTCCCTCTGCCTGCCGCTCCCCCTGCTTGTGCACACGTGTGCTCTCACACTCTCTCTCTTTCTCTCTCTCTGGCAAATAAATAAAATAAAATAAAATAAACAAACAAATAAAATAAAACAGAGCTGATTTAAAATTGTATTTAATGGGGCACCTGAGTGGCTCAGTTGGTTGAGTCGCTGGCTCTTGATTTCAGTTCAGGTCATGATCTCAGGGTCCTGGGATGGAGCCTGCGTCTGGCTCGATACTCTGCGCAGAGTCTGCTTGTCCCTCTCCCCCTGCCCGTTTGTTCCTCCCCCCTCCATTCCTCCCATCCCCCCTTGCATTCACACATGTGCTCTCATTTTCTTTTTCTCTCAAATAAATAAATAAATCTTTAAAATTGTATTTAATAAGTAAACCTCAATCAACTGAAAAAAAAGTATTGTGTATGGAAAAGCTTAGCCCTTGAATATGATGGGTGGAAATTGTCATTGTTGATAGTTAAGTCCATTTTCCATAAGACCTAGAATTTCACACCTAGAACACTTGAATGTTCTGTGAGAACAGGAAGATAACTGCTGTTGAGTTTTATGCCTGCAACATAATGGAGAAGACACAGTTAAAAATTGTATAACAGATAGAAAGGACTGTGGTTTTAATTTGAAACAATACCCAACCCTTGTGGACGGGCCCATCAACACCATCTGCTCCTCCAAGGAAAGTTCCCATTATTGCAGCTCTGAGTGGAGTTGGTTCTCTCCCACGACAGCAGAAGGTAAGATGCAGTGAGGGGAGCTCATGGTTGTTTTTAAAGCTGATAATTCTTCTGTTGACAGTGCTGGTTTGTGGACTCCTTCATGCTGATCAGCAGAGGGACTCCTAAGACCTGAAGCAATATGGAACCAAAGCAAACAAAACCCAGAACTTCCCGCCTTTCTCCTCCCCAGCTTCCTACGCAGAACACGTCCAAACAAATGTCTCTACCAAGAGCTAATGTGATGACCTACGTATACAACAGCAGCTCCAAGTAATATTTCTATAGTGTTTATCCCAACACAATACCCATGAAACCGTTTAAGTAAATATTATTATGATATTTTCCCTATTTATTCTTTTTGCATTGTCTAAGCTGGAAGAAATTAAAGTGCTCTCCAGGTAAAGCAATGCAACATTTAAAATTTTTTCAACATAATTATGAAAGAATTAATCAATGAAATAGATACTGACAAAATTACACAAAAATTGTGAAATATGGTTGAGAAAGACATTAATTATCCAAACTTGACCTAAAGAAATATTGGAATTGGGAAAGACACTCAATTTCACTGAACTCTAGTTTCTACACCTCTGTTGTCAGACTAGATGTGAGGATGCCAAGAATTCTACAAAGAAAAACACAGTTATTTCCCTTGCTTTAGGGAGGACGTGGTGTGTAATTAGTGCAGAAACCAGGGCTTCTATGTAATATTTTACAGCTCCAGTACAAATTCACAATTTTTTTGTTTTGCTCTGCACATCTTGGAATGGAATCTTAATTTTTTTTTTTTGGTTTTTAAATCTTAAAATTTAAGTAGAACTTAGCGTGTCTAAAGAGCCAAGAAAAACAGGCTTTCCAAATCTTCACAATGTTAGGGCACTACAAAAATTTTCATATGTGGCCATCAGCCATGTTCTCTTTCCAAGAAAAGCGTACAAATTACAAATTCCAATCCTGGGTCACAAGTTAATAGCAACTGTCTCTGTGATAGTCATCCTTACACAGAGTACAAAATCATTCATTTCTTATTCATAGATACATTGTTTACATTGATCTATTTTGAAGATGAGTTGAGAGTGAAATCCTTCCATGGAGATTGAATAGAAAATATTAGTATTCTACAGAAAGTAAATTGCCATCCTAAGTAATTCATTTATTTCCAAGTCTCCATTGGTCAGGGTTTATATTTATATTTATTTATTTAGTAGATATACATATATGCATATATAATATACATAAATATATGCCTTTATTTCAAAATTAGGTAAGTAGCTTCAGCTTTTTATGTACTTTTTCACAATTTATTTGTCTGTTAAAATATTTATGATTAACACATTATGTCTTCTGGACCTACGACTTAATAACTACTAATCTTGAACAAATTACTTTATCTTTCCTTCAGTTTATTTTCTCATTTGTATAATAGCTCAAAGGGATATTCTAAATATTAAATGAGCAAATAGAGGCAAAATACTTAGATTAGTGCCCAGAATACAATAAATTTTCAAGACTTTTAGTTAAATAGCTTTACATACGCCCAACACTGTGGTAAGGGTAGAAAAACTATGGTGTGATAAGACTATATATCCCCTAGCTTCTCAGAACTCAGAATTGAATACAAAACCAATAGTAGTCACACATTATTAGGTATTAATTTAATAATAAATATTTTTTCATACAAACTATGTCAAAAGGAACAGAATATGAAAACATATCAAACCCAGTGTCTTACAGATTTTTTGTGTGTATGTAAAGGAGTGCCGAGATACAGATAATAAATAATAAAGCATCATGTGTATAATGAAGGCAGAAAATACTGTAGTTTACAGAAAGGGAAATCCTATGTTCCATTTGTGTGACTATGGAGAATACAGAGATGAATAATGCTTTAATTTAATTTCTGAACATGGCCATTGTAGTTCTTTCCAGCCTTAAGATCACAGGGTTTTAAATAGATGTTGTAAGGTGACCACAGGGAATTCCAAAAAAGATGTTTCAGTTAAAACTATAGTTCCTGAAACAGAATAGTAAAATCCCAATGATAACAGGAGAAAGGTCTGAAGGAATTCACAGAAGAACAAAGAATTTGCATAACATCATAAGAAACAAAGTCATTATTACCAAATTCAGTATGACCCACTTTTCCTCCAGGAAGATTAGAGGAAATTTACTCATGGGAGGGAGGAATTAGTAAGGTTGATTTAGGTAGATATTTTGTTAAATAAAATGTCCACATTAAGGGGACGTTCTGTGCATATGCTATGGAAGTATATTTCCTGACATAGCATATGACGGTTTTCCACCTAACTAATTAAATTCTTTTTCTTTCCTTATTAGTTTGTCCTGAGGGCAGTAAAGGCATTTTGCAAACTGCACTTGTTCTTTTCAAGCAATCTTCTGGCCAGTTTAAAAATAGTGAACCTATACTTCTAAGAAAAAAGAAAACTCTAGTTATCTATATGGACTGAGTAATTGTTTTTAATTCACGTTTAAGTGTGCATATATGTATTTAATTGGAAATGGGCATGAGCGCTCATGCTCAGAGGTGCTCTCAAAACACAAGCTAATGAGTTTTGGGAGAGCAATGTGAGAGATTACATTTAAAGTGTTAGATCAAATGAACACATGCTCATTTCCTTCTTATCCGGAGGTGGCATTCAGATGCCTTACTGCGGATACATTATTTTTTTTTTCACAGACAAGACATTTGGCTCCTTACTCAACTGCTTATTTGGGAAGACTGGTGAGTCGGCAGCTATAGCCATTCACCATTGTCAGAAATGAATAAAATTGCAAGTTCTAGGATGATTCTTAAAAAAAAGAAAAAGTCTTTTTGCTCTTTCACAGACACATATGGATCATTGGAAGAAGAAAGTGTTTTCCTTCTGTCTCTAATTAAGCTTTCATGCATCCCTGGCCTCCATTAAGTTAGAAAAGCAGAGACCTTGTGTAAATGAGATTACAGATGTGAAGATACTTGGAAACCGCAAAGCATTATCCAATTCTAAGGCATAAACACTGCTGTAAATATTATAGATTCTCCCATCTTTTCCATGAAATCATCACTAATTACTTTAGTATGTAATAATAAGCTTCTCCTTTCAAATCTCATTACTGCAGTCTTGCTATTCATTCTTTAAAACAATATATAAATTTCACGCCACTAAGAATGTGCTCAAACCATTCCATCAACAGGGAAAATTCCCCTCCTTGTTTTGCTTGCATAAAATCTTCTTACTCCTTTATTTTAAAATGCTAATTGATCACCTACTGTTTACCAAACAGTGTTCTGAGCCCTATAGTACAGAAATCAAAGGGACAGATGTATTTTTCTTTGGAAAGCTTAGTTTGCCTGTTTTCTCCCCTTTATTTCTTTGTGAAAAAGAAGGGAGACTAGCAGGCTGGAACATGGTAGGCTGGGGGAAAGCAAAGCAAAACCAGAACAATTTGCAATGTGTGTGTGTGTGTGTGTGTGTGTGTGTGTCGTTCTCTACCACATGGGGAGCCTTGGTGCCATGGTAAGGAATATGGATTTCATTTTAAATGCTACAGAAATATACTGGAATGTATTAAGTAACAGGGAATCATCACCTGATTTATGTTTTTATAAGATTATTCTTTTTCTACCAGCAATAGAAAACCACTGCCTTGAGCCCCACCACTTAGGAAACTCTGTATATCACAAACACACAAACAATAAATCTATTAAAGATATGCCCACCTTTATCACTTGGAACAAGACAAGGAGCATTTGGACAGGACAACTTGGCACCATAAATACCTGTTCTTGAGACAAATGGTCTTTAGACCCCAGGGCAGTGCTTCTCTACCTCTCTTGCCTTATGTCCTTAAGACTAAAGGGGTCTGTGTTTGAATGTCATAAAGGTTTATGAGTTATATCCCTGTCAAAGTCAGAAGTAGACGCCACCCCAGTGTGCAAGAAGGATTTGAGCAGCAAGAATAGTTAGGTAGGAGATAAGACGAAGACATTTATCTGCCACACCCATTTTCTCAGATGAATACTGAAACATCATTTTCTGGTAACACCAAGCAATCATTTCCTAGCATCTATTTATTGTCCAGTTTATGTTTATGTGAATACATACAAATCAATGTACATATTTATAATCCAGGAATATTATAAACTTTTAAATAATTCCTGTTGTTTTTGAATTTGCATGAATGTATACCTAGATTGGGAGGCAAGCCAGAGCACTACAAAGCTTGTGGGCTGAACTGAGCCCACCTTCTGTTTATGCATATAAGGTTTTAGCCACACTCATCTGTTTCTGTATTTTTTATGCCTGCTTTTGTGTTACCATAGTTAAGTTGGTTTGTTGCTACTGAGATCCCACAGCCCGAAAACTCTAAAATATTTACTACCCAACCCCTTACAGTAAAAGTTTTCTTTTATCTATATATACATGAAGTTCAGTGCTAATTCTTGTGTATGCATAGATGTTGCTTAAGAAATAGTAAAACAAAAGGTGGCTAGCTGTGAAGGGTCACACAGATAATCTCCCAAAAGAAGTAGAAAACGATGCCTACACAAAACATACACCATTGGTAATAACAGCTTTACTCATAATATCCCCACACTGGAGATAAGTCAAATGTCTTCTATCAGTTTAATTGATAAGCTCATTGTAGTATATCCACAAAATGGCATGATTCTCAGCAATAAAAAAAATTACTTCTGCATATACCCAACAGCATGCACAAATTCAAAAATATTATGCTGAGTGATAAAAAGCAAACAAAAAGAACAGTTATTGCACGATTCTGTTTATTTGGAGTTCTGGAATAAGCAAAATTACATTAAAAAAGTCGTTCAGTAGTTGCCTACAGTCACAGGTATAGGCAAAGGAATTGACTGCAAAAGTACCTAAGTTTGAAAACTCCTAAAAATCTTGGGCTGAAACTCAAGGACAAAAGAAACAGGTCTGTTGTGATTGGCCTGATTTTATACACAGTGTTTTTAAGCCTAAAAGGAAAGTAGAGTTGAATTTTGCAAGCAGCTCTCTGCTTTGCTGAAAACTATGGGAAACTAGCTAACAAACTGGCGTCTCCTGAACTCTCTCTTCAATAGAATAGGAGTAAGAACAAACGTGCACATGGCGCAGGATCTGATATTACAAACAATGTGAGAAATGATTACTGTGATTGACACTGTTGCTCATCAAGATGTCCTTCTAAAAGCCAATCCACCTGTTTCCCAACTTTTAGGACAAGGATCTATCGACTATACATTGCTATGTCTCTCCTTGGGAATTCCACTGAGCCTCAGAGATTTGCATCATCCAAGATGGTGTCCCCTCCTGAAGGCCACGCTGGGTCAATGGCCTCTAGCTGATGAAGGGATATGAAATCTATGATCCCTTGCCCTGCCTTGGGACATCTATACAGGACAAAGTTCCGAGCTCCCCGTAAGATCCATAGCGTTACCTGCTCTCTATGCTCACTATTTCTGACCTAACTTCCTAATAGGAGTAACTCGTGAAGGAAATTTCCATAAATTTCCCAACTCAGAGTCTATTTCCAGGGAACTCCTGGTCTAAGAAGTGGTCTAAGAAAGCAGATTCTAAATGAGATTTTGGTGCTGGATCACTCCACATTGCAAGTCTGCTTTTCTCTCTGCCCAGTCCTGCTTTTCTAATCTCTTTACAGATGTACCTTCTGAATATACTCCCAGTAAACCTTCTGCAAGCAATTCACCATCTGGGTATCTATTTTCAGAGAACTTAATCTAAGACAATGATATAACTTGTGACTGAAATCTTTGGCCAAATGCACAGAGGGATAGAAACCACAAGATTAAATTTAACAGAGCTAAACATACTCTGAACTTTCAGTTAAATACTGCATTTTGAATATTTATACTTTTACCTCTATCCAAAATGTCACTAATGTCACAATTAAGGAATTCCTTAAAATGCATTAAACCACAGAGTTGAAAAGAATGAGAAACAACAAGAAGAAATGTGCACAAAATGTTGGAAATTATAAACCCAATGGATGAATGATACCTGAAGAGTGAAAAGGGGGAAATTCATGCCCACAGGAGATGAAGTCAATATTAAGCAAATGATCTGCATCCCAGAACTCAGAAGGTTCACAGGTTAGACATGCAATCATACTGATGGCAAGAACATAGATTGGGGCTGAAAGCTCAAGGATTAGAGACTTTATGAGGACTAATTAAGGTGTGAGGTCTCTTCTCCCACCCTGTCGATTAGAAGACCTCTCTGTCCATCCCAAGAGCAGGCTACATATTTAACCTATGGTATCGGTTTAACAATAGAGGTTCTGGATGTAGAACATCAGCCATGGGTGAAGGTGAAGGTACAACATTTATACTACATTATGAATTGTGAAAACATTCAGAGCCCCCTTCCTGTCTTCTACCCTCAGAGCCTTCTATCTGCATTTGAATGTATCACTGTTAAAGAGAGAAATGTAAATTTAATAAAGCACTTGAGAATAAAACATACAAAAAATGAGAATGTAGAAACCAAAGACATGCATGGAACAGAGGAATATTTCAAAATAAATATAATCAATATACTCATTAAGAAAAATATTAAAAGCTCCCCCAAATAAATAATAAGTTAGACAAGCAGAAAATTCTGAAAATAAGGAAAATTTACTGGAAATGAACAGTAACACCCCAGGCACAAAATTCAGTAATATAATTAGAAGACAAAGAAAATCTTACAGAATGTAGTTCAAAATATGAATGAGAATTATTCCAAGAGAGACAGAATCCAAATAAAATCTGTAAAAAGAGAACATAAAATATGGAAGGAAATAATATTACTCAAAAATAATAAAATAACCCAGAGAATTTTGCCTCCACTTGTGAAAAGACATAAGAGAAAACACCACTCTAACACAATTCTCAAAAATAAAGCCAGATGATCTACAGAAGCATAACTTTCCTTGAGCCTGTCAGAGATTTTAAGTCAGATAATAACCAAGAAAAATGAATTCCAGTGTGGGTCAGTGCCCTCCCAGGAGAAACATCACAAAAGCTGCTTGGGGCGCCTGGGTGGCTCAGTTGGTTAAGCAACTGCCTTCGGCTCAGGTCATGATTCTGGAGTCCCGGGATCGAGTCCCACATCAGGCTCCCGGCTCAGCAGGGAGTCTGCTTCTCCCTCTGACCCTCCCCGTCTCATGCTGTCTGTCTCCCATTCTCTTTCTCAGAAAAATAAATAAAACCTTAAAAAAAAAAAAAAAAGAAAGAACAAAAGCTGCTTTACCTTTGGCAGAAAAGGTACAAAAGCAGCAACTCTTCAAATGAGGTCTAGTGGAAAAAACAAACAACTCAGGAAATTTCAGCTAAGATGGGAACTGTGAAACAGTCAAGTGAACATGCTGGGAAAAAAAATAATAGAAAAGTTGGGGGATTTCTCTTAAGGCTTATCAACCACTAGAAAAACTGTAGAAAATATCAAACAAATAAAAGGGAAAAACCATGTGTGTGTTTGTGGGGGCACCCATCTTCCAAAAATGGTGGGACAATAGCAAGCAGTATATGAAAAGTGTAATATAGGCATAGAATGGGGGGGGTTGGAAATATTCCAAAATTAGTAGAAGTGAAAGACATCAATCTCTTAACCCCCCAAAACTCAGAGAACCCAAATCATGATAAAGACAAAAATCATATCACAGTCAAAGTGCTACAACCAAAGATAAAGTCTTGTAGACTAGCAGGAAGAGAGAAAGAAAGAGAGAGACACATATAAATGGGGAAAGAGATAAAAAGAGGAAGGCAGAAAGGAAGAAAGAACTACTTACAGAAAAAAAAAAGATAGGAATTACACCATGCTTGTCTGAAACTATACAAGCCAGAGAAAATGGGGGGGCATAACTAATGTACTGATTAAAGAGAAAACAACTCCCAAACCCAGAATTCTATATTAAGTAAAAATATCTTTCAAAAGTCAGCCCCCCAATAACAACAACAAAAAAAGGATTTTATAAAAAAAAAAAAAGGTTGAGAAAATTCACTGGGAGCAGGCTTGCTTCAAAAACTAAGGTGGCAGATGGAAATTTGGAGTTACACACAATTTTTTTTTGAAAATTCCACTAATAATGGTAAAAATAAAATAAAATAAAATAAATAAAATGTTGAAGACATCTTTCCTTATTTTTAATGTCATTAAAATATAATCATTTGAAGGAGAAGTCAGCAAACTACCTGCAGGTCAAATCCAACCCACTGCCTACTTTAGTGAATAATGTTCGATTGGAGCATAGACACACCTAGTCATCTATGAATTGTCCATAGCTGCTTTCACCCTACAACAGAAGCGTTGAGTAGTGACAGAAATATTATGCCCTGTAAAGCCAAAAATATTTACTATCTGGCCCTTTACAGAAAAGTGTACTGATCCTTGACCTAAAGACAAATAGTAACAAGTTCTAGTAGAGTTAAAATATTTATGAAGTAAAGTGTATAAAAAATAGTACAAAGGATGGGAAGGTTGAATTGGAAGGATATTGTTGCAAGGGTCTTATACTATGCATGAAGTGGTAGAACATTAATAAAAAGTAGTGATAAAGAGAGAATAATTCATATCTGAATCAACAAAAATCAGATTTGAATCATGGATCACTACATCAAAAATAATAATGTATTGTATGGTGACTAATATAACATAATAAAATTAAATTAAATTAAAAAAACAAAAATCAGATTTTAATTCTATCAGAAAATTAAAGTATACAGTATGTTTTTAGTAAAACAGAGAATTTAGCTATTAAAAAAATAAGTATTAATTCAAGGGAAGCCAAATAATTGATTAATAGTAGCTGATATTTCCATAGTCATATTGAGGAATCCTAAATATCGATTTAAAAATATCCTAAAAGAATTTTCATGGCAAATAAGCTAATTCTAAAATTCATATAGAAAAGTAAAACATCAAAAATTATCAAAAATTGCAGTAATGATAATAATAGCTAATACTTAAATAGTACTTTTCTTTAGTCTTCCCAAAAATCTTAGGTAGTATAATTATTAACTCAATTTTTTTCATATACACAAAGTGAGTCACAGATTTTAACTTCCTCAAGATCGTGCAGGTAGTTAACAGTGTAACTGCTTTGAACCCAGCTGTTTGCGTCTAGAGTCCTTGCATGTAACCCTTGGGCTGTGCTGGACTCCCATCATCATATGTCAATATAGTTGACCCTTGGACAAGCCCAGGTATAAACTGCAAGGTCCAGTGGGCTATTAGCTGTGAAGTTCTGGGGAGTCAAAAGTTATATGCAGATGTTTGACTGCCTGGGGGGTCAGCCCCCCAAGCCCCATGGTGTTCAAGGGTCAACTATACTTATAAAAAGCTATAGTAATAAAAAAACTGTTGGTTTATTTGTAGTAGGAGAGCCAAAAATTGCAGAATTAAAAAAGAAATCTGTCCATAAATATACGGGAACTTGACTCAAGAAGCACTGCAAATAAATGAGGAATTGATGGACTGTTCAGTAAATGGTGTAGTAATTAAATTGAAAAGAGAGAGAAAGGCAGATGCTGGGATAAGTGTTATTCATAAAATGGGGTTTCATTTTATTAAGGCAGAGAAAAAAGCTGAATTTTGTAAGTTTGTGGGAATTATTCAATAAAGGTGGAGAAACTGATGGGGCAGAAGGGGGATTATGTGCAGAAGCTAAATCCTTAAGGATTGAGATGGAAGTGGAGTGATGAACCAGCCTCGCATAGGATAGCCTTCCTTCCATTGTAATAAGAAACGGACAAATGTCATATTCAGATGCCTATAGTTGTGTAGATTTGATAGCAGCTAAGACAGCTTTTTACTGATTATTCATAATTTCTAAAAAGAAGTGAGACATGAGTGTGTTAGGAAATGAAGAAAGAAGGAAGAAGCATCTAGCATGGAATAGTCAACTTGAAAGTGAAGAGCTCCCAGATACAATGGAGCTCTCATTAAATGCCTGTGTTCATAAATTTCAGTGAAACAATGTGATTTTTCACAAGTTATGTTTATTTAATTTACTTTAGAGAAGTCAGGTGCTTGAATACTTGAATGTTTAGGGTTTTCTGAGGTTATATTCTTGAGATGGATAGGAACAAGTTTGGTGATGTTGACAGGGGAGTGATTATGGGCAAAGTGCCTGGAATCCACACTGGGTGGTGGGCATTAGTGGGCACTGAAGAACAACAAGCTACCATGGGCAATGCAAAGTGGGTGAGTGAATGGATTGGAAGCTCCAAAAATGTTCAAGAATTTTCACAGTGGGGTCAGGGAAGATGCTAGTTTCATGGGTTCTATAGTTTGTATTTTGGGGGGCTCCCTCCTTGAATAAGAGAAAGCAAAAGTGTTTTGCTTTTTAAACTTCTACAAAAATATGAGAACTTGTTGCTGGGACTCTTACCAGGGACTTGGATGGGGCTCTTACAAATGAGCAATCAAAAGTGTAAGCCTTGTTAGCTTCATAATTAACAGGAGAGCAGATGCTTATAAGAGAGTAGGAGACACAAAGTGTAGGTTTTAAAGGTGTCGCAATTATAGGTGGATGAAAACAAATTCCCTTTTTTTTTTTTTTTAACATGGGGGAGAAAAGATCATTGGAAGTGAAAAAGAAAAGAATCAAGAATGCAAAGATCTGGATTAATTATTCCAAAGGATGTGGGGGACACAAAAAAGTATATGCTAGAAGGAGAATGAAGAGGTAGTCAGCAATCCGGACACTAAAGCCTCAATTGTCTTGTTTTTCATCTTGGGACCTTTGCCCCCCCCCCCTTTATTTTATTGAATATGGGCTACGAGGTTGGGCAAAAGAACCAAAAATATAGTGTCCAAAAAAAAAAAAAAAATTAGAAGTGTTTTGTTTTGTTTTGTTTTTTTGTTTTTTTTTCCTCTTTTTCTACACATAAGCAGGCAAACTTCAGGGAAAGTAAAAGCCATGCCTGGGGATGCCTGGGTGGTTCAGTTGGTTAAGCATCAGCCTTTGGCTCAGGCCATGATTGCAGGGTCCTGGAATCGAGTCCTGCATCAGGCTCCTTGCTCAGCAGGAGGTCTGCTTCTCCCTCTGCCACTCTCCCTGCCTTTCCTCCCTCGCTCTCTCTCTGACAAATAGATAAATAAAATCTTAAAAAAAAAAAAAAAAGCCATCCCTAACCTGACAAGACCAGTTTACATGTTCCTATATATCCCCCACAACACCCTATACCTAATTTTGCTCCTTTAGTTTATCTTAAGTTCCTTCTGTCTTCTTTCATCATTTTCTAGGGCATTGTGCTTGACCTTAGATTCAAAGCTAGCTCACAATAACATGCATATTTTCTCTGTTTAAGGAAGTAATGTGGAAGGTGAAACACTATTCAGATTGCATTCATGAGAGCTTGGTCAACCCTCTAGCTGGAATCATGGTCTTTATATGGGTGTGTCCAGCTAATGGTGATGCAGTATCAGGGAGTTCATTACTAAATATGAAAAAGGAAGTAGAGGTTGGGCACAATTAACAATCTCTGTCATACCCCTTCATTAATTCTCTTCTGTTTAACACACTTCAAAGCATCACGCCCTTGAGGTAGCCATTTCTAACCCAACAAACTGGGCTATGTGACCCTTCTATATAATACCTACCCTGTACTTATGCGTGCGCTAACACCTGCCATAGTGTTTACTCATTCTTACCTTCCTCTATATGTTCACAAACATTTACAGTTGATTATATGTAGGAAAGGACAAATAACTCATGGGTCCCTTTCATCAGTAGGTTGTTTGACCATTCCTACCTTTTTTTTTTTTTTAGCTGCTCTGTTAAGTGCTCTCTTTTTTGCCTTTTCTTCCATCCTATCTGTATTAACCTGCCATACAGTAACATATTAGAATTCAAACAAATGTTAAGATCTGTAGATTAAATTTATTAAAAAATAATCATGGCGGAGTGCTAAATAATGTGCTGTTGGTTAAAATGAAACAGAAACTAATTGAATTTGAGGTATAATAAATGATTTCATGGAAAAGCCATTCAGAATATTTAGAGGGGCGCCTGGGTGGCTCAGTGGGTTAAGCGTCCAACTCTTGATCTCAGCTCAGGTCTTGATCTCCAGGTTGTGAGTTCAAGCCCCACATTGCAATGTGCAGGGTGCAATGTTTCACCACATTACTTCCACGCTGGGTGTGGAGCCTACTTAAAAAAATAATAATAATAATTGGAAAGAAATCAGAGGGTAGTTTAGGTGAGAGGAACTCTCCAAATATTAATATACTAATCACTTCCTTTATTCACTTTCTCATTAAGCATTTATTGAATGCTTATAATATATAAGTACTTAGCCTATATAGTAATTACAGAGGACCTATTCACTTTTTCTGTATATGGAAAGCCCACCAGATGAGATTTTATTAGAGGTTTGGGGAAACAAATATAAAATAAATAGAAAGATAGTCAAAACTTTTAAATGCATTATCTTCAACTGGAAATTTATGGATCTCACATTATTTCTTACTTTAAAAGATTCCTATCTTTTGACATCAACAATAAATCAGCATTTTCAGGTTGTACCAATTGTTTTATGGCTTTTGAAGCAACTGCAAAGGACACCACTGACAGGCTTTCAACTATATCCCAGACCAAAACAATAAAAATAAATAGAAGAAAACAATATAATCTTTCTGACATTTCCATGAAAATTGAATGCTCTTCTTCTACAAACACAGAAGAGCAGTTTCATTATCGAATGCCAAGGATCACATATCCATAAAATACCAAGAGATTTTGCATGTCATTCAATCTCACAGCTGACAATCTTCAAAAAAAATAAAACTGCTTTTCAATGAAATGGAATGCTTTAATGAGCTAATTAGTTAGCTCAGGAGGGTGGTTCTGTGACATTACTTATAGAAATACTCTGAAATCTACCTATTCTTACTATTAATTTATAATAAATCATTTTACCTTATGGATCTAACTCTAATATTTATTTTAAAAACAAATCCTATTTAATAGCATTTTCCTTGGATGGCAGGCTATTGTTTTTTATCTCGTAGTGATTTTAATACTTCCATTCTGAAATATTTCATTCTATTTAGTGGAATATGATGAGCTCTATCATCATTGCAAAAAGTTTGGTCTATAGATTATCTCTGATGTATAGCTCAAGGTGGAAATAAATTGTCATGATAATCATGTTTATTCCATTTTCTAGTCCCTTTTCAGACATAACCTAAACATTTCTGTACCCTTAAAGACATGGAGGACAGCGACCATTGCATATTTTGCTGCTTTCTGATCATATCACAAAAGACTTGCCATATAAGCAGTATTCAGGAAAGAAGGTTGACTACATGAAATATTAGCAGTGAAAATAAAAATCAACACTGCCCAGAGCCCTGCTTTAGATTACCGTTTGATGTGCTAGGACAAGTCAAAATGGACATGGGGGCAAGGAGGAGAGTGGGTCTAAATATCAGGGAAAACACAGCCGACCACCAACAACAAAGAATCAAATAGAAAGAGAAGGGAATATTTTATACTAGGGTAGTTGTTTTAAATGGAGTTATTCTGTCTGGCTCCATGTGTATCACTGAGAAAGTATGTGCTATTTGCTGACTTAAAGGGCCATTACCTTTAACTCATTACTTGTCTCTCATCTACCTTGACTTTTCCAGCAAAACAACTATTAATTATTTTTCAAGCCTGTGCTATCATTTCTCTTTTTTTGTACATGCTGCCATTCTTGTCTTGTAGTAACTGTTTCCTCCAACTACGATAGTCTCACAAAGATTTCAAGGTGAAGTTTTAACAACTTGTCTTCAGAAACACCACTCCCAATTTAAGTAGAATTCCTGCATTATTCTCCCTGCATACGTATGGTCTACAAACATGTTTAGGTCACTGTATTTGTCAGGGTTCTCCAGAGAAACAGACGTCCATATAGATATAGATCATAATCATGTGATGCAATTCCTTAAAATAAATCTTTGTATATATATGTATCTATATACCTATCTACAGATCAATCTCTGTCTCTCATTCTCTCTATATATACATGTACACATGTAGGCTTTATGTATAGATACATAAATAGAATTATTTTAAGAAATTGGATCATGTGATTATCTATATCTATATAAGGAGATATAGATACATTAAAAAACTTATTTTAAGGAATTGGATCACATGACTGTGGAGGGTGGCAAGTCCAAAATCTGATGGGGCAGGCTGGCAGGCTGGGGACTCAGGAAAAGTTGCAGCTTACGTCCAAAGGCAGTCTGCTGGAGAGCCAAAAAGAGCCAATGTTTACGGTGAATACCTAAGGCTGTCTGCTAGAGAATTCCTTCTTGCACTGAGGAGGTCAACCTTTTCTCTATTCAGGCCTTCAGCTGATCAGATGAGGCCCACCACTATTCTGAAGATCAGTAGTCCATTGATTTAAATGCCTCATTCAAAAACACCTTCCCAGAAACATCCAGAATAACATTGGACCAAATATCTGGACATTGTGGCCCCACCAGACTGACACATTAAAACTAACCACCATAGCCACCATTGTCTCCTCAGTTTCTAATACAATGCTTAACTCAATAGCCACTTACTACATGTTAAATTAAGAAACAAATCTAAGCTGTTAAGCTCTGTCAGAGGAAAAAAAAATGTATGTCAATGTCTAAAAGACAATGGTTCTGCACTGTAGGCAGACTAGCAGAATAGGGCTAATATAATAGGTTTAGTTAGAAATTTTGTAAGAACAGAAGATTGATAAATGAAGTCAGATTGCTATTTTGCAGGGCATCAATGTCAGAGAACACAGGAGAAGAATCTAGTGCGATGGCAAAGCTTTCTATGAAGGCATTTAGGCCCTATACCTGTATATTGACTATCATCTTGGCTCTGTCACAAGTCAGCAACCTACTCAGTGTTTCTTTTAAAAATATAACAGTTAAAGTCTTAAAATGGGTGTATGTATATCTGTTCAGTACTGTTAAAGGCAGAGAAAATCTGACACACAAAATACATCCTGACATCAGTTGCTTTTTTTAGTTTCTGAAAGAGCAAGTGAGAATCTATAACCTGAAACACACATGCTTAAAAAAAAGTTTGTTAAATAATCCAACGATTACATTACACAATGAAAATACATACAATCAATTTCTAAATTTTTTGTTAGAAAAATCAATCTTTTGATGCAGATGAAAGACTTTATAAAACCCATTCCTTGTGGCTTTCTTTTTAATTTAAATTCTAGTTAGTTGACTTACAGTGCAATATTGGTTTCAGGAGTAGACTTCAGTGGTTCATCCTTCACGTACAATGCCCAGTGCTCATCATAATATCCATTACCCATCTATCCCATTCCCCCACCCACTTCCCTCCAACATCCTTCAGTTTGTTCTTTATAGTTAAGAATCTCCAATAGGTTGTTTCCTTCTTTTTCTCCCCTCCCCTGTATGTTCATCTGTTTTGTTTCTTAAATTCCACATATGAGTGAAATCATATGGTATTTTTCTTTCTCTGATTGACTTATTTCGCATAGCATAATGCACTCTAGCTCCATCCATGTCATTCCAAGTGGCAAGATTTCATTCTTTCTGATGGCTGAGTAGTATTCCATTAAATATATCAGTTGATGGGCATCTGGGCTCTTTCATAGTTTGGCTATTGTTGACAATGCTGCTAAAAACATTGGGGTACTTGAATTCCTTCAAATGTGTATTTTTGTATCATTTGGGTAAATACCTAGTAGTGCACTTACTGGAGCATAGTGTAGTTCTATTTTTAGATTTTTGAGGAACTGCCATACTATTCTCCAGAGGCTGCACTAGTTTGCTTTCCCTTTTCTCCACATCCTCGCCAACACTTGTTGTCTCCTGTGTTGTTAATTTTAGCCATTCTGACAGGTGCGGGGTGGTATCTGATTATGGTTTTGATTTGTATTTCCCTGATAATGAGTGATGTTGAGCATCTTTTCATGTGTCTATTAGCCATCTGGATGTCTTCTTTGGAAAAATGTCTATTCCTGTCTTTTGCCCATTTCTTAACTAGATTATTTATTTTGGGGGGGTTGAGTTTAATAAGTTCTTTAAAGATTTTGGATACTAATCCTTTATTGTATATGTCATTTGCAAATATCTTCTCCCATTCCATAGGCTGCTTTTTAGTTTTGTTGATTATTTCCTTTGCTGTGCAGAAGCTTTTCCCTCGTGGCTTTTGTGACTTATACTTCAGCATAATTTGTGTTTTGAACTTGATACCTCATAATGTACTTTCACTAAATTGTAATTTTTAATATTGTTTAATATCCTAATTTGTTTAGGGATTTCTTAGTAAAGTTCATGAGGTAGAAGAATCAGTTTTATAGCCATGATATATAAAATAAATATTTACACAGCATTATATCTATATCTTAATAGATTTGTTTACTTTTGTACTTCAGATATTTTTATTAACAGCCAATTTAATTACTTTTAACAATCCATTTCTGAGGGAAGATGTTATCAATTTCTGCCTAAAGAAAATAAGTATAAAAATATTCCAAGTTGAAGATGAAGTTATATTTTAAGATACAGAGATGAATGGAAAATGAAGCATGTGTCTGGAGGATGCATATGAGGAATATGTTTTATTTCAGGTACTTTAGTAAATCTGTCTCTTAACCTTAATTATCAGATTAAATTCTAATGCTTTTCTTAACTGAACAAGATATGGCTCATGTTCATGTCGTATTATGTGTAAATCTTTGACTGTATTTTCTGAGCCTCAAGGAAATAAACATAAAATTTGTAGCATATGATTCTTTTTAAAAATTCTGATATAATCCCATACTCTTAAAAACAAAAACAAAATAAAAACCCAGGGAAAAGACTATCATTTATGGTCTAATTTTTACATTTTTGCTTCAAGAGTTCCACACATGGAAGAACAAACTTTTGCTGAAATATCTATAGTAACGGGAAAGTCAAGTTCCTGACAAAGGTGCGCTCTAATTTCAGGGGATTCCAGCTGTCACGAAGTCAGTCCTTCTTCCCCAAAACTCCCCCTTCCCCATTAGCCTTCTTTCTTTAGCTCTAGGTTTGTCTTTAGGGGGCTGCTTCCAACATCTTTTCCAGACTTAAACCTCTGTGGTAAACGGGGTCATTTGAGAGTCTACTAGGAATGGAATTCTACCCCTGATAGTTGAAGCACGAAGATCCAAAAGGGATCTAAACTAAAATATCCATTTAAAGTTTGGAATGAGCAAGCTTAGAAGTTAAATTCTATCCTAAAAAAAGGGGGAGTGGGCAGAAATGCCTTTGACGGAGCCAGGAGTTAGGACTGGATAAGAACTGGAAAGAAGTCAGGAACAAGGAAGGGATGTCTTCTGACGCAGTTAGCATTGCTGCTTGGTGCTTAGCCAGGTGTGTGCATCAAGACTACTAAATGATATAGAGTCAGGGCAAATTATTATTTCTACTATTCCTCAGTTTCTGATATGACAGTGTCAAGTCAACTCAGTCTCATAGTTGCTCTGCTGAAATATGCCCTACTTTTTCCATGTCCTTTTGAAACTAGCGAGAAAGATAAACCAAATGACCAATGAAAAATGATACTATCACTTTAATTGATCAAGACACTATATTCCTATAAATAAAGCCAAAACTTATATGAAACTTATATGGGCTTTTTGGGGGAAACTTATTAATTGACTTATACTGAGCATAAAATCAACTGCATCCTAAAGTATATATATTTCCTCTTTTAGGACCCAAGTTTAAGACCTACATTTTTTTTCTGTTAAATTTAATTCTGCCAGATTTGACCCAATATTCAAGACTATGGAGACTGTTTTAGATTCTGATTCTATTAACCCAAAATGCTAACTATCTCTCTAGCTTTATGTCATCTACAATTTTGAAAAGTACATGTATTACCTGGGAGAAAGTTCATAGTATAATTGCAGTACTTTCTTTCTGCACAAGATTATCCCCAACAATGTTTCCCCATGTTACCTAGACTTTGCCAATTCTAATGTTTGTTTTTGTATCCTTTCATTACAACCCTTTCAGGAAATAATTATTTCCTAAATAATTAAATAAATAATAAGTTAAATCTGTATATGCTTTTAATCATTTATCTCTTAAAAATAAATATACCAAGCACTTATAAAGTGTTTAGAAACAATAAATCATGTAATCCTTAAAACAACCCTATGTGGTAAGTATGTATTATCTTTAGCCCATTTTACAAATGAGGAAACTGAGGTACAGGAGAGTTGAGTGATTTGCCCAAAGTCTTGGAACTAAGAAGTTGCAGAGCTGCATTTGACTCCCACGATTCCTTTCTTCAGAGTCCATGCTCAGAATCACTAGTCTCTACTGACTTGGACGTTACCCTAACTGTTAAATAAGACAAGCACAGGAAGAGCCCTAAGATCTGCTTCTAAGATGACCCCACACTGGACGAAGCAGATGTGCTAAGGCCCGATAGTATGTGTGTCTTAGTATCTGTGTAAAGCAGAGGACCTCCAATGGCCTAACTGCAAGTTCTCCTCCCCGCTCTGCTCTCTGAGGTAATAACCTTAGTCAAACAACTGTTCTTCCCAAGGGGATCGGGTGTTCCTAATTGTCCTTGAAAAGCAGGCGCCACTCCCCGCCAGATGTGAAATTATTCTAACAAGCCAGTCACGTTCTTCCTCAGGAGCCAGGGGTCACTGCTACCTTTTGATACTACGAAGCCTGCCTCCCACCACCCGAGATTGCTCAGTATGTTCTAGAGTGCAGTCAATACCCATGTGGCCCTGTATGACATGCACTGCCTTGCTCTCCTACGCTGTAAGTCTGTGTGATCAGTAAGCTGCCATCTATCTTATGTATCCAGTGTCAGCTGTATTCTCTTTGCTCATCCCCATTACCTCAGGGCAGGAAACCCTCCTTCATCAACAGGGTAGATAGGACGTGTTTAAAACAAACACCATATGAATATGAGCAAAACAAACTAGACACATCTATAAATTTATCCATTTGTAAAACAAAATCATAATTGTGTAGATGCTATAGTAACTCAGTCTTCATGGTTTTCAGCTAAATTATTAATTTACTTATTAATGTGTTGTTGGAAAATGGCACTGTCA
This sequence comes from Halichoerus grypus, assembly GCF_964656455.1. Classification (NCBI taxonomy): domain Eukaryota; kingdom Metazoa; phylum Chordata; class Mammalia; order Carnivora; family Phocidae; genus Halichoerus; species Halichoerus grypus. Next base: position 49,205,595 of record NC_135717.1, on the reverse strand, counting down.
TGATTGTTCTTTCTCTGACATTTCACCCAACAGGCATTCTCCAGTGTCAGGTGTTCAGAGATTTATTAGTTACTCAACTATTTTGTGCACCTCTTCAGCCATATGCAATGTGGCAATGCAATAACTTAATGCTTAATAAGATGCCATAGTGACTTTTGTCCATTTCTAGTTTTAAAAGCAAAACCAAACAACTTTTGGCTTTTAATGAGCTCCTAATACTAATGTTAAAATACAAAATAATTTCTCTTCAAATTCTAAATGATTGGTATCAAATGGATGCTATAATTTAAATGACATCATAACAATATTTTAAAATGTTTGGTGCACAAGACACCATAAGTTAAATTATAAGCATCTGTAAAGAAGAAGGAAAGAAAGATTTTGTCATTTTTTTAAAAGTTCTTAATTAATGGTTTTTCCAATTTCTTTTGCATACATTCTTCTCTTCCATCAATGAGAGAATTTTCTGAATGTCAGTTTCATTTTTTTTTTTGGCATATTTAGATAAAGATGGTACAGCTGTGGTTTGATTAATTAGTTCTCTTAATCTCCTCTTCTAAACCAACATTTTAAGCTTAAATATGTGAAAAATACTTTATATTTTAGAATAGTGCATAATTTAATTTTAAAAGAGTAAGTTTTAAATTAAATTTAAAAATTTAGAAAGGCTTTTTTTTTAATAAAAAAATATTACAAAAAAAGACAATGATGTGTACTTGTATCTTCTTGTGTTTCTTCAGAACACAAGGAAACCTTCAGAATTTCAATATAATGATTTATTAAATGATAATATGTTTACAATAATTATAGCAGTATAGGGCACCTGGGTGGCTCAGTTGGTTAAGCGACTGTCTTCGGCTCAGGTCATGATCCTGGAGTCCCTGGATCGAGTCCCGCATCGGGCTCCCTGCTTGGCAGGGAGTCTCCTTCTCCCTCTGACCCTCCCCACTCTCATGTGCTCTCTCTCATTCTCTCTCTCACAAATAAATAAATAAAATCTTAAAAAAAAAAATTATAGCAGTATAGGCAAAAATAATATAACTGCAAAGTGCTGACAGTAAGCTATGTTAATCTCTAAAAATCTACATATCTGTACCCTAAAACTTTAAAAAAAATTTTTTAATTTAAATTCAACTTAGTTTACATATACTGTATTATTAGTTTCAGGGGTAGAATTTAGTGATTCATCAGTTGCATATAACGCCCAGTGGTCATTACATCACATGCCCTCCTTAATGACCATCACCCACTTACCCCATCCCCCATCCACCGCCCCTCCAGCAACCCTCAGTTTGTTCCCTATAGTTAGGAGTCTCTTGTTTGCCCCCTCTCTGTTTTTATCTTCTTTTATTTTTTCTTCCCTTCCCCTATGTTCATCTGTCTTGTTTCTTAAACTCCACATATGAGTAAAATGTATTTTTCTTTCCCTGAGTGCTTATTTCACTTAGCATAATACCACCTAGTTCCAACCACATCATTGCAAATGGCGAGATTTCATTCTTTTTGATGGCTGAGTAATAGTCCATTCTATATATATATATATATATATATATATATATATATATATATATGCCATATCTTCTTTATCCTTTCATCTGTTAATGGACATCTGGGCTCATTCCATATTTTGGCTATTGTGGACACTGCTGCTATAAACATTGGCTTGCATGTGCCCCTTCGAATCACTATGTTTGTATCCTTTGGATAAATACCTAGTAGTGCAATTGCTGGGTCATAAGGTAGTTCTATTTTTAACATTTTGAGGAACCTCCATACTGTTTTCCAGAGTGGCTGTACCAGTTGGCATTCCCACCAACAGTGTAAGAGGGTTCCCCTTTCTCCGCACCCTTGCCAACATCTGTCATTTCCTGAGTGGATGATTTTAGCCATTCTGACTGGTGTGAGGTGGTATCTTATTGTGGTTTTGATTTTTATTTCCCTGATGCCAAATGATGTTGAGCATTTTTTCATGTGTCTGTTGGTCATTTACATGTCTTTTTTATTTAAAAAAAATTATTTACTTTAGAGAGAGAGAATGAAAGAGAAAATGTTAGCGGCAAGATAGAGAAGCAGACTCCCTGTTGAGCAGGGAGCCCGATGTGGGGCTCCATCCCAGGACCCTGGGATCATGACCTGAGCTGAAGGCAGACACCCAACCGACTGAGCCACCCAGGCACCCCCATTTATATGTCTTGTTTGGAGAAATGTCTGTTCATGTTCTGCCCATTTCTTGACTGGGTTTTTTTGTTTTTTTGGGTGTTGAGTTTGATAAGTTCTTTATAGATCTTGGATACTAGCCCTTTATCTGATATGTCATTTGCAAATATCTTCTCCCATTCTGTAGGTTGGCTTTTAGTTGTGTTGACTATTTCCTTTGCTCTGCAAAAACTTTTTATCCTAATGAAGTCCCAATAGTTCATTTTTGCTTTTGTTTCCCTTGCATCTAGAGACGTGTCTAGCAAGAAGTTGCTGAAGCCAAAGTCAAAGAGATTGTTGCCTGAGTTCTCCTCTAGGATTTTGATGTACTCCTATCTTACACTTAGGTCTTTCATCCATTTTGAGTTTATTTTTATGTATGATATAAGAAAGTGATCCAGTGTCATTCTTCTGCATGTGGCTGTCCAATTTTCTGAACACTATTTCTTGAAGAGACTGTCTTTTTTCCATTGGATATTCTTTCCTGCTTTGTCAAAGATTAGTTGAACATAGAGTTGAGGGTCCATTTCTGGATTCTCTGTTCTGTTCCATTGATCTATGTGGCTGTTTTTGTGCCAGTACCTGTGTCTATTTTTGTGTCTGTCTTGATGATTACAGCTTTGTAATACAGCTTGACGTCCAGAATTGTGATACCTCTAGCTTTGGTTTTCTTTTTCAACATTACTTAGGCTATTCATGGTCTTTTCTGTTCTAAAAAATAGAAATACAAGGAAAACTTCCAAAATCATTCTATGAGTCCAGCATTACCTTGATTCCCCAAACCAGACAAAGACCCCACTAAAAAATAGAATTACAGACCAATATCCCTGATGAACATGGATGCCAAAATTCTCACCAAGATCCTAGCTAATAGGATCCAACAGTACATTAAAAGGATTATTCACCACAACCCAGTGGAATTTATTCCTGGACTGCAGGGGTGGTTCAGCATCCACAAATCAATCAATGTTATACATCACATTAATAAAAGACAGGGCAAGAACTGTATGATCCTCTCAATAGATGCAGATAAAGCCTTTGACAAAATACAGCATCCTTTCTTGATAAAAACTCTCCACCATGTAGGGATACATACCTCAATATCATAAAAGCCATATAAGGAAAGACCCACAGCAAATATCCTCAATGGGGAAAAACTGAAAGCTTTTCCACTAGGGCCAGGAAAATGACAGGGATGTCCATTCTCTCAACTGTTGTTTGACATAGTACTAGAAGTCCTAGCCTCAGCAATCAGACAATAAAAAGAAGTGAAAGGCTTCCAAATCAGCAAAGAAGTCAAACTTTCACTCTTCACAGATGACATGATACTCTGTAGAAAACCCAAAAGATTCCACAAAAAAATTGCTGGAACTGATACAGGAATTCAGTAAAGTGGCAGCATATAAAATCAATACACAGAAGTCAGTTGCATTTCTATACACTAACAATGAAATAGAAGAAAGAGAAACAGGCAATTGATCACATTTACAATTGCACCAAAAACCATAAGATACCTAGGAGTAAACTTAACCAAAATGATAAGGGATCTATATTCTGCAAACTATAGAATACTTATGAAAGAAATTGAGGAAGACACAAAGAAATGGAAAAACATTCCATGGTCATGGATTGGAAGAACAAATACTGTTAAACTGTCTCTGTACCCTGGGGCGCCTGGGTGGCTCAGTCATTAAGCGTCTGCCTTCGGCTCAGGCCATGATCCCAGGGTCCTGGGATCGAGCCCTGCATCAGGCTCCCTGCTCCACGGGAAGCCTGCTTCTCCCTCTCCCACTCCCCCTGCTTGTGTTCCCTCTCTCGCTGTGTCTCTCTCTCTGTGTCAAATAAATAAATAAAATCTTTAAAAAAAAAATGTCTCTGTACCCTAAAACTTTTATCATAGAAAATTTTTAAGCAACTCAGGGAGACAACAGCATATATTCCATTAGTCAAAAGTACAAAAATGTCATCATTTATTATAGCCTCTTGTAAGTGCTACAATTCACTCATGAAAAAACAAGAATAAAAAAGGGAAATAACATACAAATATTAGTATGAAAAATGTTTTTGACAATTTAGTTCCCTTGAAAGGGTCTGGGTTTTCTCCAGGGTTCCTCAGATATCACTATAACAACCACTAATAAATTAGAAAAAGATTTGGAGTCAGAGAATCTTGGTTTCAAATTATTCTTACAGTTTCATTTAATTTTATTCAAATATGTTATATCCTTTTATGTTCTTATCTACCTGAATTCACCAGGTCATTACATAGGTAGGAAAAACACCAATTAAAATTTTTTTCACTATATGTGCATAGCTAGCTTTCTTGACAAATTCTCATTTTTGATAGTCTTTTATTAATCTTTTAGCCTTCAGTCTGCATACTATTTCTTTAAAATATCTGTGTGTGTGTGTATACACACACATTCCTACATATAAAATGCATATATTACATTACTTACATATTACATAACATTAATAAATATTAATTATTCTTTGATAAGTAGATATCTAGACTAATCTATGCTATTCATTCTTAAAAAAAAAAAAAACTGTAAGTGCTATGTTGTATATCTTCTACCTGGGTCTCTATCACTTCATGTATTAATTCATATATTGATTTAGTGTGTCATTACTGGTCACAAAAGTATGAAGGAACTGTATTTGAAAGGAGCAGAATAAACATCTGCTGCAAGTAGGTTATAGTAGGTCATTCCAGGTCAACATTTCCATTGCACCCAGTATAAAAAAAAAGAGGAAAAACAATTGTAAACACAGGTATGGGAACAATGATGACCACGGCAACAGAGATGGGGAACCATTCATAGGGAAATGACAAACATAAGGACCAGCTATTGCTTCTTCTGGGGAGATTTAACTATCTGCTTATCATCAGAAGAACACCACTCTAGATCACTGTTAAAGGAAAGAGAAAAAAGCACAAATTTTGCTGTCACTGAGTGAAGCCTCTAGGATCAATTGAAATTTTTTCTGGGTAACTTTCTGTGCGGTTGTTGGCCTATGCTGGAGGCTGGGGAGCTAAGCCAAAATTTTCCAAAGTCAGAGTAAAATTGCCTGCAGTCTTTCAGAAAATGTTGTCAGAATAACTATTATTAATATATTCAAGAAAATAAAGACACATCTTAAAAGAGCTAGAGAGAAAAGACAACCTTCAGAGAGCCACAGGAAGACTGACAGCTGACTTCTTCACAGAAATGATGTAAACCAGGAAAACAGTGGAAAAGTATCTTCAACATGCTGAGAGGAAATCATGACAACCTATAATTATTTATTCAGCAGTACTGTACTTCCAAAATGATAAGGAAATGATGACATTTTTCAGAGACCTATCAAACAAAAGTTGAGATAATTTATTGCTGGAAGTACTGCTCTAGAAGAAAAAAATCTAAAGACGAATAGTGATCCCAAAGAGAAATAGAAAAAATAGGAAGAAAAAAAGAACACTGGATAAGTATACAGGAATCATTGCAATGTCCTGTGGAATTTAATTTATACATATAACTGAAAATGTGTGAAAACAATAGGACAGAGTTAGATGACGAATAAATGAAGAGAAAGGATTTAAATTTCTAACTATGAAATTATGAAAATAATAATTCATATTAGACTTTAATAAGTGAAGGTGAATTTTTTTTATCTTTAGGTTAAAATGTAAAGAGTAAAAAAAAGTATAACAAACAAAGCTAATATAAGAAAAATGTATTAATCTGATAAAAGCAAAGAAAGGGAAAATACACAAAGCAGATTTGGAGATTAGAAAATAAGAATAAATGATAGATATTATATATTTAATTATATATAATTAATTATATAACCTAAGTATATCAGCAGTTTCATTAAAAATAAATACACTAAAATTGGAACCCTTGTGTATTGTTGTGGGAATGTAACATGGTCCAAACACTGTGGGAAACAGTTTGACAGCTCTTCAAAACATTAAAAATAAAGCCACCATATGATCCATCAATTCCAGTTCGAGGTAGATACCCCCAAAGAACTGAAATCAGGGTCTGAAGACATATTTGTGCACTCATGTTCATGGCAGCATTATTCACAATAGCTAGAAAGTAGAAACAGCCCCAGTGCTCATTGACAGCTGAATAGATAAGGAAAATGAAGTATTTACATACAGTGGAATATTATTCACTCTTAACAAAAAAGGAAGGAAATCCTCACACGTACTATGACATGGATAAACCTTGAGGACATGATGCTAAGTGAAATAAGCCTATCACTAAAGGGGTACCTGGGCGGCTCAGTCAGTTGAGCGACTGACTCTTGATTTCTGCTCCGGTCATGATCTCAGGGTTGTGGGACTGAGCCTCACATGGGGCTCCATGCTGAGTGTGTAGCCTGCTTTGGATTCTCTCTCCCTCTTCCTCTGCCCCTCCCCGCTCTCTTAAAAAAAGGAAAAAGCCTATCACTAAAAACAAATATGATATGTGGCGCCTGGATGGCTTAGTCACTTGAGCGCCCTACTCTATTTTGGCTTGCGTCATGATCTCAGAGTCATGAGATTGAGCCACCTGTCGTGCTCTGCATTCAGCGTGGAGTCTGCTTGAGATTCTCTCTCCCTCTGCTCCTCCACCCCTTTCGCTCTGTCTCTAAAATAGATAAATAAATAACATCTTAAAAAATGATATGATTCCATTTATATGAGATACCTGGAAAAGTCACATTCATAGAGATCGAAGTAGAGTGGTGTTAGTCAGTGGCTGAGGACAGTGGGGAATGGGAAGTTGCTTAATGGGGATAGAGTTTTAGTTTTGCAAAATGAAAAGAGGTCTGGGGATGGATGGTGGCAGTGGTTGCACCTCAGTGTAAATGTGCTTAATACCACTGAACTGTAGTTAAAAATGATAATAATAAAGATAGTAAATTTTATGTGTATTTATCAGCATAAAATTTTGGGAAAAAAATAAATGCATTAAGCACCAGTATAAGTTCAAGATTGTCAAACTTGATTTTTTAAAAAGAAATGTACAATTTATTGTTTATAAGATACACTCTATAAATGTAACCAAATACTCAAAAAGGTTAAAAGGAAAAAAAAGGAAAAAATATGCCTAGAGAGGAAGATGGTACAAACACTCCACAAAGATGAAGGGCTCAATTCAACAGGAAAATATCAAACCCTAACTCTGTACGCATCAACTAACAGTGTAACAATGTCACCTGAAAGTGGAAGTGAACAATTCCCAATTAGAATAGGACTTTAAAATAATTCTTACAACTGCTTATTTAAAGAACTGAAAAATATTCATAATATAGAACACTTAAAACAGTTAACATCATTGGCAAGCATAGAACACAACATCAGCAATGGATGAAAATTTTTAAAGTTAAGAAATGAAATTAGGGACATTGCACAAGACCATTATACAAATGAAAAATTCATATATACACAAAAAACAACATATTTTAAAATACAAATGCATGTCTAAAAACATATTAAAATATGTGCCAAGGAGAGAAAGGAAATTAAGTATAGATTAAATATGAAAAAAAGGGGAAAAAGAATGAAATAAAAAACAAAAGACTTTTTCATGAAGAGATATACAGTAGTCCTCCCTTATCCACGGGGAATACATTCCAAGATCCGTGGGTGCCTGAAACTGCAGATGGTACCAAACCCCGTACATACTATGCTTTTTCTTATGCATATATACACATAATAAAGTTCAACTTATAAATTAGGCACAGTAAGAGATTAGTAATAACTAATAAGATAGAATAATTATAATAATATTCTATAATAAAAGTTATGTGAATGTGATCTCTTTTTTTCCTCTCTCAAAATATCTTAACATCCTGTACTCACCTTTCTTCTCATGATGATGTGTGATGACAAATGCCTCTGTGATAAGTCGAAATGAGGTGAATGACGTAGGCATTTGTGACATAATGTTAGGCTACTAGTGACCTTCTGAGGATAGGCCCAAAGGAGGATCATCTCCTTCCAGACTGCATGTGGCTGTGGGTAACTGAAACCACAGAGAGTGAAATCATGGATAAGGGGGGGACTACTGCAAAAGTCTTGTGACATGTGTCACAAATTCATATTTCAACACCTCAATGAACAGAAAGAGACAAAGAAATAAAAAACAAGATAGTAAAAGAAAGAAAGAAAAATCATGAAAATATGACATAATTTTTCAGTTCACTAGTCACCAAGATTGGATGGAGATGATCTCTTGTTGGCCTTACTGTGATTACAGAATAGCCAGGTCAACAGAAATCAGAGACATCCACAAAAAGTCCTAGAGAGCTAATGAAAGTATCTATGTGTTTAGCTGGAATGACCCGAGAAGGTCTATAGGAAAGTTTCTTTATCTCCAATGAAGTGGCCTTATGAACATTTCTCCTTTAATCTCTCGGTCTCTTTCCCTGTGCTACCATTTGATATTGGCTATGTTCTTATCCCTTCCCTTAGGGCAAAACCCTCCAACATAGTCCTAAATGTTTCCTGGGAGATAGGATCAATTGAAGGTCAATTTCTCAGACACTTCATCTCAAGAGACTCGGGTTTCCAATGACTTCCCATATAGATAATTGTACATTTCGCATGCGGTTTCTGGTGCTCCATATCAAATATAGGTTGCAATTTTGTGTTCTTTATTCTCCTTTTATTTTGGCAACCGTTATAAGTAAATGACTCCTATACAAATCTCACTAAATGCTCTTGGGAGGAAGGACCCGCAGCCTGCAGAGTTATCACGATAATTCTGGGTCTTGTAATTGGGAGGATCTCGTAACTTTCAGACTCCAGAAGCCATTCCAGCAGTCACTGGTGGCTCGTCTATGTGTTTACACTAAGCCTCCAGATGGTCTCTGACTCCACCCCACACATGTGACAGTAAAACCACAGGATTTGGAGAAATCAGACCCATCTCTTATCCCAAACCCTTCTACCCACTAGGAACCTGCCTGTGGACATGCCTCTAAGTTTCTCTTCAGTTAAGAAAACATACCCTCGAGCTGAATTTCCTGAGTCTGAATCCTGACTTCACTACTTTTTAGCTATATGATTTGGAAAAATTTACTTAAACTCCTATTTATCATCAGGAAAGTGAAAATAATACTAGAATATACTTCAAATGTTGTTACAAGGATAAAGTGAGTTCATATCTGCAAATCTCTTTAAAAGGTGCCTGATATATAGTAAATGCTGCATAACCTATTGTTGGATATATGTACAAGGAGCATTAAGTGCACATGACTTGGATAAATTATAGAAGTTTTATAGGTATCAAATGTGACCATGTACCTGAAAGAGGTTTAAATATTTTAATAACTACAGAAATATACTATTTTTTAAAATTTTAATTCCAGTATAGTTAACCTACAGTGTTATATTAGTTTCAGGTATACAATATAATATACTATTTTGGGGCCACTGAACAATGTAAATTAATACAGTTATTTCCTCATATGTACCTCTTCATTAATGCTAATTAATTATACAGAGAAAAATACAAAAAGCTCGTTATATAATGGTATTGTACAAGATTTTATTTTTCTTTTATGATTTCCTGGGCTCATTTTAACACCATGTCACCTAGGTAAATTTGCTAATGATTTGGGAATGTGGGGCCATTTGTTCAAAGACTTGAATCATACCCTGGGAGTAACTCTCTCTTCCTGTTGGGTCTCTCTTCTAACCATTCATATTATTATTATCAAATATTATTCCAGTGGTTAAATATATTCAATGAGTCACAAATGAATGAGAAATATGTACTTTCTGCTGAGAGGATCCAATCCCCTTTCAGATCATTTTATAGGTAATTGATTAGTAAGCATTAGGTGAAAAATTATTACAAACATATGATTAAAAAAAGTCATTATTATGAATGTGTTCCTGCAACTATCTCCATATGGTGTTAATACTGACGATTTAAGCACAATGTCTTTTTCCAAAACTTTTCTCTATGTGTGTGCCTGGGTATATGTGTGTGTGTGTGTGTGTGTGTGTGTGTGTGTGTGTATGTTTTAATTTTCCTAACTGGATAAGCAAAAGAAGGAAAAATTACTTATCTGTCATATGTTCATGGCCATATAGGCAAATTTCTTCATTTTTAAGTAAACTTCTCTGAAAGAAGTTTATTTTTATTTTGACTGTGAAGATGTTCCACATATGTGCAAATTGACCACACTATCAGAGTAAATCATAAGTGTTTGCAAAGATGATATTTTAAAGTAGGCCACACCACTGCTAGGAATTTGGTGGAGATGGGAAGTTTGTGCCTGAAACTAGTGTCTATGAAAGACACTGTGAATATATAAATAAATTTAAAAGGTTTATGCTGTCAGGCTTATTTTTATCTTTTAATTACTGAGAAGGAGATTTTGTAATTCAGGGTTCAGAGGCCATATATCTCTCTCTACAAAGGAGAATGATTCATTAAAAACATTAATTCTGTTCTGAGCTGCAGTGCAGCAAATTAGACACCATTCTCTGCTTGGAGGAAGATTTAAATCAAATTATTAGAGAATTCTTGCAAGGAAAGTAAAAGGAAAGCTCTTATAAATAGTCATCAAAAATGTCATGCTTTTATATATATGAACCTACACTTTGGTACCACAAGAGGTAATTTCACTCTTATGGATGTAAAATGTACTCTAAAAAATATCTACTTTTCTTGGGCTCACCATTAAGACAAGCTTTAAAATCACAGATGTTGATGATTTTAAAAATATTTTTGAAATTCCAGCTCAAAAGTTCAGTTTATTTTCTTTTAAAGCATATTTTTAGAAATCATATTTATTTTTAAAAATGAGGGCATTGATGGTGAATAATATGGTCCTTTTAATATGCCTTCCTACGAGGGGTAGAGGGAGAAGGAGAGAGAGAAAGAATCCTCAAACAGACTCCCCACAGAGCATGGAGCCTGATGGAGAGCTCAATTTGAGGACCTTGAGATCATGACCTGAGCCAAAATCAAGAGCCAGCCACGTAACCAACTAAGTCACCCAGGCACCCCTGCCTCAAATTGTTCTATGTTTAAAAATTATTATTGTGTTTCATATTTCCATATTTTTTTCTAAATAAGACTAACTCTGAAGATTATTTCCTTTTTTTTTTTTTTTTTTTAGAGAGGGAAAGAGGGGCGAGGCGGGGGGCGGGGCAGAGGTAGAGAGAGAGAATCTTAAGCAGGCTCCAAGTGCAGAGTCAAATGTGGGACTCAACCTCACAACCCTGAGATCATGACCTGAGCTGCAATCAAGAGTTGGTTGCTAACTGATTGAGCCACTCAGGTGCCCCCAAAATTATTTACTTTTAAACTCATATTTATGCACCTTATATCTGGAATACAGATGGTTCCCAATTTATAATATTTTGACTTACAATAGTTCAACTTCACAATGGTAGGAAAGCAATGCACATTCAGTAGAAGCCATACTTTGAATGTTGAATTTTTATTTTTTCCTGGGCTAGTGACATGCAGTCAGATCTCTCTCATGATGCTGGGCAGCAGCAACCACAGCTCCCCATCAGCCAGTGATCATGAGGGCCAACAACTGATAAACTCACAACCTTCTGTCCCCATACAGCCATTTTGTTTTTTACTTTCAGTACAGTATTCAGGAAATTACCTGAGATCATCAACACTTTATTATACAGTAGGCTTTGTGGTAGATGATTTTACCCAACTGAAGGCTAATATGAGTGTTCTGAGCATGTTTAAGGTAGACTCAGCTAAGCTGTGATGTTCTGTCCATTAAGTGTATTAAATGCATTTTTGACTTAGGAAGATTTTCAACTTTCAATAGGTTTATGGAGATATAACCCCATCATAAGTTGAGGAAGATCTTTATTTTGTAAAACTATCCTAATCATTATTTTGCCATGCATGCTCTTTTTCTACTTCCTACTCCATTTTAGTTAACAATGAAACAGAAATGGATGAGATAGAATAAACTCATGTGGCTGGGGAATAGAGTAATCTAAATCCTAGAAAGGTGGCCATATGGAAGATGCCCTTCCTTTCGAAGATATCCAGGATGAATCAGTCTAGAATGAGGAATAGTAAGCATTTCATGGCTTGGAGGCTGAATGGAACTAGGTAATACTCATTAATAAAAATATTCATGTATATGTCATCTGATAGCATTTAGGTTAGATAAGAAAGTAGTATTTGCAAAACTGAAACTAACTAGTGAACCTTTTTTTATGTGTGCAATGAAACATGAACATACATGAAAGAGAAGAAATATATTTTAGGTCAGCTGCATATTATTTCTGGACACAAACTCAAGATATAAATGTTGTGTCTTCTGCTAAGAGCCTTTTGGTCTTGAGGTGACCATACCATGTGCTTTGTATGACACTGCAAGTCTTGACCTGACTATTTCTCTTTATAATAAAACAGGATGTATTTCTATATATGAAATTAAATTTCTTTCCATCCTGACACTTACCAAAATGATCCTTAGATGGTTTATAAAAATATTTGCAACAAATACAAAGGTGTTGTGGCTGGATGTTTGTGTCCTCTCAAAATGTACATACTGAAGCCTTAGCTTAATGTGATGGTATTTGGAGGAGGGACCTTGGGGAGCTGATTAGGTTTAGATGAAGTCATCAGCATGGAACCCACATGGTGGGATTAGTGCCCATATAAGAAGAGAAGGACAGGAAGATCCCTCTCTCCCCACACACGTGCACTGAGGAGAGGCCATGAGTGAACGGAAGGTTGTTTACAAGTCAGGAAGAAGGCTCTCACCAAGAAGGGGTCTGCCTGCACTGTGATCTGGGACTTCCAAGCCTGCCAGTCTAAGGTATTTCGTTACGGCAGCCCAAACAGATTAAGACAAATGCAGTGAAATAAAAAGAGAATAGAGGAAAGGGAGAAGTAGATCATAGGGTAGAAATGCTGTATTAACTCTGCTAGCAAAGACAGGGAAATAATCAATGATGGAAACCATTTGTTCCATTCCATTTTACAAAATTGAACTTGTTTACAAGAAGAAAAATTGCTGTTGCTGCTTGGATTCTGAAGCATGAAATATCATTTCCCACCCTATTCCCAGATTTTCATTAGAAAGGGTAGATAGCAACTGTTATGGAAGGAAGGAAGGAAAGAGGGAGGGAGGGAGGGAAGGAGGGAGGAAAGAAGGAAGGATTGATTCAACAACTCTAAAAGAGGCACAATAATGAGTTTATTTGTGAGTTTTAAGTTCCATTTTTTGTAAGAAGATAGGAGGTGGGTCGGTCCATGGAGGAGAGCTGATGGTTGAGAAACATTAATATTTTAAGGTCCGATGAGCAAGTTCTCTGCTAGTGTCACTTGATCGAGACACAAAAATCCAGTGTATTTTGAGACCTAGCTTGAACCTAAGCTATGCTCAGGTGTGCATGCAAAAGAGGTCTGGCAATTTGAAGGGAACAGAGTCATCAGGATCCTATTTGCATGAGGAAACAAAGAGTTTCAAAACTATCTTGTTGTGATGGAAGATTACAAAAACAAAAATGTTTCATCAGCTAACACATTTTTGTTACCTATGGGGAGAGGTAATTCTGAATAGAACATGTGGCCATCCTGCACCCTGACCACCATTAGATTATTTTTGAGGCATGGAAATGAACTGTTTTGTTAAGTTTCAAGTTTCGTTAGCAAACAGAATTGGGGAAGTAATAAGAAAAAATTCTGCAAGGCATGGGAGCAGTGTTTCATTTTGGAGCTTCTCCAGAAAAGTGTAACACAAGGAAGAAAAGTGCAAAATTTGCAAAATCACTGCACGGTTTTTGTACCTGAGAAATTCCATTGCTTTAAATCAAGCGAGAGAAGAACCAAAAGAGACATAGCCATGCTAAGTGGCAAGCACTAGTGTCTGCAGAAAGACAGGGGTGCCCAGTAGACATAGGTGTGTCCAGAATCAGCAGAGGTAGGCAGCAGGAGCAAGAATATCTCCTACTTTGTTCTCTCTTCGGCTAGGCATCCTTCAGGAATGCCATGGATGCCAAATGCTATATGGATGTTGATCACATAGTTGAGTAGGCTTGACTATTTTTATTTCTGTTCTACTATAGATCAAAGTTGGTGTCTCCTCAAAATTCATATATTGAAATCCTCCCCACCTTAAATGATGGCATTAGGAAGTGGGCCTTTGGGAGGGGATTAAATTATGAAGGCAGGGCCTATAAAAGAGGCCCCATAGAGCTCCCTAGTCCCTTCCACCATGTGCAGACACAGTGAAAAACTATCCTCTATTAACTCCAAAGAGAGCTCTTAACCAGCACCTTGATTTTGGACTTTCCAGCTTTCAGAACCATGAGAAACAAATTTCTGTCACCCATCCTGTGGTACTTAAGTATAGGGGCTCAAACAGTGTAAAGCATGTTCCAGCTCTTTGGCCCCAATCAAGTGAAGACTTCACAAGGGATTAGGGTCCTGCAAGTTGTGATTTACACAGGAGCAAATGCAACGGAGAGTACGCTGGAATATATAGAAAAATGAATGGCTGGTTTATTTTTCAGATATTTCAGATAAAATATTCTAATTTTTTCCACCAAAAAAAGCATTTAGAAAGATTTGGGAAGCAGTAAAAGTGGCAGTTACATTGCCTGCAAATAGTTCAGATTGCAGGCCCTCCATGTGCCTATTAATGGCAGATCCTAAGAACTTTTAAAATCAACCAAATGGAAAGTAGGATTGGTGTACTCATTAAAGCTAAAGCACTTAACCCAAACTCCCACCTACATAGAACATTTCCTTAAATGGTGACTGTAGGCAGAGGCAAGATTTTACCCTCGTTGGTCTTTCCTATATGCAAACACAGAAATTACTGAAGCCTGAAAGTGGCTATATTCATGAAGATTTTGACTTTAAAACTGTTTGTCCCTTGAGCTAACTTAAAAAGAAGGAGGAAAAAAAAGAAAAAAACTCCCAATAATGCTATAATGAAGCACCTAATTGAACAGACACCCTGGAAAGTTCTCCAAAATCAGTTGAAAATAATTGTTAGCACCTGCTTTAGAGAATTAGTGACTATAAGTCACTTTTAAAAAATTGTTTTTAAGATTTTTATTTATTTGTCAGAGAGAGAGAGAGAGAGCATAAGCAGAGGGAGAAGCAGGCTCCTGGCTGAGCAAGGAGCCTGACGTGGGACTCGATCCCAGGACCCTGAGATCATAACCTGAGCCAAAGGCAGACGCTTAACCAACTGAACCAGCCAGGCATCCCTATAAGTCACTTTTTGAAGATGTACCTACTGGTGTGCCTGGGTGGCACAGCCCCCTAAGTGCGTGACTCTTGGTTTGGCTCAGGTCCTGATCTCAGGGTTGAGAGATCGAACCCGCATTGGGTTCTGTAGGGCTCTGCAATCCATGCAGAATCTGCTTGAGACTCTCTCCTCCCTCTGTGCTCTCTCGCACATGCTGTCTTTCTAAAATAAATAAATCTTTAAAAAAATAAAACAAAATATATCTACTAAATATATGATTTTGGATTTTAGCATACTGTATTTCCTTTACCCTCCCCTCCAAAAAGGAATTCTGTACTACGACCAATTAGCTCTGAGCTTACTCCAAATTTTTTACAATAAAAACCGTATCATCATGTTAGCGGAGGATATTTATCCTCCACTAAGTGGGTTAGGAAATGGAAGTACTCAGTGCATTCAAAATTATGTCAAATTATTAAGTCACTATTGAGAAGAATGTAGAAGTGCTGAAGACCAAAATCCCCAATCCTAAATTACACTATAAAAATGGCCTCGTCCACCAACAGATGTTTCTGTCAATCCAAACTCTGACTTCAGGGTCAGTTTCTGTTTCAACATCCAAAGGTTTCTGATGAGTTCACAAAACTAAAAGCGTGATAGGTTCCCTTCTCCTGAATCAAAGATGGAAGAGCAGTGTAACTGCAAATAATTGTGAATTGCACCAGAAAGATTTCTCATCTATATAGAAAGATAAGTTTATCTGGTATCTCTTCAAATATGAGCTCCCATAATTAGGTGCATACACCCAATTTTCTCTCATCTGCCAATTGAAAAGTATGAAAGCATCCTTGTAAATTCTGAATGTTTATAAGGAAAAAGAATTGGCAAGGATATAGTCTCATTACAACCTTTGTTAATAGTTTGTAATAATATTCAATTTTGGAATAATTGTGCTTCCAGCCTTCTTGCCTTCCATGTAGAATATTGTCTGTGTAATCGCTCACTTTCAACACAGCAATGAAGACCATGGTACAGTTTGAATGAAAGGTCAAGAACAGCCTTCCCTCCAATACCTGTCCCACTGACCCTTCAATTTTAGATTCAGTAGCTTCTTTTATATTTTACTCATAAAGAGATAGGATAGTTTGTGCCGAAGAGAAAAGATCACTTTTGTAAATTTAATGTGAATTTTAAAAAAAGAAAGAAAAACGGGGGGTGGCTGCATGATACAATGAATTTTGTGATGTATCAACTCGGCTAGGCTATAGTCCCAGTTATACAATCAAACACAAATCTAGTGCCTGATGTAACGGGAATTTGCAGATGTAATAAAAGTTCTAATCAGTTCACTTTAAGGAAAATTATCCTGAGTAATCTTGGTGGGCCTGATTTAATCAGCTGGAAGGCCTTAGGAGCAAATCTGATGATCCCCAGAGAGGAAAGAAATTATTTTCATGGACAACAATTTTGACTCATGTCTCTGGAGTCCCATCCTGCTTATGATCTTCCTTCCTGGGTGCCTGCTCTATGGATTTTGGTCTTGATTGCTCAGCTCCTACTAATGTATAAGCCAGTTCTTTGTAGTAAATCTCTTTGTGTACAAACACACACGATATATATCCTACTGATATATATCTGACTGACATAAATCTTACTGATTTGGTTTCTCTGGTTGGACATCCACTGATACACATGGAATCTATACTAAGTTGGAATGATAAATCTACTCTCATCACCTATTCTAAAGCCAACAAAGGCCCTTTAATTTAATATATATTAGATTTGGTGTTTGCTTTCATTGGGAAAGAAGATGAGTTAGTTTATTAGTTTATTTTAAACTCTGGCTTCTGATAAATTTCTGCAGAACTTCATCTAACCTTTTCAAGAACTTTGAGACATCTTGTAAATATTTCCCTCACCTAGAACTCAAAGTCTGAGACCTAATTTTGCTAAATGCATTTAAAGCCCATTGTAGATGGTCAAAACACTGATCCCTTAAGGTAAAATTTTAACCACTATACAGTCTAAAATAACAAAACCATGATTTGATTTAAAAAAATAGAATTTCCCTAACTTGGCACACTCAATGCTAGTCATTTAATATTATTATTATTGATGATTCTGAAATCATACATCTTCATTTCTAAAAATGAGGTCATAGTTATGAATTATGAAAAGTGATTGACAAAATCATATACCATTTTTGCACTTGTAAGATTAGAAAAAATTTAAAGCACTGTGTAATAATTTGCATTGGTGAGGGTAATAGAGATGAGGACTTTCATAGAAAGATGGTTAAAGGACATCCATGTAGCCATTGGACAACAATTTGGTAGAATCATGTAAAATTTCAAGTGAGTATATGCTATGACTTAAAGATTGCACTTTGGTCTGTATTCTAGAAGAATACACACCTATGGAAGGAGACACAGGATGTTACTGCAGCATTCTATGTAGTAGCATACAAAATGAAATATAAATGTCTATCCTATAGGGCTGGTTTGATAATATGATTCTACTGATTTCCAGGCAGAGGTTCCAAACAAAAAAAATATTACCTGTATAATGAAATTCTTAAAGTTTGTGAGGACCTGAAAGCTCTCTCTGAAATCCCTGCCCCTCTGATGACTAATTTAACACTTTTATTCTTAGCCTTCTAATTTTAATTTTTTCTTTATATTTGCACTAGCATTTAGGAGGGCTAATAGCCATAGCAGTAGAAGTAATGAGTTTGTTTTAAAATCTGGGTGAGGTTATTGTATATTTTCTTGTAAAACATGTTTCTTTTTGCCTAATATGTCTTGCACATTTTCTTGTGTAAACACACACACACAAACACACACACACAAAATTTCATCACATAGATCAGTTCCCCTTTCGATGAGAGAATTTAGGGTGTAATCTCACAGATAATTCCATTCTATCAAAACAACAAACAGGTATACATCTTGAGGTTTTAAAACAAGTGTTCCTGGTTCTGTCTAGTATACCTAGAATGTAGGGAGAAATGGGGGGCATTAAGGGTGAAATATAAAAATGACACTGTTTGCTTCTCTGTATGTTTCCCACTCTGGGCTTGCCACCTACTGAGTCAGTTATTTTTGAAGAACTAAGTAAAAAAATGTATGGGGAATTGCCTGTTTTTCATGAAAATTAACAAAATATCTGATTCCTAGGGCATAAAGGAGAGGTAGTGCTAATTCTGAGACAGTTTTATCAAAGGAATGGCTAGCTGCATTGCATTTTCATGAACACCAAAAGTAATACTTTGTAATTTTGTCTAGAGAAAGAGACAGAGACAGACAGACAGAGAGAGAGTCTCTAAGTGAAAAAGTGCTTTCCAAAGTCTTGCACCTCCTCACCACAACCAGGGACATACATTCTCAATAAAGTTGATATGAAAGAAATAATTTATCATTGAATAAACACTGAAAACAATCTAGACAATTTTTCTAGCAGTACCAAATTGGCTTGCTCTAATTTAAGTCACATTAATTTGAATAAATTTACTGTTCAACTTTGTGAGACTCAATAAATATGTGAGAATTAACTTCCCACAATTAACACAAATTTGAAATAAATTATTGGATAGTGCTTAAATGCATTGTTCACAAACAAAATGAACTTTAACAAAAGATGACTAACAAACATCCAGTTATAAAGACATTAGAACAATGTAATAATTGTGCAACAGACTCAGTATATCAAGAAGAAGAGTAATTTCTGTTTCAGTACCAAAGGCTATTAAGGCATGTATGTTTATGCAAATTTCATTTCTTCTGATGAAGGCTTTAATTGTACTCATTTAAAAAACTAGACCAGAGAATTTAACATTTTCTATGAAGAGAAGAAATATGAACGTTTTTGCAGGAAGGTGAATTTTAACTAATTCTGAAATAAATGCTGAAAAATGTTATTCAAAATTAAACAATTGTCTGGGCATGTTAAAGAATTCACAATTAATATTAGATTATTTGGTTTCTGAATGTCAGCTCACTCTTTATTATAAACTTTCTGTTGAGAGATAATGCATGAATGAGAGTTATTACATCAATATTGCTTTTCTCTATCAATTTAACAACACATTAACTACAAGGGCACAGCTGCTATTAGTACTTACCTCCTTTGAAACACATTGCCATGGAAAAAATTATTGAAGCATTTAATCAAATGCTAACAAGGTAGCCTTGACTGTGAAAGAAAATGTAATTTATTTGCTTGAAAACACTTCATGAAATAAATCTTTTACTGACCTTGTTTTCTGTAGATACTGCATAACAAAAGTCATAGTCAGTAGACAAGAAGAGGTTAACCTTTGGCCTTAAGGTTGGAAAAAGAATAAATATTAATTGATGGCATGCATCAAAACACAACGAGCATGCAAACCATCTTTAACTTAAAAATCCAAACAGAATCCAGAGTCCATGCCAAAGCAGTTACACCAATCATGTGAATAAAGTAGTCGTGCTCAATAACTTAGGAATTAATAGACATCAGAATTTTAAATCAAGAACAAGTTATGATTTTGTACAGTTTATCCTTTCACTCTCACCTCCCTGTAATTACCCCATATCAAGAAAAGAATTACTTTGATCATTTATCTATTTAACATATTCCTCATTTTTTTGCTTTTCTGATTATAAAAATTACAGAAGATGTAAAAGATATAGAAAAAGCATAAAGAAGAAAGTAAAAATAATCCTTAATCCCACTATCCAGAAAAACATTCAGTTACAAATTTTATTTATACACTTCCGGATACACACACACACGCACACACAATGACAGAGAGAGAAGAGAGTTTTCTAGCCCATTCTCTCATTCTGTATAAAAGACTAACACTTCTAACATATGATGAACACTTCATAAATGTTTAGTAATTTAATGAAGCTACTTGATTCAAGACATGGAGAGCTTCTAAACTCTTACTACATCCTGGATACTGTATGATCAGTTGTGTAAAATGTGTTTGGAAGCAGAGATAATATTACAGGGGGCCTCAGAGATCATATAACAGTACGCCTTCAGTTAGTCTCAGTGACTGTTAGTAAATTCCTCTTGACCATACAGTTAGTTCAGAGCAGACCCCAGAGTTCACTGCAGCTCTTCTAACTCCAGAACCATTCTTTAAAAATATTGTTTTAAACATATGTATATGCTCATTTCCAAAAAGGAGTTGTGGCTATTAATGTTCTTTCTAACAATCTGACTGGAAACTCAAATTTTGTGGACATAAGAAAAAAGAACTTTCTGTTATTCTGTCTTCCATCATCTCCCCAGTGGGTTTTGGAATAGCAGCAATATGGTATGTTGACCAGCTATAATCAAGTGCTTCAGTGAAACCGTCCCAGGATTAATAGGTGCACGAGGTATGAGTAAAGGGGCATGCTATGTAGTCCAGATTATTTATTAGGTTGCAACAAAGAAATCCTTGGTATTACCAAAGATGACCAGACAATATAACTAAAACTGTTTGACAAATCTTCCTAACTAGGGCAGCAGCAAAATTTTAGCAACTTGCTGATCAACCAAATAAAAAAATCTGGAGTAAAAAGCTAATACATCTAAAACCAGAAAATATTCCAAGGGGAGAACAAAACAAAACAAACAAAACACTCTCACGTGTCTGAAAGTACACAACAGCATGATGCTTGTAAAATAAAATAATTAGGCTGTGAGAACACACCTGCACACCGAGAAGGTGTGATAGACTAGGATGGAAAGATTTGTGAGTAAATTATTTTTAAGTTGTTCTGTGTAGAGAAGGTCTCTATGGTGGAAATATGAAAATGTTCACATTTTTTTCTTTTTCAAAAATGCACTTAATAATCTCAATTGTGTTACTGATATTTTGTTTCATTGTGCCCTATTCATGCGATATTGGTACGAAGAAGAGAAAAAATAGTGATTTGCTTAGATACCCACAGGAGTTTTCTAGTTTCAAGTTCTGCTTAACAAACATGCTACATTACTGCGGTTTAATCACTGTACTCACTATCAAAGTATTTGATTACTATGGAATGTTACAATCAGTAGGCTAATAGCTTCCTATAGTTGTTTTAGTTACTAATCTTAAGCAAATAATCAAACAAACAAAACTATATATCCCCTGAAGGCTGAGATCAAGAGCTGTTTAATTTGTAACCCCTCAGTACCCAGAAAAGTAATAAGTAAACATATAAATGCGGCCTGAGACTAACTTAATATTTTTCTTGAAGAGCTCTATGGTAGGAAGTTTAAGGTGGTCACCTGACTGAGCCAAGCTTTGTGAGGCCTTAAACATTCTGATTCTAACCTAAATAATGCAAATAGTAAAAAAAAAAAAAAAAAAAGAGAGAGAGAGAGAGAGAAAGACAGATTTTGTGGATGTTCTTCCTCTTCGACTTAAGTTTCTTTTCTTCAGCAATTTTGAATTTCTAAAGTTTATGCTTCCAAATTATATCCCCAATGTTTCCTTTCTTGTTCCTCAATTTTAAGGAGTTATGCATCTCATAGTATGTCTTTCCTTCCTTCTTCCTTCCTTTCTCTCTCCTCCCTCCCTCCCTTTCTCCCTTTCTTCTTCCCTATTTTTTCTTTGTTTTGTCAGATGACAAAACTTCATAATCTTTAAATCTATTTAAATCAAGGTATCAAAAGTAGCTAGAAAAAGTTTTATCCCATACAACTTCTAGACTTAGTACATTCAAGTTTGCAGTTGTTACAAAGCATACAATAGTGCCCTCTGATGCCATTTTTAAAAACAATTGTACTGCAATTTTGGTTTTTTGAGGATGCTATTTCCTTTCCATTTTGGGATCTTATCCTCAAATAACGAAATGCTATAAAAATATTTTAACTTTTAAACATTTTATTGGAAGAATTGTCCCAATTACATTGTCAGGTTTGTGTTATTTTTGTTACTTGAAATTCGCCAATGTCTAGCACATTCACAAAGGAACATAGGGATAAAAGTATGGATTGAAACCAGCCTCATAATTGGTAAAATATTTATTCCTATATTAAAATAAATACTTTATTGGCATAATTAAGCACATTTTCAGATTTTTCTATCTTTCAGGTTTCATAAAAATTGCTTTACTAAGTATATTTTAAGGATCTAGTTATTGATCTCTGTTGCATCTAAATTTTTCTTGGTCACAAAAAGCATAATTTATCTTAATTGTTTTATTTTTATAAATTCAAGTTATCTATTATAGTTTTTATAGTAATCATTGTCTTGAATTTTGGAGCCATTACAAAATTATCTAATAAATTATCTAATATAGAGAAAAGGCAAGTCTCCTTTTGTCTATACCTAAAGTAATTCACTAAAATGGATGCATTTCTAATCTCTCAATAATTTGGGATTTCAACATTTCTCCTATAAATTCCCCCAACAATCTGAAAATGTAATATTAGTGGGAATTGAATATTTGAATAAAGGCAATGATTATTACATTAGATATTTGAGCCTAAGAAATGAATCTTTCAAGGTTCAAGAAAGCAAAGTTACTAAACAAAGAGAGATATTTTCAAAGTGATAGTAATTCCGTAGCTTGGTTATGGTGTGGATAAATAGAACTACAAACAATCTTAGCAAGAAAGATAAAAATTTAAGAAAAGAAAATCACCTAGATGTGTATAAACTGCAATACATCTTGGAAAGAAAAATTTAAGCACTTTGATCTTACTGACAGATTTTGAATTAGTTGTAAACTCTGTGGGAAAAGATCTTGGTGTCATCATAGATCAATGAACACATTTCCTCAATATGCTTTGCATTTCAGATTTAATCACAAGCCCGAATATTCTTATT
This sequence comes from Halichoerus grypus, assembly GCF_964656455.1. Taxonomy (NCBI): domain Eukaryota; kingdom Metazoa; phylum Chordata; class Mammalia; order Carnivora; family Phocidae; genus Halichoerus; species Halichoerus grypus. Next base: position 49,182,419 of record NC_135717.1, on the reverse strand, counting down.
CTTTGCTGTATTAACCATGTTTCTGATATAACTTGATGCCTTAATATCTGTCCTGTGTGCATATGCTAAACAACCCCATAATATGCCTGTGTCGTGATGGTCTTCTGTCTCCGTCATCACTGTCCCCCCATCCTCCCAGTGTGCTTTTCAAATATAAACCAACAAATCTAGAACCCACACTCCAACCACCTCCTCTACTGAACCCTCACACTCCAAGGCACCATTCACCTGTCCTAATCACCCTAGGACCAGATTCTGGACAACCAGGCACAACCCCTCTGCCCCAGACACTGCTGAGATTACAACTGGCCAGTCCTAAGGCTGCTTATCTTAACCTCCCATCCCATCTCACGGGAACCACGATAAAAGCTCTTGTCCATGGTACCCCTCTCCCTTGGCCTCCTGACCAATGGTGTGGCATACTTCCTCCTCTTGAGAACCGTGAGTAACAGTCTGTCTTTTCAATGGCAATCATATCCTGATCTGTTGGCTTTACTATACCTCAAATTCTCTGCAAATAATACTGTGTTTGGAAACATACACCTCTAAACTTTTCTTAGTTTTTACCTTTGTTTTATTTTGGGTTTAAGATCAGATGCTCTTTGGTGAGAAATGCAGACTACTTATAGATTCATTTTCTTCCCATAAATTATGCCACTGTTATATAGAAAAATATCTATGTATCCAGAGGTCAGTTTTCTGCCAGCCCAATCTGTGGAATAGAACCTAGAAGCTGAGACATACTGTCTAATTGTTCACAAGCGTTGCTAGGCCTCAGTCACTTTAATATTTGGAGGAATTAAACCAAATTTTCTCTAATGGCTCCTTCACCTCTAATGGCTTCCTAAGTCATGCAAAATAGTACCCAAGAAAACATGTTAATAATGTTGGCAACGTAAATAAGGGAGAAGTAAAAAACAGCTCAAATTATCCAAATACAATTCAAAGGGCAATAAGGACTGTTCACAAAGAGGAATCTATTTCCTCAAGAAAGGTAATTGTGTGTGTGTACAGTTCTATTCTATATTTAAGGCAGGAAAACCTAATTCCATAAAGTTAAATTTCCAAATAAATTAGTTTTAAGATTTTACTACTTAAAGAAAAATATAACCAGTAACATTTTTTTTTTTAATTCATGAAAAGAATACCCCATATCCTGATATTTCTGGTTAAATTACTTGAATTTCAGAATGAATTTAACATATTCCATACTATATATATCATAAAGTATTTTGAATTTCAATTTCACAACTCTCATATTGTCTTCCTCATTAGGTTGCAAACTCTTAGAAACAGTTTTATAGCTATATGATTTTTTAGTTAGCTGTTTCATTTATTCAGGAAATATTTATTGAACATTTATAGTGTGGTGAATACCAAGCTAAACATGATTGATACTTAAATGAGTCACTTTCCCCACTGAGGCTTCGAAGGCAAGAGTATAAATAGGCATGTATAAACCATATGTGTTATTATTTAAATGTTATAAAGCTAACAAACGAAATATGTTCTAGCCTCTTGTTTTGAAAAATACACCTTCTTCTCAGAAAGCCATGATTCCTCAAACTATTCCAACCTTCCTCATCAGAAGTTAATGGCCAATGGAGGCCACCTTCATCCTAGCCCCATTTCATCCTGTAATGTGAGGAGTTATTTCCACATTATGAAGACCCACACCCTGGATATTCCTTGGTCCTTGAAATGTGCACACTGGAGTGTTTTGGCCATAGGGAGCTAAATCTTGGGTAGAGATCTGTTCAGGTCCTAGGAAAAGGTTCACTGAGGTACAGACAGGTAATGCCAAGATCCTAGGTACTGGAAAGTAGAGAGGAGGTTCTCCATCCTGCAGACTCTTGGCATCTTGAGGAGGCATGGCCATAGGACCAGACTCTTGGCATCTTGAGGAGGCATGGCCATAGGACCAGAGTGAAGGTGGGAGATAAACAGTGGGGCACAAAGCCTGCAGTCTTTGGGGGAAAGTGAAGAGAAATAAAGAATTAGAGATGATTGTAATGATGTCTTTGCTTAAAAATATTAAGTAAACTAGACACAAAGAAGAATTTAAATCATGATAGAATTAAAGAAAGACTCTCAGAAGAGGTGAGATTTTTCAGATGTGTTTTGGCCTTACTCTTGGTGTATTTATGTGCCGATAGGTGTTAAGTATATTATAATGCTATTGGACAGTTCTTTAATATTTATCTGCAGGAAAAAAGTGACAGATATTTTTTGAAAATGTCTATTGAATTTTACTTTTGGTTAAAAAAAATGATAGAACTGTGAATTCTACCTAAATATGTATGATAACGTTTTTCACCTTCAGTTTTGAAAGATATTCAAAGGAGAGAGGGAAAGGGAGAAGCAGACTCCCCGCTGAGCAGGGAGCCTGACATGAGGCTAGATCCCAGGACCCGAAGATCATGACCTGAGCCAAAGGCAGACACTTAACCAACTGAGCCACCCAGGCACCCCTCTTTTGGCTGCAAGATTTTTCTCTTTATCATTGTTTTTCCACACAATTATAATGTGTGTCAAAATGATTTGTGGGATTTTCTTATGCTTGAGATTCATTGGGCTTCTTAAATCTGTAGGTTTATAATTTTCATCAAGTTTGGAATTTTTTCAGCTCCTAGTTCTCTAGATATTTTTCTGTCCTCCCAATCCTCTTCTGGTAGCGGAAATGACAACTATTTGGGTATATATAAAATATATTTTTCTTATTTTTAAACCTCTCTAAGAAATAATTCAGTGTTTGATGCAAAATTAATAAGGAATTGTGGGATTTAGGAGATAGAAATAATAGGAATGAACAAGGAATATTACTATGAACAAAATGGGTCATATTGACAAACTGATCATTTCATCAAAGGACAAAACATTCCTAATATTTGTGATCCTGATGATAGTGCTTCAGAATGCATGAAACAGAAACTTGTAGATCTGAAAGGCTCAATAGGTAAATCCTTCATAGTAATCGATAGAACAAAAAGAAAAATTTCAGGTTTATAGATGGTAACATAATTAATCAACTTGGCATACTTACATTCATAAAACACTCCACCCAACAGCAGTGGAATACACATTTTTACAAGTACACTTGGAATATTCATCAACACAGTCCATACTCTTGCTAGAAAGCAAGTCTTAATAAATTTGGAAGGGTTTAAATCAAAGTATAGATATTTGGCCATATGAGAATTGAATTAGCAATTGAAACACACATTTAAAATCTCCTTATATTTGAAAATTCAATAACTCATGGGTCTAAGAAGTCATAAGGACAAATAGAAAATATTATTAATGGAATAAAAACAGCACATTCAAACGTGTAAGGAGCTGTCATACCAGTGCCATCAGCTAACCCATCCTTTCTCCTATATGTGCCATTTGCTATTAATCCCACCCATTGTATTTTCACTTAGAATGGTGTAATTTTCATCTCTAGGTGTCCCATTGAGTTTTATAATAGATCGGTATGTTTGTTTTCTCATTCTTCTCATGTTTTTGTCAGCCTTCTTAAGCATATGAAATATAATAGCTATTTTAACATAATTCTCATTGAGTTCCATAATCCTTTTCATTTATGGATCTGTTTATATTAATTACTTTTTATTTTGGTTGTGAGTCATATTTTCCTGCTTCCTTTAGCCTTGGTTATTTTATAATAGATGCTGAATATTGTGAATTTTATATTTTGACTGTGGGCTGTGTTGTAATCCTTTACATAGTGTTGGTTTAGTTATTCAGAATTAGTTTGATCCTTTTGAACTTGCTTTTTTTAAACTTTCTTAGAGGGGGCCTGAGTAGCACTTTGTGTCCAGGTCTAATTCTACCTCACTACTAGGGTAAGAATTCTACTTGATGCTTCAATAATATAAACTCTTTCTACTTGCCTGGTGAGAACACAAACCATACCTGTCTCTTTGTAGATTCTAGGAGCTGGTCTATTAAAAACTACTATTAGAAAAATATGAAAATTCTCACATTAATGTTCTAAGTTTTCATGTTTAAACTAGTAAAGTTAGTTTAAGCAAGCTAAATTTAAAACAATGACAAGAAACTTAATAATGAAAAACAAAGAAATAAATAAAAGCAGAAAAAAATAGAGAAAAAAATCAATAAAACCAAGAGTCAGTTCTTAAAAATATCAATAAAGTCAATAAATAGCTGACCAGACTAATGAGGACAAAAATGGGAGAATACAGAAATTACCAATACCAGAAATAAAAGATGAGATATGGAGTGCCTGGGTGGCTCAGTCAGTTGAGCGTCTGATTCTTGATTCTGGCACAGGTCATGATTCCAGGGTCATGGGATTGAACCCCACGTCTGGCTCCGCGCTCAGTGGGGAGTCTGCTTGAGATTCTTTCTCTCCCTCCCCCTCTGCCCCTGCCCCTGCCCCTGCTCACACACACTCTCTCTCTCTCTCAAATAAAAATAAATAAATAAATAAATAAATAAATAAATAATAAATAAATAAATAAATAATAAAATCTTTTTAAAAAAAGATGAGACATTACTGCAGAGACTACAGATCTTATAAGGATAATAGAAGAAAATCATAAACACTTTTAAGGCAACATTTCAAATTACAGCGATGAAGATACTACAGTGTTGACATAAGAACTAATAACATGTTTCATAAAATAGAATATAGGAAACAGAAATAGACCCATGCATATGTGATAGGTTCATTTTTCACAAAAGAATAAGATAGTTTATGGGACAGTGAATGAGCTTCTCAACAAGTGGTGCTGGAGTATTTAGATATCCATATGCTTAAAAAAAAAGGCCCTTATCTCACTATATACACAAAATTTATCTTGAATTAGATCAAAGACGTAAATATCAGAATTAAAACTATAAAATGTTGGGGAAAAACAAGAGATATACTTGAATTCTTGTATTTCATTAAGACTTTAAAAATAGAACACAAAAACATGAAACATAAATGTAAAAAAATAATTAAACTTTCTCAAAATTAAAAATATATGGTCTTCCTAAGATAATGCTAAGAAGATGAAAAAGACAAGCCACTAACTGGGAGAAAATATTTGAAAACTGAGAGAATTTATCGGCAGCTGCCTTTGACTTCGAGAGGTGTTAAAGGAAATTCTTCAGGCAGATATTGGATGGAAAAAATCTATATGAAGGGATGTCTACTCCTTTTGGGAGGTTTTGCTCCACATCAGGTGGTTTTCTCTCACCCATGTGCACATTCACACTCAGCCAGAGTCTTGAAGGGAACCTCTCTGCAGATCTCTGGATCCGTCTCTCCCTCTCTCTCTCTAGCTCCCTCCCATCTGTCACTCTGCCCAAAAATTCTAGCCAGCTTCCTTTCCCCATGTTCTGATCTCTGTCTCCTCAACTGAGCAAGACTTCTGAGTTCACTTTGCATTTCTCCTTCTTGCAATGCCACTTGGAAACACAGCAGTAAGCTCCTGCAATTTTAGGGCTCACTTTGTTTTCCTTCTCTCAGAAATCATAACACTGCACTGCCTGGTGCCCAGGGTCTGAAAAATTGTGCCTCTTAGTTTTTGTACAATTTTCCAACTATTTCAGTGGGAAAGGTACATCTGGCCCTTGTTATTTCAATTGATTAGAAGGAGAAATTGAATTTTCTGGGTTTTAAGAGCAGATTGAGATATCTGATTTCATGGGGCACCTGGGTGGCTCAGTCAGTTAAGGGTCTGCCTTCAGCTCAGGTCATGATCCCAGGGTCCTGGGATTGAGCCCCCTGTCAGGCTCCCTGCTCAGCTGGAAGTCTGCTTTTCCCTCTCCCTTTGCCCCTCCCCCTGGCTCGTGGTCTCACATTTGCTCTCTCTCTCTGTCACATAGATAAATAAAATCTTTAAAAAGTTATAAAAGGAAACCAGATTTCTTAAAAACCTAATATATTTTTTATCTCTGACATTCCCACTCTATGACCTATTTGGGAAAAAAAAATTAAATTTGATTTCAGGATTAAAGTGTTTAAGGATTACATGGAACTGTGCATTTTTCTACTTTAAAATTTACTTAAAGCTTTATCTATCATTCATGTTCTTATCAGTTCTAAATATAAACAAACACAACTTTGACCAAATATGTAACAAATTCAAACAGTAAAAATACTGTCAACATCTTTCAAATATTTTGTATGTTAAAATGTTTTCAAGTAGTCCTATAAATTAATTCCTCTGGCATACCAATGATACACAAATCTTGACAGTGTTTAAACTATGCATACATCAGTATGTAGGGATCTAACTCCAATATGTAAGGAGCTAAAATTAGTGTGCTAACTATAGAACACATGAAATTAAAACTATTTTGGTTGTGACCTTACTACTTAGAAGGGCTTAGAGAGCCTAATCTGGAAGGCTCTTAGAAAACCTGACTTGAGCTGGTTTGAATGGATTTTTTTTTCTTCCCCAAGAACATTTTTCTTTGGGAAGCAAAGACATTCATAGTTATTTTACTGGCTTTGCAACTATTTTAAATGCAATATTAAATATTCTATTTATTTTTCATAAATGTGGATGAATATAATAGTATTTCCTCTCACTAAAAATATATTTTCTTTTTTTTTAAGATTTATTTATTTATTTATTTTAGAGAGAGAGGGAGAGGGACAGAGGGAGAGAATCTTTAAGCAGACTGCCTGCTGACCATGAAGTCCAACGCAGGGCTCCATCTCATGACCCTGAGATCTCCACCTGAGCTGAAACCACGAGTCGGCACTTAACTGACTGAGCCACCAGGGCGCCCCTAAAATTATACTTTCAAAAATAAAAGCAAACCACATTCATCTCTTCCTCACCTTGTTCCCTCTCCTAACTTCACTCAACATTTAGCTAAGTATAAAAACTAATAAAGGCCACTTGAAACATGATAATTAGAAGTTTTTAAAAGATTTCTAATTTAGTTCCCCAAGACATCATGAAAGCATTAGAGAATGTGCTTTGTTTGACACCCAGGTGAGTAGGTATCCTTACATTTCAAAAGGAAACTAAGATCAAAATAAAGTTATAGAAGTTGTCCAACGTCATAAAGTGAGTATGTATTAAAGAGGACTGTGCTTGTGCTTTCATTACATCAGTATATCAGCACGGTTCTATTGATTGTGAAGAGAAGGCAGAATCTTTATAATTTGGATGCACCCTTGGACAGCCACAGATTAAGTTATCTTTCTGTGTAATTAAACATGGATATTCTTACATAAAGCTCAGAGTAACATTGAACAATTACATACACCTGATATGCATTTTATATATTTATAATTCCTTGCAAATATGTATGGACACTTTCTAAAATGCACATAAAGGATGTTATATCATAAAGATTCTCCCAGGTTCCATTAGGTGTTAGATTCTAAAATTAACTAGGTACTTTATGTGGTGTCTATGTAGTCTGTGCATCTCTGCTTTGAGATTCAATATTTACATGGTTCTTTGTATATGCTGACAATGAGAGAATAAGCAGGTCTCAAAGATGCCTTCAGGGAAGATTACCCATCATTAGAATTGTTAATGCTTAGGAAAAAATGTCTTTGTGAAGTAAATTTGTTTTAGCTATTCAAAGATGCTTCTATGCTCATAGCATATATTTACCTTTAACTTGATGAGTAAGATAAAATTGTCCTGTTTCTTCACTTGAAGGACAATAATACCCAACCTGTAACTCACTGTTAGGTGTTTTTGTTTGTTTTTAATATCTAATATTACATCGCCTAAAGTTAGTGATGACCAGTGTTTAGAATTACTTGCTTTCAAAGTACGTGACTGCACATTATAGATAATTCCTAAATCTATATGCCTCTCTGCAGATGAATTTAGGGATTCACTTTAACTCCACACACATATTTGCATGAACATACACACTCACAAATATAAAGTTATGCATGGAATCAATTTTTCTGTCACAGATAGCTAAAATATGCTCTGGGGTTTTTTAGTGATTTTTTTTTAAATTTCACACAAACCTTGTAATTTATTATTTCCCCTTTAATTGTGATAACCACTCAGCCTACAAGATATCAAATACAATGACAATTTGATAAAAAAAAAAAAGATATGTTGATGGATATGAATAACTCAACCACATTCTTTCCAGTCTGAGAAAAGTTTAAAATTAGGTTTCTAAGATTAGTGCTGGAATGATACATGAGAGAGAGATTTTTTCTACAGTTCTTTGTACATGTTCACATGTGTGAAAAATTTAAATCTTACAGACTTCTTTTATATTATCTGCAAATGTGAAAAGTGGGATCACAGACTTCATATACAACTCTTTATTCAGTAAGTGAGTTTAATTATTTGTACTGCATTCACAATTGCCAAAGACACAGATGCAATAGAACTTGGAGCGTGTGCTTATTTTAAATACCAGTTGTTAACATGGTCTGTGAGCTCAAGCCTCCCGCACTCAATAGCATGCTGATTCTTTAATTTTTAATTAGAGGACCTTGCACATGGAAAAGCAGCAAAGGTAAAACAACTGTTGAGTCTTTTTTCAAAATTTCTAAACAGTGACTCTATTTGAGGATAGCATATTGGTGGGTGATATGGCAGGAGAGAGCTGAACAAGAACTGATTGCTCGCATGAGTTCTGCCCCTCCATTGAGGACCTGTTGACTTCCATAGAAGATGGAAACTTCTATGTATCATGAGGTCTCAATTATATACTCAGCAGATCGAGCTGAAGAGCACTGCCATGGTGCACTTGACTTTCATCCTTTTCCCTTTAACTCTTGGTATGGATTATATTAAAGATCTTAATACACGGGTTTGCCGCAGCTCTCCAGTTGACTTCATATTATCACTTTCAGTCTTAAATCTTGCTCTTCTCATCAAGGCTACATATTTCAGGTCTTCTTTTTAGAAGATTTCTACCAAAAAATAGCTTTTTGGATAAAGTATCTCCCAGTTCCCCTTTTCTCCCTCTCCCTCCCCATTTACAATATAATGTTTTACCTAAATAGAATTAAAAGGTTTGCATTCAGTAACCACAAAATTCATTTACAGTTTATCTTATCCAGATCTAGTTTCATTAATTAATATGCTGTCTTAATCCTCAGTTAACACAGTAGACTTCCCCTAGTAACTCCCAAAATGTTTACAAGAGCTTAGATTTTTCTCATCTCTACTACTGGATGTTTTATATATGAAATAAATTAATATATAATTATATATATGGAATAAAATTTTTAATAATTAAATATAAATGTATTTTTATGTTTATATGTTATATATGATATAGTTTTATAGTTTTTATATGGGATAAATATATATTTATTAAATAATCAATATTATTAATATAATTATAGAATAAATGATAAAATAAACACATATTCACATATTAAATATTAATAATGTTTATATATTTATGTATATTTACACATATACAATTATACATTAAATATATTTATATAATGTTATTTATAAATTATACTATATTATTATAAATCACTTTATATTACATTTCATTTCATTTCTGAGCACTTAACTCACTTTGTTTAATTAGGCATGATCAAGCCAAGCAGGTGAATATAACTCTGTGCTCAACCAGATAACAAATCACAGTAGTCTAGAATTAGCCACTGGAATGCAAAGTTGCTCCCTTGGCAGGAAATAGTAATACATATATTGGGGCCAAGAAGTCTTTGGGGAATTAAAAAAGACAAATGAGACCCACAGCCTGCATTGGTTTTCTATTGCTATGTGTCAAATTACCAAATTTAGCAGTTTAAAACAATACAGAATGTAATAGCTCAGTGTCCCTAATTGGGGAATCTAGGTATGTCATAGCTAAGTTATCTGCTTAGCATCTTAGCAAGCTGCAACAAAAGACATTTGTAACTGGAAAATATATGAGGATAGTTATTTTAGATGTATCTGAATCCAGGGATGCGAAGGAAAGTGGCAAGCCGCTGTCTATCTATTCAGTCACAGCCTTGATTATTTTTGTTCTTTTCTTCTTCAGAGGTTGTAGAAAAGAAGACCAATGGTAGCCAGACAACTGGATCTTTGTACTTTAATAATTTTATTAGAAGAGAAAAGGGAATATTTTAATTAATCTAATTTAAATTATTTTCCCACTCCTAGGCCAAATGCTGGGGGCAGGTTGATTGGCATTCAGATTAGCCAGATCCTCTTTCCTTCTTGGCAACAGAGCATAACACAATTTTAGTTTCTCGTTTAGTCAATTATAAAAAATATTTACATCAACTGGGCTCTCTTTTATCCACTTTGCTTATAAAATTTCTCTATATTATGACAATTTCCAAATAACCAAAAGTTGAGGGGAGATGGATGGAAACTCAATGTACCAATCATCTTCAAAGGCCCTGCCTTTATCTTTTCATCTGGCATTTTTTGGTGGTATATTTTAAGCAAAATTATAGGTATCGTGTCATTTAACCCTTAAATACTTCAGCATGAAACACATAAAAATGGATAGTTTCTTAATAGACACAATGCCATTCCCATGGCATTAACACATCCCATGTGTTAATACCACATAATCCCCTATTAAATTTATTTTTAATATGTTTGTTCAATAAGAATCTATACAGAGCACACTTACTATAATTTTTAAAAACATTAATAAAATTGATAAACACTATCCGGACTGACTCAGGGAAAAAAAAAGGTACAAATTACAACTGTTAATAATAAAATGGAGTGGGCATTACCACAAACTTTCAAGGTTTTAAAATGATAATAAGGGAAAACTATGACTAACTTTATTATAAAAAATTTGACAATTCATATGAAATTAATAAATTTCTTGAAAGCTAAGATTAGCCAAAACTCTCTTGTGGAGAAATAGACAATCTGAATATCTGTATGTCTTCAAGTAAAGAAATTGAATTTGTAGTTATAACCGTCTAAAAAAGAAATATCCAGTTTCATTGGTTCAGTTTCTACCTAAAATTAAAGGAATATTTGAACAGACACCACCAAAGAAGATATATTACCACAAGAAAACACCCTTCATATATTTGGCCACTAGAGAAATGCAAATAAGCACCATAATGTGAAAAAGAGAAAGAGAGACAGAGATAGAGAGAGACACGGGAGGGAGGGAGGAAGGAAGGAAGAGGAGGAGGAGGAAAGAAGGATGAAAGGAAGAAGGAAAAATAAAAAGGAGAAAAAAAAACTGACCACACCAAGTACTGTTGATTTTTGGAATTTTTTATAAAGGGAAACATGCACTTAGCACACATTGCCAAAACCCTACTCCCTGGTCTTTGCCAAAGTAAAATGAAAATTATATTTATTCCAAGCCCTCTAAAGGAACATTTTTAGTGACTTTATTGATAATCACCAAAATCTCGAAACAACTCAAATGCCTTTAAGTGGGGTATGGATAAACACACTGTGGCACATTCCTACAACAGAATGCTTCTCTATGATGAAAGCGAAAGGCACAGGCATGCGTGTGGGTGAATGTCAGTGCTTTATGCTAAGGGAAACAAACCAAACCCAAAATTTTGTCTACTCAATGGTTACATTTTTATGACATCCTGAAAAAAACAAAACCACAGAGATAATCCAACAGTATGCATTTGCTAGAACTCGTGAAACAGTAAACTTAAAAAAAAAAATGACTTTTTTCCCAAGAGGGTCGCTTTATACATGGATTTTTTTATAAGTACAGTATGGTGCTGTAAATGTATTTTCTCTTCCTTATGATTTCCTTAACATTTTCTTTTCTCTAGCTTATTTTATTGTAAGAATACAGTATATAATACATACAACATACAAAATATGTGTTAATCGACTCTTTATGTTATTGTTAAGGCTTCCAGTCAACAGCAGGCATTTAGTAGTCAAGTTTTAGGGGAGTCAAAAATTATATGTGGATTTTTGACTGCACAGGGGTCAGCACCCTTAACCCTCACATTATTCGAAGGTCAACTCTACTTGTTTATACTTAATATTTTATTTAATTAATTCAGTGGTCCAGTCTCTTTGCTTTATAACCATGTATATCCCATTCTTCAACTTATAAATTTGTTATCTCATTAACTTTGAACTTTATTAAAAAAAACTAGCTCTTGAGCTGTATTTATGCTGTCCTTGATAACTAAGAATTTTACTTGGTTGATTGAGAAAAAATCTTAATATTCTTGAAGAATTATGCTGAAGTTTGGTCTATAGTCTCCTTAGAAAAGTGCATAGGAGAGATTTGAAAATAGGTTGGTTTGTGTTGCTTCATGGGATCTTTCTTTCCTTTTATTTTTACTATTTTATTTCATTTTATTTCTCCTGGATGTCAGTAGGATTTGTACGTTGTCTTCATAATTCAAACATTTTAGTGTGTTCTTATTGGGATTTTCTGGACATGAGAAAACTCTTGAATCTCCATGGTTATGCCACTTTCAAATTTTTCTCCAATTTTGTGTGATAATTTATCCTATCTAATTAAGTTAATTTTTCTTCAAGAAGAACAACTTTATTTTCTCTTCTTCTCTGCCTTTCTAGTGAAAGAAAAGGGAGCTGCTGTTCAATATTGTCTTTCATACTATTGAATATTTTCTCTATTTTGGTGTGTATTTTTCTATCACTATTATTTTGATAGGGTAAAATTATTGCATACACACAAAAAAATCAAATTCTAGGGTAGTATAAATGTGAATTCCCTTCAATCCCATCTCAAGTGTTAACAGTATTTTAATATTTTAGAGTTTAACATTTGTATGTGAGGATGAGTATGTGTATGTTTATCAAATTTCAATTCTCGGGTCAAGTTTGTATCTTCCTTGAAGGTCTCCACGACCACCCACGTCTGCAGTCCTTTATCCCTCATCAAATCACATTGTCTGAATCCCCCATGATGTGTTTGTGAGTGGGAAATATGTAACCACTCTTGCACACTTTATGGAGGAAAATTTGATAAAATATGTCAAAATTATAAAATTCGGTTACTACTCTACCTGAAAGTTCTTTTGCGAGGAATTCAAACTAATGCCTCTGTCAATGTATACAGATATGGATTGCAGTAACATGGTTAAAAATAGTCAAAACAACTCTAAAACAGCTAACATGCCCACCAGTAGGTTCTAAACTATATAAATCATGACATAAACTACAATGGAGTTGTACTGCATTAATATTATCACTTCCTTCACCTAAAAAGAAGGACGTAACAAGGTATATCTGGCATAAAATTATCTCCAAAAAATACACACATAGCACATAAAATGTTTAGAAAGGTACCAAACAGGGGCACCTGAGTGGCTCAGTTGGTTAAGCACCTGACTCTCGGTTTCAGCTCAGGTCATGATCTCATGGGTTGTGAGATTGAGCCCTACCAGAAGCCCTGCATCTGGCTTCACACTCAGAGGGAGTCTACTTGAGAGTCTCTCCATCTGCCCTACCCTCCACTTGCTTATGCTCGAGCTCTCTCTCTCCCTCAAATAAAAAAGTAAATATTAAAAAAAAAGGTACCAAACAAGCAAACAGAAAACAGAAAGGTACCAAACAGTGTGTGAATAAAATCACATGTGCCCTCATGCATGTGTGTGTGTGTGTGTGTGTGTGTGTGTACATAAGCAGGGAGAGTGAAACAGAAGGGAGGAGGAGTTCAATGTGGGAAAAGGAAGCTTTCACTTTTTTGTTTCTGTTTTTATTTTGTTAAACTTTCTGTTCCATTTGCATTTTCTAACATCATAAGTAAATCACATGTATGCATTCAGGTATGTGTTTAATGACAATCAGACTTACCTGGACAGTGACATGTGTGATGGTTTTCTTTTACTACTTCTCCATATTAACAAAATTAATAACTGTGGTTTCTAAATCCTTGTGTCAATTAAAAGTCCCCACTATCCAAAAAGATTACGTTCCACAGTTTATTTAATGCTTTTTGGAAGCCCAAACTCAACATTTGTGCACATAAAAATATTATAAATGCTAGTTTCCTAGCAGGTAACAAAACATACTTTGTCCATAAATAACTGAATGAATTTGTTGCTTTGCTTTTGAGTTTGCCCATCCATATATAGTTTATGTGACAGACCTAAGAGCTTCTTTTTCTTCCAGTTCCCTCCATTTTTCTTTGGTATCTCATGTTAAGTGGGGGATTTTGATAGCTTGTCTGAAGACTTCTAATGTTTTAGCTTGGCAGCTTTAGGAATGAGACACCCTGGGATTTGAGCAATCTTTGTTGATGGGGCAAGTGCTGGGAACTGGGTCAGAGGATAGGGTGCCCAGACCAGGTAATTAGGACAGGGGAGAGATGAAGACACTGAAAATCTGCTGGAATGAACATTATGCAGAGACAGTGGTAGTGATAGGTGAGATACGAGCTGGTTTACATCCAGGGAAGTCTAGGACAGTGGAAGAGATGTGGTAGCAAGAGTTTGGAAGGAGATTATATTCAAATGAATTTGACCTCAGTATTATTAGGAGGAAACAATGCCCCATGAGTATTGTTCATCAGGACTTACTGAACAAATATTGTTGGCAACCTTGGAGAAAGGATGATTTAATGGTAAACATGCCTTGGAAGTTAGAGACAGTGAACTGCTCCAGAAGAATTTAAAGACTTATCTCTTCCAGAGTCTCTGATCATATTCTAAGGGGAATAAAATCTTAGAGACCTTCTCCTCTTCTCTCCCAGAGAACTTGTTTAAGATCCAGAGGAAAGATCTCTCTCTGTCTCTGTGTCTGTCTCTCTCTAAGATAAGGCAGATATGCCAGGTGCTCTAGGTTGGATTTGGGTCTAATAATTTTAGGGTTTCTCCTAAAAGAGGAGCCAGATGTGGCACAGAAACATCTGACCCTCTTTCTGTCACCCTGAGGGGAATTGGAGTGTGGGAAATCAGTGCTACTAAGGTGCTCTGTGACTATATAAAGGATCTATTTTCTGATCCAGAGACCTTGTGCTTCTAGGATTAATAAACAATGATAAGTAAAGATATAAAACTTGATAGTTAACATCTGCATTCTGTGTGAATAGTTCAATTTTTATTATATATTATATACATATATATTATATATTATAATATATTAGCTATATTATATAGATAATATATATAATATATACATATAATATTTTCTGAGATTACCCTTATTTCAAATGACTCTACCCTATCATTACCCTGACATAAATCATCAGAATATCTTAAAATTTTAGGCTTAGGTTGTCAAATTATATCTTCCATAACTTCCTTCCCTTGGAGAAAGGCTAAAAGGACTGAGGAGAATTCAGGAAGCAAGTTTGGATTCAGAGGAAGCTCAAGGTCTTGTGAGA
Source organism: Halichoerus grypus (assembly GCF_964656455.1). Classification (NCBI taxonomy): domain Eukaryota; kingdom Metazoa; phylum Chordata; class Mammalia; order Carnivora; family Phocidae; genus Halichoerus; species Halichoerus grypus. Next base: position 49,167,176 of record NC_135717.1, on the reverse strand, counting down.
AACTTGAGTTCTAGGCAGGTGAGACAAGGCAGAAGCCCAGTGAAATGGATCAGGCTGAAAACCAAAGGAGTTTGAAAGTCTGAAAACTAGAAGTGACATTCGGTACATTGCAAGCTGGGTCTTAATGCATGCTCACAAAACTGACTTCAAGATCAATTACCTGGAGAAGGTGAAGCAGGTGACTCATATCATTCACTGGGTAGGACTGACTCAAAACATCCCCATGGGAGGTTGAAGCTATATGGAATCATTGGCTGCACCTGGCAACAGCTGACAAAATGAACCATTGTATTTTATTTTGTTTTGTTTGTTTCATTATTTCATTTATTTTTTTTTTCTTTTTCTTCTGGTGGTATTCATATAGATGGTGTTCTTTAGCACACAGTAAGAAAACACAGAGGCTTGCACCCCCCGGTATCTATCATTGGTCATGGTTACATGAATCTAGAAAAATAAACAATGCAAAAACATTTACTTTTTCCCCTTCTCCTAATGTTCACTGACAGGGAGGACTATTGTTTTTAAGGAGTTTTTTTGTTGGTTTTTTGTTTTTTTTCTTGGGATTCAAAAATAGTTACTTTCCCCTCTACATGCAGCAACATTCCGATCATTTTATGCAGTAATGTTTGCAATGCATTGCCTTTAGTGTATCTGTCTTATTTCCCAATAAAATTGTAAGATCCTTCAGGATAGGGATAATATTTAATAGTTATATGAGTTATAATCCTAGGAATAGTGCTAAGGACCTAGAGAATACTCAGTAAGTAATTATTTACTGATGTAAAATCATTTAAAACAGTCATAAACAAAACAAAATATATTCACAAGATTCAGAAAGGAAGACTGGATATGAAAAAATAACAAATTAAGAAACTCTGTTTCTAGCTAATAATGAAAGAACTTGCGCTAGACTAACCTTCTGCCATAAATGCTAAAAATCTAAACAATATATGTAAAACATATGACTGTAATTCCTGAGGTAAGAGACACAAGGTGGAGCCCTGTGATTGTTCTGGCTTTCTCCTTAAATGTACGTCCCAGATCACAGATCGGGAAGGTGGAGCCTGAGTAGAATGTAGCAACTTCACTGAGCTGACAAAGCACATAGTAGATATTAAATGGGCTTACTGAGGCAGCTGAATCTCAAGGGACATAGTACTTGAGATGTAGAAATACAAAAATCTGTAAGTAAGACCCTTAACATTTTGGCTGAATAATAAGACTTTGGCCAGGTATTCAGTTGAGAACCCAGAAATGTCACATGTTAGGAGTATGGTTGCATTCTAGCCAAAAGTAAGAGTTAAGGTAGACATGACACGTCAAAATTTCAAACAATCCTGAAAGGGATCAAACTTTTCAACCAGTAAACCATTTTACAGAACAATTTCAATATTACTTAAAAGGAGACAACAAAATTTAAACTATCATCCAAGTATCAAGAATATTCAGCATAAAATACAAAATTGCTGCACATGAAAATAAATTTAAAAATACATAACCCATAATCAAGGGAAAAAAGTCAACAAACAGAACTAGTGATGATATAGATGTTAGAATTAGCTTGTAAGGACTTTAAACAATCATAGATACGTTTAACAATGATAATGAAAACACGCACAAAATGAGTGAACTGATGGTGTCTCAAAATCTCAGGAGACAAATGGAAAAGATAAAACAATCTAAAACATAAATTTTAGAATGTAAAAAATATATAAAATCTAAAAAGAAAAAATACTGAATGTACTTAACATCAGATCGGACACTGAAAAGTTCTGTGACTTGGAATCTAAAGTAATAGGAAAATATACAGAATTGAAGCACAAAGAAAAATATGCCTAATAAATGACCAGTATATCCGCAAACTATGATTCAATATTAAGTAGTCTAAGCTACATGCAGTGCAAGTCCCAGAGGAAGAGATGCAGAGATTTCAACAGGAAATTATATTTGATGATATAACAGGAAAGCATTTTCCAAACCAGATTTAAAGGAAAAAAACAAACAAACCTGTAACCCACATGTAAAGGATCTCAGTAAAACCGAGAGAGATTAATACAAAGCAAAAACAAAAAACACCATATAAGCACTGCTTAGTCAAATTGCTGAAACCAAGTTTAGCATAAATATATTAAAAGTAGTTGGGGAAGAAGGGCACATTACATACAGCAGAACAATGGTACAAATTACCTTTGTCTTCCTATCACAGTGGATTGGCATGTTTAAAATGCTGCAAGAAAAAATAAATTTCTGAGCCTAGAATTCAGTTTCAAAAATGAAGGCAAAATAAAGACATTTTAAGCTAAACAAAAGCTGAAAGAATCAAAGCTCAATAGACCTCCTCTTACAGAAATACCAAAGGAAATTTCTCAGGTGGAGAGAATATATTATACTGACACTTAGATCTACAGAAAGGTCCAAAGAACACTGGAAATAATAAATATGAAAGATTCTTTTCTCATTTGTTAATACCTTTAAATGATGAATGATGTTTGAATTAAAACAATAATATAAACGATGTCATAAAATGATTTATGACATAGGAAATTGAAATGGGCTACTATGGCATTAAAGACAGAGGGAGTCAATGGAAGTAAACTGTTAACACTCTCAAATTTTACTAAAAGTGATATAATATTATTTGGGAATGGATGATAATAGGTTAAAGATTCATATAATAAGCTCTTAAGAAAACACTGAAAAATAAAGGTGTAAAGACAAACAAAAAGTAAATATTTTTAAAGAGGAAATAAAATGGAATATTAATAAATACCTAGTTAATAAAAAAACAAAACAAAACAAAACAAAAAAACTCCAGCGAGGATGACAGAGGAAACAAAAACATTGGAAACAGGGCATCTGGGTGGCTCAGTCAGTTAAGGGTCTGCCTTCCTTTCAAGTCATGATCCCATAGTCCTGGGATAGAGCCCCATCCATATCAGCTCCCTGCTCAGGGGGGAGCCTGCTTCTCTGCCCCTCCCCCTGCTTGTGTGCTCTCTCACTATCTCTATCTCTCTCTCTCTCAAATAAATAAAATCTTAAAAAAAAATTGGAAACAAAAAGAATAGCAAAAAGTGATATTATGTTTTATTAAATTAACACATCAATAATTATATTAAATATAAGTAGACTCTTGAATTAAAAGGAAGGATTTACCATATTCACTGAATAAGCAAGACTCAACTCTACTGCTTACAAGAGATATATTTTATATATAAAACTGCAGATATAAGTGAAAGAATGGAGAAAGATACATTATGTAAGCCATAAAAAACCTGGAGTGACTCTACTATTACGTGAAAAAGTGAACTGAGAGCTTAGAGGTATCACTATTGATAAAGAGGGATATTTAACAATGACAAAAAGGTTTATCTATCAAGCAGTCATAGCAATACTGAATTTGTATGCACCTAATAACATACGTTTAAAAAACACATGAAGGAAAAACTGGCAGAACTAAAAGGAGAAGGGTAAATCTACCCTCATGGGTAGTGATTTCAATACTCTTTTTTTCAGTAACTGGTAGAAAAGTAGAGTATACCATTGAAGAAGTTAAAATATTTTAAGTGCAGTTACTAGTGATGAGGCAATAGTGGACTTAAAATTTTTATCTTCTGTCCCCTATTTTTGTTAATTGTATTATTTTTATATTTTTATTTTTATAACATTGATTTTTCATTCTAATAATTCTGCTCTTGCTTTTATTTTTCTGTTGGATCTACAATAAAATATATTTGCTCTGTACTGCTGAGCCTTTGCTGTTATTCTCTCAGTCAGTTCTTGATTGGTTTGAGTTTATCCTCTAATATTTGCTCACAATTATCATTGGGAAAAATATTTAGAGTCATTAAAATTTGAATCGGTTTGAGAGTATGATTTAAATTTGAATTTAAATTTAAATTTAAATTTGTCTGGATATACAAATCTTGGACTCACCATTTCTTTCTTTGAGTTTCTTGTGGTTCTGCTCCAGCAGTGTCTGGCATTGCATTTTATTTGAGGTGGTTATATAGCAACATGATTTTATTTTACTTATAAGAGATTTGATATATTTGGCTTCTTAATACATTTTTAACTTTAGAGTTTCAACATATATTAGAATATACTTTTTTATTGATTGCTTTGGATCAATTTTCCCTGGCACACAGTGTATTCTTTCAACATGTAGTTTTAACCTTCTATTACTTCAGGAAAGATTTTTTTTTTTTACTTGTATTTTAAGTATTTGTTCTATTCTGTTTTTGGAGTCCAGAGGATGGATTTTCTCCTTTGGGTGCTGGTTATGGATAATTCATTTTTTCTAGTCTTTTTGTTTTTCATTATGATTTTGTTGTTGTTGTTCCTTTTCTCTATTATGCAAATACCTGGTGTCCATTCTACCCTGTGCTCCCTTTTATTTTGTCTTTATTCATAAACTGGGTTTGTCTTTTTTTTAATTTAATTTATTTTTTGTTTATTTATTTAGAGAAAGTATGGGAGGTGGGGCGGTGAGCAGAAGGAAAGGGAGAGAATCTCAAGCAGACTCCATGCTGAGCGTGGAGCCCAACATGGACCTCAATCTCATGACCCTGAGTTCATGACATGAGCTGAAATCAAGAGTTGGATGCTTAACACACTGAGCTACTCAGGCACCCCTGTATTTTTTTTTTTCTGAGTTCAGATTGCCTTTTTCTTTTCTCTATTTTCTCTTTTTGTCTGGTTATCTCTCCCTTTTATTCTGATATATACATTTGATTGCTTCATTAAAGTTGTTCTTTTTTCATGTTGGAGATTTGGGTGACACTTTTCATCTGTTTTGTGTCTAATTCTTTGGTGAATTTTCTTTATGCATAGGAATTTTTTGTGCTTCATTTTACTTTTCTGTTATTACATATTTCTATTGTTCTCTACTTATTCTTGTTTTACTGCTCAATTCTGAGTGAGTCGGATATTCAGAAAACTATTAACATTTTATTCCTCCGGAAGAGAAAGGGTTCAGAATATTCTCTGTATAGTTTAAGGGCACCTTACTTTCTTGCTACAGCAAGACGCTCTTCCCTCATTATGTACCCACTTCGTATAGCTTCATTTCTTCGGAATCATAACATACCTGACTCAAAAACACTTTAACAGCTGGTACAGACACTTTGCTTTAATAGCCACTGCCACCAAGGAACATGGTCACTGCTTTTCTAGGCAATTATTTATCTTTAGAAAGTGTATTTTGTGCCACACATTCTGAAAGATACCAACTGTTCTAGTTTGTTCAGGCTGGTATAACAAAAATACCATAAACTAGGTGGCTTAAAACACATGCGTTTATTTTTCACTGTTCTGTAAGCTGGGAAATCCAAAGTCAAGGCACCTGAAGATTCGGTGTCTGGTAAGCCTACTACCTGGTTTGTAGACACCTGTCTTCTTGCTGTGCCCTGTCATGGCAGAAGGCATGTGGGGGCTTTCTGGATTCTCTTTTATAAGAGTACTAACCCCATTCACCAAGGTTCTGCCCTGATGATGTCATCATTTTCCAAAGGCCTCACCTCCAAATACCATCACACCGAGGATTAAGATTTCAACCTATGAATTTTGGGAGGACATAAACATTCAGTCCAGAGCATCAACCCGGCATTCCTCTGTGTACTTCTTTTTCTTTTTTAATTTGAAAGTTTATACTTTATTGTACTTCTGAATATCTATAAGTAGATCATTCATTTCAACCTGAAAGACAATATGTAAAATACATTCCCAAATTTATTTTTTTTAATTTTTAATTACATTCAATTAGCCAGCATACAGTACTTCTGTGCATTTTCTATCTGCCTAGCCTATTGGCTTTGCCCACTATCCCTCCCATTTAGAAAGAATATCATTATCAATTTTTGTGATGGCCACTAACTCTCCACACATCATTTCATTTTTGTTCACCTCTAATATATGAGTAATGATAGTTGCTCCTGGGGTTGTTATGAGGCTTACATGAGTTAATATTCATAAAGCACTCCAAGCAATGCTTGGACCATAATTATTATTTAAACCTTTGTTACACTAATGCAAACAAACAAATCTACCACCTATAGGCCCCTTTCTCTCCTAGCTCTTCTTGGCAGGAACATCATTGCTTCTCATTTGGAGTTCTCTGGTCTCAGAAGATTTTAGCAGTACTCACATCTTTTCTGGAATTTGTAGTTATACCAAAAATTTAGTTTGAAGGTTTTTTTCCCCTATTCTTATTTCTTATTTCTTACTTGCTTTCCTGGAAAACAAATGCAAGAGCATTCAGAATATACAGCCATATCCCAACAGAAAAGTCACTCACAACTTTGGAATCATTTGTAGTATCTCTTACTTAAGGACCTAAGTCCTAAGTTAGCCTGACGTGGAAATAGAACATCTTACCTTTGTCATTTGCTTCATCTTCCCATGTATCATAAGATACACTTTGAGAAATTGACTAAATCATTCTTGTATAAATATTAAAGGAGTTAAATATGAGAAAGAATAAAAATGTTTTCAAATATTAGACAAAGTAAATAAATCTGTTCTCTTAGGAAGATGTATTTGTCATGGGCTTGGCATTTTCATCAACACACCTAGACCCCCACATCTGTTCCTGGAGCAAAATTTGAATCACAGGCTAGATATTCCTATGTCATACAAGTCAACCCAGTGGTCTAAAGTAAAATAATATCATACAAGATATTTTATTGTTTGGTCAAATGATCTGGTTTTTTCTTTCATATGAGAATGAAAACTAATAATTTTTCTAATACCCAGGTAACAGTAATGACATTTTTTTCAAGTTGATTTTAGCAGTCCAACAGGAACACAGCATAAAACAGTGTGAAAATTAACAGAAGCACATTAGGCTTATTTGCACACACCCACGCACTGAAAGTGCAAAAATTATAAATTTGTAAAATACAAAAAAAGGGGGGGTGAGACTGCATTTAAAAAAAAAAAAAGCATTTGGAAAGGAAACAACGGAACTTCTACAAAACTTCATTTTCTTAGGATCCTAGGGACTTATAATTCTCAGGGATTTTTGTTCTGTGAAGCAGAGAAGGATAAGGTCCTCTTTATCTTGAAGTCAGGAAGAAAAAAAAGACAAAGTTGGTGGGGGTGACGGGGAACCTGTTGGTAGTGGTGCTTGGGAGAGTCTCAAAATGTTCTCTGCATCCAAATGAATAATTAGGCAGATTGAAGCCCAGATTTCATCTTAATTGCTGATAAAGTTAGGTTCAAATACATAGTCTTACCCTCCAAGTAACACTCCCTAAGAGCTTGGACCAAAAAAAAAAAATGAGTTTACAGGCATATTTATACCCAGGTCAGTATAGAATTCGACATATAGAAAGAAGAAACATTCTCAAACCCTCATGCTTAGGACTTTTGAATGCTTAAATCCACTTAAACAGGCAAGTGGTACTAATTCTTCTTGCTCACCAATCAGATCATTCATTTCTTCTCCACAGGTTGGAGAAAGGAAAAGCAAAGATATAGTGGGATGTCCTTACCTACAGAAACCAGCGAAAGGAAGCACTCTCCTTCCAACACAAGGTTTTGGGGTTTTTGATTTTTTGGTTTTTGGTTTTTTTAGCTGTCCTTAAGAATGATGGGTTTAATACGATCCAGCAATTGCACTACTGGGTATTTACCCCAAAGATACAAATGTAGGGATCCGAACGGGTACGTGCACCCCAATGTTTATAGCAGCAATGTCCACAATAGCCAAACTGTGGAAAGAGCCAAGATGTCCATTGATAGATGAATGGATAAAGAAGATGTGGTATATATATACAATGGAATATTATGCAGCCATCAAAAAGAATGAAATCTTGCCATTTGCAACGACGTGGATAGAACTGGAGAGTGTTATGCTGAGTGAAATAAGTCAGTCAGAGAAAGACATGTATCATATGACCTCACTGATATGAGGAATTCTTAATCTCAGGAAACAAACAGAGGGTTGCTGGAGTGGGGGGGGGGAGGGATGGGGTGACTGGGTGGTAGACTTTGGGGAGGGTAGGTGCTATGGTGAGCGCTGTGAAGTGTGCAAGACTGTTGAATCACAGATCTGTACCTCTGAAGCAAATAATACATTATATGTTAAAAAAAGAGAAGAAGACGAAGAAGATAGCAGGAGGGGAAGAATGAAGGGGGGGAATCAGAAGGGGAGATGAGCCATGAGGCACTATGGACTCTGAAAAACAAACTGAGAGTTCTAGAGGGGAGGGAGGTGGGGGGATGGGTTAGCCTGGTGATGGGTATTAAAGAGGGCACGTTCTGCATGGAGCACTGGGTGTTATGCACAAACAATGAATCATGGAACACTACATCAAAAACTAATGATGTAATGTATGGGGATTAACATAACATAAAAAAAAAAAAAAGAATGATGGGTTTACGGAAATAAATGAAGACCACCCAACCTAAAACAGAGTCTGCTATTTAGAAGTTTGCCACAGCAAGGGAGTCAGCCACCATTGCTGTGTTTGGCAAAGACTCAAAGGCAGGCAGGGGAGGGAATAAGAAGGGTCAGTAGGCTTTAGGTGTTCCCTGACCAGAAGCTGTTGATATGGGGAGCATGTGGGCTAACCAGAAGTGGGGCAGCGTATGTAGTTGGTTTGGGGAACATCACTGTCCTAAGTTGGAAAAAGGACAAAAAAACCCCACAGAAATTGGTAGTCATTGACTGAGTCTTGACCATTCAGGGATGATTGCAGCAAAGGTTGTGATTTGGTCTCCTGTGTTTCTTATCTGAAACAGAGATGTGTTGTCATGGACTGGCTGTTTTCTATATATTCAGTTTCTGGGGTTGAAACATTTTGATCAAAATGTAGGGTATATTGAGAATGCAATACTTACTTCTGTTTCCTTTTGAAAAAAAAATAGGAAATTAGAGCTGAGGCCATCTATAGATGCTGAAAATAAAATCTACCTAGATTGAATATGAAGTTGATAGCCCATTAGGGAAGAGCGCGTGCCATACGCGCTGGCAGAAGAACACAGTCACGCACATACAGATGAAGTGTGACCTACATTTTCTCTGAATATAAAATTGCCCAATGTTATCATAAAGGTTGTTTAGCATAGAAGTATGTAGAACCAACAGAGGTTCATGAAATTATTGCATCTGAGCAAATCAAAAACCTTATTTTTAAAATTCATGTTAATTAGATTAATAACATCTTGATAAATATATGTTAGGTCTTTCTTAGACCTATATGGTGTCCCATTTATAGTCTGATTTCAGTCTGTGTGTATGTGTGAGAGAGAGAGAGAGAGAGAGAGAAAGAGAGAGATGGGGTGAGGGGCAGAGGGAGAGGGAGAGAATCTTTAGCAGGCTCCACACCCAGCACAGAGCCTGACTCGGGACTCGATTTCTTACAAACCTGAGATCATGACCCTGAGATCATGACCTGAGCCAAAATCAAGAATCAAACACTTGGGGTGCCTGGGTGGCACATTTTGTTGAGTACCCGACTCTTTGTTTCAGCTCAGGTCATGATCTCAGGGTCATGAGATGGAGCCCCACTTTGGGCTCCATGCTCAGCAGGGGGTCTGTTTCTCCCTCTCGCTCTGCCCTTACCCCTGCTTGTTTCACTTGTTCTCTCTCTCTCTCTTTCTCTCTCTCTGGAATAAATAAATAAAATCTTAAAAATAAAAAAAATCAGACACTTAACCACCTGAGACACCCAGGCACCCCTGATTTCAGTCTTTTTTTTTTAATATTTTATTTATTTATTTGTTAGAGAGAGAGAGTGCACTAGCAGGGAGAGTGGCAGGCAGAGGGAGAAGGAGGCTCCCCACTGAGCAAGGAGCCCCATGCAGGACCTGATCCCAGGGACCTGGGATCATGACCTGAGCCAAAGGCAGATGCTTAACTGACTGAGTCACCCAGGCGCCCCTGATTACAGTCTTAACAAAGGCCATCTCCTAGTGATCAACAGATACAAATAGCTTTTTTTTTAATTTATTTTTTTAACAAATGGCTTTTGATTTTCAGAATCTCATCTTTTTTTTTTTTTTTAAGATTTTATTTATTTATTTGACAGAGAGACAGTGAGAGAGGGAACACAAGCAGGGGGAGTGGGAGAGGGAGAAGCCAGCTTCCCACGGAGCAGGGAGCCCGATGTGGGGCTCAATCCCAGGACCCTGGGATCATGACCTGAGCTGAAGGCAGACGCTTAACGACTGAGCCACCCAGGTGCCCCCAGAATCTCATCTTTTAAAACTTTGAGCTTCTGGATTTTTCCTAATTCTTCTTTAAAAAATTTAAAAATTCTCTTCCTTTCCTACCTCACCTAGTCATGGAAGCCATATGGATGCTACTTTCAATTTGTTCTTTGCTTACGCATTTTGTGACAAAATATATTTCTGGTTTCCCTTATTGCTTTTTAATGCTATTTATTTTTTCAGTCTACACAATTTTAATACCTCTTCAATTCACTAACTGAGGTTTATAAACCCACCACGTCCACTAAAACTACTTTGGTAAAATTTTTCAATAATTAATCATTTATAAAATTCAGTAAATATTTATTATTTTTCTTCTTGAATTATTTGATCTCTGTGTTGATTACTTCTTTATAAAACCCTTCCCTTCCTTGAATGTTGTGTATGAAAATGTATGGTAGCTTCATTCCATCTGGGAAATGGATTCTGTAGTTTAACTTTGTAGGAAGAGAGTGTGACCAGGGTCCCAGCAAAATGACACAATGGGGGTCTGTTTGCTGTTCACCCCAGAAGAGCCAGGCTCTAGGTAGTGACTCCAGTGGGAAAGAAAGAAATGATAATATATGATCTAATGAGGAAGGTGGTGGACCAGGCTTCATGTTAGATACAACACACTTCTGAGTCTTTCTGTGCTTTTTAATTTGGCTTCCCCTCTCTCCATGTCTCTTGCTTCTAATCTGCCTCCCCCCATGTTCTTTACTGCTTGGTCTCTCCCTGCTTTCCTCTCCTTTCTCATCTGTCTCCTTCCCCTGACATTTTCTAGGGAAAACTGAGTTTTACCTTGCACATGAAATTATTTTATTTTTTTGTTTAAGCTCTGTTGCTTTTCAGTCTCCTTTTTTGTCCCTCAAGGAAAACCCTGAAATTATAGTTCTCTGAACTCCTAGTCACTTTTCTTCTGGCTAAGACAGGAGATTTAATAAATAATGAAGAAACCTGCAAAAGAATATAAATTTCTCCGAAATACTTGGTTAATTGGTATTTTCTGTGGAAAGCACATTGATTTCTGTATAAAGCTGTTGGTACGTGTTCAACGCTTAACATTTGCAGTTGCATTGAGCTAGGTCCAAAATTAGTATGTAGTATTTGGGGCATCCTGGACACACACAAAGAACAATGGATGACAATATGCCATTGACAATATGCTCTGCAGACATAAACTTATAACCGCTTTAGGTCCACGTCTCTTCTTTAGAAACTCATCTTGATGCCATTTAACTCCCAAGAATGCTCAGTTAATGCACTCGAATGCTAATGATTGTTTCTCTGGGCTTTCAGTGTGCTTTGTGTCTGTCTCCTGATAATGTGAAAGAATTGTCATACTGCATTCCTGTCAGAGAAAAACCTTAGCATGGATCTAATATTCTAACTTGAATGGAGAGTTAGAGATGATCTCTATGGCTGACAAATATATTTTTAAGAGAACAAACTATCCTGAGGGACATCTCAGTGCTTCTATTTAACCATTAGCTATCAACAGACACATTAAAAAAAATAAGGAGAAATAATCCCTGAGAAAGGCAAATCTAAATGTTGGAGCACATTTATTTTCTTTCTTAAATCAATGTATTTCATCTTTCTTTGTCACCCTGTAAAATCTTGCCAAGGATAACTCATCTTTTGTCTAAGAACATATAATCGGCCTGCTGTTGTTAGGGAAAGATTTTCCCTAAAATTGCTGGAATCTTTAATTTTAATCAAGTTTTTAAATGTCACTTAGGGTGCATTTGTTCAATGATAGCATTTAGTAGGCCCTCCATGCTGTTAACCTTCTCTTTTATCATCTCTTCTCAACAAACCCAAGCAAATAAACTTAAGTCTAAATATCCTCTGTCTCCATCTCAGAAATTTCCCAGGAAGCTCCTAGCGGTGTTTCAAACCACACTTCTTTTCTGTCTGGTTCTATTGACCTTCTTTTAACTACTTCCAAACCTTCTTTCTCGTAATAAAGGAAATAACCCATTCATCATGCCTAGCCTGATTCAGCCTATGGAACTTTGTCTTAAAAGCTCCTTTAGATTCTATATTGGAAAGAAATAAATGGACTAGCGGGTGCAGGAGAGAAAGGAGACCTCTCTTCCAGCAAGCAAGCCTCCTCAGAGTGTCTGTAACTGCCTTCTGCACTGGGGCTCTAGAGAGCCAAAGGGCATTTTCTGGAGGGCCATAAATGAGGGGAAATTTGCACCGGAGTTACCTGGAGAAAAATGGGAAAGAGAAGCCTACTTAAGCAAGGTATTTTGAAACAAATTTTGGAGCCAGTGTGCCTCACATGGTTGCTAATGATGTGATCTTTGCAAATTAATTAACCTTTCAGTTATGTTTTCTTACCTGTAAAATGAGGATAGGAGCCTCGACTTCCTATTGCCATGGAATGTTATAACATATTAACACCTTGCATAAAAATTATTCCATTTTCTTTCTAGTGGATTCTACACCTGTTAGTATTTTTTAATTCTATAAAGATAATAATAAGTTCCCTTATTAATTCAAAGTACCCACAAAATTACCTGAGTTTCATATTTTCTTTGGCTATATTAACTGAATAACTCCTAAGGATATAGCTGTAATGTAGTAGGAAAAAAACCCAGATCAAGACCCCTGAGTTGGAATGGTGGCTGATTCCTGATAAACTAATTCCATTTGTTTCTTTGAGATAGTCATTAATCTTCTGTAAAGCTCAATTTTCTAATCCGCAAAAGATGAATGTCAGTACCCCGTCAGGGTTTAATGATTATTAAATGACAAAGGTGTGCTAAAATGCATCAAAAAGTAAAAATGATAAAATGTCAAGGGGCATAATTCTGATAGTCAGTTGATTAATGGCTTTCCTCAATAATTTTAGCTATAAAAATAATTTTAATGTGAAATTTCATACCAATCTAATGCAGAAATCTTAGGCAATACATCTCTTGAGTTGTATCTGGTTACATGAACCATGAGGTTCCTGTGCTGTTTGTTCTAGTGAGTCCACTACCAAAGGTCAGTAAGGGATCTGAGACCCAATTCCGACGTGTGGGGGGGGTGGGAGGTTTCCCTGCACCTTCAAAGCAATTCGCAGACAGCCCCTGGGTGTCCTACCATTCAATTCAATTCTGGTACTGCCTACCCAGAGATAGCACCAGATCCTGCAGTTGAAAATTTCAGTCCCACAAGATGGACCCCCACACACTTCAGGTGCCAGTCACAAGTCCAGGCTGTCAACTGCTACTTCTGACCAACTGGCTATAAAGTCAGAGAAGTTCTTCCAACCCCTTCCTTGGGTTCCATTAACTTGCTAGAGCAGCTCACAGAGCTCAGAGACACATTTTACTTACTATATTCCCAGCTTCTTATGAAAGAATATAACTCAGAAACAGCCAGATGGAAGAGATGCATAGGGCCAGGTGTGGGGAAGGACGCAGACTTTCCATGCTCTCTGAGTACGCCACTCTCCCTGAATCCCGACGTGTTCACCAACTCAAAGCTCTCCATCCTTTTTTGGAGGCTCCATTACATAGTTGTAATTTTTCAAATCACTGGCCATTGGCAACTGAGTCAACCTCCAACCTCTCTGCTCTCCTGGGACTAAAAGTTCCAACCTTCTAATCATATGGTTGGTTCTCCTGGCAACCAGCTCCCTCCTTAGATGGGGTCCAAAAGTCACCTCATTAATGTATAAAAGAGTAGCTCCCACCACTTAGGAAATTCCATGGGTTTTAGAAGGTCTGTGCCAGAGACAAGGATGAAGACCAAACATATTTCTTATTATAAATCACAGTATCACAGGGACCCAAACTGTATCAGTGGGAGCTACACCCCCTTCACGTGTGGAAGGTGTGAGCATTCTCAGAAGGGGAAACTTGGAAAGAAGGAAGAGGGGAGATAAGTGGGCTCCATGAGAACCTGACCCTTATCAGACCCGAGCCTAATGCTCAGGTGTACTGCTAGCCACCTTGAAACAGGAGCTCGATTTTACAATCGAATGGAGCAAATCCACTAAGGGAGTTTTAGGGTCACTAATAATGTATTTCACTCAGATTCCCATAAGGCACTTTTTTTTTTATTGTTTGCTAAGTATACCACCCTTCCAAAATAAAGACAAAAGAAAGAAAAAGAAATCCTTCCTTTCCAGCATTCCTCACACCCTAGAATTTCAATGTTTCCCTTCTCTCTGCATTTAAACAAATGAATAAGAGTTCTTTTTATCGCATCAAGACCCAGTTGATGTGTAATGTGTCAGGTGCCTCGCATGATTCAGAACAATCTGATTTTATCAAAAGACAAGAAAGCAAAACCTCGGGGACTTTTCTGTTGGCCTTGCATTTACTTCATGTGAGTGTTCATTGTTAATAAGATAATTCTAAAATATTCATAATTGTTGTTATCTCCTGGCAATTAAGGGATCCATTTTACTATGAGAAAACAGTTCAAAAGTTTGAAAGGAGACTATCTCTAGAGTGGCTGTTAATTCTGTTTATTTTATAATCTGATATCTCAGTCTCCACCCAAGATATGTCACATTTTATATATTTCATTGGTGACCTCTTTATTTATTCTCCACTCCCCCTTTTTTCTATTTCCTTTCTGTTGTTCTAGTTCATAATCTGTATGTAGAGTGCTCTGCTTTCCTCTCTGCTTATTAAATTTAATGTTGAGAAAATGATACACTAATGAAGTGGGTAAATGCTGTTAAAATACGAACTCTCAATGATTTTTATTTCCTCAAATTGACTCAATCTCTTTAAACTTCCAGACTGTGGGGTGCTGGGTGGCTCGGTCAGTTGAGCATCTGATTCTTGAACTTGGTTTAGTTCATGATCTCGGGGTTGTGAGATCGAGCCCCACATCAGGCTCCGCACTCAGTAGGGAGTCTGCTTGAGATTCTCTCTCGCTCTCTGCCCCTTCCCCCTGCTCACACTCTTCTCTCCCTCTCTAAAATAAATAAATAAATATTTAAAGCTCCAGACTATGAAAATCCTATATTCTCCAGGTGATTTCTTCAGAACATTTAGAAAAAAAGAGAGACTATAGCTTTCACCATTCTGGATAAAGAAGCATAAGTGATTCTTCGATTTGTGGCAGCAAAAAGCATCGCTCCACCTAAATATTTATGAAGTTTCTATATTTTCTTATTAATCAACCAAAACCAAAGACCTGTGTTATGGAAACATAGTTCTGGGATGGGAGTATATGTATGCAGATGTCTGTAGCAATTCTATTCTTGATAGTGTATGTAACCTTCCCCAATTCAGTAGTCATCTATTGAGTGCCCTCTCCTCTGTATGATGTGATCTCTTCTCTACATGACTATAGGGCAGATATGATGAAGGCTAGATGCTTGCCATGAAATATCTTACCACTAGAGTGGGAAATAAGAGATGTCCATAAAATCCTATGGAAGAAGGTAAGATGTATTATATATTCTGGCAGGTATAAATGAAGTGTGGCGGGAGTTCAGAAATAAAAGAAAGTATTTACTTCCAGGAATTATCCAGAAGGATGTCCAGGGGAAAATGAGATTGCCACTAAGTGGACCATGGGGTGTGAGTTGCATGCTAACTGGCAGAGCAGTGAAGGAGGGGTGAGCATTCCAGGTAGAGGGACCATGTGAGCAGATTCACGGAGACAGCAGAATGCAGGATGAGCTCTAAGAAAGTGTAGATTGGGCAGAAAACACAGTAAATGAGATAACGCTGGACAAGCAGATCTTAAATTTAGACTACATTCATTAGGAATGGAGTGTGGCACAAATGTACATAAATTTTAACAAATCATTTGTTAGTGCCTGAATCCAGAAATATATTATTTCTCATCAAGCCAAATTTTTGCATTAAAAGTTTAGGAAAACTTTTATTTTATTTTTTTCCTTATTGCTCTGGTAGAATATGCATTCGTACCCAATTGTGAAATCAAATATGTTGGTGATACTGCTCATAACTGTTTTTTTTAAATGCAAATAATTTCCTTTTGTTGTGCAACAATTTCTTTGCTGAATTGACAGGTATATGTCTTTTCCAGAGCAAGCACAGGAATTTCATTTAAAGAAGTTAATCGTATTTTGAACTTGATGTATATAATTTCCCTCACCTGGCTCAGCTTCCTAAGATCATGCTAAGGCATTTCTTTCCCTAGAATTCAGTGTGCTTTTGGGGTTTGTTTGTTTGTTTGTTTGTTTGTTTTAGGGAGAACTGCTTAGTTAGTGGTATTTTGTCCCTGAGATCTATCATTGGAAGAAATCTTGGAAATGCACAATTGGAACGGCACATTCTTTTCATCTTTCTTTGATATTAGTGGAAGCAGACTCATGTTACAGAAGTCATTCCTATAATAGGGTATAAAGTATGATAAAAGTCAACCACTACATCACTAATTTTTATGGAAAATATTATCATAGTTACAATATATTATACTCTGAAGGTTTCACATGGCATCACAAGGAATGTTTTGCAGCCTACACAAGTACTGAGACCTCAGTGTGATTTCCTATAAAATATATCCAGATTGAGCAGAAAGTTATCCATTAACATGCTTGCATTATGAAACAACAGTTCTTTCTACATAACACAGAAACATTCAGCTTGACATTCTCTGAAGCTATATGCTAAAGTTATTTTTAAAAGACAGAGTACAGTCACTTAATATAACAAAACATGTTCTCATCAACATACTTTCCTGACTTATCTTCCTTGTGTCACTCTGCGTTTCTTTACTTTATTCATCTACCATTTAATTTACTCTCTGTTAAACCTTAAATATCTTATTTATTTAAAGACTTTCTTATTTTCATTTTTTCCTGAATACTGAATAGTTTGCTCTATTCTAATATCCTTCTAAATTTCTCATTTTAAATTATGTTGCATCTTCATGAAAAATGTATTGCATTCCAAACTGCCAGATCCTTTGATCACCCTGATTTTTAAAAATCAAATCCTTTCTCTACAAAAGCTCAAATCCTTAGGAGTCTTGTTCTTCACCTTGTCATGAAAGTAAGATTCTCTACCTCCAAAATCTTAAGTAACTTTGCAAACTACATTCTTAGTAAGAGCTAATCAATAATGCAATTACTCCTTTTGATTCTTTCTTTATCAAACTGCATTGAGATTTTTCAGAAATCTCTTTGCCTGAAAAAAATAAAAAGTTATAACAATACGTAGTGATGCAAAAGTCTTCTTTCCCCAAGCTGATAATTATCTTGCCTGGATAACCATAGATATAGAAGTTTCATTGGGTTTGACTTGTTTCCTGTCAGTGTGTGGTTTTATAAATTGTCAGTTGATAAAATTGATATGTTAAACTGCCTTTTCCATTTTCTGACACAGTCAGCAAAAGCTATCCTCAGTCTAAGAAACCTGGAAGTATCTCTGTGGTCCTAAGCGATGGGCTTCTTCCAGAGTCACTTATCTGAAGCAGAGAGTACAGTTTTAGCATGCTTGCAGCCTGATTATTATGCTTTATTCTCATAGCTTTTTTTTTTCCTCCTCCCTTACAGCAGACCAGTAGGTGAATAAGGGAAGTAAAATTTTAATAATTTCATAGATAAAATATGAGGGAATGAAAGAGAAAGATTGAGTCTCCTTTGACCAGATAACTTCATATTAAAATGTTTTTATTTGAACATAATTTACGTAACTGTGTTAGGTATCTCTTTCCCCTTCCCATTCTTCTCTGCTTTTCCACAAAGTGCATATCATCACAGATACAGGTAAATGAAGATTGATTTGCAGAAGCAAGATTTAGAGCTTACTTCCTTAAAGGGGTGGTGGTAAATAGGCATTTAGCCATAAATTTGATCCTAAGGAAGGTCAGTGTTATCAGATAAAGTAAGAAGCGGGGGAAAAAACATTTTTAGTGAACCTAGAGAAGAAATACAACCCACAGATTCTGAATTATGTGTAATTATGTGTAAGTGTTGCCAAAAGCAAGGTCGAATCTGGCAAGAAATAATGATGAGACTGATGTCACTGGAGTGATAGGAAAGAAAAAGAATTTTCTGGAGTGCCCAAAAATTGTTACCAAATTTCCACTGCCATGCGGGGAGGAAGTGAAAGGGATTTGCTGGCATGTGTGTGGAATCCAGTGGCCAAAGGTGGCAGATCTAAAAACATAACAGTACATTTGAACGGCTTCAAAAAGTAGGTTAATTGTGCTGTGCCCCATGATGGCTGTGTCTTGCGAAGAAACTAACAGAGCTCCTGGCTGGCAGAAGACATCCTTCAGAAGCAGAATAGATTTTGAGAGGTAGAAGTGGAGAGGTCTCCATACCTAGATTAAGCAAACAGGAGAAAGAACTTTGAACTCGGGCGCGTGGAAAGCTGATCTTGCTCACCTCCTGGGTGAACACATCCAGGAAAATTGCAGAAACCTCCTGGGAAGAACACATCCAGGAAAATTACTCTCACTCAAATAGAGACAGACTCTTTCATTGTGTTCTTTCTTATTTTCTCGGTGTTCTAATCCTCCTGTTTTGTGTCTTCTCCCTATTGAGCCTATGTTATGATACATCATTCACCCATGCAGTTTGCAGTTATTACTCCTGACCCAATCTTTAGTAATTTTTTTTTTCCTAGATAGGTGGCTCATGTACCTCTTATTGCAAAAAGTCCCAAAGGAACAATTATGCTTTTGCTAGCTTTCTGTAGGAGGTTGACTAGTCTGGAACCAATTTCTACACTAATTTCTCAAGCTGGGATTCCCATATCACTCAGTCTGTATAAATGTAGAGGCCACACTTATCCTTTGGTTCTTCTATTGAGAGATTGCTTTTTCCTTTTAGACAGAGGAAGTCTCTCTTATCCTGCTGTGTCAGTGAACAGAGCAGTTCTCATTCTCTTCTGTGGAATGGGCAATTCTTTCAAAGCCCAGACTCTATGAAGTGGTCCCATATCTCTCTTATTGCCTCACAGTGGCTGAGGGTCACAGTGTCTATCCATATACAGCATTAAAACCTCATCCTCCTAAAGAGATGCCTAACTTAGTCTTATAAACCCCCCCACAGCATCAGCACTTAAATGTAATGCTCAGAATTTACATTTCCTGTGTATTTCTGACATTTAACACTCCCCCACTCTGCACACACACATTTAGTGTCATCCCATTAATCTCAGCTATATGCAAATACTGGTATTTTATACACATCCTTATACAATTGCATCAGGAGAATGATCCAGATTAGCTTGGTCAGTACATTATCATGTTCAAATAAATTATTGAAAGAATCAGAAACAAGAAGTTATAGGAACTCGTAGAGTGATGCTTTTTTAGAGAGTTTGGTGAGGAGAGAGAGATGGCTTTTTATTCTAAAACTTCCTGCATAGTTTTTTAAACTTCATAAGGTTATTATTATGAGGTAAATTTTGTGTCAAAAAAACTTGGATTTTCTGTCAAAAGTAGGACGGAAAACATCCAACTTTCAAGCTGTGCTGGATACCGTCTATTTATCTCTCCACGTCCCATTTCCACTCTTGCTATCTTGCTACATGGGTACTGACTCACTCAGATTGCATCACTCTCTTTCCATTCCTTCTGGCTTCTAGTTGGACTGATTCAATTGGGGGAAGAGAGACATTTGTAGGGAAGCAGAGGGTAGGAGGAAAAGGAATTTGGCCTGTCTTCCCCAGCCTCTCCAAGCTGGGTTGCATGAGGTGGCCATACAGCAAAGGACCACGGTCATGCCTCACACGTCAGCCCTGCAAGTGCTCTGTCCCTGTTGGTTTCTCTAAATCCTACTCATTACTTCAAAAATCATTCTCCTTTATTAAAGTCACCCAATTAAAAGTGAGCGTGTCCTCTCTTTCCTGATAGGGCTATGACTCGTGCCTTAGGAATTGTCCCCAAGTAGCCTCAGGAAATAGACCTTCATGTATGTCTGGGATTGGGGTTTTAGGACTGGGTTGCCCACATATTTGAGGAGGCACAGATAACTTTCTTGCTGAGGTCAAACTGAAATCTGAGCATGTGGTGACAAACAGTAGCTGAAATCATTCCACAGTGACAAGGGACTGAGCGTAAAGGACAGGATGTCTAGAGACCAAGAGATTGTGGTACTAATCACCATGATGACAATGGTGATTTTAAAAATTATGGAACCAACTAGCAGCTTCAGAGGCCTTAGGAAGTATACACAGAAGAAAGGGATAATGGAAGACCATGAACCTTCAATTAAGAAGGGAAATTGGATCACCCAAAGAGTGACGTCATCAAAATGGCAGAATAGAAGGTTTGTTTTTTGCTTTTTTGTTTTTTTTTTTTAACTGCCTTTCCACCAAAGAATACAATCGTGCATGGATGAAAGAACCTTTTTGTAAGACCAAGAGACCAGCAGAGAAGTACCAGCACACTACTGGAGGAAAAAAAACAATCTGAGTGGATGCATTGGAGAGGGTAGAAGAACAGCTTTTATTTACCCATGCCACCCTTCCCCTAGGCAGCCCAGCTCAGTGCCAAGAGAGTGCTTGTCAGCCCGTGATTTCCGGAGGGAAAGTGAGAGCCCATAAGTGAGTGCCTGGCTTCCCCAGCTGTGCAAGATGCTGACAAAGAGGCCCATTCTTCTCTCATTCCATACAGAGGACTTAGTTGTGAGATTTTACATATTTTATCTTTGAAAATGTTTTTGCATGCAGATATTTACTTCCAAATACTGACATAAGCGTATGAATTTAATTGGCTATGTTCATCAATATGGAGGCATTTATAGAATTCTATTTGATTTCTACTTGATATCGGTGTTTTACATGTCATTCTATTGCATATCAATTAGTTCCAAATGAAGGTTAGGTGAAAAGTCCTTACTTGCACATTGAAGTAGATTGTGAAGTATGGAAATTTCCTTTGCACTTACATTGAGGTCAAAAATGCTGCTGGAACTTTGGTTCGAGCTTGGAAAACATATTCTATGCAAATCTGTGTATCTTACTACTTGTTTTAACTTTTGACAGCACTAGAAATATATCAAACAGCTTGATATTACTTGTGATTCAAACAATGACTTCACTGCAGTCTAACTTTCACAAATAAGCACTGTTTTGCCTTGCAATTTTAGGTTCGAATTAATTAAGAAGCATGGTCAAGTAGGCAGCAAAAGTTAATTTACTGAACATAAACAGTTGAGGGCAGTTCTTGTTCAGATAACATTGCAATCTTGACCCCAAGCTCAGAAATCCACCATAAACCTTGACCACTGCAAAGCCATCATCAGAGTGTTGGAATTGATGGTAGGGCCTGTCAAGGTACTCAACGGTTTCTGACTAAAAAGTCACAGAACAGACAATGGGTAAGTTCAGGGAAGTGGCTGGATTTCACTATTGACACCACTATTCAATAATCTATGCTAGACTCAAATATTTCCTGCAAAGTATCTGCAGATATGTCAGTAAATAACCACAGGCTGTAAACACCGTACATGTTCACGAGCTTTGTAACTTTGTCCAATGAAGCCTTTTCCTAGTCCACACAATTTCATCACCATCGATTGGGACACATGTTAGCAGATTTCACTTCAGGTTGCACCAAATGAGTGTTTTTTCAACTTTGAAAATATTTGCCCATCATTGTTCCATGCAGATGATTTCTAGATGCTCATTCTTTGGTGCCTTCAAACTCAGCCTTGACTCCTTTAATAAACAGTGACAACTGAGCAGTATCAGTAACATCTGTGGATTCATCCAGAAGAACCAACCACTCAGACTTGTTTTGCCTTTTTTTTTTTTTAATTGACAATAGTTACTGCTCCCAGTGTGTCAATTTACTGAGCAACTGTTCTTATGAGGTTAGCAATCTTAAACAAGTCCTCCTTGCTTGTTTGTCTATTGTTTGTTTGAAAAAAATCTGGACACATTTTTTCAGCTGCCCCAACCAAACATGATTTAATTAACTCACCAGAGGCAAACGGCTTTCCTTGCTCGGCTAACAAATGAGCCACTTGTCAACCTGCTTCCCAGAGTTCCAGAAAGGATCGGCTAAGGTTTCAACAGCAATCACAACGCAGGTCAGCTCTTCCCTCTGACCTTATTTTCAGTCTTTATTTTAATGTAGAAATTCTGCTGTGATGAAATATTTTGTAACAGTTTAATCATCTTTTGTCACCTTGAATGCTTGGGGATCTAGAACTGTCAGTGACACCCGAAACTCCAAATCAAAGAGGCAGCTGGTGCTGCTCCTGTCTATATTGGGCTGCCTCCAAAACAGCCACAGAAGTGGGAAATGCAGAGGCTAAGTCTTAACTAGTTTTCTCTTCCTCTCTCTCTCTTTTTTTTTTTTTTTTTAGTTGTTGTTGTGCTACTTTACGTAAAGAGCTAACGTTTTTGTTTCAAGTCAGTAGTATGACCAAACTGACACTGGCCCACTGGCTTCTTCTCGGGTTCAGCTGATAGAGTATTGGCAGGATACAGAAAGCAGGAGGAGAATGAGACTGAACATCATTCCCCTGGTTGCCTATATTTCTCTCCCAAAGGCCACATTCCTGTTTAGGAGCTCTCTGCAACACCTGATTCTTTTGAATTGTGCTAACTTCCCTTGCTTTTGCTCCTTCAAGCCTAAGAACAGGGGTTCCCTGCTGTGGCCAGTCTCAGAACATAATGTCCTGCTTTGTGGTTTCCCTAAGCACCTTCCACACTTTTACAAATCGCTCCTTTCATGACCTCTCCTCACCTACCAAGCGTTTCAGTTATTATTTGCCATGTAATATAACACCCAAATATAGTGGCTGAAAACATCCATTTATTGTTCATGATTCCTGTCATTCTGAAATTTGCACAGGAGTCCATAATGATGGCTCATCCCTTCACCAGTGTTAGCTGAGGTGGCTGGATTGCAGCTCAAGGAGCCAAATGGCCTCTCGTGTATGTCTGGAGCCTCAGCAGGAATGGACCAAACAGCTGGAATTTGGCTGGGATGGTTCACACTCTTCTCATGATGTCCTCTGTACTCACTCGAATGTGTGAAAACTGTTTTCCTCCCTGTGGCCCCTTTCTCCGTGTGGTGTTAGATCCTGCAGGATGTCCCTCTCCAGCAGGATATGACACCTTTACAGGATGGCTGACTGTTTCCCTCTGGCCCAAGCAGAGGGAACCTAAGGCCTGGGTTGGGAGGTCTGGGTGCTTCACTTCAACCCATGCCGTGTGTCAAAGTCTCAGGCCACCCCAGGTGCCAAGGGTTAGAGAAACAGATGACATCTCTCCGTGGGGAAAAAAGCAAAGACTTTGGGCAGAAGAAGGGACAAAAGGAGATCTGATCCATTGAGGTCCATTTGTTTTTTTTTAATTCTACTATACCAAATTGGATTGTGCCTTCCTAGTAGGACCCTGACTTACATGTATGCTACTCACCCTATCTACCCGTACTTACCTTACCTGAAAAGGTAAGTACGGGTAGATAGGGTGAGTAGCATACACTCACCCTGCTCACTTTCTCTCCCTAAGTTTAACTTCTAACCAGATTAGATTAGATTAGATTAGATTAGATTAGATTAGATTTAGAGTACCTGAGATTTCAGGGCACCTGGGTGGCTCAGTCCATTAAGTGTCTGCCTTCGGCTCAGGTTATGATCCCAGGGTCCTGGGATCGAGTCCTGCATGGGGCTCCCTGCTCAGCGGGGAGCCTGCTTCTCCCTCTGCCTGCCACTCCCCCTGCTTGTGCTCTCTCTGTCTTTCTCTCTCTCTGACAAATAAATATTTTTTTAAAAAAAATACGTAAGATTTCATGAACACATCATGTATGCCGAGGCTCTCATTTCCTTATTCATTGCTGTCCCTTCAACCTGATATGCCACTTCTCCCTCTACTTTATCTGGGGGAAAAAAAAAATCATTCTTGTGGCACTTTTCCTGGCCAAATCTGTAGGTGGACCCCTGTCTTCATCTTTGCTCTGCAGTAACAGAGTGACCCAGAGTCACCCTGGCCTGGTGCAGTCCTTGGACAGAATTCTGACTTCTTCCATCATGGCTCTGTGGTTACAAGGCATCATTCTTTCCCAGCTGAGTCTGTGTGTGGAGCCCTGTGATCCATCCCTGTCAGCTGTGACCAGATGCCACATTTCCTTGGCAAAGTCTGTGCCTAGATCCTTACCACCCATCACCATTTTGCAGGATAACCCACTAAAACACAAGATTAAATAACAACAAAGACAATCCACAGACACTAACAGCAAGATCACAAAGATGTTGAAATTATCTGACAAAGATTTTAAAGCTGTCATCATAAAAGTAGTCTAATGGGCAATATAAGCATTCTTTTTTTTTTTTAATATAAGCATTCTTGAAACAAAAAAAAGAAAGTTCTGCAAGGAAAGAGAAGATAGAAGACAAAACCAAAATATCATAATATTTCTTTTAAAAATCACTGGATGGAGTCAGCAGCATAATGGAGATTACAGAGGCAAAAAATTATTGAATTCGAAGATAGATGAAAGGAAATTATACAATGTAAATGAGAGAAATTAGATTTTAAAAATGGGCTGAGCCTCAGGGACCTCTGGAGCAATAATAAAAGGTCTAAGATTCTACTCATTGGAATCTTAAAAAAAGACATAAGAGTAAATTTCTGTGGCTTTCGATTTGGCAAGAATTCTAATATATGACCCTAAAATACAAGCAACAAATATGGATAAATTGAACAATATGGATAATTTCATCAAAATTAGAAACTTTTGTGCTTCAAGAGACACCCTTAGGAAAGTGAAAAGCAACAGACAAAATGGGAGAAAATACATGTAAATTATATATCTGACAAAGAACATGTATCCAGAATATGTAGACGAACGATGACAGACTATGGACTCTGAGAAACAAACTGAGGGTTCTAGAGGGGAGGTGGTGGGAGGATGGGTTAGCCTGGTGATGGGTATTAAAGAGGGCACGTACTGAATGGAGCACTGGGTGTTATACGCAAACAATGAATCATGGAACACTACCTCAAAAATTAATGATGTAATGTATGGTGATTAACATAACATGATAAAAAAAAGAGAATGTTTACAACAATAAAAAGTCAAATAATCGAATTTAAAAATAGGTAAAGGATGGGGCGCCTGGGTGGTTCAGTCGTTAAGCATCTGCCTTCAGCTCAGGTCATGATCCCAGGGTCCTGGGATTGAGCCCCACACCGGGCTCCCTGCTCAGCGGGAAGCCTGCTTCTCCCTCTCCTGCTCCCCCTGCTTGTGTTCCCCTCTCTCGCTGTGTCTCTCTCTGTCAAATAAATAAATAAAAATCTTAAAAAAAAAAAAAATAGGTAAAGGATATGAGTAGACATTTCTCCAAGGAAGATATACAAATGACTAATAAGCACATGAAAAGTTGTTTGATATCATTAGTCATCAGGAAAATAAAAATTAAAACCACCGTAAGATACCATCTTATGCTTATTAAGATGGATAGAGTAACAAAAATAAGATGATAAGAGTTGGTGAGGATATGGAGGAAAGGAAATCCTCCTACAGTACTGGAAGAAATTTAAGATGATGCAACCACCTTGGAAAATACTCTGGCAGTTCCTCAAACCATTGAACATAGAGCTACCATATAACACAGCAATTCCACTTCTAGGTGTACGCCCAAGAGAAATGAAAACACATTGCTACACACACAAAAAAACTGTCCATTAATGTTTACATCAGTGTTATTCATAATAACCAAAAGGTGTAAATAACCCAAATGTCCATCAACTGATAAATGGGCAAATGAAATGTGTTAAATCCATACAATGAAATATAATTGAGCCATAAAAAGGAATAAAGTGCTGATACATACTATGACATGGATGAATCTTGAAAACCTAACACCAAGTGAAAGGAGCCAATCCTAAAAGATTGCATATTCTATTATTTTATTCATATAAAATGCCCAGGACATAGACTCTATGGAGACAGAAGTTAGATTAGTGGTTGCTTAGGACCCTGAAGCAGAGGAATGCGGTAGTACGGAGTGTTACCAAAGGATACAGTATTTCTTTTTGAGGTAATGAAAATGTTCTAAACCTAATTGGTAATGATGGTTGCATTTATCTGTGAATATCCTAAAAACCATTGAATTTCACTCTTTAAGTGGGGATCTTATGATTATGTGAATTATATCTCAATAAAGCTGTCTGGGGGAAAAAAGCATGGGTATTGTAAGAAGAGGAATGCAAAGTGTGTAATCTCAAAGTGTGCAAATTACAACAAAATATGCAGATTGCTGTGGTATCATTGTTTTGTGACAAATAAATACTCTTAATTCTGGAAAAAAATAAATGTACCTTTAATAAAAAAAGATAGAAGAAAAAGCATGGAACTGAAAATACATATGTAGAAATAATGGCTAAATGTTCTCAGATTTGTCATAAGACGTAAACCTAAGGAAACTTACAAGAAGCTGGAAGAAACCCAAACTAAGTAAATCCAGAGAAATCCATGCCCATATGGATCATAATCAAACTTTGGAAAACAAGTAACAGCACAAGCTCTTCCAACAAACAAAGCTCTGGGCCTAAATGGTCTAACTGATTAATAGCACCAAACTTTTAAGGAAGAAAAATACTAATTATAAACAAACTCTTCCAAAGTAGGTGAGGGAAAACATCTCATTTTATTTTATGAGGGCATCATTGCAGAGATGCTAAAACCAGACAAATATATTATAAGAAAAGAGAACAAAGGACTAATATCCCCCACAATCTTAGATGTAAAACCTTCAAGAAAATGTTACCAAATCATACCAAACAATATATAATACTACTGGGTGAGATTTATCACAGCAATGCGAGAATGGCTCAACATTTGAAATATAATCAGTATGTCAGTATTATCAACAGACTAATTAAAAAAAACCTATATTGTCATCTCAACAGATAAAGAAAAATAACTCGACAAAATGTATTATATATTCATTACTAAAAACTCTCAGCAAACTAGGAATTGAAGAAACCATCCTTAACCTAATAAAGGGCATCTACAAGAAACCTGCAATATTACACTTACTAGTGGAAACAGAATGTTCCTGAGATCAGGAACAAACCAAAATATCAATTCTTACTACTCATATTCAGCTTCATGCTGAAGGTTCTAGCCAATGAAATATAGCAAGAAAAAGAAATAGAATACTTACAAATTAAAAAATAAGAAACAAAAGTCTTTCTATTCTCAAGTATAATTATTGTCTATATGGAATATATCAAATACGAAAAAAACTACTATCATTAATAAGTGAGGTTAGCAAGGTCATAGGACAAGAACAATAGAAAAAATTCTATTAAAATGAATTATATTTCTATATGCTAGCATGACTCATACAATAAAACTAATTGATATGTTGGGCTTCATCCAAATTAAAAACATGTGCTCTGGGAAAGACACTTTTAAGAGACAGGAAACAAAAGGCCCAGACTGGAAGGACATACTTGGAAAATACATCTGTGACAAATTACTTAACCCAGAATATGTAAAGAATTCTCAAAAATTAGTAACAGAAAACAGCTCATTTAAAAATTGACAGGAGAGTTGAATAAATACTTTATCAAAGAAGATGTGTAAGGGCGTCTGGGTTGGTCAGTTGATTAAGCATCTGCCTTCAGCTCAGGTCATGATCCGAGGGTCCTGAGATGGAGCCCCATGTCTGGCTCCCTGCTCAGCGGGGAGTCTGCTTCTCCCTCTGCTTGCCACACCCCCTGCTTGTACTCTCTCTCTCTGACAAATAAATAAATAAATAAATAAAATCTTTTAAAAAAGATGTGTAGATGGCAAATAGACACAAGAGAAGATGCTCAACATCACTAGCCATCAAAAAAATGCAAAGTAAACCAAAAGGAGACACTACTACACACCTATATTAGAACGGCTAAAATACAACAATATTGACAGGACCAAGTACTGGGAAAGTTGCAGAACAAATGAAAGTCTTATACTTTTCTTAGCAGGGATGCAGAATGACACAGCCACTAATGTATTTAGATACCTGAGTGAGGCCTGCTTTGGAGAAGAATATGAGACTAGACGAGGCTGTATTACATAGAGTTGTAAATTCCTTTGAACCTTAATTTTGAAGGGCAATGCGATATAATTTTTGTACTTAAAGCTATTCATGGAAATTGCCTAATTTGAATGTGTTTATATTCCTATTTGGGCCAGCTCTATTATTAAGTTTATTATTGCAGTACTTTTCTTCTGCCATTTTCTACAATGCAGAGCCTCAAATAATCTCTATTTAGACAATATAACAATATAACTTTCATATTTTGTGAAATAGAATAATGAATTTGTGTGCCTTTGGGCCTAGGCTGAAAGAACAGACCTCATCTTATCACCTGTTTTAGTAAAATGAACTTCTGTTTCACTTGTCCATCTTTTTTATGTCTCAGCTATTACATCAGAATGGGTAAATTTTCACCAGATTTGAAAGGTACATTTGAAACGGTCTCTTTAATGATTGGCAACATAAGATACATAAAATTCTTGTTGAGAATGACTACCCACAGAGTCAGCTATAATATAATAATAAGTAGTAATAGACCTGTAATAATAATAATAATAATAAAAGGCCTATATAGTTGCCAGTTGAGAGAAACAAGACAACTTGGTTACAAGACCCTTGTACAAGGACAGAAAAAAAATGGTTTTAGATATGAAGCCAAATCAATTGTGAAAACTGCACATCATTCCAAGATCTATTTCAATCACTGTTTCCTCCTTAAAGCTTTTGCAGATCTTTTAAACCAAAAGTTATATGTCTCCTTTGAAAGCCTGTAGCACTTTATACAATTTTTGGTCTAAATCATAATGTTTCTTATTAAAGTATCTTATTCCCCGATTAAACTGTGATTTATTTGAAGGTGATAACCCTGTCATATTTATTTTTCTGTCACTAACCAGGTCTGTAATAGCATCTAGAACAAGGTAAATGCTCAGTGACTGCCTTCGTGTCCTGCCTGTGCCTCCATCATTATTAGGTTTGTTATTTTTTGTTAAGTATAATATACAAAGAGAAAAGTGCAAAAAATAATATGAGTGCAGCTTCATGAATATTTATAAACTGTATGCAGTCATGTAAGCTACACCCAGATAAAGATACAAAATATTCCCAGCAGTCTGGTAACTTCCCTTATGCACTATGTAGTCACACTGCCTGCCCACCCCAAAGGTAATCATATCTTGACTTCTGATGTCATAGATTCATTTTGTCTACTTTTGAACTTTATATCAATGGAATAACACCAAGCTTGCTCTTCGGTTTGTCCGATTTTTTTCACCAACATCACATTTCTGAGATTCATTCATATTGTATGTAGTTCATTCATTCACATTACTGAGGAGCTGTGCTACTCAAAGTGTGGTCCCTGGACCAGGAGCATCAGCATTACCTGAGATTGTGTTAGAAGTACACATTCCCAGGTCTCACCCCAGACCTGCTGAGTCAGAGACTCTTGGGTTGGGGTCCAGGGATTTGTGTTTTAAAACTTTTAAAGGCATTTGACCTCTCCTTGCTATCTCTCAGTCACCTTTATAAATTTAAATCCAAACACAGAACACCATAACCTTTTATATACTTCTCCATCTGTCTCCCCCACTAGACCATGAGTTCCTCCAGGGTAGAAGCTGTATTTTATTTTATTTTATTTTTTTTGCATCCTTAACAATGAAAACAGAACAGGGACTGACACAAAGTACATAGTCAACAATAGATTGTGAAATTATAAAATGATCGAAATGAAGAGAAAATACCTATAAAAATTGTAAATCCTAATGAACTAAAACAATCATAATTTCTTTTTGACACCATAAAATGACAAAAACATTTTCAAATTATCTGAAAAATATTTTTGAACTGTTATGATGCAGAGGCCAGTGCTAAGTGTTTTGAGAAATAAAAAATTTGAATGAGTATTGATGAATACTTTCAAAGAGTTCTATTACAGTAAGATGCATGTTGTCAGGATTGACTGTCTCCTACCTACTAACCCTCCAAGTTATCTTGGTTTTGGGCCACTGACTCTTTTCTGCCTCTTAAAGTGACAAAAAAGGAAAAAAAAAAAAAGAGGAGAGAGGAAGGGGAGGAGTAAAGGAGAGAGGAAGGAAGGAGAGGAGAAGAGAAAGAAGAGGGAAAGGACAGAGAAAGGGAGAGGGAAGAGGACAGAGGAGGAAAAAATATATAAATTTCCTAGGAGCGATTTACCTGTCACTTCAGTAGAGCCCGGTTAGTGTCCCTTGTCTTAAGTATTGTGTGTAGAGGAAGGAACCACCTGCCTCCTGAAACTTCTCTGTCAAATTTGTGTGTGAAGATGTGTTATGAGAAGTATATTATTTTGTTCTAAGTCTTCTCAAGTATTCCTAGGAGTGGCAACATATAACTCTTCAAAGCATTATCACAATGTCAAATATTATCCAGAAAATAGAGCAAAGAGAGTAAGGAATTAGTGAGCATTTAGGAGGAGTTGATTAAGGGTCAGCCTACCAAAGAGGAAGCCCCTATAAATAATTAGTTTGTTTATTTTATCATTTAGCTTGGGCTGTCATTATCCATCCTACAATCCAAGTTGGAGTCAGAGACCCATTTACATGAACGTATATGAAAATCTCCTACCACTAATTTGATGGTTCTCAACCAGACACATCCAGATTAGTGTGGAAGAAGGAAAGCCTGATCAATACTTATAGGTCAAGAGTTGTTAAAATGTTTGAGGCATTTTTGAAAAATTGGAAATCAATTTTAAAACATTTCCCTCTTGTAAAGTAAATGCACACAAGACATCCAGGTTTTTTTTTAATGTATCAGATCACCTATATTTAATAATTGCTGAGGCTGTTGGATGCAGTTTGCTGGTAGAGATACCAATGATGGATGCTATACAAAATACCGATGATTATTAGATAAGCAAGTTTCCAAGTGCTTCTAAAATCAAAAACATTGTTAGAACTATTGTACATATCTTTGGAAATGTATCATATTCTGTATACATCAGATGCTATTTAAGTGCTATTTTGCATGCTTTAGCAATCTGAGCCCAAAAAAACTGCAATGTTTCCAAAGTAACAGTGAATGTACTAGTTTAGAAGGGGCTATAAATGTCCTGTGGTATTTGGAGCATTACTTATTTATACTATCAATACACATTTAATACTAACAGTTGAAAGATATCTTCACTGATATATTTTTTAAAAAAATAAGGGGAGAGCATAGAAAGTACAGTGTACACTTTCTTATCATCAAGGACACTCCCAAGGAGGACTTAACAAATTTGAGCCTGACTTTCATCCCCCAATCTAAAATGCCAGACTCCATTCTCTGTGGATAAGTGTTTCTTCTAGTTCACTGAGGAACGTAAGAACATTCATTGCCTTGGCACTCCATTATCAACTCCTCCCTCTCCCCACTCTACCACATCCCATCTCCACATTTCTCTAGTTTTTTCCAAGGCAAACTGTGTTCTCAAACCCACCACTTCTCTCTTGTCCCCATCTTCACTGACCTAATATCACCTTGATGTTAAGCGACATCTCTATTTTAACTCTTCAATTTCTCCTGTTGTATTACTCCCCAATTACTTACCAGACTTTAGCTAATCCAGCCCCCTTTCAACCCTTGAGTTTACCAGAAGAGTCTGAGAAAAAGCCTAGAATGAGGCTGAGCCCTTACAGATATCTAACTGCTTCCTTCTTATAATTTCACGTTCCTCTTGGGTAACAATCCAGAAAGGACTTCTTCTGATAAGGCATCCTAAGTTAATATCATGTTGTTATGTTCTGACACTCAGTTTATTGTCTTAACAGCATTTATCAGAATTTATCCTTTTAGCCTGTCTCTCTACCTGACAAGACTGTAAGCTTTTTGAGGGGGTGGGGGGTACTCATGTCAACTTATTTAATATATCCCGATACATAGAATGTCCTCCATAAATACTTCATGAATGAAGAAATGGGAATAGATACCTGGCCACTAACAGAACATAAAATTGAAATTCAGTGAGTAACAGTAGACCTATGTATTATTCAGGATTATATGGGTTGCGGGTGATGAAACATCAAATCAAATTAACTTAATGTAAAAGAAAAAAGTCTTTGATTCAGGTACCTGAAAGTCTGGGGACATATCTAACTCTGGATACAGCAAAATCCAGAGAATCATACGATATCATTATGGTTTGGTTCTCATTCAACTTGTCTCTGACTAGCTTTATTCTGCAAGCTCTCTTCACGTGGTAAGCATGCATTTGCCATTTCAAACACTTATTCCCCCAACCTTAACCATATCTTAAAAAAGAATCTGTCTCTTTAAACAGTTACTGATTTGTTTATCACAGAATTTTTTTGAATGGCACTTACTACGAGCAGACATTCTTCAAAATGCTTTCCAAATATGAACCCATTTACTCCTTATAATTATTGTCCCCATTTCATAGATGAGGGTAATTCATTTCTAGAGCTACCACCTTTGTGGAACTTACATTCCAGTGTGGGGGGGGGGGTGGTAGTCCAAACACAATAGACATGATAATATGTTATATCATATGAAAAGGTGGTGAATGCTATTGACAAAGGAAATGTAGGCTCAGGAGGGTTGGGAGTACTGGTGGAGCAATGGGTAGAGCCCAGTAGCTGTTTAAGTAGGTTGTTTAGAGTAAAGTTTTCTCATTTTCAGCTGAAAAAGTCCCAACTTGCCTATCTCCCCATGTCTACTCAAATTCCAAGGGTAAGTCTAGAGTCAAAGGCTAGTATCTGGAAAACCAAACAAAAATGACCAGATGTCCCAAGAAAAATGTTTAAGTCTGTGCTACAATGAGTAGGCTAACAGGTGTTAGGTGATCAAAATCAGAACAACACTACAAAATCAATTTTTTAGCCAGGTTACACAAAATCTGAAATTCTACCGTAGCTAATTTAATTTATAAAAAAAAAATAATAAACCACCTCCCGTGCCTGACTTTCTGCTATAACCTAGATGCACAGTTCAGTAGATTTCTCTGATCAATACCATATCATGTGAATGAATATTTCTGCATTGAATAACACATAAAGAAGTTCATCGGATGGGGCAGAATGGTGAAGTTTTGTAAAAACTTCAAGAGGGTAAATACAAGGATCTGTTCACTCTCAAAATCATTTATTTTTGTTTAGGGCACCATGAAAATATTAACCAATTCTATACATCTATGTTTTAATCCTTATCTAATATTAATTAGTTGCAGTAATCTCATGTTTAACTAGCTGTGATATTACTGAATAGCCTATGTACTAAAAGTGGATCAAACTGTGATGTAGTTCTCTAAATCAGCTGCTAGTTAATGAATGAGATACTCTGTAAAGTTCTTATCTTAAAATGTAAGGGCGAGCAAACCACCACAAAACAATGATTATTGGCTTAATTGATTGGCTTGTTTTCTTTAATCAGCTAACAAAAAATGGCCATGAAATACTATTTTAATTGCACAATGAGAGCAATGCAGAGGACATAGGGATAAAAGAACAAAAATAAACCTAAAAGACCTGAGTTACAAATTTGATGGGGAAAAAATAATGAGTTATATCAGATATTGACCTTGTTGAGTGAAGCCTTTGCTGTACTTCCTTGTGTGAACCTTACACAAAGTTAAGATGCATGTATGGTATGTTTATGAGTCAGAAACCATATAGGTGTGAGAGGAGTGGCACTCGCTCAGTCAGTTGGCCATAGTGGGGTTCAAAGAAAATAGACACTGGTCTTCAGATGATTCTTAAATCATTGGGGATATTGATCTTATTTTTGTTTAAATTGTGTGCTCTGTAAAAGAAATTTTAGGATTTTTTTGTACTGTGTATAAATGGTGATTTAAGAATTTGAGATAATTTTATGCCCTCATATTAAATATATTTGAGATATTTCTGAATTTAGTTTTCTCTGTTCTTCAGTGTCAAAGTTCAAATCCCAACTTCAATTTCAAATTCATTGAAATGCATTGTTTAACAAGGACCATTGCAAGTCTTCAGACTTTTGATTCTGTGATTCTAACAATGTTTCCCTCTCTTACTGAGATATGGGATTTCAAGAATAAAGTATAGAAGCTAATAATGTGTCATGAAATCATCATTACAATTAAACTTATATTGTTCCAGACAATTAGAAATTATCCTCATCCTGCAGCCCAGTTCTTCTGAAACTATTCTCCATACATTAACTGGTATGATTCCATTTTTTTTCAGCTATAATGGATTCTCATTTTTCTTATTTGTGCTTTTTGATAGTCAGGATGGTTAAGTATTTTCCTCTTTTGGTATGTTATTTTAACTTGGCTTCTAAGACACAACCTGTGCTGTTTTTTTCTACCTGATTGCCTTAACAATTCATATTTTCAGCAAAAATATTTATTCTGTATCTACTCATCCCTATAAATGCTAATTAGAAATAAAATCTAAGCTAAAACTAGTAGAACATGGGCAGTGAACATCCCACATTATTTGGCATTTTGAATCATAACAAGTTTCATATATTATTTTTAGGAATTTCCTCCTGGCTATATATATGCAGAATATTTTGAATATTTTTTAATTCATATCATTAGTTAGTTAACATATAATAGCTATATTATTAATATCACATTTTCTATTTAAAGATATTTACTTTGTACTGTTTATTTCTCCTCAAATTATAGTATATTCATTATAATAAGATAGTGGTTACAATAATCCTGAAATTTGGTAGGACACTACTTAAACATAAACTTGAGTTCTATTTGTGTCACCAAGTAATGACTGGTAATGACGCCTAGTTAGTTCAGATTAAGGTATGTCTCAAGATTTTGGATTATCAAAATATCTTAA
Source organism: Halichoerus grypus (assembly GCF_964656455.1). NCBI lineage: Eukaryota > Metazoa > Chordata > Mammalia > Carnivora > Phocidae > Halichoerus > Halichoerus grypus. The sequence continues at coordinate 49,132,232 of NC_135717.1, read as the reverse complement.
GTCATGATATCTACTATCTGAGAAATGTCAAGATTTCTTCCCTTTTTAGAAATTCATTTGTTGCTAGACTTAAATAGAATAACAGTAGAATTCTAGTGGAATTGGAATAACAATAATGATACTGAAAAGGCATGGACCACCTCCAGCTCATTGTTATAGAAATGCCTGAAACATAGCAAAAGGGCTAAAGATCCAAAACATCAAGACTGAGTTTGATTAGAAGGATCTGGAGACCAGCTTTACTAGTGGAAAACAAAGTCAGACTCATTAAACTCTTGTGTCTCAATTCAGAAATTATTCATTAAAAAATACCCAAGTTGCTTTCCTATGTAGGTCTCCTGAAATTGAGTACACCCAGGCTCCAAATGACTTCAGAAACTCCAAAAATGTACATAGAAGAGAAAATTGAAAGTGTACTTTATTGATTGAATCGATCATCAGACATAGGAGAGGTTTCATTCCAAATAGCAAAGGGGAAGAAAGCCACAGATCAGATTGACTCCTCAAGTAATATTCTCAGTGATAACACCATTCTCTCTGCTGCAGAGCCATGGCCAAGTATTAAAGTTCCTCTAAAGAATCCAGATGGAGGTCAATTCTAATATATTTTATGCATATAAGAACTACTTTTGATGTGTAGTCTTCCTTCTCTTTTGAGTTTGGTGATTTGTTCACCTCTGCCCAATAAAGAGAAGATGACTCAAAACTCAGGAAAAAAGGGAGCACCAATTTCTGTACTGAAAATCTGTGTCAGTTATTTCTCATCTCTGGAGGTCCCTTATGCCTTTGAAATATAGCATATTTCTCTAAATGATGAAATTGTAAATTTACATATTGTTTTCTCAGGTTTAGAACCATTGGGAAAATCACAGACATTTTATTTTATATGATTCTTTTCCTATCCCTTAAAATGTATCTTTGATGCCAAGGCCAGCGGTAAAGAGGCGCTGAATAAATTGACCTGAACTTCTAGATACTTGTTTCTTTTGCCACATTTCCTGTGATACTCTCTATAACCAACTTTCTTCTATTAAATAAAACAAAACTGGAAATGGATGTTCTCAAAGCAGATGGAGGCAAAAGGAACAGTTAACTGCTGTTACAGAATAGCAAAAAGAGGTGAGAATCAATGTGTATAAGGAAGTAAAGGGAAAGCAAGAGAATTTTTTTTTTTTTTGGTGGGGGGAAGGCAAGAGAATCTTAAATGGACTTTTTTTTTCTATTTTAGTTCTTAAAAGTTATTTTTGATTTTTATATTTCTTTATATTTCTGTATCTTAAACATGACATGAAAAAGCTATACACATAAGTGGAAAAAGAAATACAATTTGTTGACATCCCAGAGATGAATTTATCATCACCAACTTTACTGCATTATTTTGTTTATGAATAAAAGAATTCAGAGTTTGAAAAAACAATCCTCTAAATAGTGCTTACCTGAAGAAAAGTTTCTCTATTTTAGAAATTCATTCACACTTAGAAGTCATTGTATGTCACCAGTCTAACAAAATATAATAGCCCAGAAGTTTT